>NC_134153.1:32365000-32965000 GCF_033958435.1 Carettochelys insculpta
CCAGCTGTTAAACCGATTACATTTAGTTTCATTATTTCAGCAGTGGCAGGGCAGGGAACCGCCCATGCTGGAGGTGGGGGAAGCGCTAAGCCTGCAGGAGACCTGTGGGGGGTGCTGCGGAGCCTGCCCCTGCTGGAGCGGTGCAATCTCATTGAGAAGGAGGCAGTGGCCGCAGAGGAGCAGCAGCAGCACACACGCAGGAGGAGCTCATTGGCTGAGGCGGGTTTGGGGCTGAGAGGAGTTAAGCTTGGGGACAGGGCATAGGCTTGCCAGATGGGGTACAAGCTTGGCGGTAGAGGGTTGGATTTGGGGGCTGCAGTGGGCAAAGCCTGGAGATGCGGGAGCAAGTTTGCAGGCTAAGGGGTAGAGCCTGGTAAAGGAAGGGGGGCCTGGAGGGGTGAGGCAAACATTGCTCCTTCCTGCTTAAGAGACTATCCCCAGGTGCAGCGTATTCCTTGTCCTCAGTTGCTCTCCAATTCAGGGCTGAAAGCAACTTAAACTTTCTAACTGGCACAAAGCATTGTGTGTGCACTGCTCTTAAAATAGGGGTTACAAAAAGTACAGTTTGATGTTATTATGGACTGTCTCATATTCACATGCATTGTGGCTCTTGAAGTATTGATCTTTGTAACTGAACTTGAAAAAACAACTCTTCTTCTTATTTTTGTTGTGCACCCCTGATCTACCCTAAGGACTGTGCACTCTCCCACCCTACCCCACCAGTTACCCATGGATGGGGGTGGGGAGGCTCTCTCCATAAGCCACTCACTTAAGTCTTTTGAGCTACGTCTACACGTGTATGTAGCGACATCGAAATAAGCTATTTCAATGAATAGCGTCTACACGTTCTCCAGGGCTGGTGCCGTCAACGTTCAGTGTCAACGTTGGGCAGCACCACATCGAAGTAGGCGCTGCAGGGGAGCGTCTACATGCCAAAGTGGCCCACATCGAAATAAGGGTGCCAGGAACAGCTGCAGACAGGGTCACAGGGCGGACTAGCACTTCCAGGGCAACAGCTAGCCACTCCCTTAAAGGGCCCCTCCCAGACACACACAGCCTGCACAGCACGTGGTCTGCAGAGCCACAGGCAAGCACACCCCGTTGAGGCAGTATGGACCCCCAGCAGCAGCAGCAGCAGCAGCAGCCAGAGGTCCACCCACCCGCCCCAGTGCTTGCCCTGCTCAATGCTATGCAGGAGGCAGCTGACCACCTTCTATTCGCAGAAGAGGAGCTGCCCCCAGGGGAGAAGGAAGCAGCCCCAGACCTTGCTGCCCTCCGACCCCCGCCCCCCCGCCGCACACGCCGCCGGCTGTGGAGCTACCCCATGAGCACCAACTGGTGGGAGCGGCTGGTGCTCAGTGAGTGGGACAACGAGCGCTGGCTCCAGAACTTTCTCATGAGCCAGCAGACATTTCTGGAGCTCTGCCAGTGGCTCACCCCCGCACTGAGGCATCAGGACACCTCCATGCGGCGTGCCCTCATGGTCGAGAAACGGGTCGGCATCGCTGTCTGGAAGCTGGCCACTCCAGACAGCTACAGATATATGGGGCAGCAGTTTGACGTGGGCAAGGCCACCGTCGGGGCTGTCCTCATGGAGGTAAGAGGACCCGGGGGGGGGCCTGGGGGGGAGGGCAGCCCTGGGGTGGAGGGCCAGACACACCCTGCACACCCCTCACTGGTGCTCTCCCACGTCCTTCCCCTGCAGGTCGTCCACGCCATCAACGCCCTGCTCCTCCACAGGCTCGTGCGGCTTGGGGACCCGGATGCTGCCATCGCGGGGTTTGCCAGCCTGGGCTTCCCAAATTGCTTTGGGGCTCTGGATGGGACCCATATCCCTGTCTGTGCTCCAGAGCACAGCGGAGGATGCCTCCTGAACAGGAAGGGCTACCATTCGGTGGTCCTCCAGGCCTTGGTGGACAGCCGGGGCCGTTTCCTGGACATTTACGTTGGGTGGCCTGGCAGCACCCACGACGCCCGGGTGTTCAGGAATTCGGGCCTGTGTCGCCGCTGGAGGCGGGGACCTACATCCCCCAGCAAGAGATCCCTGTGGGGGACACCACCATGCCCCTCTGCGTTGTCACAGACATGGCATACCCCCTCCAGCCCTGGCTCATGCACCCTTACACGGGCCATCTCTCAGCCAGCCAGGAGCACTTCAACACACGCTTGAACCATGCGCACCAGGTGGTTAAGTGCACTTTTGGCCACCTAAAAGGGCGCTGGAGGTGTCTCCTCACCCAATTGGATGCAGGCCCCACCAACATCACCCAGGTTGTGGACGCGTGCAGCACACTCCATAACCTGGTCAAGAGCAAGGGGGAGGCATTCTTCCAGGGCTGGGCTGTGGAGGCTGGCAGGGCTGATGCGCAGCCACCCGCTGCCCCCAGTCACCAGGTGGACCACGAGGGGATCCGGGTCCGGGAGGCCCTGCGGGCCCATTTCGACCAGGCTGCGGGGTGAATGCTGGCAGGCTCCCCACTGCACCCCCCATCCTCCACAACACTCCCTGCCCCCATGCCCACACCACAGAGCACCCAAGAGCACACCCCCCCCACTTGTCTTGCAAATAAAAATGGACCTGTTGTTTTTGAAACCAAAAACAGTGAATTCTCTTATATTAATACTAACAATATATATATATAGTAAGAACAAAAGGGGGGAACTATTTACATGGGGGGGCAGGTACCATAAAAGAACAGGGGTCTAACACAAACTATATACACAAAAATATGATGGGGGATATGTACAAAGGGGCAGAGGGGGCCATGTCCTGGGCCCCGCATCCCTCTACTGTCCGGCGCCCGGGGTTGGAGGGCGCGACCCTCACCTCGGCCTGAGCCCTGGCCGAGGCTGGGTGGGGAACGGGCAAACCGGCAGGTTGGCTGGCGGGTGTCAGCAGGCCCCAGGTCCACCTCGGCGGAAGGCCCCAGGGTGGCGGACGGCGGTGGTATGGCGGTCGGAGTGGCGGGTGGAGCGGCGGGCAGGGCGGGCAGAGAGGCGGGCGGCGCGGCATGGGGGCCAGGTATTCCGCTATGCGCTTGAATGTGCGCATGAAGGCCCCCCCATGCCTCCTGGTGCCAGGCCAGCGCTTGCTCCTGGAGCTCCAGCTGCCGCTCCTCCACCCGCAGGTGCTGCTCCGACACCTCCAGCTGACGCCGGAGGGTCGCAAGCAGCTGGGGGTCTGTGGCTGTCCTCAGGTGGTGGCTCTGCCGTTGGCCCCGTCCTGTGGCTGGTCAGTGCTCCGCCGAGGGGCTGGCCTGCAGCGATGGCCCCGGTGGACTCTCCGGGACCACGGAGACCTCGCCAGAGCTCTCCGGGCCCTCCGATGGTGCAGCTGCAGAACACGGTGGGAAGAAGAGTGGAGACAGCCGTTAGTGTGGTCCCCGAGCCGTGGCCCTTGTCCCCCCACCCCTCTGCTGCTGGTTCCCCATCCCCATCCCCGTGAGATGCTGCTGCTGCTGATGGGTGTCCCACCCCGCTCCCCCGGGGGACCCTAGGTTCTGCTCTCCCCATCCCCAGGGATGGGGCATGGCGCTGTCCTGCTGGGGGGCAGGGGCAGATGCACTCTTCTGAGGGACATGCCACTGCTGTCCTTGGGGCCATGGTCATCTGGGCATGTGGAGGGCCCTGGTCATGTCTCTTGTCCCCACCCCTTAAACCCGGGGGTGTGCACCGGGGGGGTATATACCTGACGGTCCGCTCCCACGGTTGGGGGACACCCTCTGGGCGGACACCCTGCTGGAGCTCCGGGATAGCATGGCGATGTGGAGCCCCCCGTCGCTGGAGGAGAATTCCCCCTCCTCCTCCTCTGGCATCCCAGGGGTGGGCTCCTGGGGGGGCCCCTGGGGTGCAGGGCTTGCCTCCAGGGCGGACTCCGCCTCCGGGGCCTGCTGGGGCTCGTCGGCCGATGCGTCAAGAGTGGCCGGTGGGGAGGAGCTGTACCGGGGACCCAGGATGGACCTGAGCTCCCTGTAAAAGGGACAAGTGGCGGGGGCGGCCCCAGATCGGCTGGCCGCATCCTGGGCCCAGGCATAACCCTGCCGCAGCTCCTTAACCTTACTCCTGATGTGGTCAGGAGTGTGGGCAGGGTGACCTCGGGCGGCCAGGCCCTCGGCCAGCCAAGCGAACGCATCTGCGTTCCGCCTCTTGCTCCCCATTACCTGGAGCACCTCCTCCTCACCCCAGAAGGTCCCGGATCTCAGCCTCCATCCAGGAGGGGCCCCACTGCCTTTTCCCAGGCTGGCTGGCTGCCTGGGAGCCCTGGCTCCCCTTGGGGGGGGTGCCCCGGGGGCGCTTCGGGGGCTGGCAGGCGGCCATCGCAGCTGGGGTGGTGCCTTGGGGCTGCAGGGAGGCGTGCAAGCTGGCCACGTGTCAGTGCTGCTGCCTGCACGTGCTCTCAGCTTCCTGCACAGGAACGCAGGGGGCGGGGAGCTTTAAGGGGCCACTGCACGTGGCGACCATAGAGCTCAGGGGCTGGAGAGAGCGTCTCTCAACCCCTCAGCTGATGGCCGCCATGGCGGACCCCGCTCTTTCGATGTTGCGGGACACGGATCGGCTACACGTGCCCTACTTCGATGTTCAACATCGAAGTAGGGCGTTATTCCCATCTCCTGATGGGGATAGCAACTTCGACGTCTCGCCACCTTACGTCGATTTCAACTTCGAAATAGCGCTCACCACGTATAGACGTGGCAGGCACTATTTTGAAGTTGGTGTGGCTACTTCAAAGTAGCCGGCACGTGTAGACGCGGCTTTGAAGAGCTAGGAATAGAACTCAGAGGTCCTCACTTCCAGCCCATCCCAGAGTAAGGGCCTAGGGAGAGAACCCAAGAATCCTGGCTGCCAGCCAACCCTCTCTAACCATAAAACACCATTCTCCTCTCTGAGCCAGGAACAGAGCTCAGGAGTCCTGAATCCCAGTCCTGCTGCTCTAACCATCAGCCCCAACTCCCCTCCCAGAGCCAGGGAGAGATCCCAGGAGTCCTGACTTCCAGGCCCCCTACCCTTGCTTCTATGATACCCCAACTCAGAGGCAAAGGATAGTCCCAAACGCTCCCAGGTGTCCCCTGCTCATTGTATCCAAGGAACTGGGAGGCAGATGACTGTTTGCTTCTCTCTGGTGAACCCGTCCCATTGTTTGCAGCCACACTGCACCCCTACAGAGGTCGCAGCCTGCTCATGCTGACTGGCTCCAGGCAACTTACACAGAAACATTGCTTTCAGGGTCTCCCTGCTTCTCCCACTGGATTTATCACGGCTCCGCTCCTGTTCCTCCACACCTTTCACGTGGCTGGGGCAGGGGCTGGGGTATGGGAGGGAGTGAGGGGCAGTAATCCCCCTCCCTAGGCCAGAAGAGGTGCACTATGCTGCACAACCCTTTACTTGAGCTGGTGCACGGCGGTGACTGTCATCCTTGTCCTTCTCGAAGGCCAAGAAACCGTGATTGCCACCCAAGTGGCTCTGTCTGACTGCAAGAGCAGAGCCTCTGCTTGTTGATTACTTAGTGCTGCTGAGAGGTGAGGGAACCCTAAGTGCTATTGAACTGGCTCTGCCTGGCAGTGCAAGCCAAGGCCTTGGGTGTTAATTGCCTGCACTGCCTGAGGCCAGGGACCTTAACTACTAAACTTCACGCCAAGCTGATACTACTAATTCCCCTTCTGTAGGACAGCTCCAAGACCACAGCAGTGGGGAGGCACCCCCATCCCCCACCACAGCCAGAGGTGCTTGAGATGGCCATTAGCCTTACAGTGGCCCATTACAGTCTCCTGGATTTGTGTCAGCAGCCACTGGTAGATGGAGGCCAACTCTGGAAGACTCCCAGTCAACCCAGAAGGGTTGGTAACACTTCATTAACAAGACACTGTGTATTAGTTTAGATCTTACTATTGCCTATGAGCCCTGTACTGCAGCGTTCAGGCTCTGTGACCCCTGACAGCTGCTTTTGGTCAGCAGATACAGCTATTTTCTAGAAAAATGCCTTTTGTTCATGAAGTTCTGAGGCAAGAGATTGGTTGTTGTGACTACAAAAAGAAGAATTTCATAATTTTGCTTCAGAGAGTATCAACTTCAACATGCCAACAGAGCTATGAAGAGGCTGAAAATGTTGAGATTGTTTACTTTTCAAAGAAATGATCAAGGGAACATACCAGCTATAAAATACTCGATGGTCTTGAGAGGTGGGGTCAAGAGCTTTTGTTCTTGTCTCAAAACAATGGGTGAGTCAGGCTCAAGTGATGTGTCTGAGGCTACAACTACACTTGCTGGGAGATCGACCCTGGCTAGAGTTCTGGAGTTCAATTTCGCATACCTAGTGGGGATGCAAGAAATCAAGCTATGAGGGGTTGACAGTCAGTCCATGTACTTCTCAATCTTGTGAGGAATAACGCTGTTGCATGAGTCTGAAACCTGGACAACCTACAGACATCACTTGAAAGTCCTTGAGAGGCATCACAAATGCTGCCTCCACGAGATCTTGAAGATCAAATGGGAAGACAGACACACCAACATTAGTCTTCTGGAAGAGGCAAACGCTACCAGTATTGAGGCAATGATCATCCATCAGCAACTCTGCTGACTGGTAACATTGTCCAGATTCTAGACCATTGCGTCCCAGAACAGGTTCTCAGCCAAAATATGCGTACCATAACATAGGAGGACAACAGAATCATCGTAAAGACTTGCTGAAGGATAACTTAAAGAAGTGCAATATTAACACTGACTCTTGGGAGACACTTGCCCAGGATCACTCAAATGGAGAGAAGTACTACACAATGGTCCCCTGCATTTTGAACTTGCCCCACAACAAGCTGAGGAGGACAAGAGGTGCAGGAGGAAAGAGACACTGGCTTTCAGTCATGGTCAGCATTCCCCTGCCATACCTGGAAACACCTGTTCTCACTGTAATAGAATTTGTGGCTCAAGGATAGGCCTTATCAGCCTCCGAGGATTCACAACTCCCATGGAAGATGATTTTACTTGGCAAGGAGTGATCACCATCATCAGTGTTCCCACTATTTCTTTTCATCTATGAGCAGAATAAGAACATAAGAACATAAGAATGGCCATACTGGGTCAGACCAAAGGTCCATCGAGCCCAGCATCCCATCTGCCGACGGTGGCCAATGCCAGGTGCCCCAGAGAAGGAGAACAGAAGACAATGATCAAGTGATTTATCTCCTGCCATCCATCTCCTGCCCTTGTTCTGAAGGCTAGGGCACCATACTTTATCCCTGGCTAATAGCCATTTATGGACCTAACCTGCAAAAATTTATCAAGCTCTTTTTTAAACCCTAATAGAGTCCTGGCCTTCACAGCCTCCTCGGGCAAGGAGTTCCACAGGTTGACTGTGCGCTGTGTGAAGAAAAATTTCCTTTTATTAGTTTTGAACCTACTACCCATCAATTTCATTTGGTGTCCCCTAGTTCTTGTATTATGGGAAAAGGTAAATAATTTTTCTATATTCACTTTCTCCACACCATTCATGATTTTATATACCTCTATCATATCGCCCCTCAATCGCCTTTTTTCCAAACTGAAAAGTCCCAGTCTCTCTAGCCTCTCCCCATATGGGACCCTTTCCAAGCCCCTAATCATCTTAGTCGCCCTTTTCTGAACCTTTTCTAATGCTAATATATCTTTTTTGAGGTGAGGAGACCACATCTGCACGCAGTACTCGAGATGTGGGCGTACCATAGTTTTATATAGGGGAAGTATGATATCTTTTGTCTTATTATCGATCCCTTTTTTAATAATTCCTAACATCCTATTTGCCTTACTAACTGCCGCTGCACACTGCGTGGATGTCTTTATTATGTGCATCAAGGCATGTGCACTACCAATAGATACACATGCTTCCCACTGTGAATGGTTGTGGGTGCTAGTGCTCAGTTTACTGGGAACACTGGCCATCATCAATGTGTCTGGTCCTTTGAGGCTGGTAGAACTTTATCTGCCTGGAGTGCGTAGATGGAAGCCTGAGGCTGAGTGTGTTAAGGAACTGCATGGTTTGGACTTCAACAAGGTAATACAAAAGCTGGTTTGTGCTAGCTCAATAGCTATAAATATTGGAATAACCACCAGCTTTGGGGATTGGCCCCCTCATTTCTTGCAGTGCACCTCAACTGAGTGACTGCAGTTGGGTCCCTGGGATCAGGTTATTACAAGGACAGTGAGGTATTTTGGAAGATCCAAATTTTCTTCCTATTTAGCAGTGAGTGGGCCTGCAGAGTAAACCAATTTTAAGGCAGAGATAGGAGGGCTAAACTAAGACATTTTCACAGAAGCTTTATACTTCCTTAACTATTGAAAGAGGCTGCTGACTCTCCATGGTGTTGTATGAGCGACCTGAACAGCCTGTGTGAGCAGGGCCATCCCTACAAACATGCAAACTACACAGCTGGGTGGGACACCATAAAACGTGGGGCAAAGTTTGTGGTGCCTCCCACACCACAGGCTCAGCACCGGATCTTGCTGCCAGACCCCTTCCCTGGCAGGCCCAGACAGAGAGAATCTGTGCTTTTCCCCTCTGCAGCAGAAGGGGAAACTGCCACTTCTCTCCAGCTGGCAGTGCAGTTGTCCACTGCTTCTCCTGAGTCTTCCAGGCCATACTACCACTCATGCCTCCTTCCTGTTCCCAATGCTGATGATAAGTCCCCCTGCCTTACAGTTCCCTTGTACCTAACAGCTTCTGCCTCTACACCCCCGTCCCATGGGAGACCAGCCCCACTGTGGAGGGTGCAGATGCTGAGCTGCATAGGGCACCAGCATTGCTAGAGAGAGCCCAGTGCATGAGTACTGTACTCTACACGGCTGGCTTCCCAAGCTGAAAGTGTCCATTTAAATAAAAAGAAGTCCTGTGGCACCTTATAGACTAACAGATATTTTGGAGGATAAGTTTCGTGGCAAAGACCCACTACATCAGATGCATCTGATGAAGCAGGTCTTTGACCACGAAAGGTTATGCTCCGAAATATCTGTTAGTCTATAAGGTGCCACAGGACTTCTTGTTGTTCTCGAAGATACAGACTGACACGTCTACCTCTCTGATATTTAAATAAAAAATTCTCAAAATATAAACACAGCATTGTTTAAAAGGACTCTGAGAGTGCGCTTGCTTTCAAAGATCTACACATTGAGGCTATGTCTACACTAGGACACTACATCGAAGTAGCCTATTTCGAAGTAACAACGTCGAAATAAGCTACTTCAATGTGTATTGTCCACACGTCCTCCAGGGCTGGTGCTGTCGATGTTCAATGTGGGAGTTGCGATGGGGAACGTCGAAAAGAGCTGCCCTGGAAGGAAACGCAGAGCGTCCACACACACAAGTGCTCCCTGTCAAAATAAGGGGCCAGGAAAGCCCACGGACAGGGTCACAGGCTGGACTAGCCCTTCCGGAGCAGAAGCAAGCGGCTCCTTTAAAGGGTCCCTCCCAGAGACACCCAGCCTGCACAGCACGAGGTCTGCAGAACACTAACCACACTCTCGCAGACCGACGCACAGGAGCTACGGACTCCCAGCAGCACCAGCAGCAGCAACAGCACCTGGAAGCCTTCCAGGTTGTCACCCAGGGAGCAAGCGCCCTGCTAGGTGCTGCACAGGAGGCTGCCCAGCAGCTCTTGGCAGGGAGGCCCTCCCAGGGGGCAGACAGAGATGCCCCTGACCACTGGGCTCCCCTGTTCCTTCCCCACCGGGTGCTCTGCCGCCTCTGGAGCTACCCCACCAGCTCCAAGTGGTGGGAGCAGCCAGTCATAGGGGAGTGGGATGATGACACGCAGCTGCAGAACTTCCATATGCACCAGCAGACCTTCCTGGAGCTCTGCCAGTGGCTCACCCCCACACTGAGGCACCAGGACACCCGGATGCAGCACGCCCTCCCCATCGAGAAGAGGGTGGCAATAGCCGTCTGGAAGCTGGCCACTCTAGACAGCTACTGCTCTGTGGGACACCAGTTTGGAGTGGGAAGGGCCACGGTTGGGGCCATCATCATGGAGGTAAGGAGGCCTGGGCATGCACCCACTGGGGGGTGGTGGGACATGGAGGGGGGCCCAGGTGTGGAGCGGCGGAGGGAGGGATACTGGGCAGGGAGGGGGCCGGGTGGAGGCCTAGGGAGGAAGGGGTGCCAGGGAGGGATGGGCTGGGCAGGGGGTGGGGTACCCAAGAAAGGGGTGCCTGGGGGGGTTGGGAAGGGAGGGGCTGGGCGGAGGTGTGCCTGGGAAGGTGCCTGGGAGGGAGGTCTTGGGGGGAAGGCCTGGGGTACCCTGCACACCCTCATGGACGGTTGTGTCCCCACCCCATAGGTGGTCTGTGCATTCAATGCCATGCTGCTCCAGAGAGTCATCCGAGTCGGGGACCTGGACGCAGCTTTCACTGGATTTGCTACCCTGCAGTTCCTGAACTGCTTCGGGGCCCTAGATGGGACCCAAATCCCCATCCGTGCCCTGGACCACAGTGGGGGAAGATACATCAACCAGAGGGGCTACCACTCCGTGGTCCTGCAGGCCATGGTGGACAGCCGGGGCTGCTTCCAGGATGTCTACATGGGCTGGCCCAGCTGTACACACGACGCCCACATTTTTAGGAACTTGGGCCTGTGCCACTGGCTGGAGGCGGGGACCTACATCCCCGGGGGACACCACCATGCCCCTCTGCCTCGTGGCGGATGTGGCCTACCCCCTCCAGCCCTGGCTCATGTGCCCGTACACTTCACCACTAGCCAGGAGTGCTACAACGCCCAACTGAACCACGCCCACCAGGTGGTGGAGAGGACCTTCGGCTGCCTGAAGGGCTGGTGGCAGTGCCTCCTTGCCCGCCTGGATGCTGGCTTCCAGAACATCCCCCAGGTTGTGGGTGCATGCTGCACGCTCCACAACATTGTTGAGAGCAAGGGGAAGGCCTTCGTCCAGGGGTGGGCAGTCAACACCGGCATTGACTTCCCCCAGCCAGCTGCTGTGCCCTGTCACCAGGCCCACCGCAAGGGAGTATGGGTCTGTGAGCCCCTGTGAGCCCATTTTGATTGGGGGGACCCCTGAGCACCTCCCTGGACTTCCCTGGAGGGCCTCCCGCACACCGTCCCCACACTATCCCCCCAACAAGCACATGTCTCAGGTTCTGTGGAAAATAAAACTGTGGATTATTGAATACTGGTAAGCTGTCTTATGTACACAACAAAAACTGGAACCAATCTATAAAGGGAGACAACTATATACAAATGGGGGGGGCAGCGGATGGCTTGGCCATCAGACCATCAATATGAGGTAGAGGCAAAGGGGCGTGACCCCAGCCAGATACAGGTTGCGGCCCTCCCTCTTGTCCGCGATCCCGGGTGCAGCTGGTTGGGGGCCAGGAGGACCAGCAGGTACGGCCAGGATGCCTCCACTGGCCGGTCTTCAGCCCCTATGGGGTCCAGTCCTGGGTGGCTGGCAGGCGGGGCGGCAGGTGGTGTGGCAGGTGTAGCAGGAAAGGCGGGAGGGGGGGCGGGCAAGGCAGGTGGGGCAGCAGGGGGTCATCAGGTGGAGCTGCGGGGAGGCAGCGTGGGTAGGGAGTTGGGCGACAGCCTCCTGGAGCGACTCAGCTATGTCCCAGAACACGCCCATGAATTCCTGCCATGCCACCCGGCGCCAGGTGGACTCCTCCCAGTCAAAGTGGAGCCACTCCTCAGCCACCTCCGCCTGCTGCTGGAGAGCCGCCAGGAGCAGGGGGGTCCACGGGGGACATCCCCTGGGTCCAGCAGTGGCGTGCCCCTCCTGCTGGCCTCGGAAGTGTCCCCGGTGCTGGCGGTACCTGACCTCCGGCGGGCTCTCGGGGACCACGGAGGGTGCATGGCTGCCGGGGGCGTCGGATGGTGCAGCTGTGGAGAGGGAGAGAGGGAGGGGAAGGCTGTTAGTACTGTGCCCTGGCCCGTGGCCCATTCCCCACATCCCCCCTTGGGTGCTGGGTCTCCGTCCCCCGTTGATGGGTGTGGTATCCCTGTTGGGTGTCCCCATTGCATGGTCCTCCTGCCCCCAGGGTTAGGACACAGTGCTGTCCATGGGTGTGGGTGCTGACGGGTGCTGATGGCCATGCCGCCGTACTGGACTGCGCTGTGGCTGGGCAGTTGCGGGTCAGCATCTGCTGGGGGTGTGTGGGGCTCCCGGTCATGTCTGGTGCCCCCACCCCGTGGCCCAGGGGTGTGTGCCCTGTGGGGTACGTACCTGACCGTCCACTGCCGCAGTCGGGGGAACCGCGGTGGGCAGACGCCCAGCTGGTGCTCCGGAAGGGGAGGTCTATGAGAAGCCCCCCCTCCTCACTGCTGGATCTCTCCTCTGCTGTCCCAAGGGGTGGCTCCTCGGGTGGGCCCCAGGGTGTGGTGCTGGCCTCCGGGCCATACTCCGTCTCCAAGGCCTGCTGGGACTCCTCGGCTGTGGTGTCCAATGTGGCCTGGGGGGAGGAGGTGTCCCAGGGGCCCAGGGTGGCCCTGAGCTCCCTGTAATCAGGGCAAGTGGTGGGGGAGGCCCCAGACCGACTGGCTAAGTCCCGGGCCCGGGCATAACTCTGCTGCAACTCCTTCACCTTGCTACGGACGTGATCCGGAGTGTGGGCAAGGTGACCCCGAGCAGCCAGGCCCTTGACCAGTCGGTGAACACTTCCATGCTCCACCGCTTGCTCCCCATCACATGGAGCACCTCCTCCTCACCCCAGAGCCCCAGCAGGTCTTGAAGCTTTGCCTCTGACAAGGAGGGCCCCACCGCTTTTTGGCCCTCCGTTTGGCTGCCAGGGTCCTGGGTCCCCTCGGTGGGGGGAGCCCTGGGGGCATTCAGGAGGCTGGCTCGATGCCATGGTGCTGGGTGGTCGGGTCAGGGTCTGTAGAGGGTGTGCAGGGCTAGCACATGTGTGTGCAGCTGCTGCCTGCATGTTCTCAGCTTCCTGCCACAGGAAATCTGGGTCTGTGGTGCTTTAAGGGCTGCTGCGCACGGTGATCATAGAACCCCACAGGGGCTGGACAGCAAGTCTCAACCCCTCAGCTGATTGCCGCCATGGAGGACCCCACTATTTTGAAGTAGCGGGATGTGGATCATCTACATGCACCCTACTTCGATGTTTACCGTCGACGTAGGGCGCTATTCTCATCTTTGGATGGGAATAGCGATTTTGACGTCTCACTGCCTAATATCGATTTCAACATCAAAATAGCGCATGGCGCATGTAGACGCAACGCGTGCTATTTCGATATTGTGCCAGCTACTTTGAAGTAGCCAGCTAGTGTAGACACACCCTGAGTGATTAATTCTATAAACTGGAATCACTTAGCTTGAGATGGCTTGACTCCCTGACCTGCTCTTCTCTTGCACCCATACAAGGTCTGCAGTTGGGGATGAAGCAAAGGTAGATTTTATTCTATTTAGGTTGTTATCTCACGCTCATTACCATACGATCTGAAGGAAGAAGGGTTCCCCCACATGTACCTTATCAAGTAATTTGATGCTAAGTCTACAAAATTTTAACTCCAAAATGAATGCTTCAGGAAAGGAGAAGAAAGTGAAAAACACAAAGTTAGACTGGAAATCAGGTTTACATCTCCTAGCAGGTTCTGCTCAGGTCCAATGCAATGGTAACTGTCTCATTTGTTTTCCTTAGCTAGGCATCTGCGGCTGTTCCATTTGCTACCTGCTCCCCATGTTGCCCCAGCATCCCCTCCCCATGTGCCCACTGCTGAATATACTTTGGCATTATGCCTAGTTGGGAGCCTTGAAAGTTGGAGCAGACAGCTAGAGGAACAAGACACCACAGTAATCTGGCTGCTTTTACCTTCATGGGCTTTTCTTCTCATTTGCGTGCTTTTTTGAAGAAGAAAATGTTTGCTGGTCAGAGAGATTTTCCATTTGTGCCTCTTGCAGTCTAAGAGCTTAGACTGGGCCTTTACACTGGGCGCTTTACACTGAAAAGCACTATGTGCGCAGGGGGTGTTTAGACTTAATTTATTCCCTGCTCCTGGATAAAGATTATTGCAGCTGTGTGTTTTGGAAAACTATCAATGAACAGAGTTCAGCTCCTACAACACACTTTGAATGGAGCACTGTATTCTGTATTTCCAGGTTCTGTTTTAATTACACTTGCATACTACCTGGGAGGAAGCTGAAATCTGGAAAATGTTTTCTCATATATGGTGCTTCAACCTTCCAAGCCTTCTGTTTTATACCAAGTATATTCATGTGTGCAAAAGAGATCATCTAGTGTGGGGGCAGGGTCTGACTATCAGAAACAGATGTGTTGCTGAGTGCTGCCCAAGAAAATACACATTGCCCTTTTGGGGTTCACAGCCAACCTTCACCTCTCCTCACACGTGTGAGGATTCTACAGGAGCCAGTGAGAGGAGGCAGACTCTGTCATCACTAGGTAAATTATACAGTTCTACAGCACTGTTATTAATTGGGTAAAACGTTCATATGAGTTGAGTTAAAACATTGTGTGACGGACCTCCCTCACGCTTGATAGAGAATGGTTTATGAATATAAATATGCATAACTCAAACTCTTTGAACAAAAGGTGTTTTGTAACCTATTGTTTTCAGTGGTATAATCTGCTGGAATTGTAAACCCTCTTTTGTACATGTATAATTTTTGTAGTTGAAGTTATAAATATTGTCTACCTATTTGTGTTCCAAATGTTTGGCTCTGTGAAAACCTCAACAGGAGGTACGGCTACCACTGTGTCAGAGTGTGGCTTGTGGGAGGATAGTGGTACATTAAACCCTCGATTTCATGAACTAGTGGGGGGAGGGGTGTCCATTAAACCCAACAGTCCACTAAATCCCAGGGTTCACTTTCGCCCTAGCACCCACCCATCACTGCTCCCTCAGCCCCAGTCCCCCCCGCCCCCCGAAAAAAATGCCAGCAACTCACCACCACCACTGCTGCTGGAGCCAGAGCCACAGCTTAGAGCACTGCCACAGCTGAAGACTCTGCTGAGGCTTTAAGCCCCACCACAGCTGGAGACTCTGTCACCACCATGGCAAGTGGAGACTCCATTGTGGCCTGGAGGAGCTGCCGCTACCGCCACGCACTCCTCCCTCTGGGGTGAGGCACGCACATGAGTGCTGTCTGCCCAAGTATGTGCCCCACCCCGGTGGAAGGAGTGTGTGGCAGCTCTCCTGGCACTGGTACAGGACAAGGTAGAGGGCTCAGCCATTGTGGCCAGAAGCAACAATCCCTCCAGCTGCAGCAGCTCTGGTCAGTTGCCTTACTTTTGGGGGGAAGTGGGGGGCGGGGTGGGATTTAGGATTCTACAGTGGAACTGATGGAAGTCTGTTGCTCCCAAAGTCCGCTAAATTGGGCTCTGTAAAATCGAGGGTTTACTGTACTTAGTCAACAAAGGGCCTTTAAACAAGTGCCACTCCACACCTGAAGAACTTTGTTATCTACATTCAGTACAGTGAGTAGGCAATGACTGATTGCCTAAATAGGGCAGGGACAAGTATTTTCACTAATGCGACAGCCTCCAACTTGGAGATTACTTTTACACAAAGAGAAAAATGGAATTACCTCCACAGGAGAAAGGTATAAAGAGGGTACTGGGCTTCCTCCACCTTCTGTCTTCAGCCTTCCTTGGAAATCGCCTGACACACCCTAAGAAAAACAGAGAACTTTACTGGAGAACCAGGTCAGAATAAGATAATTTCTGACCTGAAGATTTCAACTGATTTAAAGGCAGCTGTTTAAGGTAAGAACTCACAAGTAACTAGATTTTAGGGAAGAGAATTAGTGAAGCATTTTCACTCTCTTTTTTTTTAATTTGGTAACTCATTTTGAGCTGCTTGTTCTTATCTATAACTACCTAAATTCTACAGTTTTGCTTCATAAACACTGTTTTTTTTTATAATCAAGCCCCGTCTAAATTATTATTACCTGGGGCAGGCTACCACTGTGCATATCTCCATTCCGTTGATAAAGGGGGCTCACCTAATAAACCACCCCTGTGCAAATCTTTTGCACAGAGAGAAATGGATTTATTTGGGGGTTTTGATTCCTTCTGGGGATTGATCTCCTGGGTGCTGCGCCCCAGAACTGCATCTACTCATAGCTGTGGGGGGTGGTAACCCCAATTCTGTGCCTTGGCAGGGGGAAACTGGGGTGATGGGGAGCCCCAGAGAGCAACAAGGGGAGTGTCAGTGGCATGATCAGCATGTCAGGGAACATCCCAAGGGGTCTTCTGTGACCAAATCCAGTCACACATTGCTGAGAGGGCAGGGTGTATATGTAGCTTTCACTTATGCATACAGTTCTGTTAATTACGCCTTCCCCTCAGGTAAAAGGAGGCTGTGAACCACACAAAGGAGTTCTGAATTGTGGAGGTAGTGCACATTTTGCTGAATGGGTGATGCAGAGAGAAGGAGAGAGAGAGTGAGAGTGAAAGAGAGACATGAAAGAAGGCAGGATACAGAACCAGACTGGCAGTAAGAAATCCAAGAAGCAGCCTATAAGAAATGACAGACGCTCAGAGAAACATATGGCACATACGAATGGCGTTAGTGGGTCAGACCGAAGGTGGCTAATTTGGTCATCTAGCCCAGAATCCTGTCTTCTGACAGTGGGCAATGCCAGGTACTCCAGAGGGAATGAAAAGAACAAGTACTCATTAAGTGATGCATCCCATCACCCGTTCCCAGCTTCTGGCAGACGGAAGCTAGGATCAGCCATCTTGCCCATCCCAACTAATAGCCATTGATGCACCTGTCCTGCATGAGTTTACCTAGTTCTTTTTGAACCATGTTATAATCTTCACAATATCCTTTGGCAAGGATGGCTGGGGCAGCCACTGTGAGGTCCCCAAAACTGCAGGGCCTGGGGTAGCTGCCCCCCCTTGTCCTCTGGACAGGACGGCTCTGGCTTGAATAGAGAGGGTTTTTAACCAGTGCATCATTGACAATCTGCAGCTTAGGCTGGAGAATGGTTCCTCACTCCCACAGCCCTTGGAAAGCAGACCATTCCTTGACTACAGACAGCCCCCCAACCTTGAGCAAATACTCATCTACAGCCACACAACACAGCACAGAAACATTAACACAGGAACCTACCCCTGCAACAAACCCCATTGCCAATTCTGTCTACATATCTATACAAGCGACACCATCACAAGACCTAACTACATAAGCCACATCATCAAGGACTCATGTGCCTGCACATCCACTAATGTGATATATACCGTCAACTGCCTACCATGCACAATGGACAAACCAGAGAGTCTCTGTGCCAAAGGATAAATGGTCACAAATAAGACACCAAGAAAGGGAACACGCATAAACCCCTGGAGAAGAACACTTTAACCTCCCTGGGCATTCAGTAAAGGATTTAAGTGTAGCCATCCTTCTACGAAAAAAAAAAAAGAAAGAAAAAAAATTCAAAACTCTATTACAAAGGGAAACAGTTGAATTGGAGCTCATTTGCAAATCCAATACTATACAATTAGGCCTCAATAAGGATCTTAATTGGTTATCACTCTACAAAGGCAACTTCTCCTGGATGGACAATCACATCTGCCCATCAGCTACACTGAAAGACACAGTCACCCTGACTGGTAACCATAGTGCACAGTAACTTTTTTTTTGTGGTAATTATTGTACATATCTACCTGTCTTTGTATTTCCACTCCAGTCCCTCTAACAAAGTGGATTTTACCCACAAAAACTTATATCCTAATAAATCTCTAAGGTGCAACAGGACTCCTCTTTGTTTTAACCTCCAAGTCTGCCTGTTGGCATAAGTTACAGGTTCTGACTGCTTCTGTGAAGAGGGTATTTACCACCTGTGCTGCCTTATGATTGGATGTGGGTATGGTAGGTTGTCTTCCTCCTGGGCATCCAATGTTCTTATTACAACTCTTCATTGGTGTGGCCTTCCAGTGACTCTGTCAAGGTTATATGTTCAAGTCCGTCCTTCTCAGGGTATGTACAGAGGAAGAATCTTTAGTATTAAGCAGGGTGCTCAAGGCTCCCTGTTGCATTTGCATCAAGGTCTATAGTCTGCATAATTTTTTTTTCAGGGCCTTCTCCCACAACTAGAGTCTCTACATCAAGAACAGGCCTCCATAGGTGTCCTGCTTTTGGGGCTGGTAGGACAGCCCAGGCCTACGCTCTCTCCGTTAGGCTCTGATCTAGGGCCCAACAGTAGGCAACAAAGTCCTGCACCCTAGGGTTCTATGCGGCTGCCTCCCTGGATCACTTCCTACAAGTCTTCTCTCTTGGCACAGGATAAAGAATTAAAAGAATCAAACGAAGTAAAAATCTTAAAAGAAACCAAATTGTTCCATAAAATTCTTATGGATAGCAATTCCATGCTCTAATAATCTGAATATAGCAGTAGGGATATGCTACTAACCACCTGAGCAGGATGGTAATACAGGTTGACACTCCCTTGTCTGGCATTCTTAGGGTCTGACTGGGGCTGAACAAGAGAATTTGCTGAACCACGGGAGGTCAATATTGTCTAGCAGTATTACTGACACTTCCACTGCTTACTGGACTCTTGGAAGACAATTAGGGGTAAATTACAGTTAAATAACAGCACAGAACACTGACAGCCAGGACTGGTGGCTATAAACAAACGTTAGGCGACCATGGAAAACCTGCTATACCCAAGATAACTGGATATCCAGCTAACTAAAATCATGTTGGAATACAAATATTGCTGGACAAGAGAGTGCCAGACAAGAGAGATTCAATGTGTAGTGACAACAATGCTATGGGAGATTAGAGAAGCTATAAAAATAAAAAACTCTACGATTATGGGGGAGTTCAACTATCCCCATATTGACTGGATACACATCATCTCTGGACGCGATGCAGAGATAAATACAGTTTCTTGACACTTTAAATTACTGCTTCTTGGAGCAGCACGTTCTGGAACCCACAAAAGGAGACACAATTCTTGATGTAGTACTAAATGGAGTGCAGGATGTGATCCAAGAGGTGCCTACAGCTGGACCACTTGGGAAACAGTGACCATAATATAATTAAATTTAATATCTCCATGGCAGAAAAAAAATAGCAGCAGACCATCCTTTCAACAGTTTCTTCAATGTAAAGGTTTTCATCAGTGATATTTTTGCACACATATCTTGGCTCCTTGGGAAATCCGAATCCTCCCCTCTTATCTTGGCTTCTGATCTCTTAAAGCAGCTTCTCTTCACTTATTCCCCGCCTCAAAGCCCCGACAGCAAGGGATTATCATCTTCTCCTTCTGGTTCCAAACACTCCCCACTCTTTCTCCTCTAAACAGTATTTTGTGCAAGTATCAGAAGGGTGGCTGTGTTAGTCTGTATCCACAAAAACAATGAGAATTTCTGCAACACCTTTAGACAAAGAGATTTATTGGAGCATAAGCTTTCATGGGCAAAGACCCACTTCGTCAGATGCATGTTGTATGCATGCTTGTTTGTATCAATCCACAACATTATTCAACTGGGGTCTGCCAGTCTCATGGGTCTGGTGAAAGAAACAAAAGAAAAGTGAGAACAGTGTTGAATCACAGAATCACAGAATCCTAGGGTTGGAAGGGACCTCAGGAGGTCATCTAGTCCAGCCCCCTGCTTCAAGCAGGATCAACACCAACTAAGTCATCCCAGCCAGGACCTTGTCCAGCTGGGACTTAAAAACCTTGAGGGGTGGAGAATCCACCTCCTCTCTAGGGAACACATTTCAGTGCCTCACCATCCTCCTGGTGAAGTAGTTTTTCCTAATATCTAACCTACACCTCTCCCTCTTCAACTTCAGACCATTGCTCCTTGTTCTGTCATCTGACACCACTGAGAACAGTTTCTTACCCTCCTCTTTAGAGCTCCCCTTCAGGAAGTTGAAGGCTCCTATTAAACCACCCCTCAGTCTTCTCTTCTGTAAACTAAACAAGCCCAAATCTCTCAGCCTCTCCTCATAGGTCTTATGCTCCAGCCCCTTAATCATTTTGGTTGTCCTTCGCTGAACCTGCTCCAGCACATCCACATCCTTTTTATACTGGGGAGCCCACACTGGACACAATATTCCATATGTGGCCTCACCAGTGCTGAACAGAGGGGAATAACTACTTCTCTAGATCTGCTCGAAATGCTCCTCCTAATGCACCTTAGTATGCCGTTAGCCTTCTTGGCTACAAGGGCACGCTGTTAACTCACATCCAGCCTTTCATTCACCATAACCCCTGGGTCCCTTTCCATTGTACTGCTGCTGAGCCAGTCGGTCCCCAGTCTGTAACAATGCTTGGGATTCTTCCACCCCCGCTGCAGGACTCTACACTTCTCCTGTTGAACCGCATCAGATTTCTTTTGGCCCAGTGCTCCAATTTATCCAGGTCACTCTGGATTCTCTCTCTACCCTCCAAAGTATCTACCTCTGCCCCTAGTTTTATGTCATCCGCAAACCTGCTGAGGATGCAATCCAGTCCCTCATCCAGGTCATTAATAAATATGTTGAATAACACTGTTCCCAGAACCAAGCTTTGAGGCACTCCGCTTGAAACCGACCGCCATCCAGATATTGAGCCACTGACCACTACGCGTTAGGCCCAACCATCAAGCCAGCTTTCTATCCATATGTCCTTAGATTATGGACAAGAATGTTGTGGGAGACCATATCAAAAGCTTTGCTGAAGTCAAGGTATATTACATCCACTGACTTCCTCATGTCCACGGAGCCTGTTACCTCATCATAGAAGCTAATCAGATTGGTCACGCAGGACTCGCCCCGGTGAATCCATGCTGGCTAATTTTGATCGCTTGTCCCTCTTCCAAGTGTTCCAAAATGGATTCCTTGATGATTCCCTCCATTATTTTCCCAAGAATTGAGGTAAGGCTGACTGGCCTATAGTTCCCTGGATTGTCCTTCTTTCCTTTTTTAAAGATAGGCACTACGTTTGCCTTTTTCCAGTCATCCGGTACCTCCCCCGATCTCCAAGAGTTTGGATAATGGTCACACGTTCAGCAACAACCTCTGCCAATTCCCTCAGTACCCTTGTCTAGGACTGTCAGGTGGAAGTTGACTTCGTCCATGAAGATAGAGGCAAAAAAACCACTGAGTACTTCAGCTTTTCCTACATCATCTGACACTAGGTTACCTCCCTTGTCCAGTAACGGCCCCACACCTTCTCTGATAACCTATTTATTGTTAACATGCCTGTAGAAACCGTTCTTGTTACTCTTCACTTCCCTTGCCAGCTGCAGTTCCAACTGCGCTTTCGCTTTCCTGGTTACTCCCTGGCATTCTCCAGCCGTATGTTTGTACTCCTTCTTAGTCATCTGTCCACGTTTCCATTTCTTGTATGCATCCTTTTTGAATTTAAGCTGACTAAGGATTTCCCCGTTAAGCCAAGCTGGTTGCCTTCCATGTTTGCCTTTCTTACTATGCAGTGGGGTGGTTTGTTCCTGTGCCTTCAGTAAAACTTCTTTTAAATACTGCCAGTCCTCTTGAACTCTTTTCCCCTTCATCTTCGTTTCCCAAGGGATCCTGCTCATCAGTTCTCTCAGGGAGTTGAAGTCTGCTCTCCTGAAATCGAGGGTCTGTACGTTACTGCTCACCTTTCTTCCTTTTGTCTGGATCCTGAAATCTACTACCTCATGTGATGGGGTTCAGGGGTCCCCATGCACTGCACCCCATCCACTGGCAGGAGTGACTCTCACTCAGCAGGTACAACGGGAGGTTTATTAGGCAACAGATGCCCAGTTTCTCACAGAAGCGTCAGTACAGCAGTCAGAGACAGTCATTCCAACCCGTCCTGGGGTGAGGAGCCCGAGGGGTGCCCCTCTGGGGTGTAGCTTTCCCCTCCTCAGGCTGGCTGCCTCCCAGCTCCCTCTCACCTCCCAGCCTCAACTGCCGCCTCCGATTCAAAAACAGCTCGGCTCCACCCTCCTCTTTGTTCAGGGCTGAGGTGTTACCTGCCAGCCTAGGTTATAGCCTCAGGGTCATCCTTACCCGCTGGGAGCTGCTCTGCCTGTCTCACACATGCACTCCCACGACTCCATCACACCTCACTTTGCAATCTTAGACTTTACTGATGAAAAATGGCCTGTTATATGCATCTGACAAAGTGGGTCTTTGCCCACAAAAGCTTATGCGCCAATAAATCTCTTAGTCTATAAGGTTCCGCAGGACTTCCATTATTTCATCTGACTCTTCTCTCCTCTATGAAGCCACTCATCTGATTATTCATCAACCACCTTCCTTCCTGATTTTGATTCTTAGCACTCCTTATTTCCAGCTTCCTTATTTAGACATCCCATCTGACCTCTACCTTCCTACTTGAATTTCCTCACCTCATTTGACCTGCACTGCTCAATCAAGTGTCCTGCACACCAGAATGGCCATTCACTTGGCCTTGTCTTTACAAAGCACTAGTCTTATTCTAGTTATTGGAAAGATCAAATTCTCCATCTCCAATCACCAACTCACCTCCTCCAACTTGCTCCTACACACTTATTCTCATTTCCAATCCGTCAACCTGCCCAACTCCCCAGATACCTTATCTGTACACCTTTATTTTCCTCCTGTGATTTGGTCATTTATACCCTGCTTTCTCAACCATCAATTCATTTCCTTGCTCTTTCTCCACAAGGTATTTTCCACCATCCCCCAGCTCTGGTTTACATGCACCCCAATGTCTCTGGTGCAAATCCTGCAATTATGCAGAATTATTTCACAGTAATTACACAGAATTACTTCACAGAATTCTCTCTTCTTCCAGCTCTGCCATTTTCCAGGTCAAATAGAACAACTTTCCACCTTTATAGATTTCACACATACTATCCTGGCCTTTTGACACCTGTAACCAAAACCCCCAAATAAATCCCATTCTCCCAAGACTTTGCAGTATAGTTCCATATTTTTCAAAGAGGAATACAATGTGATATTATCTGTGCCCCTTCATGCTCCTTCTTCAACACAGTTACCAACAGTTAGCCCTTGTCTACACTATAATGTAACTGAAGTTGACACAGTCATCACAGAATCTTACATGGAGGTAAAATCAGTGGAGGCTTCTCTCCTGTTCATGCCAGCTATGCTTCTCATTTTGGTGGAGTTACTGGCATCGATGGGAGCCCAGTCAGATCAATTTATCATGTCTAAGCACATGATAAACTGAGGTCCGGTGGATTGATTTCTTCATCATTGATCCACTTCATATAGTAGACAACAACGTAAGTGTGTCACTGTTCTCATCCTCTAATGCTTCCATTCACTCCAGTAACTGTCTTTTACCACCACTCATTTTGTTATCTTTTTCAACTTCCCACATTTCTCAGGTTCCATGTCCTTATAAACATGCTGTGATCTATCTCATAATTATAAAAAAGAACACCAACCAAAACCACTTTTCACCCAACTTCTACTTCTGTCACCACTTCCCTTCTCCCCTTACCACCAAATTCATCAATCCAACTGTCAACAACCACTGTTGAAAGTTCCTGTTCTCTAATTACACGTTAGATCCTCCTCAGTCCAGCTTCTATCCTCTTCATGTTATTAAGGCTACATCTAGACTACAAGATAAATTTGACATTTAATAAATTTGATTTGTTAACCTCATTTTTATTAATTCAAATTTAAGTGTCCATAAACCTTTTGGAAATTTGACCCACCGTTTCTCCACGTCGAGTTTCCACATCCTCATTGCCTTATCCAAGTCAGACTGAATGAGTAATGCATTGTGAGTACCTCTCCCACAGTGCCTAAGCCCAACTAGCTTGTGGGTGTTTCATGTCAGAATCCCAGAACGCAAAACACTGTCCCAGAATTCTGAGCACCCAGTAACTGCGTGAAAATGAACTGGAGATCATGCCATTTCCTGTGGCATTTTCTTTGGCACAGCACTACTTCAAGTTATTGCACACGCCATTACGGTAACTTCCCAGACTGTTGCGCAATTTTGCTTTCTATTAAAATGTACAATGATGGTTCATTATGATGATGATGGGTTTGAATAGGAAATCTTTCAACTGTGGTCCAAGAACTCACAAATGCTGGCTGCCCTGAATCCATCACTGACAGTGTAGTGGCAGTTTTGGACTTGTAAGACCACCACACACTGGTGGGACCATAGTGTTTTGGGGTCCATGGTGAAACAGATGGCCCATACAACCTGTCAGTGTCTCCTCAGGAAGACCATGACCCTGGGAGATATACATGTCATAGCAAATGGCTCTGATCCCATGGGATTTCCTAACTGCAGTGGGGAAATAGATGGCACACACATTCCCATCATGGTCCTGGACCACCTGACCTCTGAGTACCTGAACAGATACTTCTCAATGATTTTGCAGGTGCTGGTAGATCACAAATGTCCTTTCACTGACATCAATGTGGGATGGTCAGAGAGGGTTCACAATGCTTGCCTCTTCAGAAATTCTGTCTTGTCGTTTCATTGACATCAATGTGGGATGGTCAGGGAGGGTTCACAACGCTTGCATCTTCAGAAATTCTGTCTGGACAGTACAGAGAGCTCCTGGATGGGACTTTTATTTCCAGACTGGAAAATCAAAATTGGTGACATAGAGATGCCTATTGTAATATCGGGCAACCCTGCTTACCCTCTGCTCCCTTGCCTTATGAAACCCTACACAGGAGTCCTGGACCGCAGCAAGGAAAACAGCAGTCACAGAATCAGCAAATGCAGAATGCTGGTTCAATGGGAATTTGGCCATTTAAAAGCGAGGTTCAGACACCTATTGATCTATTTGGACATTTCTGAATCTAATGTCCCCACCATGATTACAGCGTGCATTACGTTGTACAACATTGGTGAATCCAGGTGGGAGATTTTCGCATCCACCTGGAATTCTGAGGCTGAGACCATGAGCAGGGCTCATTCACAGCCATCTACACAGCCATTCACCAATTATCATGGAGAGACAGCAGCAATCAGGGACGCTCTAAAAAACAGTTGCATGAATGATCTGTCACGTGCATGATAGCAATGTATTTCTCTGTTATAATACCAACCAATTGCCACTTCTCAAACTGATTTGCGCTCCCCACCAAATGTGAACCAATAAATCAGACTTTGTCTTACTGAATTAATGCTTTTACTGGTGGGAAGGGGTTAAGTTGTAGGAAGTAGAATGGATGTGGAGGGAGGGTTATTTTCCTAAAAAAAAGGGCATCTGTGCTTTCAGCCCCCTCCTTCCCCAGCCCTGCCTGTTTCTGTCTGCTGTGAGTCCTCTGTGGACCTTGGTTTAGCAGTGGGCACCTGTGCTTTCAGCTCAGTCCCCCACTCCGCCTGGTTCTGTCTCCCACAAGGTGTAGCGGCAGGTGGCTATGTTATTGGCTCTCTTGTGCACCCTATCACTTGTGCATGCCAAAACAATCACACTGAGCTGAAAATAAGAAGTTTATTTTGTGGGTAAGAGAGGTTTAAGTGGCAGGGAAAAGAAACGTTGTCTGGGGTGGTGGAATAGCCTTTGCAGTGGCCTGTGGGACTAGAGCGGCAGGTTGTCCTTGCCCTCTCTCCCCGTTTTCGTGGACCGTGACGATGACAGGGTGGGTGACCTCTCTTCAGGGGACTCTGGACAATACTGAGCAGAACTTGTCATGCTGCATTGGGAGTCCCTCTGCAGCTGCAGCATGGAGCACAGGACATCCATTTGGTTGCTCACTGCTGTTATGAACTTTGCTGCTTGCTCTTGCTGTAACAAGCATTTTCTGCTGCCACTGAGCTGTATCTTGCAGTCACTGAACTGTGTCCCTTGTCGTCTTACCAGTTTCTGCTTCAGAACACTCCATGTGCTGCAGGATCAGATCCTGCTTGGACCTTTTTCACATCCTCACCCTCACTCCCACACTGGGGATGGTAGCAGGAAAGCAATGGTCAAAATTGAGATACAATTCACACAAATCACTTCCCCATGGAATGAATGGGACTCTGTACTATCAGGGAAAGTTTCTTTTTGCAAGGCCGCTTCAAGCTTATTAAGGATGGCATTCAAGGTGTGCATTGCACAAGCCACCATTTACCATCATTTATCCAAAACATTTTGTTGTGGACATGTTAAGCTATTGTCCACTTTTTGGGAGAAGGGGAGGCCTGCAAAGTGGGGGAAGCTGTCCAGTGTCCTGGCCAGGGGAAAAATTTTTTTCAGCTGTTCCTGAAGCAATCCTCTGCAATCAGCATGGCACATAGAGCCTGGCAGCCATGTGGCGAGAGGGGATGATGGGAAAGGGCTCAATTTCAGCTGCACGGATGGCAGGGTGGGAGAGGGGAAATCCCTATAAAGTAAAAAGGAATGCGGGAAGGGAGGTGTAGTTTTCTGTCATCTACCAGGTCAGGGGAAAAATGTTCTTCAGTACTCACTAGAGCAGCCCTCAGCAGGGAAAAAAGGCCATGGACAGGAGTGCAAACCCTCCTGTGCTGCACATGCCAGTTTGCAGTAGCAGAGTCCACAGAGCCCGGCAGCCACGTGGTGAGGGATAAGAGTTCGATTCCAGCCACATGGATGGCTGGGTGTAGAGAGATCCCTGTATAGTAAAAAGAAATGCCAGGGGGAAAGGGACATGGGAGGGGAGAAGGTCCGGAGAGCCTGTAACCCATGCCAGAGAAAATGGAGTGCCCACCAGCCACATAGTATGGCCATGTGCTCCAGGGAAATGTAAAAAGGCAGAAAGTGTGGGGAAAAAAAATCTGATCCAAATGCTTGTGCCTCTTTAGGATGCCAAAGACGACAGCACCCTCCTAAAACTAACAGTTATCGACAAAAAACACCTGCTCATCTTGTGTGACAACAAGTCCAGAAAATTTGCAAAATTGCTGTGCGGCACCAAGACACCAGATCACTATCTGACTGCCTGGCATGGCAAGGTATGCTACTGTGAAAGTCATAAAAAGTCAGGTCTGGCCAGAAACCTTATGCAAAAAACAGAAGAGTGCCTGGATGAGGCCTTTGAGGAGATCTCCAAAAAGGAGAAGCGCTCCTTCCCAAGAAATATTAACATGCTGTTCTGATGGGGCACAGATGCATGGAAAACCTGGACCCATACCATGCATATACCTGCCCACCACCTACTTCTTGTATTCAGAAAAAAAAAATACTCATCAGCTTGGTCCCCGGGGCTCAGGAACCAGCTTAGAGGGGACCGGATGGGGGGACCGATTCCAGAGCTCCAAGCTTTTGGGACTAACTTCTTCAGATCCCTGCTCATTGCCCTCTTTCTCCTGTCCATTGGCCTCTTACTCCTGTGCCCCAAGTTCCTCTTGGATCATCTCAGACTGCAAACCAGGGCCTCCACAAGTGTCATAATTAATACCGGGCTCCGTGGTAGACTCACTCACCATAAGCACATGAAGCTGTTCATTATAGCAGCAGGTCTGTGAAGATGATCCTGACCACTGGTAGGCTTCACGGACTCTCTGATAGGCCTGTAAAGGTTCTTTCACCTTCACCCAGCATTACACAGAGTCCTGGGAGTAACCTCTGGTGGTCATCTTGTGCAACAGGTGATCATAGATTACTGCATTTCTCTTAGCAACCCTAAGTCTCCTCGCCACTGATTTGTCTCCCCAAACTGCAAGAAGATCCAAAATCTCCTGATGGGTCCATGTTGGAGCTCTTTTGCAAGCCTGAGAACTACTAGGCAGATCACTAATGTGAGTGCTCATGATTGCACAAAATGGCTACCAACATGATTGCTACCAATGTGATGCCATGACTACCAATGCAGCGTGATGCAATGGGTACAAGAATTTTTTCATTTTGTGTACCCTGTTTATTTGCATGCCTGGTTGCTGCTGAATTCAAATTCAAATTTAATCAAAAATTCGTGGGCTTCCTATGACCTTCTTCCTGTGCACCTGGATGGAGAGCAGCAGGAAACGAAGCGGCCATACCTGGCAGGTAAATGCGTTGCTTTGTGGGATATATATGGGACACTTCTGGAGGCTAATAAATTCGATTTAAACACATGGCAGCTCTACACTGGCCTTTATTTGAAATTTTAATTTCAAAATTGATGCTACACCCACCCGGTTCTGACAATTAGATCAATATTACATATTAGTGCTCCCCAAATCAAGGTAATGGAACTTACAGTGAAGACAGTGACATTTTAACATCAAGAGAACTGCCTTAAATTCAAATTTACTGCCTAGTGTAGACACAGCCTTAAATGGTTGTCTGACTCTGCAGTGATCAACCCAAGCTCAGAACCTCTACGCCAGCCTCCTTCCCCTTGGCTTCTGCTGTGCCTCTGGCAGCAGATATGACAGCTGCCTTCTTTGTGCCATCCATAACGACCCTCTCTTGGCTCATCCAGGGGCTCATCCTCTGGGGTGCTCCCCGTTTCCTTGGGCCCCTTCTCTCGACAATCTTAATCTGCCCACTCGACACAAACGCCACCTCTTTCGCCAGCCGACTTTCCCTTTGCTGGCCAGTCATCCCGCGCCTTCCCGGGCGCCTCGCCCCGGGCACCGCTGCTCCCGCCGCACACCTCGGAGGGGGACAAGTTGCTAGGCAACCAGCGGACACCCGCTCCGCCCGGCTGCCTATGATCGAGCGCATGCGCAGAGCGCTTTTTGGGCCCAAAGCGAGTACGAAGAACGCCCAGGAGAGGCGGTCGCACGCGCAGTTGTAATTTCAACCCCAACCACTCTTGTCCCGAGCGGAAGTGGTTACCTTGCCCCGGAAGTGCTTCTGAGTGTCATGGCCGCGTTCATGAGAGCTGTGGTGAGTGACGGGTTAAGGTGGGGTTGTATCCTGAGCCTCTATCCCTGGCTCGGGGCCTCCTTGCTGCGCAGGTTTGTGCCGAGCGCCGCCCCCAAGTTCAGCGGGGAGCTGCGGTCTCCGTGGGTGCCCTGCCATGCCCCCGGCTCTGTTATTCTGGGGCTGGGGAGAAGGGCTGGTGGTGTGGGGCCGGGCCGGTCTGGTGCTAGTTTAACTGGGTCCTGCGTTTTGTGTCGTTGGCGGCGGCGGTGTGCGAGGCGTGGCTGGGAGTGCGCTGCAGTGTGTGCGGCACCAGAGCACCGCCGCTGCGCGCCAATTTTTCGAAACTTCTTAATTAAAAATAAAAAGTCTTGTGGCACCTTTTATAAACTAACAGAACTGTTTGTCTATAAGGTGCCACAAGACTTTTTGTTGTTCTCGAAGCTACAGACTAACACGGTTACGTGTCTGATACTGAATTAAAATAGTTGTCTTTGATTCATTTGATTCATTGGAAGACTGTTCAGCAGCCATTCCAGCATCTTCCCCCGGTCCAAAATACTGATTATCTTATACTTTACATGCGTTTCCTTCTTGGTCTTTATTTACGAGCAGGAGCATCAAATATATCCCCAATCACAGCTGTGGAATGTGTCATTAGCCACTTTCTATAAAGTGGCAGATTTTTATGCCAGAATCTTTTCACTTGTTAGTTTACAAGGTTTAATTTACAAATGACCCCCAGTCCTGTAGCACTTTAAAGTCTTTAAATGATTTATTAGGCAAAGAGCTTTTGTGGGTAAGACTCACTTTCTCAGATTATTTGTGAAGCTACAGACTAACCTGGCTAGCCTTACAATGTTTAATTTCTATCACCAGAGAGAGACAGAGAGATTTCTTCTGTCTGAGGGAAAAACTGTTTTCACCTATGCTGCTGACCAACACTTTGGTACAAGCGTTAAAACTTTATTTATTGTAGAAATGCCAGAGTGGAATGCACCAATGGCTTACAGTAAGCAGTGGATTAATACAGTCAACTTTGCACCAAGCGAAGTGGGACAGAATTCTCTATGGCACTCTTCAGGTAGGATATTTCTGTTTCCAGAACCGTTTAAGAATAGGAGATTTGCTTAGAGCCAATGAAATAAAAGGTTACAGGTGTCCAGTACATGAGAGTGGAAGAGACAATCCTTTCTAGTGCTATTACCTGGGCATCTAGAAAAAAAATATTGTAAATCTGAAATGATGGGTCCTTTAACTAGGAAAAGTTGCTGAAATTATTTCAGACAGTTCTTCTGTTTCCCCAACCCACAACCGTTATTTCTGTTCAAGCCCATGTCTGGTAGACTCTGGATAAAAGGCTGAATCACTTCAGCTAGATGAGATGGTAGAGATATAGATTAGTTATGCAAACTATGAAAACATCACAGACTACGTTTGTTTACTAATTGTGTAAATATGTTGAGGGTAACTAAGCAGTAATTGGTTTAGGGCTGGGGGTGATCTGAATAAATAATATAGTGTATCATTTTTATGAAGCTCCAATAACATTAGTATCAAATCACCAACCAATAATACAATGTCTTTGGTATTAGAAGGATGTTAATACCATGGAGGGAGAAGAAATATTTACTTTTGTGCAAAGCAATATCAATAGGCTAAATAGAATAAAAATATGGAGAAAATCTGGACTAAATTTCAGGACAAATGTGGTGATATTAAGCTCTATGGACTGCCAGCCTGTTCTAAAAGATATTCAAAATATTACCAAATGTACTGTACAGAACAAACCTACATTGGGACCAGGGAAATTGGCTTGATGGCCTGACAGGCCTTCCCCTTCCTGAAAGGGGACTCTAAAAAGGATGGAGCGAGACTGTTCTCAGTGGTGATACATGGCAGAACAAGGAGCAATGGTCTGAAGTTACAGAGAGAGAGGTATAGGTCGGATATTAGGAAAAACTATTTCACCAGAAGGGTGGTGAAGCACTGGAATGCGTTACCAAGAGAGGTGACGGAATCTCCATCCATACAGGTTTTTTAGTCTTGGCTTAACATAGTCATTTGTGGGATGATTTATTTGGGGTTGATACTGCTTTAGGCAGGGTGCTGGACTAGATGACCTCCTGAGGTCCCTTCTAGCCCTAGAATTCTATGATTTTCATCTTTAAAGTCTAAGACTGCTAATTAGTGAATGCTTTAATGTAACTCCTTTTTAGTGCTTATTATTCAATACTGTTTTCACTTTTCTTTTGTTTCTTTTACCAGAGGCATGAGATTGGCAGACACCTGTTGGATAAAATATGTGGAGGATCGATACAAACAAGTGGGATAATAACACAACGAAGAAGAATGCTTCACAGCACTAATCAGGTTAGCATAGTTTACTATTATTTGTTAGAGGCTCCGCTGTACTAATCACTGTACAAACACCTTTGCTTATGACAGGATAACTTTAACTTTACTGGTGGATGGAGAGAAGCAATAGATGTGCTTCACGTTCATTTTAGGAAAGCATTTAACACAGTACCATCTGACACTGTCCTGCACAAACTAGTGAAATGTGCGGTAGATGAAATTACTATAAGGTTGGGTGCATAAGTAGTTAAGTGATCATACCTGGACCACTTATCAGTGTAAGTCATGGCATGTAATTGTCTTGCTCTACTCGGCATTCATGAGGCCTCGGTTAGAGAACTCTATTCAGTTCTGTGTGCCACGCTTCAGAAAAGATGTACTGTAGACAAAATGAAGTCCAAAAGAGAACAAGAAAAATAGTATAAGGTTTAGAAAACCTGCTCTTTGAGGAAAGATTAAAAAACTGGGAATGTTTAGTTTTGAGAAAAGAAGAATGAGACACCCTGGAACAGTCCTCAAATACCACTAAGGTCTGTTGTTAAAAGGACGATGATCAACTATTCTCCATGTCCACTGAACGTAAGGTGAGAAGTAAGGGGCTTAATTGGCAGCAAGGGAAATGTTAGATTAGCTGTAAAGAAAAATTGGAGAAAGCAGGTTGGCCTGACCATCCACACTGGAAAAACAAAGTGGATGAAAAATGCATATTGTTTGGAATACATTACACAGTTGGTGGACAGTTCGTCCAGCTGATGGATCAATATGTATATCTTGGACAAGTGTTGTAGATGGACAGCAAGTTGGGCCAGGAGTTGAGCAGGAGATGGAGATTAGGTTGGATAGCATTTGGGAATCTGCGCAACATCTTTGATCTTAAACTTTCTGCTGCCAAAAAAGATGAACTCTATAGCATCAGTATCCTTCTGATAAGTGTGTATGGCTTTGAAATGTGGAATATAATGCTTGCAGAAGAATCAAAGCTGCAACCCAACCAAAGAGCAATGGAAAGAGACAATGTGTATAAGTAGGTTAAGTATATTACTATTGATGAGTTGCGTGCAAGAGGCAGTGTTCACGATATGCAAATGTATGTATGACTGGTAAAGGAAATGGGCTGGTCATGTTGGGAGATTGGGCGACAAGAGATGGGCAGTGCGTATACTCTGTTGATATCCATGAGATATGAAAATAACAAGAGGAAGGCCTCTAGCACGTTGGGTGGATCATTTATGAAGGACTCGTGGAAGGACACCGATGGGAGTCAAGCAAAACAGGATGGTGTGGAACAGTTGTGGTCTGCTTTGCTGACAAGACTGTCTACATCGATGAAATCATGGATTCTTCTGAGTATTCAGAACAATTACCTAACTACAAGGTTTTGGAAGAACGGATGCATGAGCAGGGTGGGAGTGAGGTGTATGGAAGGGAGTGGGCAGTGGATGGGAGCTCAGCTTGGTGGGAGTAGAACATATGTTGCGCTGCTTGGTTCTGTGCACTGCAGGGAAGACAGCTGCTGGCACTGCCCTCTGCCTCTCCTGGTGACCATGATTTGGCAAAAGGGAGCAATGATGGGAGAAGGGGAGTGCCAGAAGAGTGCTTCCCTAGAGCGCACAAAGTTGTTCCGTCTTCCTCACTTCCTTCCTCCCCCTGCCAGGGAGAGCTCATGGGGTGGATTGGCCCTGGCTTGCTGAGATAGGGCACATGAAGCTCAAGGCCCACACCCCTACACCACTGCAATTTGTGGGATTGATGCAGAAATTATTGGATAAAATTCTGTTATTTGTGTAACAATGATAGTCTCGTCTAGCCTTTTTTGCCATGAAATATAAGAACGTGTGTATGTATAAGGCAGCCAAATTCAGGTTGCAAGAACTTTAATTCTGTCATTTTGTAACTTGAGCAATTAAGTTTAGTTCTTGTGTGTTCCTATGTCTGGACAACCTTTAATGTACTTTCTACTTTAGTTTATTAGTTTATCTCCCAACAGGAAGGTTAGAGGCATGTGCGCAGATTCTTATCACTCAAAATAAAATGATCAAAAACAATCTGTCTATGGGTGTAGGGCATTCTCAGAAGTGCTAGCATGCCTGATTTGTAACACACTGCATGAGTAATAAATACAATTTACAACAGAAGTTAAAATTGTTGATTTATTTTTGATTTGTTTAAAATGATCCGGTTGAATCGCTGGTATAAGAAAGCGTTTCTGTGTTTGATATTTACTTTGTTTTCCATTACAGCTTCTTGCTGCAAAAGATTCCCTGCAGCCATCCGAAGAGAAAGTGAGTGCCTTCACAAAGATAATAGAAGCAATGGGATTCACAGGACCACTGAAATATAACAAATGGGTAAAGCAGTTATTTTGGTAGTCCTAGTATTTTCCTGTAGTTAATCTGTTTTAAGAGCACGGTTCCTTGTGACATGGGCACAATCCCATTCACATTTCTCATATGAATTCTCCTCACACAGGATGGAGAGTAATAGCCCAGTGCTTTAACCTGCCTTGATGTACGCACAGGGCACCTACTGACATAAGTAAGAGTTTTGTTGTTTTGATGTGTAGATGAATCTGAAAGCTACTTGAATTCTCAGGAACTCATTTCCACACTTTATTCATCCATCAAAGTTCCCACATCACAATTACCTTGTAGCAATTGAAGCTGTAGGAATTTCCTTTTGGAGCTTGTGAACACAGAGGCTATGTCTGTACAAGAGAGTTTTTCTGGCAAAATTGGGTTTTTGTTGGAAAAACCTGCAGTGTCTACATACAAAAAGTACTTCGTCGACAGTCTGTCAACAAAACTCAGCACATCTGCCGGCAGTATTATACCTCTCTGTGCTCAGGTACAACACCTTTCTCAACAATGTTTTGTCGACAGAAATGCCATGTAGATGCTCCAGGGCCCTTTTGTCGAATAGGGGTCCTCCATGATGCGAGCTAGCTGGATCTGGGAGGTGCCCTTTCCACCACAAGCAAGGCTCTTTGATTCTTGCTACTGGCCACTTTTAAAGGCACAGACAGCCTCATAAACACCCCCTTACCCCCTCCTGGTCCCGCCCATTGCGGGATGCCGGGGGGGGGCTCCCAGGACCCACCCTGGTGGTCCAAGAAGCAGGACCCTTCTTGGTCTGGCCAGAGATCTGGCACCTGCTGGCCCTCTGGGGCAAGGAGGCCATCCTCTTTGACCCCAAGGCCAAGCGCCACTACGCCTGCCTTGCCAGAGCCTTGGTGGAGTGCAGGCACCCCCACCTGCACCCTTGAGCAGGTGCAGGCAAAAGTGAAAGAGCTCTGCCAGGGCTACATGTGGGCCTGGGATGAAAGGTGGAGGTCAGGGGCCCCTACTGCTTGGAGCTAGACCAGTTCCTGGGTGGTGACGATGATGCCCCCAGCCACAAGTCCCTGGAAATGATAGTTCAGCTGGAGTTCCAGCAAGAGCAGCAGCAAAGCTCGTAATGGCAGTGAGTGACCAAGGGGAGGTCCTGTGCTCCATGCTGCAGATGCAAAGGGACTCCCAATGCAGCACTGCAGGCTCTGCTGCCTGCTGCCTGGAGTCCCCTAAACAGAGGTTGCGCCCCTCCCTGTCAACTGGTGTCAAGGTCCCTGGATGCTGGGAGGGGAGGGTAAATACAGTCTGCCTCTCTAGCCTCAATGGCCATTGCAAAAGGCTATTCCATGAGCCCCGACCAGGCTTCTTTTCCCTGCCGCTTTAACCTCTCCTACCCCCAAAATAAACTTACTCTTTTGAGCTGAGTGATTTTTTTGCGTGCATGAGTGGCAGGGTGCACAAATCATTGCACAGAACTGGGTGTGGGGGGGTGGTTGGTGGTGGTAGGGTACATAAATCATTGTGCAGAGCCAGGTGGGGGTGGTGTTGAGTTGAGGTCAGAAAGCACAGGTTCCCACCACTAAGACAAGGTCTGCAAAAGAACGTACAGCGGACAGAGCTGGGTGAGGAGGTGGCGGGTGGAGTGCTGAAAGCACAGGTCTCCACTGCTAAGCCAAGGTCCACAGAGGACTGGTGTCATATAGTACCGGCTGGCAGGGATACATGGCTGAAAGCACAGTTGCCCTTTTTTAGGAGAATAACCCTCCCTTGACATCCATTCTAGTTCCTGCTAGCCCCCTTCCACCAAGTAAAAGCATTCATTCAGTAAGACAAGGTCTGATTTATTGGTTCACAGTTGGTGGGGAGCACAAATCAGTTTGGGGAGTGGGGCTTGGTTGGGAGTACAACAGAGAAATACATCACTATTGTGTGTGACAGCTGATTTGTGAAGCTGTGTTTTAAAGCATACCTTATTCCTGCTATCTCTGCATGGTATTGGTGAACGGACATGTAGGCAGCTGCGAGTAGGTCCTGCTGATGGCCTCAGGCTTGGAATTCTAGATGGACAGGAAATTCTTCCAGATGGATTGACAAATGTTGTGCAAAATAGTGCTCGCTGTAATCACGGTGCAGACATAAGTTTCAGAAGGGTCCAAACAGGTCAGTAAGCATCTGAGCCTTGACCGATGCTCACAAACAGAGAAGAACTAGTAGGAGAAATAGAAGTGGGTGTCAGCCTAGACTGCAGTGAACATGAGGTGGCAGATTTCAGGATCCTGACAAACGGAGGAAGGGTGAGCAGTAATATACAGATACTTGATTTCAAAAGAGCAGACTTCGAGTCCCTGAGAGAACTAATGAGCAGGATCCCTTGGCAAACAAAGAGGAAGGGAAAAGGGTTTAGAAGAACTGGCAGTATTTTAAAGAAGTCTTACTGAAGGCACGGGAACAAACCATCCCTCTGCATAGTAAGTAATGCAAACATGCTAGGCAACCAGCTTGGCTTAACAGGGAAATCCTTAGTCATCTTAAACTCAAAAAGGATGTGTACAAGAAATGGAAACATGGACAGTTGACTAAGAAGGAGTATAAACATATGGCTGGAGAATGCTGGGGAGTAATCAGGAAAGTGAAAGCACAACTGGAGCTGCAGCTGACAAGGGATGTGAAGGGTAAGGAGGGTTTCTACAGGCATGTTAATAATAAGCGGATTATCAGAGAAGGTGTGGGGCCATTACTGGGTCAGAGAGGTAACCTAGTGACAGATGATGTAAGAAAAGCTGAAGTACTCAATGCTTTTTTTGCCTCTATGTTCACGGACAAAGACGGCTCCCACACTACGGTGCTAGACAGTGCGGTATGGAAAGGTGAAGGGCAGCCATCTGTGGGGAAGGAGTGAGTCATGAGCTTTCTAGAAAAACCTAGATGTACACAAATCTGTGGGTCTGGATTTAATACACCCAAGAGTTCTGAGGTAACTGGCAGATGTCATTTTCGAGCCTTTGGCCATTATCTTTGAAGACTCTTGGAGAGAGGGAGAGATCCCAGATAACTGGAAAAAGGCAATTGTAGTGCCTACCTTTTAAAAAAAAATGGAGAGAAGGACAATCCAGGGAACTATAGACTTGTCAATCTTACCTCAGTCCCTGGGAAAATAATGGAGGGGATCCTCGAGGAATCCATTTTGGAGCACATGGAAGAGGGGAAAGTGATCAAAAGCAGCCAACATGGATTCATCAAGGGCAAGTCCTGCCTGACCAATCTGATTAGCTTCTATGGTGAGGTAACTGGCTCTGCGGACATGGGGAAATCAGTGGATGTGATATACCTTGACTTCAGCAAAGCTTTTGATACAGTCTTCCACAACATTCTTGCCCATGAGTCAAGGAAGTGTGGCTTGGATCCATGGACTATAAGATGGATAGAAAGCTGGCTTGACAGTTGGGCCCAATGGCTAGTGGTCGATGGCGATCAGTTTCAAGTGGAGCGCCGCAAGGCTCAGTTCTGGGGCCGGTGGTGTTCAACATCGTTATTAATGACCTGGATGAAGGACTGGATTGCACCATGAGCAAGTTTGTGGACGACACAAAGCTAAGGGGAGAGGTAGTTAAGTTGGAGGGTAGAGAGAGAATCCAGAGTGACCTGGATAAATTGGAGGATTGAGCCAAAAGAAATTTGATGTGGTTCAACAAGGAGAAATGTAGAGTCCTGCACTTAGGATGGAAGAATCCCAAACATTGTTGTAGGGTGGGGACCGACTGACTAAGCAGCACTGCAGCAGAAAGTGACGTAGGGGTTATGGTGGATGAAAGGCTGGATATGATTAACAAGAAGGCTAATGGCACATTGGGGTGCATTAGGAGGAGCATTTCGAGCAGATCTAGAGAAGTGGTTGTTCCCCTTTGTTTGGCACTGGTGAGGCCACATCTGGAATACACTCATCCCTCACTGTATGAGCACAATTGGTTCCCAACTTTCTGCTCATAGATGAAAACTCATAAGAGGGACACTAAATTCCTATTAAAATACATGTAAAAGGCTCTGATTGGTTCCTAGGGCTCCTACCTCTGGAAAGGAGTGGCAGCAGGTGGCACTGCTTTTAAAATGTAAGTGAACCTTGGGTTGGGGAGAGTTAAAGTCTGGGGGTAGTTTGGGACCGTGAGCAGGAGGGAAGGTTAAAATCTGGTGATGGGTTGGGTCCATTGGGGGGCGCGGCTCAGGCTGCCACAGCGCAGTTTGGGCGAGTCTGGCTTGGGGGTGGTTACAGGCAGCAGGGAGGTCTGGTTGATGGGCCATGGTGGGGGGTACGGGTGGCAGGGGGGTCTGGCTGTGGGGCTGGTAAAGGAGTCTGGCTGCCGTGGTTTGGGGCCGTGGGGCTGGCTGTGGAGGTCAGGCCGCAGGGCCACAGAGGGTACAGGTGGCGGGCGGGGTCTGGCCGATGGGTCGTGGGGGGGGTACAGGTGGCAGGGGCATCTGGCTGCGGGGCTGGTAAAAGAGTCTGACTGCCGCGGTTTGGGGGTGCGGCGCTGGTGTGGGGGGGGTCGGGATGCAGGGCTGCACGGGTACAGGTGGCAGAGGGGTCTGCCTGTCAGGCTGGCAAGGGTGTCTGGCTGCCGTGATTTGGGGTTGGGGGGTGGGGTCAGGCTGTGGGTCCACAGAGCTTTCAGGCTGCCGCTATATGGGGCCATGGGGCCGGCAGGGGAGGGGTCAGGCTGCAGGGCAGGCGGGGGGTGGTGGTCTGGCTGCAGCAGGTTGGGGCTGCGGGGCTGGTGAGGGTGGGGTCAGACTTTGGGGGTTGGAGCTGTGGGGAAGGTTTTATGCTCGTATTAGCAGCGGGGAGTTCACTAGTGAAGTGAGCTAAGGCAGGTATATGTGTCCCTCATTTTAGCAAGTACTGGTAAATGAAGTACTCACTTAACAATACATGAGTGTAGTATGTCCAGTTTTGGACCTCCCCCAGTATAAAAAGGATGTGGAAGTGCTAGAGCAGGTTCAGCAGAGGGCAACAAAAATGATTAAGGGGCTGGAGCACATGACCTATGAGGAGAGGCTGAGGGATTTGGGCTCACTTAGTTTGCAGAAGAGAAGACTTAGGGGTGATTTGATAGCAGCCTTCAACTTCCTGAAGAGGAGCTCTATAAAGGATGGTGAGAAACCGTTCTCAGCGGTGTCGGATGGCAGAACAAGGAGCAATGGTCTGAAGTTAGAGGGTGAAGTGTAGGTTGGATATGAGGAAAAACTCCTTCACTAGGAGGATGGTGAAGCATTGGAATGTGTTGCCTAGAGAGGTGGTGGATTCTCTATCCCTCGAGGTTTTTTAAGTCCCGGCTTGACAAGGTCCTGGCTGGGATGACTTAGTGGGGGTTGATCCTGCTTGACGCAGGGACTGGACTAGATGACCTCTTGAGGTCCCTTCCAGCCCTGTGATTCTGTGATTTTTATGAACCTCACTTTTAAAAAGCCAAAAGAACATTCCACCACCCTTTTACCTGGTGAGTCTCTGATTGAGGTTTTCTTTGCTGCAGTCCAGGGCTCCTGTGTAGGGTTTCATAAGGCAAGGGAGCAGAGAGTGAGTAGGGTCACCTGATATTATGCTAGGCATCTCCACAGTGCCAATTTTTATTTTCCGGTTTGGGAAAAAAGTCCCATCCAGGAGCTTTCTGTACAGTCCAGAATTTCTGAAGATGCACATGTCATGAAACCTTCCTGACCATCCCATGTTGATGTCTGTGAAACAACATTTGTGATCTACCAACTCCTGCAAAACCATGGAGAAGTATCCTTTTCGGTTTATATACTCAGTGGCCAGGTGGTCTGGGGCCATAATGGGGATGTGTGTGACATCTACTGCCCCACCGCAGTTAGGGAACCACGTGGAAGCAAAGCCATCCAGTATGGCATCTTCCAGGGTCACACTCTTTCTGAGGAGACGCCAACAGATTGCATGGGCTACCTGCGTCACCATGGACTCCACTGATTAGCCGCTGACCAGTAACTATCAGGTGTTGCAAATTTCCACAGAGGGATTGCAACTCACTTTTGAACCAATAAAGCCGGCCTCATCTGCGTGGTGTTGCTTCTCAGTGTGGGGTTCGGGACATCACAAAGTTTCATAAAAGTGGACTTGCACGTGCAAAAGTTCTGCAGCCACAGCTGGTCATCCCAGGACTCCAAAATGATGTGGTACCACCAGTGTGGGCTGGTCTCATGAGTCCAAAACTGCCACTCTACTATCACCAATGCATTCAGGGGAGCCAGAGTTTGAGAGTTTTTGGACCACAGTTGAAAGATTTCTTCTTCAAAACCATCATCATAATCATCATCATCATACTGAACCATCACTGCACTTTGTAATAGGAAGCAGAATTGCACAGCAGTCTGGGAAGTTGCCACAATGGTGTGTGCAATGACTGCAACAACTGGGGAGCCAGGCTTGCGCTAGCACTGTGCTGGAGAAAATGCCAGAAAAATGGCATGATCTCCAGTTCATTGTCGTGCAGTTACTGGATGCTCTGAATTCTGGGCAGTGCTTTGCATTCTGGGATTCTGACATGAAACACCCATAAGCAACCAGGGCTAAGGCACTGTGGGATAGATACCTGTAATGGACTGCTCTGCTCAGGCAGTCAGACTTGGATAAGGCAATGGGGACACAGAAACTCAACATGGAGAAACAGTGGCTCAGATTTCCAAGTTTATAGACACATTCGAATTCATAAGAATGAAGTTAAAAATTGGAATTTAGTAAATATCGAATTTCTCTCATAGTGTAGAGGTAGCCTAAGTCATCTTTTCTAAGCTAAACAAGCCCAGTTCTTTCAGTCTTTCCTCATATCTCATGTTCTCTAGACCTTTAATCATTCTCGTTTGCTCTTCTCTGCACCTTTTCAAATTTTGCCACATTGTTCTTGAAATGCGTTGTCCAGAACTGGATACAATACTCCCAACTGAGGCCTAGTGATTTCTGAGTAGAGCAGAAGAATGACTTCCCCTGTCTTGCTCTCAACCCTTCTGTTAATGAATCCCAAAATTACATTTTTTTTTTTGCAATAGCATCACACTGTTGCCTCATATTTAGCTTGTGGTTCACTATGACCCAAAATTCCTTTCTGCAGTGCTCCTTCCTAGACAGTTGCTTCCCATTTTATATGTATGAAGCCAATTGTTTCTTCCTAAGTGGAGTACTTTGTATTTGTCCTTACTAAACTTCATCCTATTTACCTCAGACCATTTCTCCAGTTTGTCCAGCAAGACTGACAGTTATATAGCACAGATGTCCCTCTCCAAAAAAAACCCCACACCCAAAACTGATAAATCAGATACATGGAACTGAAGGGGGTGATGAGGAGGAGAGATACAAATAGTCTTGCCTGAGATCATTACAAATACCAAAGGACGGGGAAACATTACAAGGATGTAAGCTGTTTTCCTTTGGAAATTATTTCCCTGGTTTCCTTGTAGTCAAAACAGATTTAAACTCATATATAATTAGAGTAGGAAATGGAGGCAGAAGCCCAGCAGCAGAGTGGGGGCTATCCTGTTTATTGTGTCGAGTGCAGTATGTATGACTACCTACCCTGTGGGGGGGGGCGTATGTGTGCGCTCGATGCAAGGAGCTCCTGGCCCTCAGAGACCGAGTGCGTGCTTTGGAGGCCAGGGTGGCTGAAATGGAGGAGCTAAGGAAGGCAGAGGTGTTTGTTGATGAGACTTTCCGGGACATAGTAGGGCTGTCCCACCTCCAGTCTGACAGTCCTGATGCTGTTACGGAGGGTGAAAGGCTCAGGGAAGGAGAGCAGTCAATGGGAGCAGAGGGAAACCATCCTATAGTTGGGACCCTCCTTCCAGAGGGTGCTGTTGTATCCTCTCATGCCGAGGATACTTCTCCGGGGGAGGGAGCGCCAGCTGTTAGGAAGAAGCAGGTTTTAGTAGTGGGGGATTCGATCATTAGAAATATAGATAGTTGGATTTGTGATGACCGAGAGAACCGTATGGTGACTTGCCTGCCTGGTGCGAAGGTTGCGGATCTCTCGAGGCATTTAGACAGACTTATGTGCAGTGCTGGGGAGGAGCCGGTCGTCGTGGTACATGTTGGTACCAATGACATAGGGAAGGGTAGAAGAGATGTTCTGGAGACCAAATTTAGGTTACTAGGAAAGAGACTGAAATCCAGAACATCTATGGTGGCATTCTCTGAAATGCTTCCAGTTCCACGCGCAGGGCCAGATAGGCAGAACTTCAGAGTCTCAATGCGTGGATGAGACGATGGTGTAGGGAAGAGGGGTTTAGATTTATTAGGAACTGGGGACGCTTTTGGGGTAGGGGGAGCCTATACAGGAATGATGGGCTCCACCTAAATCAAGGTGGATCCAGACTGCTGGCATTAAACATTAAAAAGGTCGTAGAGCAGTTTTTAAACTAAGAGGTGGGGGAAAGCCGATTGGTGCGGGGGAGCACCTGGATCGGACGGAGACTTCTCTTACACGAGGCTCCATAGATAGGGATTCCCTAGAAGTTAGTCAGATAGGGAACGTGGGAAAGAATATATGGGCAAGATGAGATGTGAAACAATCGCATATAAAAAAATCCAACGCGTCTGTGAAAGGCGGACATATAAATAGTGGTAGTTTTTTAACGTGCTTTTACACTAATGCTAGGAGTCTGTCGAATAAGATGGGTGAACTGGAGTACCTCATATCAAAGGAGGAAGTTGACATAATAGGCATCTCAGAAACATGGTGGAATGAGGACAATCAGTGGGACACTATCATACCGGGATATAAATTATATCGGAAAGACAGAACAGGTCGTGCGGGTGGCGGAGTGGTACTATATGTGAAGGATAATATAGAATCAAATGAAGTAAAAATCCTAAAGGAATCAAAATGTTCCATAGAATCATTATGGATAACAATTCATTCCTCTAATATGAATATGGCATTAGGAATATATTACCGACCACCTAACCAGGACAGTGATAGTGATGCTGAAATGTTAAGGGAGATTAGAGAGGCTATCAAAATAAAAAACACAGTAATAATTGGAGATTTCAATTATCCCCATATTGATTGGGTGCATGTCACCTCAGGACGGGATTCAGAGATTAAATTTCTTGATGCCTTAAATGACTGCTTCTTGGAGCAGCTAGTACAGGAACCCACAAGGGGAGAGTCAATTCTCGATCTAGTCTTGACTGGAACGCAGGATCTGGTCCAAGAGGTAACTGTTACTGGACCGCTTGGAAATAGTGACCACAATATAATAACTTTTAATATTCCTGTGTTGGGAAGAACACCGCAGCGGTCAAACACTCTGGCATTTAATTTCAAAAAGGGGAATTACACTAAAATGAGGAAGCTAGTTAAACAGAAACTAAAAGGTAGAGTAATTAAACTAAAATCCCTGGAAGCTGCATGGAAACTGTTTAAAGACACCATACTAGAGGCCCAACTTAAATGTATACCCCAAATAAAAAAACACAGTAAGAGACCTAACAAAGAACCACCATGGCTAAACAGCCATGTTAAAAAGGCAGTGAGAGAGAAAAGGGCAGCTTTTAAAAAGTGGAAGTCAAATCCTAGTGAGGAAAATAGAAAGGAACATAAACACTCCCAAATTAAGTGTCATAATGTAGTAAGAAAAGCCAAAAAAGATTTTGAGGAACAGCTAGCCAACAATTCAAAAAACGATAGTAAATTGTTTTTTAAATACATTAGAAGCAGGAAGCCCGCTAAAAAAGCAGTGGGGTCCTTGGACGATAAAGATATAAAAGGAGCGATCAAGGAAGACAGTGCCATTGCGGAGCGATTAAATGATTTCTTTGCTTCAGTCTTCACGGCTGAGGATGTTACAGAGGTTCCTAAATCTGAGCCAGCCTTTTTAGGTGACAAATCTGAGGAACTCACTCAGATTGAAGTGACATTAGAGGAGGTTTTGGAGTTAATTGATAAGCTGAATAGTAACAAGTCTCCAGGACCAGACGGTATTCACCCAAGGGTTCTGAAAGAACTCAAATGTGAAATTGCGGAGTTATTAACAGTGGTTTGTAACCTATCCTTTAAATCCACTTTGGTACCAAATGACTGGAAGATGGCCAATATAACACCAATATTTAAAAAAGGCTCTAGAGGAGACCCTGGCAATTATAGACCGATAAGTTTAACATCAGTACCAGGCAAATTAGTAGAAACACTAGTAAAGAATAAAATTGCAAGGCACGTAGAAGAGCACGAATTTTTGGGCAAAAGTCAGCATGGTTTCTGCACAGGGAAGTCGTGTCTAACTAATCTATTAGAATTCTTTGAAGGGGTTAATAAACATGCGGACAAGGGGCACCCAGTGGACATAATATACCTAGATTTCCAGAAAGCCTTTGACACGGTCCCACACCAAAGGCTTTTATGTAAATTAGGTGGTCATGGGATAGGAGGAAAGATCCTTTCATGGATCGGGAATTGGTTAAAAGACAGAAAACAAAGGGTGGGAATAAATGGTAAATTTTCACAATGGAGGAGGGTAACTAGTGGTGTTCCCCAGGGGTCAGTCCTGGGACCGATCCTGTTCAACTTGTTCATCAATGATCTAGAAAATGAGGTAAGCAGTGAGGTGGCCAAGTTTGCAGATGACACCAAGTTGTTCAGGACAGTCAAAACCAAAAGGGATTGTGAAGAACTACAAAAAGATCTCAGCAAACTGAATGATTGGGCAGCAAAATGGCAAATGAAATTTAATGTGGGTAAGTGTAAGGTAATGCATGTTGGAAAAAATAACCCAAATTACACGTACTACATGATGGGGTCAAATTTAGCTACGACAGATCAGGAAAGGGATCTTGGAGTTATAGTGGATAGTTCTCTGAAGACATCCACACAGTGTGCAGCGGCAGTTAGTAAGGCAAATAGGATGTTAGGAATTATTAAAAAAGGGATCGATAATAAGACAAAAGATATCATACTTCCCCTATATAAAACTGGTACGCCCACATCTTGAGTACTGCGTGTAGATGTGGTCTCCTCACCTCAAAAAAGATATATTGGCATTAGAAAAGGTTCAGAAAAGGGTGACTAAGATGATTAGGGGCTTGGAACGGGTCCCATATGGGGAGAGGCTAGAGAGACTGGGACTTTTCAGTTTGGAAAAGAGGCGATTGAGGGGCGATATGATAGAGGTATATAAAATCATGAATGGTGTGGAGAAAGTAAATATAGAAAAATTATTTACCTTTTCCCATAATACAAGAACTAGGGGACACCAAATGAAATTGATGGGTAGTAGGTTCAAAACTAATAAAAGGAAATTTTTCTTCACACAGCGCACAGTCAACCTGTGGAACTCCTTGCCCGAGGAGGCTGTGAAGGCCAGGACTCTATTAGGGTTTAAAAAAGAGCTTGATAAATTTTTGCAGGTTAGGTCCATAAATGGCTATTAGCCAGGGATAAAGTATGGTGCCCTAGCCTTCAGAACAAGGGCAGGAGATGGATGGCAGGAGATAAATCACTTGATCATTGTCTTCTGTTCTCCTTCTCTGGGGCACCTGGCATTGGCCACCGTCGGCAGATGGGATGCTGGGCTCGATGGACCTTTGGTCTGACCCAGTATGGCCATTCTTATGTTCTTATTAAATCCACCTTTTGGTATTTTAAAGTGCTCTCTTAAAAGGAAGAGAGTGCCCATTTTGATTGTGGCCTACTAGTGCAGTGGGTTCACAGCTCCCTAGCCATCCCAAAGGCAGGTGGAGGGAGACTGCTGTGAATTCACTACTTCTCCCAGTCACTTCCCCAAGGTGAGTGGAAGGGAGCAGTTCCCATTTCTGCCTCTGAATATATAGCCTTTTTGAAAATGTAATGAACAGGCTAGTCTTTCACTGGAAAGCAATAAACAAGACTCCAAAGCCTTGGTCCACATTACCAAGGTGTTTTCTGAAATTATCATTAAACTTACTTGTTTTCTGTGAGAGAAGCTAAAAAATAAACATTTAGATGAGTCCTTGGCGCATCACTGGCTTTTTAAAAGTATTTTAAAATTGACTTGTGCAAAATTTCTCAGAATGGTATAAATCAACAGTAAGAGATATTGGAGGAAATCATGAAAGACAAAACTGGCCCATATGTACTTTTTTTTTTTTTAAATGCTTTCAGATGTCTTTAAGCACATTAAAATGAGTGTCTGGTCTAGCACACGGACACACAGATCTAATAATGGAAAAGCACTATGCATTCTAGTGTAACTGTTCCAGACTTTATGATGACCCTTTGAGTACTACAGTTTTTTTTTTTTATTTCCCCTCTCTAGAAGATTAAGATAGCGGCTCTGCGCATGTACACTTGCTGTGTGGAGAAAACCGACTACGAGGAATTCTTTGACAGTAAGTCATTGGTCTGTAGGATACCAGATGGAAGGAACTAGTGAGAGAGGCATCAGACACCAATGGGCACTGAGCCCATGGTTGTTGATGAAGATGATACCACAATCCTGAAGCGTGCCCCACAGGACATCAGGGCTGGGTAGAACATCCAGTGTCTGTGATGGGTTGGTCTATTTGTAGGCCAAGCACATTCCCCTGTGTGTTGGGGGCAGGGCTGACCAGAACTTGGATGTATTGTTCTTCTTTCTTAACAGTTCTGCCATAGCAGAGTTGCCCCTCCCCTTGCCTGTAAGTCTCAAGCACACTATATAAACTGAATTTGCTGTTGTCATCTCATTCTCCTTATGCTTTCTGCACTGGGGGGAGAGTTGGTTAGAATTCCAAGATGTGGCCAGACAGAACTTGGAGTGATCCAGCCATGAGGACTATATGCAACTTGATGCTGCTGCTCCCTTGTGGCAAAGGTAGGGAAGGCTAGAATACCCAGGCTTTCCATATGTGTGGCATAGCTGGTTGGCTACACCATGGTGACTATCACTCTACTCATTCTAGCCCTGTGATGGAGCCATCTGGATCCTGAATGCACACACATGAATCCCCATCCTCTGAGCTCTTATGAATGGTAGGGCCATCTAGAACCCGGAAACATGATCCTCTCCTTTCCACTCTTCAGGAGTATGGTTGATAGGAACATAAAGAGGCTTTGCATCCTATTTTGTCTTGGCACGTAAGTCTAGGACTGGAACAAGCCCATGGATAGAGTGAAAGGTCTTACTAGGATCAGTACACTCTTTTCCCATGATGTGTGAGAGTGGCTTGGACTTGGATGATTCCAATCCACTGTTTGGGGATGAGACAGCTAGTTTCTGGAGATAACTGTGCAAAGGCTGGCTGTCAGAGAGGGAGGTGGGGTATTTGCATGGTAGTTTTTCATACTGCTTGAATTGTCAGTAACTCTGATGGAGATTGCATAAACATTTCCTAAGAACTAAGATTCACCATTATCTCTAAAAGTGCCTATTCCTTTATGCACAAACATTCTCTTGGCTTAGTTCTCTTTAGTTTTGGTATTTTATATGTGCACATGACACGGGTTTTTCTTTCATTTTTAACTGGGTCTCTGTCTCTGTTCAGCAGAATATTTCCTTACAGATTTCTCACAGTGCTGATGGGTAAAACTTAGAAGGAAAAATTCAGAGCACAACTAAAATTAATATTAGTAAGCACAGACCTCAGTACCTTTCATTGCCATATAATTTTGGCAAAATCATGCCTCCTTCCATGGCCTGCTCTGGTTTCATTTTTGAATGGGTTCATTTTTGGCATGGCAACATTTGAAATTTTTTACCTGGGGAGCTCAATAATATAATGTATAAATAGTGTGTGTAAAGGGTTTGTTACATTTAGGGTCATTATAGGATATTTTTAAATAGGCCACTAGCATTGAAAAAAAAAAAAGCATGGAGTCCTTTTAAAATAAATTACAAAACAAAGAGGAAAATGAGAGCAAGTTACACAGATAGGACAAAAGGTGAGAAGAGTGAAAATAATGGGAATAAACAAGACAAAATGAGAGATGAAAATTAAAGCAGAACAGACAGGACAAAGTGAAAGAGGTTTTAAATAGAAATAAAGGAAAAACCTCTCCCTTTTCAAACGGCACAGAGAGAAAATTAAAATGGCTAATGAGAAAGAGCTTTAAAATAGAAACTGAAGAGCATCTGACCGGAATGGCTGCCACTGGTTAAATATCAGCAGTTCTGTGATAGTCAGCTCAGACAAGCCACATGTCTTGGCTGAGCCAGTTAGAAGATACGTTATTTCAGATACCTCACAGAATATCAAAAGGGGAATACATTTTCCTGAATCTGGAAAATTTGTCTAAAACCATTCCCTTTTAGGGACCTGTGTCAGTTTTGATTTTTTTTTAAGTCACTATGAATACAGCAGCTTTATGAGTAAGTGTGTTTCATGGCTGAATAAAAGAATTTCTTGTAATAAAAGAAATTTCTTGTAACAAAAGAATTTCTCAATTTTAGACTTAGAACTGAAACATCATGCCCCAATTAGAGAGATTTTGGTAATATTTTCTTTAACAAATAAATGAGATGAAAAATGCAAGTTTGTGTTGGTGATCGTGTAGAAAGACTTTAAAAGTAGTGCTTTAAAGTTATGTTTAAATGAATTTCCCTGTGCGCAAAAGCAACCCCAACCAAAAACTTCTGTAGAGAGTTGTTGCTGTATACAAAACACACACAGCCTAATTTAAGAAAGGCTAGTTTAAATGAATTTGAAAGTTAACCATTCTTTACCAGAGAAGAATGCTATTTCTTCCTGACCTTTTTAAAAAAAAAAATACATACTTGTAAAAATACTTAGGGTGGGGGAGGGATAGCTCAGTGGTTAGAACTGTGGTGTCCAATACTGTGTCCGTTTGCCACATGTGGCAAACTGGACAGCGCAATGTGACAAAGCGTCATGTTAGAGTTGCACATGTGGAGCTCCCTCCACACACATGCCCCACCACTTGGTGGGACAAATATGGTGGCAGCGGCAGAGGTAGCTCCTCCTGCAGCGTGCTTGGGCCATGGGATGGCTCTCACAGGGCACAGCGCGGCTCAGGCATCAGAGCATGGCGTGGGGCAGCGCAGCTTGGGGTTGGGCATTGCGGCTCTGATGAGTCACTGTCAATTTCCTGGGGTGGTTGGGGGGTGGCACATGTGGCAATCCATTCAATTGTTTTTGGACACCACTGGATTAGAGCATTGGGTTTATAAACCCAGGGTTGTGAGCTCAGTCCTAGAGGTGGTCTTTCAAGGGTTTGGACAAGTTAGATTAAAAAAAAAATTCTGTCCCAGATGGTGAGAGGTCCTGCTGTGTGTGCAGGGGACTGGACTCAATGACCTCTCGAGATCCCTTTGAGTTGTGAGGTGTGATATGTGTAATCACACCCAGTACCAAGGTGGATTGATGTAAGTCAAGGTGATTTAAATCACCCAAAAATATTGATTTAAATTAAGTTACTGAAAAAAGCTAAGATTGACTGTGCTTATAGTGCACATCATTTTGGAGTAAGCCCCACTGAACTGACTGGCACTTGTTGTTTTTTGAGAAAACAAGTACAGAATGGAGTTCCTTTGGAAAAACTCAGTTATGCTGAAGTAAAATAGGGAATAGACTTAGGGCATCACCATTATGGTCTGTGGCATAAAGGGACATGTATTATGTAATATAAAATAAGAACATGACCCTCAGTGGCAACTGTAGATTTCTCTTACTGTAGTTTTCTGTATTGTATACTTAACTGATCAATTCTAAGCCTAGTTAACTAATTAAGCAAGCCATAAGGATTAGCTAAGCTAAACTTGTTTTTTTCCTAGAAGCATCCAACACAGGAAACAGCTTGGGAATTTACTTGTCAAGTCACACTTATGCTAAAAAACAGAGAGAGGCTCTTGAAGGAAGATGCATTGCAAAGTCAAATATTTGTTACTATCCAGTTGAGCCACTAAGCCACATCTTCATCCACATCATTTTTCCCAATAAACAGTTTTCCTTATAGGCTGTGTCAACACTACAAAAATAATTTCGAAGTAAGCAAGTTCGAAGTAGAGCATCTCCACACAGCCAGGACTTTGAAGTTGGGGGAAAAAAAAAAATTCGTGTAGATTCTCTGCTGGCTATTTCAATGTCGTGCCTAACTTTGACGTTAGTTTCTAGTGTAGACGCACCCATAAGCTACGTCTACACTAGCCAAAAACTTCAAAATTGGCATGCAAATGGCCATTTCGAAGTTTACTAATGAAGCGCTGAAATACATATTCAGCACCTCATTAGCATGCGGGTGGCTGCGGCACTTCAAAATTGACAAGGCTCGCTGCTGCGCAGTTCATCCCTAACCCTATCCTGTCCCTTTTTTATTGTTGTTTTAACCGTTACAGTTTGGTAGCACCCAGAAGCCTGTCAGTCTAGGTGCTGTCCAAATATACAGTAAATGACAGTTCCTTTCCCAAAGAGTTTGCTGTCTGAAAGGTGAGGAAAAAAAATGTTTTCTGAGTTCTCTGTGGAGTAAAACACAAACCTGTGGAAGTAAATACATGTACAGCTGGAAGGGACCTTGGGAGGTTCATTGAGTCCAGTTACCTGCCCTCTTGGCAAGACTAAGCACCATCCCTGACAGATTTTTTTTTTTAAATCTGTTTTCCCCCAGATGGCTCCCTCAAGGACTGAGCTCACAACTCTGGATTTAGCAGGCTACTGCTCAAACTGCTGAACTATCCCTCCCCCTAGGCAGAGCTAGACAGGGTCTTCTGATGTATGTTTAGTACATGAAACAAGTTAATGTATAAACATTTAAATTAAGGATGTTTCTTTTAAAATGTGAAAATCAGTGGAAAACTTCTTTGTTTTTCTCTGTTTTTGTTTCTTGTAGGGTGCAACATGCCTGACACATTGAACTCTTGGTTTCTAGTAGCACAGCTTCATGTCTGGTAAGTGAAAGTTAAAATACAAAGTTTATTTTCATTATACAGATTGAAGCAATCCTGTCAGTTCCCTGGTTACTGACAAGAAACAGTCTGTTTATTTTGTTAACTTGTGTGTTTTAGCACATTTTTATTAAAGGTCAAACAGACCCAAAGAGAAGCTAATATTTGTAATATTCTTGAAAACTCACAGTAGCAGAGAGAGCATTGACATGAGCTTATCAAAAAGCCTTACTCAGGCTGAATGGAAAATTCTCACTTAGCTGTTTTAGGAAGAGTTTACATTTACGTAAAAGTGGTTTAAATGGTGAGAATTTGTGGTGATTTTAATTGCTGGCTGTCAGAAACCTTTAACAAACTATAGCACTGACATTTACACTTGCACTTCTAAGATGTGCACGCAAGGTAAGTGAATGCCAGATTGGGTGCATGTAAAAATATTTAATGCCATCAGCAATATTTTTTTCTTCTTCATTTGTGAAATAAGTAGCCAAAAATATCAAATTTTCATCTAACATAACACATTTGAAAAGGTCAGAGTAATGTAGCAGGATACACAAAGGAATGCAGTATTTTCCAGACTGCCAGTTCTCTCAGGAGCCCAATGCCTGAAGAATTATGTTTACTACCCTAATCTATAGGAGCCATTCACAGGCCATAAGAAGTTGCCAGCAAGCCCACCCCGCTCATTTCACTGCATCTCATTTCCCTTCTTTCCCTCTTAACTTCCATACTCTGAAATTTATTTAGAATCTTTGCATCTTTCTTCCATGCCAGCTTATTCCACTAAAAAACTATTAACTTCTGAAACTTGAATTGTATATGTGTGTGGGTATTTTACGTGATTGTTTAATGAAAGAGCTTACTATGTTGTATCTTTTTGGTCACAAGTTGGGATTTGTGTGAGTGCCTTAATTAATATTGTCCTGACTATTTGGGTTTACATTTTCAACTTAAAACTATATATGTACTCTATTGCCTTGTGTAGCCGGTTTGGGGCTCCTAGAAGGGGTCCTCGCCTTCCAGGTCAGTGGGTGGCCCCTCTGCTGCACTGCCATGGGTACTACCACAGCCCCCCAAGTTAGCAGTTTGGGGATTTCTACCTTGCCTGAGGTGGGTAAGAGGTGACAGTTTAAAACCTGGCCTTGCTTTAGGCAGGCACTGGGGAAAATTAGCTCAAGGCAGGGCAGCACACATATATTCCCAATGCTCCTGGGCCCTAGCTCAGTACAGGGCAGCAAAACACCCAGTCTCAGGAAAGGTAGGCCCTCGCTAAGGGCGGCAGCAAACGACCAGTCAGCAAGACCTAGCTCAGGGTGGGGCAACACACACAGTTCATCTGGGGAAATTAGCACAAGTCTTAGAAAGCCTAGACCCTAGCTCAGGGTGGGCAACAAACCAACAGTCTTAAAGACCCACGCCTTGGTGCAAGGCAGGGCAGTAAACCAAACAGTTCACAGTTGAGCCCAGGCCCTACCTCAAGGCGGGGCAGCACATAAACAGTTCCCAGATGGCCCAGGCCCTGGCACAAGGCAGGGCAGCACTACAATAGTCTTTAGAAAGCCCCAAGCCTTTGCTCAGGGTGGGGCAACAAACAGCCAAAAGGAGCCCAAGCCCTGATGCAAGGTGGGGCAGGCCCAGGCCCTGTTGTAGGGCGGGGCAACAAACACAGACAGTTCACAAAAGGCCCAGGCCCTAGCTCAGGGTGGGGCAGCGAACTCACAGTCTCACTGGTTGTCTACTTGCTTAGGAGAGCCCCAGCCCTAGCTCGGGGCAGGGCAACCAACTCAGTTCACACAGTGCACCCAGTTCCAGACAGGCACAGGCACTTCACCTGTGCTGGCAGAGTGGCGGGACTGCAACCCAACAGTTGGGTGGTAGGGAGGATGCAGGCCCACCCCCTTCACCACATCCCAGCCCAGGGGCCCTGGTCACAGCAGTGTGGTCTGCTGCGCAGGTCAGCAGGGAATCCAGCCCACAACACGCCAACCCGAGGCCCTTTAATGGTTCTCTTACCCCCTGGGCCACCCCAGGTCTCCCCCTGTCCGGCCCACTTCTCGAGGCTCACAGGGTTCTAGGTCTGGCTAGGGTCTGGGTGGCCCGATCCAGGCCTGCACGGCCTATGGGTATTGCTGCTTCAGGGTGCAGGGTGAGGCCAGTCCACAGGTCGGTCCTCTAGGTCCAGCTAGTTGTCTTCAGCCAGGTCCCACTGGGGTCCACAGGTTGCCAGGACTGGCAGGGGTCCAGGCAGCCTAGTCCAGGTCTCAGTCCCACTCTGCCGATCCTCAGCCTCTCTGGTAGGGAGCCCAGAGCCATCCTCTGGAGTCTCCATCCAGACTGAGTCCTCAGGCTGGGCTTTTCTAGTCCTGGCCCCACCTCCTGACTTCTGGTCAGGTGACAGGGAGGGGGTATGCCCAATACAGAATAACAGCCGAAAGGTTCTTCCCCTTCCGAGAAGTGAAGTGGCCACTCCGCCCTGCTACACCTTGATTTTAAAATGTATGTGTATCAGGCCAAGAAACAACTTTGATCTTAAAACAAAGACAACCCCTAAAAGCCATTTCATGGAAATACTAAAATTGCCTGTTTTGTGTTACCTGCACAAAATCTCCTTTTATTCACAGACTCTAGGGGCATCCCCCCTTACCCATTCCTAGGGCTCAGGTATAACCTTAATATTAGGCAGCCACCCTGACCTGTCCATAGACTCAAGCATAATCTTACACTCTGCAGGTTTGCAGGATCTTTTAACCAGTGAAATAGCCTTACACAATGATAAACTACTTACCCTCTATTTATGAATAGTCACAAGAAAACAGAATGCACGTGATAAGCATTCAATGTTCACCACTCCCAAGAAGACAGATAAACTTTTCTTGATTGCCGGTCAGGATCAGGTCCCTCTGGAGGACTCCACTTTCTGTACAGTGTCATGGGCACAGGGTTGAGGTCAGGCAGCTCTGATCTTGGAGCCAAACAGTAAGGAAATGGGAACAATAAAGGAAGGAAGATTTCACAACCCCTACTATTGATATGTAGTTTCTTGCTGGACAGCATGCTATCAGACTACGTTTTTTTAACCGTCTTAAGATATGTTTCTTTGTCTGGTGCTATTAGGACATGGTCTCCCTCTTAGGAGGCCGGTATTACAATCTTTTAATGTAATGTAGATGGAATGTATGAGACTGCCTCCTGTTCAGCTAATGGCTGCTGCTCTTTCAGTTTGGGTGCAGATAAAGGTCTTAGGCTTTAGGCCAGGGATCAGCAATCTTTCAGAGGCAGATTGCCTCAGTGGTGTTTTTAAGACAGGATTGTGCCACACTTGGTACATGATAATTGTCTTGCCTTCCTTTTCTGGTGTGTTTCTTGTACCAGGACAAGGTGGTTTTCCTCAAAAGTGGATATTCTCTCTCTAACCAGTCTTTGTCAGTTATCACTGTCCTGAGCTGCTGGCTCCCAGTTTGTGGTGTCAGTACCACATCTTTTGGAGTTTATCTTGTGGGTTTCTCTGAAGCATTTCCCTCTCTCCCTGCTCTATTTCCTTTGTGCTTTGGTGAGTTGGACTTAGAGCTGTTGTTTTGGTAATCTTATGTTAGGTGGTTACTATACTATAACAGGCAGTCCTGTAGCACCTTAGAAACTAAGAAATTTATTAAGTCATATGCTTTTGTGGGTAAGGCCCACTTCTTCAGAGAATGGAAGCTCATGAGATAATAAATTTGTCTCTAAGGTGCTACAGGACTGCTTGTTGTTTGTGAAGTTACAGAATAACATAACTATCCCTCTTAGGTTATACACTACTGGTTGAACCTCTCTCATTTGGCACCCTCGGGACCTGACCGGTACGGACAAGAGCATTTGCCAGACAACAGGAGGTCAATATTTTCTGGCACATTACTAATGCTTCCACTGCTTACTGGACTCTTAGAAGACATTTATGGGTAAATTACAGCTAAATAACAGCACGGAACGCTGAGAGCCCAGGATTGGTGACTGTAAATAAACTTCTTATGGAACCATGGGAACTTGGCCACATCCATGAAGAGTGGTTGTCTGGCTAACTAAAATCATGCCAGATTATGGAGTTTCCCAGATGAGAGTTCCAGATTAGAAAGGTTCAACCTTATACTGTATTACATTGTTTGAAAAATATAGGAAAGACCAGAATTGTCAGACACGTAGATGAACATAATTTGTTGTGGGAAAGTCAACATGAGAAATCATCCCTCCCCACTTTACTATAATTCTTTGAGGGGGTCAGCAAGCATGAAGGCAAAAGGGATTCAGTGTACTTAGATTTCCAGAAAGCCTTTGACAAAGTCCCTCACCAAAGGCCCGTAAGCAAAGTAAGCTGTCATTGGATAAGAGGGAAGGTCCTGTCATGGATTGACAACTGGTTAAAAGGAATAAATGGTTGAATTTCCGAATGGAGATGTGTAACTAGTGGTATCCCCCAAGGGTCAGTACTGAAACCAGTCCTATTCAACATACTGATCAATGATCTGGAGAAAGAGGTCAGCAGCGAGGTGGCAGAATTTGCAGATGATACTAACCTGTTCAAAATCTTTAAGTCCAAAGCAGTCTGTGAAGAGATTCAGAAGGATCTCACAAAACTAGGGGATTGGGCAACAAAATGGTAGATGAATTTTAATGTTGATAAATACAAAGTAATGTATATTGGAAAAAATAATCCCAATTATACATACAGAATGATGGTTTTAGTTATAACCACTCAAGAGAGCTCTTGAAGTCATTGTGGATAGTTCTCTGAAAACATCCAGTCAATGGGCAGCAGCAGTCAGAAAAGCAAACAGTTTTAGGAATCATTGAAAAAGGGGATAAAGAATAAGACAGAGTACATTTTATTGTCTCTATATAAATCAATGGTATGCTCACATCTTGAATATGGCATAGAGATGTGGTCACCTCATCTCAAAAAAGATATATTGGCATTGGAAAAGGTTCAGAAAATGTCAACAGAAATGATTAGGGTTCTGGAAAGGCTGCTATATGGAAAGAGATTAAAATGTTGGGACTTTTCAGATTAGAAAAGAGGAACCTAAGTGTTGGGGGTTGGAATATGATAGACTATAAAATCATAACAGGTATGGGAAAATCGAATAAGGAAATGTTAATTACTTGTTCCCAGAACATAAGAAACAGGGGGTCACCAACTGAAATTAATAGGCCACTGATTTAAAACAAACAAAGTGCTTCTTCATGCGGCGCATAGTCAGCCTGAGGAATGACTTGCCAGAGGATCTTGTGATGACCAGGACTTTGAGTTCAGCAGAGAGCTAGGTGGTGCTTCATGTTGGTCAGAAGCTATACTGGGACTCTGGAAGCACTTCTGCAAGAGGGAGCCAATGATTCAGTGAGATTCTGGAAAGAAATCCTAGCGATGGAGAGGAGGACAATGACTTGATAGTTGCCACTGTCAGCCTTGTCTCCCTTTTTGAAAATGATGATGATGTTAGCATTAGGTAGGTCATCAGGAGTGCTTTTGGTGCACCAGATTTTAAGGATCAGCAAACGAAGCTTGATGGTAGGTATTTCTCCTCCCACTTCAGTACTTCAAAGGGGATGACCAGGACTTGGTGCTTTATTGTTCTCCATTTTTGTATTTGCTCTGTGGTCCTCATCAGGTGTCAATGGATTGGCAAGAGTTTCCCAGATTGGGTACTGAGAGATGAAGTTGATGGTGTTGGCAGTCACAATAATTTCTCAATTTAGAAGCCTTTTGTAGTGTTCTCTCCAATGCTCGTAGATGCATTCATTGCCTTTTAGAAGGGTACTACCACCTTTGGATCTCAGCCATTTGGGACCACACGAGTCATACAGGGTCTTTGGGTGTGTCTACACAGCAATCTTATTTTGAAATAAGCTATTCCAGAAGAGCCGTTCTGTAATAGTTTATTTCAAAATAACACTACTACACACAAAAATGCATTTTAAAGTAGCACTTAGGTATTTTGAAATACAGCATCTAGACACACAGAGCTTATTTCAAAATAGAGCCATTGGACACATAGGCTACGTCTACACGTGCACCCAACTTCGAAATAGCTTATTTCGATGTTGCGACATCGAAATAGTCTATTTCGATGAATAACGTCTACACGTCCTCCAGGGCTGGCAACGTCGATGTTCAACTTCGACGTTGCTCAGCCCAACATCGAAATAGGCACAGCGAGGGAACGTCTACACGGCAAAGTAGCACACATCGAAATAAGGGAGCCAGGCACAGCTGCAGACAGGGTCACGGGGCGGACTCAACAGCAAGTCGCTCCCTTAAAGGGCCCCTCCCAGACACACTTTCATTAAACAGTGCAAGATACACAGAGCCAACAACTAGTTGCAGACCCTGTATATGCAGCACGGACCCCCAGCTGCAGCAGCAGCAGCCAGAAGCCCTGGGCTAAGGGCTGCTGCCCACGGTGACCACAGAGCCCCGCAAGGGCTGGAGAGAGAGTATCTCTCAACCCCCCAGCTGATGGCCGCCATGGAGGACCCCGCTATTTCGATGTTGCGGGACGCGGATCGTCTACACGTCCCTACTTCGATGTTGAACGTCGAAGTAGGGCGCTATTCCCATCCCCTCATGGGGTTAGCGACTTCGACGTCTCGCCGCCTAACGTCGATTTCAACTTCGAAATAGCGCCCAACACGTGTAGACGTGACGGGCGCTATTTCGAAGTTACTGCCGCTACTTCGAAGTAGCGTGCACGTGTAGACGCAGCCATAGGCTGTAGGCTGAAATAGTCTGTATTTCATGTCTTAACATCACCTGTTTTGAAATAGCTGTTTGCTTTGTCCTCCCACTATTTGCTTTGGATTTCTCAGATCCTCCTTTGAACTTCAGCTTTGAGTTGATGAAAAGAGTTCTCCATCTGGCTGGATAGTGGTTGGTTTTGCCAGAGAGCTTCCCTCTTCTGATCCAAAGGGGCTGTAATCACAAAGTTGTTGACAAACCAGTGGTGATGGGTAACGAGGCTGATTGATTCCTCTCATGGCTCATTGATGGATCTGCTTTAGGGCTTCCCAGTGTGCTTTGAAACTTGTGTTGTCATTTCCAGGTGTGCATGTGGTCTGTTTTTCACTGATGAGTACTTGGAAGTTCTTTTGGTGCAATGCGGATTGAAGTCTTTGGATGTTGTATTGCCATCTGTGTGATTTTTTTTTCCTGTTGTTTTCCATGTTTCTGTGCAATCGTGATGGACATGACTGTTTTCACTAGGCAATGGTCAATCCAGCAATAATCGCCCCCTTTTGTAACACAGTGATTTGGATATCTGTTAGATCCTGTATTCTTTCAGTAGCACAGGCTAGGAGGTGACACTGTTTTATTGGGAAGTTGTTTTGTACTTGTTGCTTTGTCTGAAAATTGCAATAACAAGGTCATGCTTTGCTGCTGAGTAGATGGAAGCCATTGGAACTGGTTTTGCCCACTCCTCTCTTCCCAGTGGTGCTATTCCATACATTACAATCTCAGCCAACTCTTACATTAAAGTCCCTTAAGTATTATTTTATCTATTCCCCCCCCACCCATATAAACACTGGATTCATATTATCTGCTCCAAATCTGAAAAAGTGGATCTTACCCACAAAAGCTTGTTATGTAATAAATAAATCTGTTAGTCTTTTAGGTGCTACAGGACTGCTTGTTTTTGTGAAGCTACAAACTAACACAGCTACCCCTCTGAGATTGTTTTGGAATGGATGACAACATTTTGTCAGTCTAGCGGGGTGCCTGCACTGGCTGAAGCCAAATTTAAGTGAAGACACATCTACAGCTAGGTGGATGTGATCAGCCTTGTGTTGACCCACTCGTGTATGTAGACCAGGCCTTGGTCAGGGAAATACTTGAGCTGAAACTTCGATGGTAATATGTTAAATGACTGTTACTTAATTTGAAATTATTGGTTTAATTGCTGCTTCATGGTATGAAATTTAATTTGTATGAAGTAGTTTAATGGGGATTGGTCCGGTATAAAGCAAATTACTGTCTTTTAATGAGATGGTGTAGCTAGCTATACCTATACACATCTCACACAGCTGGAAGGGACCTTGAGAGGTCATCGAGTCCACTCCTCTGCCCTCTCAGCAGGACCAGGTACCATCCCCGACAATTTTTGTTTATTTATTTGACCCAGAACTTGCTTTAAGCACCAAGATTTTAAATGTATTTTTATGTTTGGAATTGTATGGTTATTCTAATCCAGTTTATTATTTGGCTGTAGTAACGGTTGTGCATTACAATTATTTCTTCATTATAGTAATCTAATTTTTCTTGCCAGGAAGTATGATTTTTTGCCTTGTTTCATCACTACTAACTTCAGCATTTTGCATTGGAAACAGTAAGTCTGGGTCTATGCGACAGAGTTTTGTTGACAGAAGTTACTGTCGGGACATATTTCCCAGCAACCTCTGTTGACAGAATGCGTCCACATCAAATAGAGGCTTGTTCTGTTGACACACTCTGTCCATAGAGAGCATCCACACACCCCGACCCCTCTGTCAACAGAGCCGGCTGTGATGACCTGGAAGCCAGGCTCGTATGGACACCAAGCCCTACCTGGAGCAACAGCCCTCCTCACCCTTAAAGGGTGCCCACCAGGCCACAGTACCTTCCCATGCTGAGGCTTGCATACCTCTTGGAGGGACAGCAAAGCTAGTGCAGGGCTCCCAGGCTTCCTGTGAGAGAGTTTGAACTTTCCAGTGAGCCATGCCACCAGAGCAGCCCCTGGGCTTGCACTGGCCACACAGATAGCTGCTGCAGCTTCTGTTGTATGTCAGGGAGTTAGAGAGGGAGTTCTTCAGGCAGGTAAAGGAGAAGCAAATACAGGATTCTTAAGTAAAAGGCTGTCTGGGTGTGTGTTGTGTTTGGGGCTTTCTGGCTGTGGTGTTTTTCTGCTCTGTGGTGTGTGGTAGGTTTTTTGTTTTTTTTTCTCTCCAGCCCGCCCCCACAACCCGGAGGGTGGACTGGGACTGGCAGTTGGAATCTCTTGGCTTCTAAATAAGCTTGTTATCTATAAGCCTCTGCTGATAGGCTGAGCCTCAGTAAGGGGAGGGACTTTGAGGTAGTTCAGGGCTATATAAAGCATTATCCAAGCAAACAGGTGAGCTTGCGAACAGGGGACTGCAAACAGGGAGTTTAGAGAGGGAGTTTGGAAGGGGCCAGGGACCCTTGCCTTTCTTTTAAATCTCTGTTCTAGGATGGCAGGCATGGATAGTGACAGGTCTGCTGCTGTTACCTGCTCGGGATGTGCCATGTTTGTCTTCCTCCCTGAGGAAAGAAGGGATTTTGTCTGCACTAAGTGCAAGCTGGTCTCCATTTTAGAAGAAAAAATGAGAGTACTGGAGGCTCAAGTGTTGACCCTACGCTCAATCAGGGAGGATGAAGATTTCCTTGACAGAAGGGAGCGTTTAATCTTGCAAGCACGGCAGGCGGAAGAATCGGGGAGGGCGGTAAGGGATGAAGCAGAGAACTGGCAGCATGTAACCACTAGAAGAAAAAGAAGGCTGGTACACGAGTCCCCCATTGATATAGAGATAAGTAATCACTTTCAGGCACTCTCCACTGGTTCTGTGGTGGTGAGTGCTTTGGAAGGAGCCTCACAGGGAAAAAATTGCAAGGGAACTGCTTCTACTGCAGGACATGGGATTTGTAGCCCTAGGGTGGGGGTTCAATGACCACCACCGCCAGAAGAAAAAGATGGGTGTTGGTGGTAGGGGACTCCCTCCTAAGAGGGACTGAACCATCCATCTGCTGACCAGACCTGCAATCTCGTGAGGTGTGCTGTTTACCAGGAGCTCGAATTCAGGATGTGACTGAGAGCCTTACAAAACTGCTCACGCCTTCAGAATACTACCCCTTCCTACTTCTGCATGTGGGAACTAACGATACGTCCAAGAAGGACCTTGAGCGGGTTACTGCGGATTATGTGGCACTGGGAAGAAGGGTCAAAGAATTTGGAGTGCAAGTGGTGTTCTCATCCATCCTTTCTGTTGAAGGGAAAGGGCTAGGTAGGGGCCATCGAATTGAGGAAGTAAATGCATGGATACACAGGTGGTTTCAGAGAAAGGGCTTTGGATTCTTCAATCATGGGACGCTGTTCCAAGCACAAGGATTATTGGGAAGAGATGGGGTCCACCTAACCAAGAGAGGAAGGAGCATTTTTGCAAGTAGGCTTGCAAACTTAGTGAGGAGAGCTTTAAACTAGGATTGCTGGGGGAAGGTGACTGAAACCCTGTGGGTAGAAAGGAACTTGGAGGCCGGGAAGAAATGCAAAGAGGAAAGTACAACAAAAGTGGATCCTTGGTTCGAGTAGTGAGGGCGGGGAGATCGACTGGTTATCTAAGGTGTTTGTACACCAATGCCAGAAGCCTGCATATCAAGCAGGAGGAATTAGAAGCCCTGGCTCAGTCCAAGAACTATGACTTGATTGGAATAACAGAGACTTGGTGGGATGACTTGCATGACTGGAGTGCTGCCATGAAAGGGTATAAACTGTTCAGGAAGAAGAGGCAAGGGACAAAAGGACAAGGAGTTGCACTGTATGTAAGAGAGCACTATGATTGCTTGGAACTCCAGTACATAGAGGGAGAAAAGCCTGTTGAGAATCTGTGTGTCAAGCTTAGTGGTGTAGGCAGCACTGGAGATGGGGTGGTTGGTGTCTGCTACAGGCCGCCAAATCAGGATGATGAGGTAGATGAGGCTTTTTTTGGACAACTGAGAGAAGTTTCTGGATCGCGGGCTCTCGTTATCGTGGGGGACTTCAATTACCCTGACATCTGTTGGGAGACCAGTACGGCGGTACACAAGCAGTCCAGGAAATTTTTGGAGAATGTTGGGGATCGCTTCTTGGTACAGGTGCTGAAGGACCCAACCAGAGCTCGTGCGCAGCTCGATCTGCTGCTTACAAACAGAGAGGAGCTAATAGGGAAGGTAGAGGTGGGGGACAACCTGGGAAGCAGTGATCATGAGATGGTAAACTTCAGGATTCTGACCAAAGGAAGGAAAGAGAGCCACAAATTACACACCTGGGACTTCAGAAAAGCAGACTTTGACTCCTTCAGGAACCTGATGGGCAGAATCCCCTGGGATGCTACCATGAAGGGAAAAGGAGTCCAGGAAAACTGGCAGTATTTTAAGAAAGACCTACTGAAGGCGCAGAAAGAAACTGTCCCAGTGTGCAGCAAGAGAGGTAAATGTGGTAGGAGACCAGACTGGCTTAATAGGGAGATCCTTGGAAAACTTAGGCACAAAAGGGGAGCTTACAAAAAGTGGAAACTTGGACAGATGTCTGGGGAGGGATATAAATGTATAGCTCGAGAATGCAGGGCGGTTATCAGGAAGGCAAAAGCACAACTGGAAGCGAGTCGCAAGGAATGTGAAGGATAACAAGAAAAGTTTCTACAGGCATGTTAGCAAGAAGAAGGTGATCAGAGAGGGTGTGGTGCCCCTATGGTATGAGGGAGGTAACCCAGTGAGATGATGTAGGGAAAGCTGAAGTACTTAATGCTTTCTTTGCCTCCGTCTTCACGGACAGAGACAGCTCCTGGACTAATGCGATAAGTGATGCATTGTGTGATGAAGGTGGACAGCCTTTGGTGGGGAAAGAACAGGTTAGGAGCGATCTAAAAAAGCTAAATGTACATAAATCGATGGGCCTGGACCTAATTCATCCTTGGGTTTTGAGGGAGTTGGCGTATGTTATTGACGAGCCCTTGGCTGTTATCTTTGAAAAGTCGTGGAGATCGGGAGAGATCCTGGATGACTGGAAAAAGGCAAATGTAGTGCCCGTCTTTTAAAAAAGGGAAGAAGGATCATCCAGGGAACTGTAGGCTGGTCAGTCTTACATCAGTCCTTGGAAAAATCAAGGACGGGCTCCTCAAGGAAGTCATTTTGAGGCCTTTGGAGGAGAGGAGAGTGATCAGGAATAGTCAGCATGGATTCACGAAGGGCAAGTCATGCCTGACCAATCTGAGTAGTTTCTATGATGAGATAACTGGCTCTGTGGATAAGGGAGAATCAATGGATGTGATTTATCTTGACTTCAGCAAAGCTTTTGACACAGTCTCCCTCAAGATTCTTGTCAGCAAGTTAAAGGAATGTAGATTGGATAAATGGATGGTGAGATGGATAGAAAGCTGGTTAGAAGGTCGGGCCCAGCGAGTAGTGATCAATGGCTCGATGTTGGGATGGCAGTCGGTTTCTAGTGGAGTCTCCCAAGGTTCAGTTCTGGGTCCTGTTCTGTTCAACACATTTATCAATGACCTGGATGAGGGGTTGAATTGCACCCTCAGCAAGTTTGCAGATGACACTAAGCTGGGGAGAGAGGTAGATATGATGGAAGGTAGGGACAGGGTCCAGAGTGACTTAGACAAATTGGAAGACTGGGCTGCAAGAAATCTGATGAGGTTCAATAAGGACAAGCGCAGAGTCCTGCACCTGGGCCTGAAGAATCCCAAGCATTTTTACAGGCTGGGGTCCGACTGGCACAGTAGTAGTTTTGCAGAATAGGACCTGGGAGTTGCAGTGGACGAGAAGCTGGACATGAGTCAACAGTGTGCCTTGTAGCCAAGAAAGCTAATGGCATATTAGGTTGCATCAATAGGAACGTTGCCAATAAATCCAGAGAAGTGATTATTCGCCCCTTTATTTGGCTTTGGTGAGGCCGCATCTGGAGTACTGTGTCCAGTTCTGGGTCCCCAGTTATAGGAAGGATGTGGATACACTGGAGAGGGTCTAGTGGAGGGCAACCAAAATAATTAGGGGGCTAGAGCATACGACTTATGAAGAAAGGTTGAGGGAATTGAAACTGTAGTCTGCAGAAGAGAAGACTGAGCGGGGACTTGATAACAGCCTTCAACTTACTGAAAGGAGGTTGCAAAGAGGCTGGAGGGAGGCTGTTCACCGTGGTCACAGATGGCAGAACACAGAATCACAGGGCTGGAAGGGACCTCAGGAGGTCGTCTAGTCCAGCCCCCTGCTTCAAGCAGGATCAACACCAACTAAGTCATCCAGCCAGGACCTTGTCCAGCCAGGACTTAAAAACCTCAAGGGATGGAGAATCTACCACCTCTCTAGGCAACGCATTCCAGTGCTTCACCACCTGCCTGGTGAAGTAGTTTTTCCTAATATGTAACCTACACCTCTCCCTCTTCAACTTCAGACCATTACTCCTTGTTCTGCCATCTGACACCACTGAGAACAGTTTCTCACCCTCCTTTTTAGAGCTCCCTTTCAGGAAGTTGAAGGCTGCTATTAAATCACCTCTAAGTCTCCTGTTCTGTAAACAAAACAAGCTCAAATCCCTCAGCCTATCTTCACAGGTCTTGTGCTCCAGATCCTTAATAATTTTGTTGCCCCTCACTGAACCTGCTCCAGCAAATCCACATCCTTTTTATAGTGGGGGGCCCAAAACTGGACACAACAGTCCAGATGTGGCCTCACCAGTGCTGAATAGAGAGGAATAACTACTTCTCTAGATCTGCTCAAAATGCTCCTCCTAATACACCCTAGTATGCAGTTAGCCTTCTTGGCTACAAGGGCACACTGTTTACTCATATCCAGACTTTCATCCACCATAACCCCTAGGTCCCTTTCCATTGTACTGCTGCTGAGTCAGTCCCCAGCCTGTAACAATGCTTGGGATTCTTCCGCCTCAGGTGCAGGACTCTACACTTCTCCTGTTGAACCGCATCAGATTTCTTTTGGCCCAGTCCTCCAATTTATCCAGGTCCCTCTGGATTCTCTCTCTACCCTGCAAGGAATCTACCTCTCCCCCTAGTTTTGTGTCATCCGCAAACTTGCTGAGGGTGCAATCCAGTCCCTCATCCAGGTCATTAATAAAGAGGTTGAATAACACGGAACAATGGTCTCAAGTTGTGGTTGGAAAGGTCCAGGTTGAACATTAGGAAAAACTTTTTCACTAGAAAGGGTGGTGAAGCATTGGAATGGGTCTGCCAAGGGAAGTAGTGGGGTCTCCATCCCTGGAGGTGTTTAAGTCTCGCCTCGACAAAGCCCTGGCAGGGCTGATCTGATGGGTTTGGTCCTGCTTAGAGCAGAGGGCTGGACTCGATGGCTTTTTCAGGTCTCTTACAGCTCTATTGTTCTATGATTCATCCCACCCATCCTTCTCCTTCTGCAGAGGAACGAGCCCAACACCTCCCACAAGAAAGATACCCTCCTCACTGCTGCATTGAGTTGCCAGTGCCCACGCCCACAGCTCATCAGGCATGTCTGGCAATACACCACCAATTCAGACTGGTGGGACCATCTGGTGATGGGTGAGTGGGATGACCAGTGCTGGCTCCAGAATTTCCGCATGTGGAAAGACACCTTTCTGGAGCTATGCGCCTGGCTCACCTCCACCCACTGCAAGGAGGACACCCACCTCCAGTCTACCTTCCCCCTGGAGAAGAGGGTTGCCATTGCCTTCTGGAAGCTGGCTACCCCTGACAGCTACCAGTCTGTTGGGAACCAGTTCAGAGTGGGGAAGTCCACCATCAATGCAGTCTTCACACAGGTAAGGCACAACCTGGCCATAGGCTCTGCCCAGGGGTGGGAGGGATCCTGGTCACAGAGGACAACTTGGGGAGCAGGGGCAGAGGTGCAAGGGGGGAATGGGAAGGGGAGGGAAGCCCTGCCCCTAGGGACCATGCTGTCCCACCCACACACAGCTGTTTTGCATGAGGGATGGCCTCTAGGGAGGGGACCCAAAGGTTTCAGGGATAGGACCACGGGGGGATGGGGAACACCCCGGGGCCAAGTGCCCAACCAGCCCAGTCCCTCACCTGCGTGTCCCACCTCCTCCCCACATAAGTCATGAGGGTCATCAGCTCCCTCCTGCTGCACACACTCATCTGCCTGGACAATGTTGATGCAGCTGTGGCTGTATTCAACACTGTGGGGTTCCCCATCTGTTTTGGGTACATCAACGGGACCCACATCGCCACCTGTGCCCCAGACCACAGTGTGGCACGGCTAGTCAACAGAAAGGGATACCGCTCCATCTTGATGCAGGCCCTGGTTGACCACTGCAAACACTTCATCGACGTCTGTCTATGTAGGGTGGGCTGGCGGGGCACATGACACTCAAGTGTTCTGCAACTGTGGCCTCTTCCAGAGGATGGAGGCGGGCATCTTCATCCTCCACTGGGAGCTGGCTTCAGGGATGTGGCCATGCCTCTATGCATAGTGGGGCATGCCACCTACCCCCTCATGGCCTGGCTCATGTGGCCCTATACTGGACACCTGGACCCCACCCGGGAATTCCATTAATGCATGCCTCAAATGGGCCTGCCTGCATGCATTTGGAGGATGCCTTTGGACATCTGAAGGCTTGCTTTCTTTATTTACTGATGCGCCTGGACATGGGAGAGGGCAGTGTACCCAGAGTGTGGGGGTGTGCTGCTCCCTCCATAACCTTTTGTAGGAAAAGAGGGAGGCCCGTTGGCCTCTGGTGGGGCTGGCAGAGGGCTGGTGTCCATGCCCTGCAGCTGCATGGTCGGACTGGGTGGAACACGGCACCTTGCACACAAGTGCAGGTGCCAGGTTCATGGGATTGCATCCAGGCCAAGTCGGCCAGGTGGGGGAACAAAGCATGCCCCACCCTTGTCCGCCCCCCATGCCCCACGGTGTCCCCATGTGGTACTCACTGACGAGTATCCTGAAAAGGCCCAGCAAGGCTCTGGAGGTGCCCTGGCCAGAGGAGGGGCCCAACTCCAGGCTGATGATGAAGGTCCCCTCACTGGCCAGGGACATGATGTCACCCTTGTCATTGGGCTGCTGCTCCCCTGGATGGGAGTCCAGCTCCAGGGTGGGGGTCTCCCCATATGTGTCCAAGGGGTCCGTGGTGGGGAGGTGTCCTCTGCCCAGAGAAGTTCATGTAGCTCCCAGTTGCCGGGGCAGCTTGGCCTTTGTGCCCCTGACTGGTGACCTCATCCCAGGCCCAGGTATACGCCTGCCACAGCTCCTTTATTTTCACCTGGACCTGCTCCATGGTCCAGGTGGGTTGTCCTTGGGCTGCCAGGGCTGTTGTGACCCAGCTGTAGCCTGGGGCATTCCTCCTTTTGGCTGCCAGGTTGAGCAGCACAGTTTCTTCAGCCCAGGGGCTGAGCAGATCCTGGACTTTGGGATACATCCAGGATGGGGCAGGCCTCCTCCTGGCTGGGGGTGTGTTCTGGGTCTCCTCTCCCCACTCCCTGGAGGGGCAGAGGGTGCCCCTGGTGGAGCAGGAGGCCACCATTTGCCTGTGCCAACTCAGGGGTTGGCTGTCAGCAGGCTGCAGGCACACATGCTGGCTGGGAGGTTCACACACTTCCTATTTCCTGGTATGGGGTTTCCAGGGCTCCTGTACCTTTAAGACTGACTGGAGGGGGCAGAATATAGAGCTCTGCTTGTGGCAGACAGAGCGTCTCCTGGCGCCAAATAGCTGGCACCATGGAGGACTCCTCTGTTGACAGAAGGACATCCCTGAGCGTCTACACTATTTTTTGTCAACATAATCTATTGACAGAAGCATTATAACTTGAACAGGAGCGACAGAACTCTGTGAGGAAACTGCTGCATTCTGTCAACAGTTTCTTAATAGACACATTTGTAGTGTGGCTGTTCCCTGAGTTTTGTCAACAGAAGGCCACTTTTGTCAACAAAACTCTGTGGTGTAGACGCAGCCTAACTGTTGTCATTTTATTTTGTTAGCAACTTTGGGCCAATTTTTTCTCTTGGATTCATCGGTAGAACACTTACTGATAAGTTGTTTGTTTTTTTAAAGGGCTCCTGCTTATGCATATGAAGACAGAATTTGTCCCTTTGATTTGAGTTCAATGTACATACTGTATAAAGGATGCAATCTCACAGTAAAAGGTTAAAAATAAGAGAATTTTAACTGATTATGGGTACTATCTGCTTTTTCCATCATCAGTGCAGAACAGTGATTGTTTTAGATAACCAAATAAAAAGCAATGTTTATAAGACATTTTAAATGTAAAAATATCCCACTTTTAAAGTAATAATGTAGATAAGTTTTTTTTTTAAATTAGCAATTTGAGTGTGAAAGTGTTTCACCTTAGTGGTGTGACAAAGATGATCCAGTATTGAAATGGACTACAGAATGTGTTCTGTTATGAAAAAGAAAAACATTTCATGCCATGTTGTTCTACTTAGAAAGCTTATAGTCTGCGAAAATCCATGTCTCTCAAACCTCAGATGGCAGGTGTCGTAACATACTACCAAACGTTCAAATAAACTGCAGAATTCCATGACCTCATTCCTGGTGCTGCTGAACTGCTCTGTGACAGCACTAAGCATCCAAACACGGAGCATCCTTTCAGGGTTCAAGAGGAACAAGTTTTATTCTGAACACTACTCCATTCTTGCGGTGCTGGTGCTGGTTTGGAGTCATGGGGCCATTACCCCCCTGTCTTCTACCCAGACACCACTGAGGGACACTGCAGATTGAATGGGAAACAGCATTTGTATTGAGGGAGTCTCTTGACAAAACTCCTTGCTTTCTTCCTTGGCTTGATGACTCAGGCTATCACATGTAAAGACACTTTTCTCTTCTAGAGTTGGGCTCCCAAAACATGGTCTTTCGCTCTCTCTCTCTCAGTAGGTTCGGGAAAAGCACTGGGATTCCAAATCGTTCCTGATTATAGTGCTTGAGTGGCCAGGACTTTACAATCTAAATACTCAGGACAGACGAATGATGGGTAAAAGGGCACATTATCCTCATTTTGCGCATGGAGGTGAAGCACAGAGTGAGTTAAGCCACAGGTTAGACAAGGGAGTGTGTGGCAGCACTGGGAAGTGGACATATATCCCCTGTGTTCAAGCCCAGTGCTTAAACTGCAGGATTATCTTTCCTCTCTGGATGTGTATAAGGCATTTTGCTTCACTCTGTGACCATCCCACTTCCCCACCACTGCCTGATGCTGCAGGAAGAACTGTACTGTCAAGCAGTGGGAGGGGTCATCAGCCCATCCTCACAGCCATATTGAATGGAAGTCACCACATGTGCCTTTGGAACACCATACAGCTCCAGAGCATTTTCCAAGCAGAAAGCCTGGCACAATTTTAGGAAATTTCCCCCATACCTCTCTCTTCCCCAGGCTTCTCTCACTTTGCCCATCATCATCCCTTCTCTCCAGGGCCGCCTTGCTATCTTTATTCCACTCCTTCCTCACTAATCCCTCTACCTTATGCTCACTCTCATTGTCTTCATCTCTCCTATTCTTCTTCCCTCACTTTGCTCCTAGTTCTGCTCTCCTCTTCCCCCCATATCACTCTCTCCCATCTTTCTTCCCTCTCTTCCTCCTATGACCCTCATAGGAGGAAAGATAATGGAACAAGTAATTAAGGAAATCATCTGCAAACACTTGGGAGGTGGCAAGGTGATAGAGAACAGCCGGCGTGGATTTGTAAAGAACAAATAATGTAAGACCAATCTGATAGCTTTCTTTGATAGGATAAGCCGAGCCTTGTGGATAAGCGACAGGCAGTGGATGTGGTATACCTAGACTTTAGTAAGGTATTTGATACCGTCTCACGTGATATTCTTATCAATAAACTAGGCAAATACAACTTGGATGGGGCTACTATAAGCTGGGTGCAAAACTGGCTGGATAACCGTACTCAGAGATTAGTTATTAATGTGTTCTCAATCCTGCTGGAAAGGTGTAACAAGGGGGGTTCTGCAGGGGTCTGTATTGGGACCAGTTCTGTTCAATATCTTCATCAACCATTTAGATATTGGCATAGAAAGGACAGTTATTAAGTTTGCAGATGATACCAGCAACTGCTTTGGAGGATAGGGTCAAAATTTAAAATGATTTGAACAAGTTAGAGAAATGGTCTGAGGTAAACAGGATGAAGTTTAATAAAGACAAATGCAAAGTGCTCCACTTAGGAAGGAACAATCAGTTTCACGTGTACAGAATGGGGAGAGACTGTCTAGGAAGGAGTATGGCAGAAAGGGATCTAGGGTTATAGTGGACCACAAACTCAATGTGAGTCAACAGTATCAAAACAAAAGCAGTCAAGTAGCACTTTAAAGACTAGCAAAATAGTTTATTATGTGAGCTTTCGTGGGACAGACCCACTTCTTCAGACCATAGCCAAACCAGAACAGACTCAATATTTAAGGCACAGAGAACCAAAAACAGTAAGCAAGGAGGACAAATCAGCAAAAGATAATCAAGGTGAGCAAATCAGAGAGTGGAGGGGTGGGGGGGAAGGTCAAGAATTAGATTGAGCCAAGTATGCAGACAAGCCCCTATAGTGACTCAGAAAGTTCACATCACGATTTAAACCATGTGTTAATGTTCCGAATTTGAATATAAAAGCCAGCTCGGCTGTTTCCCTTTCCAGAACGGTGCGATAATTCTTCTTCAGTAACACACATACCTTTAGGTCATTGACAGAATGCCCCATTCCATTAAAATGTTGACTAACTGGTTTGTGGATCTGGAGTGTTTTGATGTCTGTTTTGTGCCCAATGACCCCTTGTCTAAGGGAGTTAGAAGTCTGTCCAATATACAAAGCATCTGGGCAATGTTGGCACATGATGGCATATATGATGTTAGCAGAGGAGCATGAGAAAGTGCCCGTGATTCTGTGAGTAACCTGGTTAGGTCCAGTGATGGTATTTCCAGAGAAGATATGTGGACAAAGCTGGCAGCGGGCTTTGTTGCAGGGAAAGGTTCCAGGACTGGTATTCCTGGGGTATAGACTGTGGCTCTTAGTGAGGATCCTCATGAGGTTGGGAGGTTGTCTGTAGGAGAGAACAGGCATGTCACCCAGGGCCTTCTGGAGTGTGACATCCTGATTAAGGATAGGTTGTAGGTCTTTAATAATTCGCTGCAGTGGTCTGAGTTGGGGGCTGTAGGTGATGACCAGTGGTGTTCTGTTCTTGGCTTTTTTGGGCCGATCTTGGAGTAGCTGGTCTCTGGATATTTGTCTGGCCCTGTCGATTTTGTTTTTTTACTTCTGGTGGGTAATTCAGGTTTATGAATATTTGGTAAAGTTCTTGTAGTTTTTGGTCTCTGTCAGTTGGATCAGAGCAAATGCGATCGTACCTAAGAGCTTGACTGTAAACAATGGATCTAGTCACGTGTGCAGGATGGAAACTAGAAGGGTGTAGGTAAGTATAGCGATCAGTAGGTTTTCGGTACAGTGTGGTACTGATCAGGCCATCCTTGGTTAGTACTGTAGTGTCCAGGAAATGTATCTCTTGATTGGAGTAATTGAGGCATAAGTTGATGGTGGGGTGTAGATTGTTAAAGTCTCTGTAGAATTCTTCCAGAGCCTCTGTACCATGGGTCCAAATCATACAGATGTCGTCAATGTATCTTAAGTAGAGGAGTAGTAATAGGGGACGAGAGCTGAGGAATCGTTGTTCCAGGTCAGCCAAAAATATATCAGCATATTGTGGGGCCATGCGGGTGCCCATAGCAGTTCCACTAATCTGGAGGTATAAATTGTCCCCAAATCGGAAACGATTGTATGTGAGAACAAAGTTACAGAGGTCAGACACCAGATGGGCTGTGGTGGCATCAGGGATGGTATTCCTGATTGCTTGTCTGACTTATTCAGGATGACAACAGCACCCCCTTTGTCAGCTGGTTTGATTATGATGTCTGGGTTATTTTTGAGACTCTGGACAGCATGGCGTTCAGCATAGTTGAGATTGTGTCTCATTTAGCATTGTTTGTGTATGTCAGCCTGAGCACAGTTGCGGAAGCACTGTACGTAGAAGTCCAGACTTTCCCTACGACCCTCGGGGAGTCCACATAGAGTTCTTCTTTTGTTGTTGGTGGGGGGGTCGAGAGAGTCAGACTGTTGTTCATAGGTGTGCTGGAAAAATTCCTTTAGACGGAGGCGGCGAAAGAAGGCTTCAAGGTCACCACAGAATTGTATTAAGTGCATAGAGGAGGTAGGGCAGAAGGAAAGGCCCCGGGATAAGAGAGACTCCTCTGCTGGGCTGAGTTGGTAGTTTGAAAGGTTAAAAATGTTGTTGATTGAGCTACTGCTATTGTGGCTGAAGTATCCTGAGGAATGAAGTAATGAAGAAAATTTATTTTCTTTTCTTTTTTTTTTTTTGAGTCAACAGTGTGATGCTGTTGCAAAAAAAGCAAACATGATTCTAGGATGCATTAACAGGTATGTTGTGAACAAGACACAAGAAGTCATTCTTCCACTCTACTCTGCACTGGTTAGGCCTCAGTTGGAGTATTGTGTCCAGTTCTGGGCACCACATTTCAAGAAAGATGTGGAGAAATTGGAAAGGGTCCAGAAAAGAGCAGCAAGAATGATCAAAGGTCTAGAGAACATGACCTATGAAGAAAGGCTGAAGGAATTGGGCTTGTTTAGTTTGGAAAAAAGAAGATTGAGGGGGGACATAATAGCAGTTTTCAGGTATGTAAAAGGGTGTCATGAGGAGGAGGGAGAAAATTTGTTGTTCTTGGCCTCTGAGGCTAGAACAAGAAGCAATGGGCTTAAACTGCAGCCAGGGAGGCTTAGGTTGGACATTAGGAAAAAGTTCCTAACTGTCATGGTGGTCAAACACTGGAATAAATTGCCTAGGGAGGTTGTGGAATCTCCATCTCTGGAGATATTTAAGAACAGGTTAGATAAATGGCTGTCAGGGATGGTCTAGACAGTACTTGGTCCTGCCATGAGGGCAGGGAGCTCGGCTTGATGACCTCTCAAGGTCCCTTCCAGTCGTAGTATTCTATGATTCTGTGATTTCTCCTCCCACTGTTGCTCTGAATTAAGGGGCTGATCAAATGCCCTGAACCACACCCAGGAGCTAGTTGGGCTGGTGAAACCTCCAATGCCAACACTGGTAGCTACTGCCTGAAATTAAAATGAGGTTTGAAGTTTGCTATGATACACTATAGACTACACAGCAAAGTTTCCAAATGTGTCTGTTGTGGTCTAGAGCACTGAATATGCCACAGTCAGAAAGCACATGCACAAGAAGTCCAAAGCCATTCAAGAAAAAGAACAGAGGGCAGTAGCTACATGCATACCGGCTCTTCAAAGTTTGACACTTCAGAGTTGCTGCGGTGGAGAATTAGCCGAATTAAGTGCTGTGTATTCACTGCAGCGCTTCATTAGTAATTTCCCATCACCCTGATTAACATGCTCCCTTCGAAGTTGGGAGCAAGTGTAGACAAGCCCTTACTGTCCTTGGTATGTGTAGATCCAGCTGCTATGAACTGAAACTTCTCCAGTGCCTTTTAATCTACTCACATTTCAAAGCAAGGTGTCTCAAAGCACAATACAGAATTTTTCATTCACTATAACAGGGTCCGTGTAGATATTTAGCATACCAATCACCACGGGGCACATTTACATCCTGAATTGTCACAAATGATGTCCTTAGGCTTGTTTACGCTGCATACTGTGAGTCTCAGCTTGCACAGCCATAGCCCTACTATCTCTGATGTGAACTAACATGCTAAAATAGTAGTATTGTAGTGCTAGCATGGGACACCCTGAGTACAAACCCTTCTGAACCCCCTGCGTGCATTCTCAGGACAACCAACACATTTGGCTGTTGCTGTCTATCTGCAGCTGCCTTACCATTTGTAGTGCTCTAGCTCAGAAGAGCTAGTTTGAGAATGTCTACACAAGCTGGGAATTGCATCATAATATAGACATAACCTTAGTGTAGACATGGCTTATGAGGACACAGAGGCAGTCCGCTAAAGTCAGTTTCAGTTCTCTGAAGTAGACCAGGCCCTGCTCCAAAGACCCTTAAGGAACTGCTGAGAATGAGGTTGGACAGACTCAGTTGCTGCCTTCTGTAGCTGAACTTGCTCCACAGGGCTTACAGGAGTGAAAAACAAAATAAACACGTTTTCACCAGCACTGTATCCATGTTTGGGAAATTTGCCCTAAAGGCTGATCTGCTTTTGAAACCCATTGGAACTCTAGTGGCTTCAGCAAGCAGAGTTGTTTTTATACCCTGCTTTCTGAGGATTTCACAGTTAAAAGAATGATTCCACCCATTGTAGTCTCACCTGTGCTGCAGTTCCAGACATTTGTGAAACAGTTTTCATAGTTAGGTAGAGTTCCCCTCTGTAGACTAGGCTGAAGTCCAGCTCTGACTTTAAATCAGACTGGGCAAGATATAGCCTGTAAACTGGATATGGCCCACAGAACCTTTTAATCTGTCCCACAGCCTGCTCTTACGGCACGGAGCAGTGCCACTCAAAGCAGCTGGTTGCTCCTGTGGCTCTGCCCTGCAGAGTGGCGAGAGCTTTGCATGCTGCTCCTGCCCCAGCAAAATCTCTTAGCTCCTATTGGCCGGAAACCAGCCAGTGGGACTTGAGGGATTTTGCTGGAGGTCGGAGCAGCACACAAACCCCTCCTCTCTCACTGCAGAGAACCACATGAAAAAAACTGGGCTGGGGCTGCTGGAATGCAGGGATGCCTGCTTTAGGTAAGCAACTCCCTCCCAGAGCCTACTCCTGGCACCGTACCCCAACTCCTCCCCAAACCCTGCAATCCATCCAGCACCCCTCCCCTAAGCCAGAATCTTCTCCTGCACACATGTACCACCTCCTGGACCTTACACCCCATCCCCTGCCCCAGGTTGCCACCTAAACTCTATGCACCCTCGACCCCTCCCCCCGCCCTCACTGCAGGTCACAAGTCCTTCTCCAACCCTGCGCCCACTCCTACATTCCTCCCCCAGGCCAGAATTCTCTCCTGCACCCATATCCCCTACCAGACTCTGCACCCTAATCCCATGTCCCAGATCACAATTCCTTCCTTCACCCAAACTCCCTCTCAGACCTCACAGACTATCCTGCACGTCAGTCCCCTGCCCTGAGCTCTCTTTATCATCCAACTTCCCTTCTGGACCTCACGCTCTCTCCATAGAAAAGTCTGGCGCTTGACCACTTACTGAAATCTTGGAGTGACACCCCCCACATCAAAAATTACTGCCCACCCCAGCTTTATACACAGAAGACAAGTTTGTGAAAATAGAAGTTAGCCAATTTTATATAGGGACTTTTGTAATTGAAGCACAGCATGATATATAATTACAGTACTTTCCATGCTGTAATGATATTTGTAAGGAAGTTACATTGAAAATAGTGTTTTACTCTTTTAAGATCTGACAAAGCAGTTGGAAAACAAACCAACTTCTCTGGTACTTGTTCTCTTGCAGGATGTGTCTGGTACGAATGAAACAGGAGGGTCGAGCTGGGAAATACATGTGTCGCTATATAGTTCACTCTATGTGGGAAGACGTTGAACAGCGTGGTAAGGTGATGGGGGTAAGTCATCTTTGTCTGAGTTTGACTTTCTTGATTGTATATAAGTTGTTTCCAAGATTAAGATCTTAAAAAACTACTTTACTAGGAGTGTGGTGAAGCACTGGAATGGGTTACCTAGGGAGGTAGTGGGCTCTGCACCCATAGAGGTTTTTAAGGCCTGGCTTGACAAAGACCTGGCTGGGATGATCTATTAAGTGCTGGTCCTGCTTTTAGCAGGGGGTTGGACTCAACCTACTGCAGGTTTCTATTGAGGATGAGGACTCATGGGTCAGATATTGAGTCAACACTTTGTGAAAGATGGTCACCTGCAGGTGATACAGTATTTTTACCTTCTGTCATTTTCCTGTGGAAGTTAATTTGTGAGTAGTGATTGTCTGTCTGGTTTCACCCACATAGTTGTTACTGGGGCATTTAGTGCACTGACTGTGGTACACCTATGTTGTGATAGCTGAGAGTAGAACCCATGGGTCTTGAAAGGTGTGTTGTAGGAGGTGGTGTTTATACAACCATCCATAACGCCCCCTTTTGTTAACAGGCCTCTTTACCTTGAACAACAGGACAATGGAACATGTGGCAAGAGAGGTGGTGAAAGATCCTTCACTGGAGGTTTTCAGAAGAAGGCTGGATTGGTCTTGGATGGTTAGATTAAGGAAGGGTAGAACAGAAAACAGCAAAATAGAGATAATGGATTTCAGGAGGGCAGATTCTGGTAAACTCAGAGAGCTGGTAGGAAAGGTCCCATGGGAAGCAAAACTGAGGGGAAAAACAGCTGAGAAGAGTTGGCAGTTTTTCAAAGGGACATTATTAAGGGCCCAAAAGCAAGCTATCCCGCTGTGTAGGAAAGATAGAAAATATGGAAAAAGACCGCCTTGGCTTAACCAGGAGATCTTGCATGATCTCAAAATAAAAAAGGAATTGTATAAAAGATGGAAACAAGGAAAAATTACAAAGGATGAATATAGGCAAACAACGCAAGAATGCAGGAGAAAGATTAGAAAGGCTAAGGCACAAAATGAGCTCAAACTAGCTACAGGCATGAAGGTCAACAAGAAGGCTTTTTATAAATATATTAGAAACAAGAGGAAGACCAGGGACAGGGTAGGGCCATTGCTCAGTGAGGAGGGAGGAACAGTAACAGGGAAATTGGAAATGGCAGAGATGCTTAATGACTTCTTTGTTTCAGTCTTCACTGAGAAGTCTGATGAAGGAATGCCGAACATAGTGAATGCTAGTGGGAAAGGGGTAGGGTTAGAAGTTGAAATTAAAAAAAGAACAAGTTAAAAATCACTTAAGAAAATTAGATGCCTGCAAGTCACCATGGCCTGATGAAATGCACCCTAGAATACTCAAGGAGCTGATAGAGGAGGTATCTGAGCCTTTATCTATCATCTTTGGAAAATCATGGGAGACAGGAGAGATTCCAGAAGACTGGAAAAGGGCAAATACAGTGCCCATCTATAAAAAGGGGAATAAGAGTAACCCAGAAAACTACAGGCCAGTCAGCTTAACTTCAGTGCCAGGAAAGATAACGGAGCAGGTAATTAAAGAAATCATCTGCAAGCACTGGGAAGGTGGTAAGGTAATAGGAAACAGCCAGCATGGATTTGTAAAGAACAAATCATGTCAAACTAATCTGATAGCTTTCTTTGACAGGATAAAGAGCCTTGTGGATAGGGGAGAAGCTGTAGATGTGGTATACCTAGACTTTCGTAAAGCATTTGATACGGTCTCTCATGATATTCTTATAAAAAAACTGGGCAAATACAATTTAGATGGGGCTACTATAAGGTGAGTGCAAAACTGGCTGGATAACTGTACCCAGAGAGTAGTTCTTAATGGTTCTCAATCCTGCTGAAAAACTATAACAAGTGGGGTTCCACCGGGGTCCATGTTAGGACCGGTTCTGTTCAATGTCTTCATCAATGATTTAGATATTGGCATAGAAAGTATACTTATTAAGTTTGCAGATGATACCAAGCTGGGAGGGGTTGCAACTGCTTTGGAGGATAGGGTCATAATTCAAAATGATCTGGATAAATTGGAGAAATGGTCTGAGGTAAACAGGATGAAGTTTAATAAGGACAAATGCAAAGTGCTCCACTTGGGAAGGAACAATCAGTTTCACACATACAGAATGGGGAGAGACTGTCTAGGAACGACTACAGTAGAAAGGGATCTAGGGATTATAGTGGACCACAAGCTAAATATGAGTCAACAGTGTGATGCTGTTGCAAAAAAAGCAAACATGATTCTAGGATGCATTAACAGGTGTATTGTGAACAAGACATGAGAAGTCATTCTTCCTCTCTACTCTGTGCTGGTTAGGCCTCAGCTGGAGTGTTGTGTCCAGTTCTGGGCACTGCAGTTCAAAAAAGATGTGGAAAAACTAGAGAGGGTCCAGAAAAGAGCGACAAGAATGATTAAAGGTCTAGAGAATGTGACCTATGAAAAACGGTTGAAAGAATTGGGCTTGTTTAGCTTGAAAAAGAGAAGATTGAAGGGAGACATGATAGCGGTTTTCAGGTATCTAAAAGGGAGTCATAAGGAGGAAGGAGAAAATTTGTTCTTCTTGGCCTCTGAGGATAGAACAAGAGGCAATGGGCTTAGACTGCAGCAAGGGAGGTTTAGGTTGGACATTAGGAAAAAGCTCCTAACTGTCAGGGCGGTCAAACAGTGGAATAAATTGCCAAGGGAGGTTGTGGAATCTCCATCACTGGAGATATTTAAGAACAGGTTAGGTAGATGTCTATCAGGGATGGCTTAGATAGTACTTGATCCTGCCATTGGGGTAGGGGGCTGGACTCGATGGCCTCTTGAGGTCCCTTCCAGTCCTAGCGTTCTATGATTCGATGATTATGGGTTCTCAAATGTCATTGCACTGATATCCCCATCCAACAACAAAAATTATTAAACAGGCCTAGGAGAGGGGACCAAAGCCTGAGCCCTGCTGCACTGGGTGGAGGTGCCAGAATATCAGGAAGGAGGCTTGTAATCTAAGTCCCACGACCTCGGGTCAGAGCCCACACGGGTTCAGGGTTTGGCTACATCTCCAGGCTGTGGGGCTCCTAGTTCACTTTGACCCTGTTCGCTAGGTCCCAGCAAGTCTAAGCCAGCCTGGGTGATCCCATTAAAATGGGGCCATAGTCTACTTTGGCGTTCCAATCCATAGTTTAAGAACTGTTAGTTGAGACTTGACAAATCCTGCATCTTGTTTGGCAGAGGGGACCAAATAACCCTTATGTTCCCTTCTAGCCTTATGGTTCTAATTGTCCCTTAGAGTCTGCTAAATATCTGTTCAATCTTGTGCTTTGGTATGACATTATCAGTACGCTTCTCATACCTGAAGAAGAACTCTTGGGTAGCTCAAAAGCATGTGACTGTCCTCAACAAAAGTTGCTCCAGTAAAAGAGATCTCACCCACCTTGTCTCTCTAAGGCAGTTTTTGCTTGGATAAAGAAGGCTGAGGAGGGCTAAGTAGAAATTTCTGGAGTAGGTGATTGATGTAGCTACATGATTGACAAGCAGAAAGCAGAGCAGTTCATGAAGTTAATCTTGGACATTTTAAATTGTATTCTTCTGTTAAAAGGCTTTCAGACATGTTCACCCATTAAAATATAAAAATCTTCCATTGGCTAGATTATTTTTAAAAAGCAGTTTATCTAAAATCAGTAAGAGTAGAGGAATGTTCAGGGCTCAAATCCCCCTTCATGTATCGCAACAAGGAGTTAGTACAACTGATGCAGAAATGTACACTCATTCCTTGTTAAACAAGTACTTCACTTAAGAGTACTCACTTAACAAGGGATACATTTACTTACCGTCCTTCATCCTACAAATGAACTCCCCCCCACTAATAGGAGGCTAATCCCCTCCCTGTGGCTCCAACCTGACTTAGTCTGACCTCGCCACCGGCCCCGCAGCCCCTTCTTGTGGCAGACTGACCCCCACTTCCAACAGCCCCACAGCAGACTGACCCCCGCACCTCCATCGGCCCCGCAGCAGCCTGACCACCACCCCCCGTACCTCCCTCAGCCCTGCAGCAGCCTGACCCCTGCCTCCGCCAGTTCTGCAGCGCCTACCCACAGCAGCCTGGCCCCCTTCCCAGCCGCCATCCCCGTGGCAGTCTGACCCCTCCCCAGCCCCAACCTGGGCAGCCTTAAACCACCCCACAGACTGGCCCCGCGGCAGCCTGACCCCTGTCTCCCATCCCCACCAGCCCAGTAGACCTAACCTACCGCAGCCTAACCACACACCCAACCTTCAGCAGCCTGAACTCCCCACCCACTCCACAGACCCAACCAGCTACCAGGTTTTAACCCTGCCTCCCACTCATGACCTTAAACTGCCCCCCAACATTTAACCTTTTCCAACCCCCAAACTCAAGGTTCACTTACTTTCCAAAAGCAGCGCCACATGCTGCCACTCCTTTGCCGAGCTCTGGGAACCAATCAGAGACTTCTACATGTATTTTAATGAGAATGTAGTCTCCCTCTTACGAGTTTTCACCTATGAGCACAAAGTTGGGAACCAATTGTGCTCGTACAGTGAGGGGTGAGTGTACATTAAGTTTTGAACATTATTTCAATATTCATTTGATTTTGCTGTCTGTTCTTCAAAATGCAGGATCATTGGTATTAAATTAATACACTGTGCTGTATTCTGCTATTATCAGTTTCCACTCTAGTTAGTGTTATTTCATAAACTGATAGTTAAACCTCTGAGATCTGAATCTCAGCAGCAAACTTTTGGGACCTTGTAGCCTGCGTTCCTTCAGCACTCCAGAGTGTCAGCAAGAATCAGGAATCAAAACATGACACAGCTGTAAAAACAGACAGAAAGCTTTTGGCCTCAGCAGTTCTACTGGTGCAGGCAGATTTCATATATAAATTTTACTCTGCTGCCCCTACTACTAATGAAGTCAGTTTCTTTTGGTGGGTTTGCAGCCAGGTGTGTCCAGTTTTGTGGCTAACCAGTGCTTTTACTTAATTTTTCCACTTGTGACATTTCTACCAAACTTAAAAAACAAATATAAAAATTGGCTAGATGCAGTGACTCAAAGTGTTAATAGTAACATTAGGCTGGGTAAAAGACTTCCTTTCGATACTGCTCTGCCAGATATCTCCATCTTGTTTCTTAGAGTGAGAAGGTTTAAATTATCCATACTGGCAGCTGCTTGATCAGTTTGCAAGAGGGAGCCAGATTCACTATTATAAACTGCAACTGTGTTTCTTCCTATCAGAGGACCTTGACAGCAAAGATCTGAGTCTGGCTTGCATATCATGTCTTGGTAAAGCTACTTATAAAAACAAGACTTTGTGGTTTCTTGAGTGTATTGTCATAGTTCTGAATCAGGATACAATGGAGTTTATCCTTAGGAGGACTCCATACATGGAAGTGGAGATTTCAAAAAAATTTGAAATAAATAAATAAATAAATAAATAAATGAAAATAAAGATCTCTATTCTTAGATCTTCCTTGATAGCACCAAGATTGACTAATATTTCTGTATGTAAGATGGACTCCATCTAAACATAGACATCAGAGACTGATTTAACAAGGATATGTCCAAAATTTGTAAAATTTGGTTCTTCAGTACATAATCCTGATTTGTATCTGTGCATGTTTTAGAATCTGTAAAAGATTGTAAGAACAGAAAAGGACTGTACAGGCCCACATGGCAACCCCAAATTAGAATCTAAATTAGCTTAATCCCACAGTCGTGCTTTCCCTCCAGTCCACTCAAAAACCCCTCCTTCTAGATATCTTTTGAATTTTTGTATTGCCTCTGCAATGTGTAGCACAATACAGTCTTTGTTATACTTTCAGCTAGAGCTGTTTATACCCTGCCCTGTATTTGCTCTGTTACACTAACGTGAATATAAAGAAGAACCATTGAAATCACTGACATTACTTCACATTTACATCACCGTAACAGCAGAATCTGGCTCTGAAACGGTGAGCACAGATTTCTGCCTGGTTCTGCACTTCCAAAGAGTTGTGCACCCATTTTATCGTCATTTCATCCGGAACAAATTTATCCAGTTTGTTTATGAGACTGTCACATGGGACTGCATCAAAAGCTATACTGAAACCAAGATATATCACATCTAGTGCTTCCCTCCATCCACTAGGCCATTAACTCCATCAAAGAAGGAAATCAGGTTGGCTTGCCCTGATTTGTTCTTAACTAATACATTCTGGCACTTTCTTATAAGCCTATTAGTTGCCAAATGCTTACAAATTGATTGCTCAATAATTTGTTCCAATGTCTTTCCAAGTGGTTCCTAATTTTCAGGGTCCTCTTCCCCCCCCCTTTATAAAAACAGGTGCTATATTTGCTGTTCTCTAGTCCGCTGGGACTTCACCACTCGTCCAATCTCATGGCTCCAAAGATCAGTCCTGTCTGTCATTGGGCTTTAGGGAGAATCACAATGATTGGCAATTGGTTTATGTGGTGTTGGGTACAATTAAAAGTGCTAACAGCTCTATTTTTAAAGAGGGTACGCAAAGGCCTACATTAGTCTAGACATGTATGGAGTCTCCAAAATCAAGAGGGGTCTTAACTATAGGCCCTGAAAGCCAGATCTGCATGTCAAGAATCTAGTATGTGACTCAAAATGTCCTAAATATGTCCCTTTGTGTCTCACAGTAAGTTAGACCATTTTGTTCTATGCTTGGGCTTGGGGGAGAGAATGCTGTCTCTATCCAGATTTAATCTACATATTTTGGTCTTTTTCAGTAAAGTGTGTGTAAAGAAATTGTAACCCTTTATATCCCTGCTTATTTATTTAGGATCCTTTGGAGTTTGTTCACAACCATTCCAAGTCTAAATGAAATACAGAAATTATACTGGTAACTTAAATATAGTCCAAAGTGATGTGAAATCCTGTCTTTGAAATGAACTGTTTAAATAATCCATTCCCAGCATTCTGGTGCTCTTGCTGTTCAGCTTTCTTCAGGATTCACTTTCCTTTCTTGCCTTTTCCTTGAGGGCATAACTAGGGCAGAGAAATAATTTTTATTCACTTCAGAAAAGTTACAGTAATAAAGAAACTCTTGTTAACATCAGAGAATATGTCAGCCAGAAGTTTTCACAGTCTGGCATTGTTTATTTTACCAGCAATTTGGAGCCTTCTGCACTCTTAAAATACTGGCAAGAAAATATTTAACTGTTCTGTGGCTTGCACATGTATGATACTCTGGGGAGGAGGAGTGCTTAGGGAAATCAAGCTTTTTTCTGCATATGAGTGAAACTGAAGAGCACAAACTATTAGGTGATGATTCAAATAATGAAGACTCAAGCCTGACACAAACACAAACACAGAACTGAAGAACTGAAGGTATGCCATGTGATGGGACACCCAGTCGGTCACATGTGATGGGAGGCCCGGTGGGTCACACATGGACAGAGAAGGCATTCTAGCATGTGCACTGGGACACTCCATGAGCTAAACACCAATACAGTAAATAGATCATGGTAGCTGCAGTGATTCTTTTCAACATTAGATGTTCTTAGTGGCATAGATTTTGTCTAGGCCTGAGCCAAGAGCTATCCTTACAGTTTATGGGCCTCTACAGTGTACTATTAAACTCATGCGCTTATGCCCAATGGCAGTGGGGGCGGATGGGGGGAAGGGAAATGATGACAATTTTTTAAAGATATGACTTTATAATCATCAGCAACACACTAATGAATAGTTTTTAAGACAAATTTTAAACGAAGGTCCTGTAGAAAATTCAGAAACTGGCAGGGGCTGGCAAATACCTGTTAAATGGCTTCATTACCACTTGAATGGCTCTTTCACAGGTTCTGCTAATAGGTCTGGCATTTTTTTCACTTTCAAGTTAACTAGATCCTCTCCAGAGGAAGCGAAGACACATAACAGGGTTAGGAAGAGACCGAATGGGTGGAAATTAAGGCCCAATATTGTCCCAAATCTTTGGGTACGCTATGTGTCTGCATATTCTTCATATGAGTAAGAACATCTCTGCCTGAGTCATCTGTTAAAGATACTGAAGCAGTAGAGGTCTCCATCATGAAGTAGGCACATGGATTACTCATTATTTTCCATGAGATTTCATCAGTTTTTATCGCCTGGATTTGAATAAAGTAAATGGTCTTCTCTGGGATTTGTACTAATGGGTGGGGACTTTACAGTCAATCTGGGCTACATCCTGCTCCTAACCAGCATCACCTTATCAATACAGTCCACCAGATGGTGTTTTTTATTCTAAATTTTTGGCAACAACTGGTGATTGTTTCCTTCTGAATGGTAGAGGTGTCCTGCTGCTTACCAGTGCCAGGGATCTAACAATAAATTTATGAAGCGAGCATCTTCGTCTGCCTCAACCTGGATAGTTGGTTGATTGTGAGCAAAGAATAATCAGTCCTGCCAGTGAGGAAGGTATCATTTTTTTCTAGAAGCTCATGAATACTTTATATGTTGTGCCAAAGGCAGCATTTTCTTTCATTCAAATTAGACTACTGGTTCAGTTTTGATGTTCAGGTCAGCAGTGTGATTTGTGTTACTTCAGCTCATCCACTAACCTGTATCTGTCTCTGGTATGAATCAGAACAGAAAGAACTGTATAAAGAAGGGACCGATCCATACCTGGAAAGACAGCAGACAACTAGTTAGAACTGAGCATTCTAAACAGACAGCCAACTCATACACATTGAGATAAAATTGAAACAGAGAATCCTCAAGTACTCAGCCTCATATAGATCAAAACAAAATCAATGAACAGTACTTCCACCATTTTATTACTGATGGTCTGTATCATGGAAACACTGTTGACACTACAGGCCCAGTGTTAGCTCATCTTACACTCAGACTACTGTGTATACCACAGATAGAGGCTTAAGAAATTATTGCGTATTCCTTTCTAGTTTCAAAGAGAGAAAGGATTTACTTAGTGGCATGAAGGGGAAAAAAATGAGACACCTGTGTCTTTGAAACTGAGTTCAATCTAATCGGAGACCACAAGCATTTAAAATGCCGTAGTCATTATTGTATGGCATCACTACAGGGCAGAATTAAATGTCTTTGTACCTTAATATCATGTATTTTCACACCTTAAAATACCCATATTTCTTTTGAGTGTAACCTTAACACTTGAGTGTTTCTTGGTTTGTAACGTTTGGTTTGGGGATACTTGCAATATTTCTGTATTGTTTACATGTTTTACTCCTCCACATCTGTAGAGTGGCCACCTGGTCATCTGTCCATATGTTCCATGTTGTCAGCTCTGGGCCTCGCTTTTACTGGGACCCCACTCTTTAAATACCCCTCTGGACCCACCCACCCCCCATTCATGCATCTGGTGAAGCAGGTCTTTGCCCACAAAGGCTTATGCTCCAAAATATGTTAGCCTATAAGGTTCCACAGGACTTCTTGTTGTTCTCGAAGATACAGACTAACACGGCGACCTTTCTGATACTTGTCCATATGTTCATATCCCACTACACACTTACCCAGCAGGCCTGGGATGATGCTGCCCTCAGTTGGGCAGTACTGCAAGCCACTAAACTGAACTTGGAGCTCACCTCTGAGGATGCTACCTATGAAACACCTAGAATAAAATTTACATGAGCAAGCACTGGAAAAAGAAGAAAAAGTGGTTAACTCTCTTTTGTAATGGTGGTTATTTGAGATTTGCTGCTGATGTCCGTTCAGTTACTTGTCCTCCTACCTCCTGTATTGGAGCTGCCAGCAAGGAAGAACTGAGAGGGCATAGGTATTGCAGCACCTAATATACTAAAGCTTGACCATGCCACTCAAGAGAGAAGCCTTTGACAACTGTGCATGTGGGCACTCGCATACCTGGAATAGAATGGACATGAGCAACGCATGTCAAAGAACAACCGTTACAAAAGGCAGGCAACGAATTTTTTCAAGTCCTGGTGCATAGATGGCCTGATTCTGGTACCTGCTCTGAGATGGGACGCAGTGTGAAGGAGCCATACCCTAGGTAGAACTCAGCTGTTTTTGTTGTTGTTAGTTGTTGTTAGCAACCAACTCATTTGAAATTTTCTAGAAGCTTTGCTAATTGAGAATGGAGTGCAAAAGTGTCCTTGCAGTGATCCCTGTCACAAGCCAGACTGCAGTTTGCCAGTACTGAGAAGGGAATGATTTGTAAAGAGTGCTGCTTTCGAGCTACTTGTTTCCCTTGTTTTGTATAGGGGACTGTTTCTCCATCTCTTTGTAGTTATGCACTGTCAGCTACATTCCTCAAAAATAGCATGCTATCCCAAGATGTACTTATTGCCATATTTGTTTAACTTGATCTCCTTCATTAATCCAGGTCTTACTAACTTAAAGCCCCTACATTTTGTTTTGAATATAGTAAGTGCTTCCCTAGGGAAGTTTAGTTCAGGACTTGTCCATGTAATGGGACTGTTTGTTTTCTTTACCCCTTTGCAAATGCCTGCTGTAACATTTGTAGTATGTGTTAAGTAATCCTTAAGGTAACATTTTTATTATGTCATAAAAAGTGTATGGCAACTATATTATAACTCATGGAATTTGTTTGTTTAAAAATGGAAGGATAATTTATTGAGTGTGTTACATGAGACCTGCTCCCCTGTTAGAGTGTAGAAGTGCTGCTTATTTAGACATGTTCAACTGAGAAAAGCCATGGTCTTTGGAATGCAGAGAAAGTGTGAGTGTGGTTGGCTAGAAGTGACATCATAGTTTATGTGCTCAATAAAATTTTAATTAAGTCATTACAGGAGTTGCAGTCATCATTTAGCCCTCTGATTTCTAATGTTTAGCTTTTTATTCAACATTCAGCAATATTCAGTCACCAAGTCTTGCTGGCCTATAAAATATCTGCATGAATTTTAATAGTGGATATAAATGGACAAATATGAGTAACTGACATAAAAGGAACATTTTCCTTGTAGTTGCACTATATGTATTCTTATAAAAATAGAATTATGAAAGAATAGTGGTTTAATAGAAGACTACATAAACTATAGGTTTGATTGCATGATATAATTAGAGGTTTTGAAAGAGCAGCTATTATAGAGGCATTGCCACTAAGGCTATAGGAATATGATGGGAAGTTTGATGACATCTTTGCTGTAGTCTTTATTTTCCTGTACTTTGTAGTGTCTGTGTTTGATGTTGTATTTCAACCTCCAAAACAATAATGCACTTCTCATAGTAAACACTGTTTTAAAAACCTGCTGGGTTTAGTCTAGGATTTAAAAACAACCCTCACTCCCATCTCCAGTGTTACACATGGGAGGAGGGGGCCATGTATTTTATATATTTATCTTGGACAGTTTTGAAAATAATCAAATGAGACATTTGTAGAAGTGAGTGTTTGGAAACTGCCTGAACTAGGCAGCTCCCAGGAGATTGTCCCAGAACACTGGCCATACACAGGCAGTCTCCGGTGTCTGTGACTGAGATTTGGGGGATGCATATAAGCAGTGACCATATGGGGCTCTTTTGGCTCCTCTTTCTATACAAGGCTGTGGAAGGCTCCATCTGAGGACAAGTGCTCGGTGTCCCGTAAATCCATCATATGGGTCCACTATAGGAAAGAATCTTTCCCAAGACCTTGCCAGTTAAAATGCAGCTACATCTATCTGAAGAAAAGGTTTTAGTTAAAAGCTGTTTGGGGCAATTTGTGTTGATAAAAGGAAGCGTATAGATGAAGGAAGCATTTTGTAACCAGCCTGGGTTTGATTTAGCCATCTCTGGGGCCTAGCTTTTTCTCGAACTCACAGAGCTCACAGAGCTCACAGCTCTGCTGACACAGGACTAGATGCTGCAGGCTGAGGAGTAGCTGTGCCCAAACTAGCAATTGTTTAGGAATCTGATTAAATTTAGCCTGTGGGTAGCCCCAGTAACTTCAGTCACCTGCTTAAGGTCTTTGCACCTTGCAGAATTGAGCCCCAGTCGTCTAGCTCTAGTTTGATTGCACAGTCTCACACAGCAGCAGAGCAACCTCATTCTGCACATCTAAGAGGCAAAGAGAAAACAAAAATGAAAGGTCAGAGAAACAGAACGACCAGACAACTCACAGTCCGGAGTTTGTAAACCTTGGGCAAGTAGCCCTCTGCTACTGATGCTCATATTTAACACATTTTGGAACACTAGAGAGCCCAAGGGGATGTGGGAAGGGAACTAATGATTTAAAATGGGTAAATGCAAGGACCCAGGAAATTGTAGGCTGGGATGTTGCACCTGGGCAAGATTAGTAAAGCTGACATAGAGGCACTTACTCGTAATGAAATGATGGTTTCATTCAATTTCATTCTAATTAGCCTGGCACTTTTCCAACAAAGCAACGTTGATTTTTGATGCAATTAATTGGTGGAATTCTGTGACTTGTGTTTATGCAGGAGGTCAGGCTATATGCTGCTAATGCTTTTAATAGCTGTTACTCTATGGAAGTAACAATAACAGGCAGTTTGGAGCCAGGGAGGAGTTAACAGGAAGTGAAAGGAATGTGAAATTGATGAGAGAGCGCATCCCAGGCTGGAGATTCTCCTCTCCTCCAGCAGGTGACAGGAGTGAGACTCTCCAGTGGATGACCGGGGGGCGGGGGGGGTGCACTCCCTCTGGAGCACCTGGCATTGGTCACTGTTGGGAGACAGGTTACTGGGCTAGAGGGACCTGCGATCTAACCCAGTAAGGCCATTTTTATGTATGCCCTGAGCCTGTGGAGCAGATACCTGATGATAGTTTTCATTTTTACTAAGTCTGTGCAAGCTGTAGTACATATTCCTCTCTGCCCCACAGCCTGCATGAGCACACTGCGCGTGCCCCAATTCTGCACCTCAGAGACTTCACGGTTCTCATCTCCTTCCACCCCACAGCTCATGCTGTTCTCCCCTGCCTTGCCCCCGGCTCCGGCCCTGGACTGTGCTGCTTTCACTGCTCCCATCACACTTGGGACCAGTGTTCGCTGTAAGCAGAGCACTTGGAGTGGCCACTCAGGAGATTCATATGCCACCCTGCTCATTAGCTGAGCACCCACAGCCGCTAGCCCGTGTTTTGACTGGTGGTGCACACAACAGTATTTTTCTCTTCCTATGGATGTGAAAAATCAGGGGGAGCTGCGCTCGGGACCTGTACGGATTACACTGCTCTGTTTTTCAGATTGATTCTGTTACTCTGAAGGAGAGTCTGAGAAGCATGACAGAAAATTTCTATGCAGCTATATTTGGATATGATGAGGTAAGATCATACAGTCGAGCCTTCCCTACAGGCCAGACTAATAGCCTGTCTAATGCAGTATTTCCTCCAGCAGCAGTGAATGCTAGCTGCTTCAGAGAAAGGACTAAATCACTCACAATACACATCAGAGAACAAAGGGACCAGAATTCTTTCTGACCGTAGCTGTTGTGATCAGTTTGTGCTTTGAAACTTGACTAGCGAGAGCCCTTCCAGGAAGGGTAGTATGGTCTTTTGCCTGAGGAACGCAACTGAGGTCATATCTACATTACCATGTATGCCAGGATAAGTTATGTTGCTCAGGGACATGAATAAGCCATCCCCCTAAGCAACATAAGCTACACCAACCTAAGCACCAGTGTGGTTAGCACTACGTCAGCGGAAGAACTACCAACATAGCTACTGCTGCTCACGGGGTGTGGGTTAGGTGCTCTAAGCCATCGAACGCTTACAGCAGTGCAGCTGCGCTGATGAATGGCAAGAGGTCTAGATTCTCTTGTTAGCTCTTCCACAGAATTATTGTCTAACCTTGGGTAAGTCACTCCCCTTGGTGTCTCAGCTGTTCCAGTTGTGCTGTATAAGGCTGTGTGACTCTCCAGTGGAAGGAATTATATTAAGGGCAAGCTTACTTCTTTTGCCTGAGCTGATGGCACTGCAAGTGCTTTACCTATTCCCATAATCATCTACTTTTTTTATTATTATTATTTAGCTGTTTGCCTCATCAACAGTGAGTTCCCCAAGGTATTGGACAGAGGGATACATCAAGGTCTTTCATCTCATTTATTTTTAGGTGTAGTCATGGGAACTAAATGTGTGCATGTGTCTCTTTTTAAACCGTCTCTTACATTTTAAAAAATCCTGCAAGTATCTTGTGAAATTAAGACAAATATTGGTCTTTAATGTGGAGGTAATTCTTGCCTAGTGCATGCCTGCTGGCAGCACCCAGCAGAAGAGAGCCATTTAGATGTCACAGGGAAGGTCACCACGCGATCTGGACAGACAGCAGAGGTCATGAAGAACACAGACAAAGAAGTGCTCCAAACGTGATCCAACAAAGATGTGTCCCTAAGAAAATTAATTTAAAAAAACAGATAGGCCTAAATGTCATGGAATTGCCCTGTGCTCTTGCATCACATGCTGAGCCAAACCTTGTTGGTCTTCTCTGCAGCAGTATGTTCTTTAACTCCTATGCTTGCCTAATGTCATCCCAGCTCTCTCCTCCCCCCGCCCCCCGTGCAGTGCAACAGTACTCTCTAATCACATAAGGACTAAGGCTTTGTGACCCTGATCCCAAAACAGAGAGAATTGGGTTGCCAGCCCATACGCAGAATTTGCTCTGCATTTTCTTCAGAATCACTCACCTGGCCATTTCTTTTGGACTGTTGTGTTGAGCAGCAGCAGTGTTCCACAGGCCTCGGGGGAGACAGGTGTGGTGTACACTGCAGTAGTGTTGAGCTGTGTTGGTTTCAATACTTGGCGTATAAACAGATGTGGAAAGGAAATGCAGCTCTCTGAGAAGGAGGCTGTAAGAGATGTGTAGTAAACTGAGATGACTTAATCAGATAACACATAGTTAAATCTCATCTAAGTTTTTTGCTTGGTGTTTACAGTATCCAATTCTCCTCTCTCCATCCTTTTTTTAGGGAATCTTGTCTGATGACCATGTACTGGCAGCAGCCCTTTGGAGAAACCTTTTCAACAAGCACTGTGAGGACCCCAGGCAGTTGGAACTGCTCGTGGAGTATGTACGCAAGCAGGTGGGCAGTGGCTCAGAGCATAGCCTCTCTTGGAAAGCTTGTGTTGCTTGCTTACAAAACAGTACCACACTGCAGTGACTACAGACCCGAGGCTGTCCAGGAGTTACATAAAACTGGGTTCTGTTTTCCCTCTTCTGGAGCTTGGTGCCGTGGGTCTCCCCCTAGAACAGTTGCTTTCTTAGGCTGGACCTGCATGCAACTTCCTAGCTGAGGTGGAGGTTTTCAACAGGACTTTTAAACCTTTAATTTCTAAAACACTTAAAGAAGAGCAAAATAATGGAATTTAGAATATAAACTTGGCTGATGTCTCCATTCATAGTTTTTTGATAAAAATGGATAGAGACTGAAAGAATGATATGAGATCCAAAGCAATCCCTTTTTATATTTCTTACTAGGTTGCCACACTGTTTGGACCCATTTAACAAGACATTAGAAATGCTTTGGGCTTTACTACACATACAGCTGCTCATAATGAGAAAACAGCTTTTAAAACATGGCTTTTACTTAAAACCCATGATGATCTGTAAATTATGGTGTGGCACACCACAATACAGGATTCTGCATTTCATCAATTCATCACACATGTGCCTTGCAGATGTCACACGCTGGCTGGATTAAAGGCTAAAACATTTTTCATGCTGATAGCGGGGGAACCATACAGGTAGAAAGCACAGCAAGCCGAACTGATGCTGTAGCTGCTTCTGTTCTCCATGAGCTCCACAAGTCCAGGAAATGCTGCAGTATATTTTCAGAAGCGAATGACCGTATAGACTTCTTACAGAGATTTCCTTCCGCTGGTGTCGTAGGTTGTTCCTGCCACAGCTACTTTTTATTTTAAATGGGCATGAATGCTGTTGACACAAAGGCGTTTCTGAGACCCATCACATCTTCTCACTACTTTCAGAAGGGTTGAGACCACCAGGAGTAGCATAAGCATTGCAGTTTCTCCCTCTCATTTCCAGGCAGGTTCACTTTGCTTCCTGCCTTGATCCATAGGATCTGTCCACCAAGGTGTGTCATCCTTCTGTAATAACTGCAGAACTAACAGAAAGTGGAACTTTATTCAGTGACAATTAGGGCTTTATCTGGATACAGCCTTCCTGTGCACCACCCAAACCTTAAAGGCATGGAAATAAGAAGCTGACGGCAAAACAAACTGCATTTCTTGACACGTAATGTGGTCTAGAATACTATCAGGCTATAACTACACTATATGATAAAGTCAGTTTTAAGGCAGGTAGCTCAATTTTACAGTGTCATTGTCTTCACTGTATATGCCATTAGGTCAATTTTAGTAAGGTCAATATTGTAACACTGTGGAAAGCAACTTGGTGTAGTGTCAAGTTTAAATTTAAAAGTTCAAATTAAAGCTAATGTGGAAGTGCCAAGTCTTTCAACTTTATCAACCTTCAGAGGTGTCCCGTATGTATCCCACAATGCCCCATAGTAGTCCACTCTGCCCACTTCCATCTCTGCTGCTCTCTAGGTGCTCAGGGAGTAGGTAACAGGAAGCCTGTGAATTTGAATTGATCACCAGAAAGCCCGGGAAATTTAAGGGGTGCCTGGATGTCTGAATTTCTTTTAGCTATCACATCGCATTGCACTGGTAGCCATTGCATCACATCAGTAGCCATCTCTTGCCATCATGAGTACTTAGGTTTGTGGTCTTGAGTTCTCAGAGTCACAGGAAAGCTCCAGCATGGACTCATAACGAGATCATGGATCTCCTTGCTGTCTGGGGAGGGAGTCACTGGTGGGCAAACTTCAAATCTCCAAGCAAAATGTGGATCTTTATGAAAAGATTTCACGTGGGATGATCCCCAGAGGTTACTTCCGGGATGCACAGCAAGGCTGGGTGAAAGTGAAAGAACTCCAGCAGGCTTATCATAAAGTACTTTAAGCCAATGGGTCATCCAGGTCATCTCCAAAAATGTCCTGGTATTATGAACAGCTGGACATGATTCTTGGGAGGGACCCGACCATATTTCCAGTTCTTAATTTGGACTCTTCAGGAAGCCCTTTTCCAGAGTCTGGGTGAGCCAAGAGGAGCTGAGCCTGGGGTGGGGGATGGAGGCAGGAGAAAGAGGACAATGGAGAGGACGACGGGGGCAACCAGTAGAGGCCTAAGGAAGCTGTTCCTGACAGCCTGAAGCTCTTCACCCTCAACCTTGAACCAGTCCCCTCTATGTCAATCCCCAGCTGTTCTGGTGAGTATTTATTTTTTAGAATGCTACAAGTGGGTTGCGGCTGGGTCCAGGTACAGGTTTGCTATGGATATATGCCCCTCCGAACAGTGTATTAATGTGGGGATGGAGTGCTTATCCTTTTTGGAGATCTCCAGGAAGGCGTCATCCAGGTAGTCTTGTATTTTTTCCCACAGCGTTTTTGGGCAGGCGTTACTGCAGCTTCCACAATAGCACACCTTGCCATGCCAGGCAGCCATATAGTGATTGTATCATGGTACCACACAGCATTTTGGCAAATTTTCCCAGGCTTGTGCTCACACAGGAAAAGCATCTCTTCTTTTTCACTGTCTCTTATTCTTATGAAGGTGATGTCTTTGGCAACCTAAAGAAGCACGGGAATTTGGAGTAGATTTCTTTGCAATGCTCCCTGCCCTTTTACATTTCCCAGGACTGCATTGCCACACCGCAGGGCTTGCAGGCTCTCTGTCACCCTCCCTCTGCATGGCCAGCAGGCTCTCCTGGCCTTCTTCCCTGCCACCATGCTGCTGGCTTGATCAGGAACCATTGTGAAACGTTTGTTCAGCACTGGTTTTCCCTTCTTGGAATGACTTTTTTCCTGATGAGGGTTGCTCCAGGGACCACCAAGAAATGTTTTTTCTCTCGCCTTCTTTGCACTTTACATGGATCCCTCCCCACCCAGCCAGCCATGTGGCTGGAACGAAACCCTTCCCCCTCACAACGCAGCTGCTGGACTTTGTGGATCCTACTCCCCAACACTATCACGTCCAGTGTGGGTGGGTTTTCCGTGCAGAAGATTGCTCTGGGGAACACCGACAATTTTTTCCCCTTCTCCCAGACACCAGCCCACTTCCCCTGCTTTGTACCTCTCTCCTCCCGCCTCACTTTCAGTAAAGCAGACCATAGCTTACTGTCTCCACAATGAAATGGTCTGAACAAGTGATGGCTTGTGCAATGCAGAGTTTGATTCCTTGACATCCTTAAGAGGCCAAAAGCAGCCTTGCAAGAAGAGAGTTTCACTGACTGCAAAGACGGAGACCCATTCATTGCATGGGTAAGCACTTTGAGGGAATTGTGTCTCAGTTTTGACCTTCACTTTCCAGCATGTATCCTCAGCATGGGAGACAGGGCAAAGAAGCGCGAAAGGTCCAAGCAGGACCTTATCCTGCAGCAGCTGGGGCAGGCTGAAACAGCATCCACTGCCAGCCATGGAGCCACAGCACAGTGACAGCAGTGTGTTCTGGAATTCAGGAGGGAGCAGGTGGTGCACCTAAGAGAGGACGGCAGAGCTCCCCACAACTGTGAGACACAAAATTGAGCTTCTGCGCTTCATGATAGAGCTACAGAGGGACTCCCTGTGCAGCAATCAGTTTGCAGGCTCTGCTCCCTGCTGCCCAGACTCCCCAGAATCCAGGTCATCCATCCCCCTAGTTGTGGTCCCTGAACGCAGGGAGGGAAGGAAAGGACAGTCTGCTGCTCCACCCCCAAGACCCCAACCACTGAAAAAGGTTATTTCAACATCCATGACATCCCTTCCTTTCCCTGCCACTTAACCCCCTGCACCCCAGCCAATAAACTATTGTTTTCATGACAACCGTGGTCTGATTTCTTGGTTCACATGTGTGGTGGGGTAAGGTGCACAAATCACTGTGAGGAGTCCATCAGAGGGATCTGTGCAGGGGTGGAGAGGGCTAATAGCACAGCTGCCCACCACTGTGCAAAGGCCCACAGTGGAGACATGGCAGTGGGACAGGGGCAGGGGCAGAGAGGGCTGATAGCACAGCTGCCTGACACTATGCAAAGGTCCACAGAGAACTCATGGCACAGGGACCCAGGCAGGAGTGGAGAGGATCAGTTCCCAGAGTGGGTCTTTGGTGGTGACTGCCCCCCCAGTCATGGGGAAGCCAGATGCCAAACCTGGCTGATTTCATGAATGTGTGCGCCTCTGCTAAAAAAAACCTTAGCCTTCCCACCCCCAAAAATGCAAACATTCTTTTTGTGAAAATAACCCTCCCTTTACATGCATTCTTTTATCTGCACCTTAACCCTCTCCCTGTCAAATGAAAGTACTCTTTCTGTGAAGGACACACTCTGATTCATTGGTTATTCTATAGGGTTACTGGTTATTGTAGGGTACACAAATTATTTCAGGGAATGGGGAGTGGTGTTACAACAGTCAAATACAGCAGAATCATGACTGACCAACCATTTATAAAGCTATTTTTCAAAGCCTCATTGATTGCTGCTGCCTCTGCATTCACATTGGAGAATGCTCTTGTAGGCAGCTGTGAATAAGCCCTGCTCATGGTATCAGCCTGTGCACTCCAGGCGCTCATGAAATGTTCCCACCTGGATTCACAAAGTTTACGAGAAATACAGCACACTGCAGACATGGTGGGGACACCAGTTTCTGAAAGATCCAAACAGGTCAATAGGCACCTGAACCTCACTTTTAAATGGCCAAAGGCACATTCCACCACCATTCTGCACTTGCTGAGTCTGTAATTGCTGTTGTCCAGTGTCCCTGTGTATGGCTTCATGGGGCAAGGGAGCAGAGGGAAAGCAGGGTCACCCAGTATTACTATAGGCATCTTCACATTGCCAGTCTTCATTTACTGGTCTGGGAAAAAAGTCCCACCCAGAAGCTTTCTGTACAGCCCAGAATTTCGGAAGATGTGCACATCATGAACCTTTCCCGACTATCCCACATGATGTTAGTGAAACATCCTTTGTTGTCTACTAATGCCTGCAACACCATCAAAAAGTATCCCTTTCTGTTTATATAGTCAGAGGCCAGGTGGTCCAGGGCCATGATGGGGGTGTGCGTGCCATCTATTGCCCTACTGCAGTTAGGAAACCCCAAGGTAGCAAAGCCATCCGCTATGGCCTGTATATTTGCCAGGGTCAAGGTGTTCCTCAGGAGATGCCAACAGTTTGCGTTGGCTACCTGCACCACCACAGCCCCCACTGTAGATCTGCCCACCCCAAACTGATTTGCCACTGACTGGTAACTGTAGGGCATTGCAAACTTCCATACAGCAATTGCCACTTGCTTGTGAACCATTAAAGCCAGTCACGTTCTTGTATTGGTGTGCTTCAGGGCAGGGGCCAGCAAATCACAAAGTTCCATAAAAGTGGTCTTCGCATGTGAAAGTTCCACACACACTGCTGGTCATCCCAGGACTCCAAAGCGATGTGGTCCCACCAGTGTGTGCTGGTTTCATGAGTCCAAAACCACCGCTCCACTATCAACAATGCATCTAGGGCAGTCAGCCTTTTTAAGTTCCTGGTCTGCAGTTCAGTGATTTCCTTTCCAGCATTTTCATCATCATCTTCAACCATCATCTCAGCCTGCTGCCTTCATTGTTGAAAAATAAACTTGGTGATATTCCAGGAAGTTGACTAACAGCCTGTACAACAACTTGAAGCATTCGAGGATTCATGCTTGCACTAGCGCTGTGCCATTCGATTTTGCACGGTTAGTGGGTGCTCTGAATTCTGGGAGAGTGCTTTGCATACTGATATAGTGACATCAAACACCCAAAGCAACTGCAGCAATTTTTTTTTCCCCACAACCCAGTGGTACAAACCCCACCAGAATGCAACAGGGCTTAGGCACTGTGGGATTGGTACCCACAATGCGCTGCTCACGCAGTCAAACTTGAACAAGGCAATGGAGATGCGGTAAGTTGTCACAGAAAAACTGTTAGTCGACTTTCCGGAACATTTGTGGACAATTAACTTTGAGTTTATAAGATCGAGTTTAAAAAGTTGAATTTATTTAGAATCTCTTTTATTTCATAGTGTAGAAGGAGCCTGAGTAAAACCCTGCAACACCCCATAAAGCATTTGCTTCCACTTCAGAAAATTAAAGAAAAACAATACGCAGCCCAGTTTCATGCATTTGTGTGGTCACATGACTCTCAACAGTGCCCTCATGTACTCAGATCACTAGATGTAACAGTCACATGCCATGCATGTGGACAGTTATTCTGCCTTAACCATGCTGATAAATGTTCAGGCTCTTCTTTAGAGCATATCTGATTAAAGGAGGAGGGAGATACATTGAAGGAGAAGCTAAAGCTGTGAGAAGAGAGATCTAACCTGAAATGAAGGAGCACATCTTCTGCGGAGGATCTGGACTTTTTTTTTGTATGTTCTCAGTGGTGCATGAGAGAGAAAGCATCTCTTGAAATGTTGAACATAGACACCATGGAGTGGGCAGAATGGAAGGAAAACAGATTGTCTAAGGAGGGACAGGCTAGTGAAGACATCAGAATAATCAGCAATTTAAAAGTCACAAAAGGTGCATACAACATGGAAACAAAGTGGAAGGGAATCTATACCCTAAGGTACAAAACTGGTCAAGTCGGAGCTTGAGAAACCTTTCACTCAGGAAAAAGAACCTTGCAACAACTGTCCACTGTCTGACCTCTGGTTTGTAAGCAAAACAGTGGAGAAGCTTGGAAACAGCCTGCAATCAGATTTCAGTGCAGAGTGTGTAAGATACTGGTCATGCTTGTGGATGACCTCTTCTTCAGAGACAAAGGTTATGCATCCATTCTGATGCTGCCAGATCTCTGCACCGTTAATACCATTGTTCATGGAACACTGTTGTTCTGCCTTAGAGACTAAGTATAAAGTAGCAAATTAGAAAGAAAATTAATTGCTAAAGCACAGCCCTGGCTACCTTGTTCAGTGGAGCTAGACTAAGCCTTGTAGTCTACTGCAGGCTGAGCAAACTTTTTGGCCTTGCAATTAGCCAGCCTTCCTCCCCCCGACCCCCAACCTGTGGGAGGACCACAGAAAGGGATGTGGGGGTAGGTAGGGGGGCGCTCAGGAAGGGGGCACTGCCACATGGGCAACTGCCAGATCTGCACGTGCTCAGCAGTCACTCCTGCTGCAGCCTCCACCACCTCCCCAGCCACATTGACGCTGTGAGGCCCTGGAGCTTGACGCAGGGCCTCTGAATATTCCAATTGGCCCCGCAGCAGGGAGTGTTCCCTTGATGAGGGTAGCAGCAGAAGCTGCAGGGGAAGAAGCAGAGGGCTGGGGAGGCAGTGGAAGCCGCAGGGTGAGGCATTCTATCACACTGTCTCCCCCCCCAACCGCAAATGTTGCACCCCCCCACTTTGCACACCCATGGTCTACTGCACCAAGGGTTGCTCATTCTTTCACGTCAGAATCTGCAGGTACAGGTGGTGTCTGCCTATCACAAGGGAGGAATCATGAGCAGATAATACCAGTGGGGATTAACTTCCAGTGATGACTAAATACCAAACACCAGATTTTCACCTGTTGTAAATCAACGTTACTCCATCAAACTAGGTATATGTATGGTAATTTACACAAGCTGAGGGTCTGACCTCATATGATAGTGTTAGATCTAATAGCTGCTTTTGATCCCTTTGGCCATGAGATAGGTGGCCACCTATCAGTGGGAGCAGGAGTAGATGGGCTATTCAAAGGCTAGTTGTTGAGCATTGCGGAGAGTGGTGTTGGTCAGTTGTTCATTATATGTAAGAGCAGTTAGGTGTTTTCTGTGTGGCCAGCGGGAAGAGGATGGAGAGAGGTTCAGTGTGTTGATCTATTTGTTCACGTTTGTATAGCAGCACTCTTCACCTTAGTGTCCTGGTGCTTCCTTGGAACTATAGCTGAAACAGAATAAACATATGGACAAAGCCTAGGTTCCTTCTTCCATCTCTCCAAGAAGCTACAGAGGGGAGATTTTCAAAGACATAAAATAGTTACGCACCTGACTCCCATTGACTTTCAAGGTGAGTGGGGCTGGCTCCTTTGAGCTTTTGAAAATCTTCCTCTATCTCATCCCATCCCAACTAGTGTTGTAAAGCACATTGTCCAGTCGCTGGCTGATGTGGTGGGGGATGAGGCTATATGGTTGAAGCTCAAAAAGATAAGATTGTGATGAAGCTTGTAGATTAGGGGAAGCAGCAAAGAGGGGAGCAGACAGGAGAGTTTTGGAGGGAGCTTAGAAGTAGAAAGACCTAATTGTTGCATTTGGTTTGTCACTTGGTTGGCTGGTCTCTGTGTATGGCTTGTGTAGCTAGGTCCTGAACCTTGAATAAGCAACTGAGACACATCTGTTAGTGTCACAGTAAGGGCTGTGTGGCTCTGACTCTTGGATCAGCCTCACTGTTTGATGTTTCTGAGTGGTTAATTGCCCCTAGGTTGTTGGGGTTGAGCTGCGCAGGAGGCATAGGATAAAGAAGTGAGTTGCTTGGCAAACTTGTAAGCCATGAAGAAATGCAGCTACCAGGAAGGTTTCAGAGGGAGTTTGGCAGATAGCGTGAGAAGCTCTCCTTCTAAGAAAAGTTCTGCACTCAAAACATGATGCCAAGTGATTCAACAGTGGTGGTAACCTGCACTAGATGTGCCATGTTTTCTTTTCTGTTTGAAGCCAGAAAGGACTTCCTGTCTACGAAGTGCAAGTTAGTGACTCAGCAGGAGGAGAAGATTCGTGGATTAAAAGGGTACGTAGAGACTCTACTTGAGAATCAGAAGCTGAGGCGTTCCTGGCAGCCATATCTGAGAAATGTCAATATCCCAGATTCAAGGAAAAAGGAAGCTGGCCACCAAGGAATCAGGGAGAGGAGGTCAGAGAGGAGGCCTGGCAGTTTGTAATGACCAGAGGCAACACTGGCATTAAGTATTGCATAGACCTGCCTTGTTTATCAGTGTTACATATTTTATAGTCCTTCCTTCACTGCAGGAGACTAGACTAGGTGACCTATTGAGGTCTGCCTCTTCCAGTACTATGATTCTGTGGTGCTCCTCATGACTAGAGGCAGAGAGATTGGACAGGCTGTGGCCACCGGGGGAAGAGGATCACAAAGAATTCCACATAGCTTCAAGTTTCCCATCAATACCACGTCCTCAGTGTGGAAAGAGTGGAAGGAATCTTGGAAGAGCCTGTTGTTCTAAGGTAATGAAGAGATGTACAGGACACACCTATGGATGGATCCTCACCCCCAACCTGTAAGAAAATCAAACTTGCTCACAAAGAGATCCTCAGTTGTTCAGGGGAGACAAGATAATCTGTTTGGTATTTTGTACTAAGAAGAATAGAAAGAATGTCCTGGATGGAATAGAGTGCAACAGTCTGCTGAGCTGTCTTCATGAAGCCAAGACACACTAATTACACTTCATCAGAGGATATGTCACAGTTTAGCGGCCACTGCATGGAATTTGAAAGGATGCTGAAAGAGATTTTGCTTTTGAGATCATTCCCCTGCCATGAGTGACAAGAGACAGAAGGTAGAAAATTCTGAGAGTGAGCAACTGGCTAGGTAAGTGGAGTAGAGTAGAGTGTTTTAGTTTCATTAAACATTGGTCTACTTTTTACAGAGGGAGGGATCTTTATAGCTTGGAAGGTTTCCTTCTTCACTACAAGGGGAAATAATCTTTTCAAGGATGGGGTGACCAGAGTAGCCAGGGGGGCATTAAATCAGTATAACAGAGTAGAGTGAAAAGAGAAAACAAGGGAGTACTCCTTTAACACAGAAGCATGATCTTGAGCACAGAATTAATCTAAAATTGCCTATAAGCCAGTTCTAGGGGGTTAGGAAAAATAAGATATTTGTACTTGTTCATTTCTGACAATGCATTTGATCTGTTCAGTATTACTGGAAGCAGATGGGATGATTCACATGGGTGGAATGTTAAAGTTGGGGGTTATAACCTATTTAGGAAGGATTGAGTGAGCAAAAGGGGAAGGCCCTCCATGTCAAAATAACATTACCCATTTCTTAGTCACTGACAACTCCAAAAATCGTTTTGAATGTTGGTGGATCACTGTCCTAAGGTAAAGTCCAAGAGGGGATACTAGTTGGATTCTATTACAGATCAACAAATCACTCTTGGGAACAGAGTGACTGTTCCTTGAAGCACCTCCCTGTAACATGTAGAGCAGGAAATCTGTATGATCACTGGGGATTCTGTAAGAGTCTCATGCTGTCAGTACTAAAACGTTCTTAGAACCCTCTAAACATTGTAGATCACAATTGCCTAACTCCAAAGTATTGCACACAATCTGAGGGAATTCTACAGTAGCCCTTGTTTGGACAAGTAATGAGGAATTGATAACAGAATTAAAAATTCCTAGCATCTTAACTGTAACTGATCATGATTTCCTCATATTTGTTATGTGAAAACAGAATATAACTTCCAAACCAGCAATATGGTTGGTGCCTTAAAAGAGCCAGTTTCACAAAACCCAAAAACAATTGAATCAGATCAGTTGGGACAAAGAATATAAACAGAAAAACATTAATAATATAATTAAATTTCTGTAATCTGGCAACCCTGGAAAACAGTATGCTGGATTGAAGAACTTGCTGGGCCATGGAGGGCACTGTGAGATGTGAGCAAAATTAAAGACACCAGAATTTTTTAAAGTATATTAGGAACAAAAAAATTCCTAACAATCATTCTGGTCCATTTCAACATGGATATAGTACAAGTGTCAATTACAGTGCAGAAAAGGAAAGTTTGTTCAATAAATATTTTTTTCTGTATTTGGGGGGAAATTGTAATATTGTTCTCATCTAATGGTGAAACAGTTTCCATTTAAAAACTTAGGAGGATATTAAGCAGCATCTTCTGTAGTCTTTTTTCAATCACCAGGCCTGAATAACTTAGTCATAGAATGGCAGGCCAGCATGGACCATCAATCTGATGTGCTATACACATCACAGGCCACCCACACAGTCCAGAATTGCACACCAAACCCAATAACTAAAATTATATTGAGGTATTACACCCCTCTGGAGATGGTTATATTCCACAGGCATAGCCCAGGAGGGACAAAGGTGCACCAGTGCCCAAGCCCCTGCAATGGCAGAAAATTTGATTATTTCATACCTCTGTGATTCTGACAAGGGACCTGCACCTCGTGCTGCAGAGGAGGTAAAGAAAGCAACAGCTGGTTCACGCCAATTACCTGCCAGCCCCCCATGTGACAATGTTAGATTCTGATTGTGTGAGCAAAAACCAGCAACTCAAGCACCTGTGAGAGAATGCTCAGTTCCATCTCCAGCTGTGGCCATCCCTGGTGGCTCAAAGGAAGGAAGGGTGAAAATGACACACTATACATTGTGGGGAAGAAAATCCTTTCCTGACATGCGGGTCACCTGAAGTATGAGATTTTCAGGAACATCAGCAAAACAGTGGTCCCTTCCTAAGCAACCTGTGCATATCATCACAGTTCACTCTTAAACCTAATTTGGTTGTTTGCCCCCACAATTCCTACTGGGTGGCTGTTACAGAGCCCTGCTTCTCTGATTGCTATAAGTCGCCTTCTAATACTCATCCTGAGTGTGTTTGTAGCCAATTGATACACATTTGTTTTTCTGCCACCATTGTCCTTTGCTTTAAATAGCTCTTCACCCTTCCTGGTGTTTACCTGTAAATGTGTTTATAGAGAGCAGTACTATGCCCTCTCAACTGTTATCCTAAATAAACCAACCTCTTCTTCCTCGAGTGTCCCCGTGGGTGCTCCACGATAGGTGTTGGGCTCGCCCCGGCGCCGCAGGTCGGATCTTTTCAGCAGTTTCTGCTGGACCGTGCATGCGCCGGCGCGCGCCGCTCCCTTGCGCGCTCCCAGCCGCGTGCGCGATCCGGTCCCCGCCAGTTCCTCTTTAACCGCCATCGGCTGCAGACAGAATCCGCTCAGGCTACAGCCAGAGTTAGCGTATTTAATGTGTTTAAAGTGTTTAGAGCTTCTTTTTCAGTCTTTAGCTTAACTTAGCTTGTTATTGTTTTCAAAACAAAACAAAACAAAACAAAAAAAAAGGGGAGTAAAAAGTAAAGTTTTACAGCCTTAGTAGCGAGTGGAGCAGCGGAGGCCTGGGGACGTAAGGCTATTAGGCCTCCTGCTGCGGCAGGCTGAGTCTGAGAGGGGAACAGGCACAGAGAAGGTGCTAAGTACCCTATTAACAACTTAAAGACTCACCACAATGTCCTCTTCAGGATTCAAAGTGAGTCATGCCGCAAAGCGATGCCGGCCTCCGATGGGCACAGAAATGCTCCTTCTGCGCAAAGCTCACAGCCAGAGCAAGGAAGGACAGAGAGATGCGACTTAAAATGCTGCTCTTTGACAAGGCCCTCCAGCCAGACGCGCCGGAGCGGCCTCAGCAGGAGGGACCCGCAGAGGCCCATAAAAGGAAAGCTGCTTCCCTAACCCCATCAGTGCAAAAACGGAGGAAGCTTTCACCAACCCAATCCCTGCCGGCAGCCGCAGCGAGCGGGACAGGTGGAGCGCATAGCCCCCAGCCGCAGTCACAGCTGAGCGGCGGCGGCGCGGAGACGCACGTGGCAGAGGCTGAGCCTCTGATAATCAAACAGCTGCCCCACACCGTGGGCAGGGCGGCAGCCAGGCAAGCGCCGGAACCGGCGGCACCGCAGCTAGCAGCACCGACCCCCTGGGAACCGACAGTGCAGAGCTCGCAGGCACGTGGCCTGCAGGCACTGGGGGAGACCACCTGCGTGGCACCGCAGCAGAACGTGCCGAGCACGGCGCAGACAGCGGGGCCGAGATCCCCGACGCGGAAAGGGGCGGAGCCAGCCCCACAGGGGAGGGGAAAGGCAGCACAGAAAACCCGGCACCGCAGCCCTTCTCCAGACAGGGCTGCAGGGCTACTCGCTCTAAGCCCTCCACTTATGCTGCAGACTCCAACGAGGTGGCAGGGGTCCCCTCCAGTATACCCTGAGCCCCCATCCCCGTTCCTACAGCCAGCATCACCATGGCTCGGACCACTATCGCCCTTCCTGGGCTTTGAACCCCTGGCGTACTGCCACAAATCAGTCTCTCCATTATCTCAATCACCCAGACTATCTCGCTCCCCCAGACGCAGCGGGTATGCGCCTCCAGAGTGGTCCAGGTCTCCATCTCCTTAACAGTGCCCGTGTTGCCATGGTCACCCCAATCACGCGGGGCATAGACACCATAGGCATACTCCCAGGGACAGATCCCCCCAGACGTTTCAATATCCCCGAGGGCAATCGCGGACGGGGACGGAAACGCAGATATCTCAGGGGGAGTTGATTCTGGAACCCCGAGATTTTCCCTCGCAAGTATCTAGCGAGAGGATGTATCACCGTCAACAGGACCCAGAGGGGTCCAGAGAGGCTTACCCTAGCGGTTCCTCGCTATCTTCCCCTGACGAGACCACGGCCCCAGGGGACGTCCATCCTCCGGATGATCTCAAACAGTTCCAAGAGCTGTTTAAAAGGGTGGCCTTCACGCAAGGCATCCAAACAGCAGAGGTGCAGGAGAAAAACCATAAGCTCCTTAAAAACCTAAGACCTCCGACCTCTTCCAGAATAGCTATTCCGCTGATGAAGCAATCATGGAGTCCGCCACCACAATATGGCAGACCCCTGCGTCCACTCCGCCTATAAACAAGAGAGTGGATAACAAGTACTTCATCCCGACGAAGGGCATTGAGTTCCTGTTCAGCCACCTGCAACCAAATTCTCTGGTGGTGGAATCGTCTCAACAGAGGTCGAAAACTTCTCAGTACAAGACAGGGGGAACAGACAAGATGCCAAGAAACTAGAGTTGTTTGGCAGAAAGGTCTACTCCGCCTCTACCCTACTGTTGAGAATGGCGAATTACACAGCGCATCTAGCGAACCATAATTTCGACAACTACTCCAGGCTGACTTCCCTCATGGGCTTGCTTCCAGAGGACAAGAAGCCGGTGCTCAAGGCCATCGTGCAGGAAGGCTACGCAGCCTCGAGGACAGGAGTTCAGATCGCCCTAGTTGTAGCGGATACGGCAGCACGCTCAACAGCTATGGCAGTGGTCATGAGCAGGGAGTCCTGGCTCCAGACATCGGGTATCCCGAGGGATCTGCAGGTGAAGATCGTTGATCTTCCCTTTGACACACAGAAGCTGTTTGCAGTATTAACCACAGCGTCCCCAGTACCACAGGGGCTACAAGCAAGGGTGACATCAACAGCACCAACAGTACAGAACTCCCAGGCGACGTTCTCAGCAGAGCCATGCGTCCTCGGGGCAGGGTCAAAGGCCACAAGTTTGACACACAGATCGAGGGCTGCACTATCACTACCATCGCCCAATGTCATCCGAAGCTACTGTTCCACCATCGCCTCCGACCATTCTACGACCAGTGGCAAAAGATCACCACAGACAAATGGGTACTGGAGATCATAGCCACGGGTTATACGATTCCCTTCCAGTCGCTCCCACTGCCACGACCTCCACCCAGACCCCACCTAAAGGACGCCTCCCACGAAGCGAGACTCAAGCAGGAGGTAGGCCATCTTATGCTTATAGGGGCAGTGGAAGGAGTGCCGGAGCAACTCCGAGGGAAAGGGTTCTACTCAAGATACTTCCTCACAGAGAAAAAGACAGGAGGCTGGAGGCCCAGCCTAGATCTTCGAGGCCTCAACCAGTATTTGCACAAGCAATGCTTTCGGATGATCACAGTCGCCTCTATACTTACGGCACTGGACGATGGAGATTGGTTCGCAGCCCTCGACTTACAAGACGCGTATTCCAGCATAACTATTCACCCGGCTCACAGGCGTTTTCTCCAGGTTATGGTAGGCAAAGAACATTTTCAGTACAAGGTTCTGCTGTTCGGCCTCTCCTCGGCCCCCAGAGTCTTCACCAAGACCTTGGCAGTGGTGTCAGCCTACCTGCACAGACGGGGTGTTTATATTCCCATATCTGGAAAAAAAAAAACAAACTGCCTGCTGAAAGGGGCCTCAAAGGAGGAGGTACTTCGCATGATATGCGTCACAGCAGACACATTCTCTTCACTGGGCCTGGTCATCAATTTGGCAAAATCAAAGATAGACCCCGCACAGGACATAGAGTTCATTGGGGCACGTATAAATTCCATCACAGCAAGGGTTTATCTACCAGATACCCGCTTTCGCACCATTGGTTCCCTCGTGCAAGTCATCACCTTCAGCCCTACAGTGCCAGTTCTGACGTGCTTACAGCTGCTGGGCCACATGGCAGCAGCAGCGTTTGTGGTACAGAATGCCCGATTGCATAGGCGCAGCATGCAACACTGGCTGGCAAGCGTCTACAAACCAGCAGCACACACTGTCCACAGGGTGGTGTCGCCCACGACAGAGGTGCGCAGATCCCTGCAATGGTGGGTGAACCCCAAGAACATGCTAACAGGGGTGCCCTTTCACCAACCATAAATATCTGTTTTTCTCACTACCGATGCCTCCCACATAGGGTGGGGAGCACACATGGGCGAAAAGGTGATGCAAAGACTGTGGTCCTCCACGGAACAGTACTGCACATAAATATACTGGAGCTCAGAGCAGTGTTCAACGCCTGCAAACACTTTCCGGACCATATACAAGGCAAAGTAGTCAGGATCAGTACAGACAATACCTCCACCATGTTTTATATAAATCGGCAAGGAGGAGCTCGGTCCCGTGCCTTATGTGCGGAAGCAGTCCGATTGTGGAACTGGTGCATCGCCAACAATATAACCTTGAAAGCCTCGTATTTACCAGGCGCTCACAATGTGAAGGCAGACCAGCTGAGCAGGCGCTTCGCACTCACACACGAGTGGCAGATCCGTTCCGATCTGCTGCGACCGATTTTTCACGCATAGGGATTTCCCCAGGTAGACCTGTTTGCCACTCAACACAACAAGAAGTGCCCACAATACTTCTCCAGGGCAGGACTGGGACTGGGGTCCCTGGGGGATGCATTCGCGATCTCGTGGAGGGGCCCCCTGCTCTACGCCTTTACTCCCACAGTGCTTATCCACAAAGTCTTGCAGAAAGCCAGGAGAGAGAGAGCCCGAATGATCCTAGTAGTCCCAACGTAGGATCGACAGCAATGGTTCCCCTTACTCCTGCACATGTCGGACCATCCACCGATGCCCCTCCCGGTGGCGCCGGATCTGCTCACGCAAGCCCAGGGGTCCATAGTGCATCCACACCCCCGAGGCCTGCGACTGCAAGCATGGTTAATCCATGGCTCAGCTCCCTAGAGAGCACGTGTACGGAGGGAGTGCAACAAGTCCTAGAAAGTAGCAGGAGGACTTCCACCAGGAAGCCCTATAAGCAAAAATGGACTTGATTCACTGCATGGTGTTCTACCAAGCAATTAGCCCCCCTTGCTGCGCATATACCTGTAATACTAGAGTATTTACTGGACCCCAAGAGAGGCGGACTCTCCCTATCCTCGTTGAAGGTCCACCTTGCCGCCATATTGGCTTTCAGACATGAAGAGGAAGGGCACACGGTGTTTGCCCATCCCATGGTTACCAGGTTCCTCAAAGGGCTGGGAAACCTATACTCCCCTCGGAAACCGCTTCCACCTTCGTGGAGCTTGGACCTGGTGCTTAATGCGCTAATGGGACCACCGTTTGAACCCTTAACCACAGTTTCCCTCCGTCTCCTTACGATAAAGATGACCTTCCTTCTTGCAATCACGTCAGCTCGCAGGGTGAGCGAGCTTGCGGCAGTTATGGCAACGCCACCCTGCACAGTAATTTCCAAGGAGGTGGTAACCTTATGACTGCATCCAGCCTTTGTTCCCAAAGTTTCTTCAGAGTTTCATATTAACGAACCTATAGTTTTACCCTCGTTTATCCAAAGCCTCATAACTCCAACAAAGAGGCACGCCTACACCTCCTGGACGTGAGGAGGGCGCTGGCTTTCTATATAGACAGGACTAAGTCCTTCCGGAAAATGGATAGACTCCTAGTCTCTCTCGCTCCCAAATCAAAAGGAGAAGGTCTCTCTTCGCTGAGAATCTCGAAGCACATTGTATCCTGCATAAAAATGTGCTACAAACTTAGAAAGACTCCTTTACTGGCCTTGCCTAGGGCTCACTTCACTAGGGCAGTGGCGGCATCAACAGCCTTTTTCAAGGGCATTGCGCTAAAAGACATTTGCAGAGCGGCGACCTGGTCATCCTATGACACCTTCACCAAGTATTATGCCCCTCACAGGGTATTCCAAGAGGATACCCATCTCTCGACAGCAGTCCTCTCGGGGACAAGCTGCACATAAACCGATTACCCACCTCCTATCTTGGGTTACTGCTGGGTAGTCACCTATCGTGGAGCACCCACGGGGACACTCGAGGAAGAAAGAGAAGTTACTCACCGTAGTAATGATGGTTCTTCGAGATGTGTCCCCGTGGGTGCTCCACCACCCGCCCATCCTCCCCGCTTCGGATCTCTGTTTAGTATTTTTCAGGAGCATCCGAGGCGGTTGGTCAAGGAACTGGCAGGGACCGGATTGCGCATGCGGCCGGGACCGCGCAAGGGAGCAGCGTGCGCCGGCGCATGTGCGGTCCGGCAGAAACTGCTGAAAAGATCCGACCTGCGGCGCCGGGGCGAGCCCGACACTTATCGTGGAGCACCCACAGGGACACATCTCGAAGAACCATCGTTGCTACAGTGAGTAACTTCTCTTTCCAGTGTCATCTTGTAAGATGGACCCTCCACTCCCCTGATCATCTGAGTAGCTCTTCCTTCTCTGCACCTCTTGGACTTTGTAATAGTTGTTCTTGAACATGAGTGACCAGAATGGTACACACAACTCCATATGAGGTCTTGTGACTGCTTGGTACAATGGCATTAAAGCTTCCTTATCTCTAGTGGAAATACCTCACTGACACATTCTAGAAACAATTTGTCTTTTCTACAGCTGCATCACATCAAATGCTCATAATCCTTCTGTGATCAGTTACACACACTGGTCTCTCTTCTCTGTCACTTCAGCTGATGAGCCCCCATTTTATAGAAAAAGGTTGTACTATTAAATTTCATCCCATTTCTTTTATTCCAGATATGGAGGTCATCCCTTTCTTCCCGTGTAATATTCTGATCCTCCGCTCTATTGATGATGCCTCCCAACGTTGTATCATCAGCAAATTTCATTAACACATTCTTACTTTCTTATGCCAAGGTTACTAATTAAAATATTAAATAAAATCAGCTACAAGAATGATCCTTGAGGAACCCCACTAGTAACTTCCCTCCAATCCAGCCTTCTGCTTGTTGGTCAGTTCCTTACCCACCTTACAGTTCTTGTACTAATCACCGTCTGCAGCAAATTTGTAGGGTTCTGGAAAAAAAATTGGCTCCACATTTTTATCCACAAAAACAATCCATGGATATCCATGGATGTGGATGCCCGTAATTATCTGCAAATTTGCAGGGCTCTGTCTGTCAGCCTGACATAAATCCTAGTCAAAATAGTAGAGCAGCTGGTAAGAAGATTTAGTTAATTATATTATCTTCCTTTAATTCTTTATTAATGTTGAATAGTGTGGATTCATAGAAAATATTAGTGTCAAACTACCTTTATCTTTTTTATGAAATACATTTGGTTGATAAAGATAACAGTATTATTGATGTAATAGGCTTCTGAACGGCACTTGACTTGGTAACACTCAAAATGATGCTTCAAAAATAGTGTATTAAAAACTGGTGAACTAACAGGTCTCAAACTGTAATTGTAAATGAGGAATCATCAAGCAGGTGTGTTTCTCGCAGGGAATTGGGTCTTCACCCTGTGCTATTTTATATTTTAATCAATGACCTGAAAATCTTAAGAACATAACATAAGAACATCATCTCGGATAACATTTGCAGATAATGCCAAAAATTTGGGGAGTGGTAAATAGGACAGCTCATTGAGTCAGAGTGATCTGGGTTACTTGGTATACTGGGCACAAGCAAACAACATGCACTTGAGTGCAGCCAACTGTAAAATTATGCATCCAGGAACAGAGTCTTTCCTGAGTGGGTGACTATCCTGAGATGTAGAATCAATTCCTAGGGTGTTAGTGTGGCCAAAAGCACTGATATGATCCTTCCATGTGTAAACTGGAATCTTGAGAAGTAGATAGAAGATTATATCATCTCTGTTTGGCAGTGGCGTGACTTCTGCTGGGATACTGTGGTCAGTTCTGGTATCTGCTGTTCTAAAAAAGTATGTTGGTAAACTGGACAGGGTTCAGAGAAGAGCTTTGATTGATATTTGAGTAAAGTATTGGAAAAGATAGCAACAGACTCAAGGAATGCAATCTGTTTATCTTAACAAACAGGTTAAGGAGTGGTTTAATCAGTTTGTAAGTACCAACCTGGGGAATAAATAATTTGACAATGAGGTCTTCAGTACAGCTGACAAAGATGTAACAGGATCTAGGGTGTGCCCACAATACTAGCTAAAATCGATTTTCTTAACATCGATTTATTAATGCTGGGTTTTATCAATTTGGTTTTGAGCATTCTTACATTCCCACATGCTCACCACAAAATCAACTTATTGCTGCCACACACAAGTATCTTAAATCAACTGCTGCAGCAGCGTGTTGTGGGAACCTAGCCCATAGTTCCCTGAGCCCTGTAGCATTCTGGCTATTTTCACTGGGGCAGCATGGGAAAAAATGCCTTGCAAATAGATGTGGGTATCTGATGACAACTTCCCACATTTCATTCGCCTCTTTCCCCTGCCATGTTAAACAAATGTCCCTTTTTTCAGACGGGATCTGGTTCGGCTTTATAAGAGATGTGATTTTTATAATTGAGGGAAGGAGAGGGGAGGGACAGTAAAGCCCTTAGGAATGGTTAGAAAAAAGATTTTGTGTTTCCCAACTGACAGATTTTTGAAACAGGATGCAAAAGCACTGGATCTTTGGAGGCTTGGATCTGGATTTAGACCTCCTGGCAAAGAAGACCATCAGAACTAGAATTTGTTTAAGTAGACGGGGTGCTACACTGAAACTGCAATGAATCATTGAAACAGTTATGGCTTGGGGCAGCGAAAAGACCCCCAGCTAAAGCCAGCACCTGAAAATCGTGGCCGCCCAGAGAGACCCACCACCTGCCCCTATTAACACCATGCCTAGGCTTGGAACTAGGTTTGGCTCTGCATCTGGATGTAGACCTCCTGAAAAAGAAGACCCTTAGAAGAAGAATACATTTAAGTAGACACAGGTGCTACACTGAAACTGCAATGAATTATTGAAACAGTTGCAGCTTGGGGCAGCTAAAACACCCCAGACTACAGCCAGCCCCGAAAATCATGTCCGCCATGGGAGACTTCCCCCAGGTGGCTAAAAGACCCCAGATTACAGCCAGGTTTGGATTTCCCAAAAAAGACCCGCAGAACAAGAATATGCCTTGCTGCAAGCCTTACTTTGAGAACTGTGGTAATTGTATAACTACTGCACGGCCTTCATTGAAACAGTTATGGCTAGGGGTGGCTGAAAGACCCCGGCGGTAGCCAGCATCTGAAAATCATGATCGCCGAAGGAGACTTCCCCCAGGGAGCTAATAGACCCCCAGTAACAGCCATCACCTGAAAATTGTGACCACGAAGGAGACTTTCCCTCAGCGGCTGAAAGACCCCCTACTACAGCCAGCCCTGAAAATCATGAATGCTGAGGGAGATGTCCCCTGGGTGGCTAAAAGGCCCCTAGCTACAGCTAGCATCTGAAAATCATGACGACCAAGGGAGACTTCCCCTGGGCAGCTAAAAGACCCCTGACTATAGTCAGCCCCTTGGCCTTTGGCTAAAACCCTTCCAAAAATTTCTTCTGAGAGGACAGCCTGCTAGTGACAAAGTATTTTCTTCTGTTGCCCAAAAATCGTGACTGGCCAGGGAGACTTCCCCTGGCCGGCTATAGGACCCTCACCACATACAGGCTGCGTGGCACCTTGTGCAGCACATGCTTTTATTGGTTCGAGGTTAAGCCATGTGATGCAGCTGGGTGTGGGAAAGTTCCCAACTGCGTGGCATCACTGGGCGGGGTGGGAAGGGAGGAGATGTGGGGGTCAGGACAAAATGTAAACGGCTAAAAGGTTTCTTGTCCAAGCAACATGTAAATGGCTAAAAAGTTTCTCATCCTATCAGACAAGCATGACCCCCACCCACAGTCTAGTTGTCACATGGTGCAGGGGGCAGTGGCTGGTGTCAGGCAGTGCAGTAAAAAAAGGGCAGTTAACGGGCATACACAGAACCACAGACCCCACAGTTGTGCTACTCGCAAACAAGAAAATTTTTCAGCCTCTCATGACCCTACAGCCACAGGTTTCCAGGTGCCAAATTGAAACTATCTCCTTGTTGCCTAATTCCTCTGAACCTGAAAGCAGTGGAAATGGAAGAGGCCAGAGCGGAGAACTGTGGGGCATTGTGGGGCGCTTACAGGACGTGTCTGGAGGCTAATGAATTTGATTTAAAGGCATGGCATGTCCTCACTAGCCTTCATTCAGAATTTTAAATTCAAACTGTATACTGCACCCATCAGGTTACTACAACATTATGATATTGATATAATGTCAATTTTTAGTGCACCATAAATTGAGCTAATGGAATTTACAGTGAAGACAGGCACTTGGAAAAATAGGGCTGAATGACTTAAAATTAGTATTATCTCATAGTGTAGACATAGCCCTCATGTCTGGAAATTGGAGTTTGGCAAATTCAGACTGGAGATAAGGTATTATTTTTTTCACGATGACAGGAATTAAACTTTGGAACAATTTAGCAAGTGTTGTAATGGATTCTCCATCACTGTCAATCAATTTAAATCAAATTTAAATCTAAAATATGTGCTGTAGTTCAAACAGGAATTAGTTCAGGAAAAATCTCTGGCCTGTCTTATACAAGAAGTTGGGCTAGATGATTGCAATGGTCCCTTCTGATTTTATAATCATTACAATGTGGCTAGGAGAATAGCCCTACCCCTTTTCATGATACATGTCTGCCATTTGTTATAGGGTTCCCAGGTACTGTTTGGCTGCTTCTATACTTGCTTCCTCCCATTGGAGGTGGCATGGTAATGAGGCAATTTGCAGCAGGCTAATGAGGTGCTAATTTGCATATTCAGTGCCTCATTAGCATAATGGCAGTTGTGCATATTTTAAAGTGCAGACTTCAAATTGCAGATTGACAGTGTATATGGGGGCAGCTTTGAAATAAGTGCCCCACTCCAACATCCCCTTATTCTAATCTAGTTTTGTGGGAGTAAGGGAATGTTGAAGAGGGGCGCTTATTTTGAAGCTGCCCCATCTACACTGTCGATCTGCAATTTGAAGTCTGCACTTTGAAATTCGCATGGACACAATTGTGCTAATGAGGCACTGAATATGCATTTTAGTGCCTCATGAGCCTGCTTCAAGTTGCCTCATTACCATTCCACCTCCAAAAGGAGGGGGGTGAGTGTAGAAGCAGCCTTAGAGGGTCATAGCACTGCCATGTCCAAGCAGCTTTTCTCAGTTTGTGTCAGGCCTGTAGACTGTGGCAGTTCATTTGGACGGGGACTGGGTTATGTTAATCCATTCCTTTTCACCAGATGGCAATGTGCCCTGCAGGGGTGCTAACTTTAAATTAGCTTGGAAGCAGCCTTCATGGCTTAGGAAGTAGTATATCTCACCAGAAAAACATGACACCAGTGCTCCTAGCTTTTCAGTGACTGCTGGGTGCAGAGTAAGATGGGTTTTTACTCCAAAAGCTCCAACTAGCAAGAGACATGCCACCTGAGAGGACACCTCCCTCTCCAAGCTGTACTGCCACTTAGGCAGTTGCAGCAATTCAGCCGGAGCCACTTAGTAGAAAAGAGGGAGCTGCAGATATGGCTTTCTTCAGAGGGGGCCCTTCAGAACGTACACCCCTTCTTCTTCCTCCTTGCCCCAAAATGTCCCACATGTGATGACCTGCATGGCATGCTGCAATTCCATCTTTTTATCCAGTCCTATAGTAGAGCCAGCTTTTCCAGGTCTGGCTGAGGCCTGTTTGATTTGCTCTTCTCACTGACTGAGTCTTGTTGAGTTGAGGGCCAGAGGAGCTGTGGGGTTTTTAGCTTATCTGAAGTTTGCTCTTGTGACGAGCTGGGATTTATGAGAGTGGCATTAGTTTCTGGCTCTGCCACAGACCCACAGGCTGCCTGTGTGACCTTGAGCAGGACACTGGGCCCCTCTTCATCTGCAAAGCAGGGGTAGTCCTTCCTTCTTCCTGCCTATAGCTTGTCTTGTGTTTTGATGTCATCCCTTTGGGACAGTTGTCTTTTTACTATCTATATGCAGTTCTTCTGGTACTTCATCTGTGATACCAATCGTAACAACAGTCCTTTAAGTTTGGTGGCAGAGGTGCCAAGTACTCAGGAGAGAGGTCATTTTGGAAGTATAAATAAATAGTTTGACTTCTCGATTCATATTAGTCACAAGGACACTCTGACAGCTAGGAACTGACCATCTCCCCACACCATTCTTCCAGCGTTAGGGACTGGTCCAATATCCTGTCTGCAGGACAAAGCTTCCTCAGTACACTGATCTCCTTGGCCCCCTCCCCTGATTTTCAGAGGATGCTGTTTTATTTCAGGCATTAGAAGACAGTTTGTAGAGGCAAACCTTCTAGAGCTCCCTGGCTCCTAGTCCCCTTGTGAAGCACTTGCAGCCACTTACCCCTTCTTTCTAGTCCTCTTCTATTCAGTGCTAAACAATTCAAAACAATCCTACACCTCTACTTCCTCCATGCTGCTTGTGGGAACTCCTGGTGAGTTTGGAATTGTCGGGAAATCCTGAGATCATATTTATCTCTTCCTGTGAGTTCAAGTCAGAAATAAACTATTTCCTTGTGCGTTTCAGATGCAGTACCTAGATACCATGAATGGAGAGGACCTGCTACTCTCTGGTGAAGTGACTTGGCGCCCTCTTGTGGAGAGTAATGCCCAAAGCATCCTGAGGCCAACTTCCCCAGCCTATAATGATGAAGGACTCTGAGCTCTTCATGAGTCAATGAACAATGTGTTAAATCAGCTTGTATCTAAAAGGAAAGTTATCTCACTCTGTGGGGTACCCCAGGAAAGGAAGGAATAAATATTTGTTGTTGAAAGAGTATATTTGAATAAGCAGCCTTTTGTATTGATTTACACATTTGTAAACCTGACAGCAGTACTCTTTTGAATATTCTACTTCAGATTAAATGCTGCTAGTTCACTTTTTGAGTAATGCTTGGCTGTTGCAAAAGTATAAAGATGTTCCTGTAGCTAGGTTCTCTGAGACAGCATTCATCTTTTGAAAACCAAATATCTAACCAAAAGTGCCAGGCTGTTCCAGAACAGGGTTCTCTGCACCTTGTCTGGCAAGTGGGGAGCTGCTTCATAACTACAATGACATGACTCCACCATGAAGAGCTGCCAAGTTTTGAGTGTTCTAGATGTTGAAATATCTCTATCCTGACTTGGAGGAACATAGTCAGCTTTGGTATTAGAAGGCCCTGCAACTGGCTGAGAAGATCTTGAAATAATTTTCAATAAAAGCCCTATTTAGGATCAGTCGGTGACTGGCACCTAGCACAAGGCGCAAGGAGCTGAACCCAGGACCAAGCATGTCCACAGTCCTTGCTAGCCTCCTTTGTACTAATCACCTTCAGATGGAGGGGACAGGGCCATGGTGAGACTGTGGCTAACAGCCATTTTAGTCTGTCAACATGGAAAAGTTCGCTATTTCAAAATAAAATCAAAATAGCAGGTGCATTATTTCAATTCTGGTACACCTCATTCCATGAAATAATGCCAGTTTCAGAATTGCTGTTTTGAAATAACAAGAAGTCCTATGGCACCTTATAGACTAATAGATATTTTGGAGCATAAGTTTTTGTGGGCTTATGCTCCAAATATCTGTTAGTCTTTAAGGTGCCACAGGACTTTCTTGTTGTCTTTGGAGATACAGACTAATATTGCTACCCCTCTAATAGTTGTTTTGAAATAGGCATTATTAAGACATGAAATAGCACTATTTCGAAATAAGCCATAATGGGCTCGAGTGGCACTATTTCAGAATAGGAAATGCTATTTTGAAATTCCCATTTTGGAATCGCACGGCCATGTAGCCGTAGCCTTAGAGTCCTTATTGTTTCAGAGTAGCTAGATCTTCTCATTATGTCCACATGCTTTCTTGAGCTATGCTCTAGTGCAAGGGTGGGGAACCTGGTTGCCTTGATCTGGCCCACAAGGCTTAGTGCTCCCCACCCCCTGCAGCAGGGAGCCTGTGCTGATGCTCCAAGCCCATGCCCCCTGACCCCCGCATAGCCAGAGTGCCAGTTCCTGGGGCCCCAAGCCTCCTGAGCTAGATCAAGGCAAGCTGGATGCAGACCACAGGCTCTGCCTGGTGGAGAGAGGGGGTGGGTCTGCATGCTCATTTCCCCTCCCCCCTGGCTGGGGGAACAGCAGCACAGCAAACTGCTCATATGGAGGCTTGCTCCCTGCTGCTTTCATTGGCCAATGGGAGGGGAAGTGGCTGGGAGCAGCAGAGGGCATGAAGCCATATGTGCCCCTGAAGAGCTGGGCCAAGCAAGTCCCCTCCCCAGCCCTCTCACACACTCCTCCTGCTCAGACTCTGCTCCTGCATGCCCCCCACAACACCCTAAATGTTGGTCCTTTCTCCTTCCCCCACAGACTGGAGTGCTAGGGGGGTTAGATGTCTTTTTTTTGGCTTCTCAGGGGCCTCATTGAGGTGTTTGGGGGGGCAGGGGTTGTTTTTTTGCTTCTTGCATTTTTGCTTTAGTGGTTGCTGCAGTAGAATAACACCTCAATAGTCTATTCATGTTCTCTATGGCATAAAATTATGCTGCAGCCACAGAGAAGCTCCACCCACAGAGAAGTTCAAGACCTTTTCTAGTTAAGCCGTCAGCAGTTACCGCCCCCCCACCCCCCAGCCAAAGATGTGAAATAAAAACCTGCACAAAATAAACATAAAGCAGCGCTTTACTGCCCAAACTGGAAGTCAGCATGGGGGGTTGAATCCAGTGACTGAAACTGCTTTTATTTTTCTTGTGTTGAAGATCTTCATAGGAACCGGTTTGACCAAGTAATAGAACTGTACTTGTTTTGTGACATGCTTTTGCTGAAAAGGAGAGGAACCGTGTCCAGATATAGTCTTAATAATCTAAGGAACAAAAAATAGAGCCAAGTCATCGTTACTGTCTGACCACATCAACACACATCAAATTTTCTCATTGCTGGGGTGAGTCTGATGTCTTCTCTATCTCCCCATGACTGGGCATATTCCTGCTCGTAGTGCCACCTTCCGTAGGCCATTTGCATCGGTGTTAGTCATCAACTTTCCTGTCAGCACCAAACGGGATTGAGAATGTGATCTCCAAAATACAGGCAACTGCTTCTTAGCCTTCGTTTGGGGAACAACTACTAGTAATTTTTTTTCTCTATGTGTGCATGGATGTGTATATAAAAGTAATTTTGTTAGTTTTTTTCAAAAGCAAACTTCCTTAATTTAAGTTGTTACGAGTCATATAAAGAAACCTTATATGTGTGAGGTATATCCCACTTCTGTAAAAACATTACAAACCAAACAACTTTCTCTCGGTTTATTTAAGATGCTTTTGTTGCAAGCTGAGCTAAGGAGAGAAACCTCTTCTGTATGAAGTATTATGCAGTATGAGTGAGATAATAACACCTTGTAATTCACTACAGCTGTGTTGTATTTACATTAAAGAAAGCTTAGCTGTGTAGGAATTTGCTGATTAATTTATTTTTAATGGGAGTGAAGTATACCAGGTACCAAAATAAACTTTCCTGTGTATATCTTGCTGCTCCTGGAATAGATGGAAAAAATTAATGGTAGATATTTTGGCTCAAAACTACCTACATTAATTCATAAACAAAATAGTCATTTAAACTTAACCCCTTTCGTGCTCTGTAATTTCAGTCTTCACTCATGCTATCATACCTGTTGTGTCTCCCAGGCCCCAGAAACACGGGACTAAAAGCATGGCATCACCTATGCCACAGAAACTTAATGGAAACAGGAATGGGGCTCCAGACCTTGCCATGCCACAGACATGCTATGTCTGCAGGCCAGAGTCCATCATGCCTTTTATGTGATGGGGCTGCAGGCTTGGGGTCATAGTCCTTCTGATACTGTAAATATGTGGAGTCCATTGGACCCTCACCTTCACTCTTCCTATGCCATAGGAATAGAATCACAGAACACTAGAACTGGAAGGGACCTTGAGGAGTCATCCTGTCCAGTGCCCTGCTCTCACGGCAGGACCAAGCACCACCTAGACCATCCCCGAGAGGTGTCTGTCTAACCTGCTCTTCAGTATCTCCAGTGATGGGGATTCCACAACCTCTGTGATAGGAAGTTTTTCCTAATGTCCATCCTAAACCTCCCTTGTTGCAGTTTAAGCCCATTGCTTCTTGTCCTATCCTCAGAGGCCAAGAAGAACAATTTTTCTCCCTCCTCCTTGTAACCCTCTTTTAGATTAATGTAAATGGCGATCATGTCCCCTCTCTCTTCTCTCTTCTAAACTAAACAAGCCCAATTCTTTTGGTCTTCCCTCATAGTTCATGTTCTCTGGACCTTTAATCATTCTTGTTGCTCTTCTCTGGACCTTCTCCAATTTCTCCACATCTTTTTTGTAATGTGGTGCCCAGAACTGGACCCAATACTCCAGTTGAGGCCTGATCAGCGCACAGTAGAGCAGAAGAATGACTGTTCGTGTCTTGCTCACAACACTCATCTTAATGCATCCAGAATCATGCTTGTGCTGCTTTTTTCATTTTTATTTGTTTATTTTGGTGTGGTGTCTACAGGGACCATGGTGCCTATCAGGCCACAGTATGGGAGTGCTAGAGGTTCATTTAGGAAAAATACATGTGTACTTTCCAAGGATACTGGCACTGGAAGATCTGTGGCCATGATACCTTTGCTCGTTCCAGAAAATGCCACTGCATGTTCTACCATTGCAGAGAGCCTGCAGTGAGAATGTATTAGTGAAGGACAGAGTGGATGGAGCAGATCAGATTTTCCAGACAGGGCAGATAGACAAATTACAAGCACTGTGAGAGCTAAACAGACTGCAGTAGGGCTGGACCTCACAAGGGGAGGAACTTGATTTACCAGCTGAGTTCTTTGCTGATAAAGGATGTCATGTAGCTTTTGCCTTGAGTGTAGATGATTCCATCACCTCCCTTATTCTCAGATGTATAAATTCCAGTAGGGGACACATACATTTGCAATCCATTTTCTCATCCACTGTAATCCCCAGGTCCCTTTCTGTGAAAGTACGTTTTAGCCACCCAGTCCCCAGCCTGTAGCAGTGCTTAGGATTCTTCTGTCCTAAGTGCAGGACTGCATTTGTCCTGGTTGACCTTCATCAGATTGCATTTGGCCCAATCCTCCAGTTTGTCCAGATCACTCTGGACCCTATCCCTACCCTCCAGTGTATCTACCTCCCCCCGCAACTTAGTGTCATCTGCAGACTTGCTGAGGGTGCAATCCATCCCATCATCCAGATCGCTAATGAAGAAGTTGAACAAAACTAGACCCAGGACCAACACCTACAGCACTCCATGTGATACCAGCTGTCAACTAGACATCCATTGATTACTATCCATTGAACCCTATGATTTAGCCAGCTTTCTAATCACCTTATAGTGCATTCATCCAGGCCATATTTCTTTCACTTGCTGGCAAAAATACTGTGGGAAACCCTTTCAAAAGCTTAGCTAAAGTCAAAGTATATCACACCCACTGCTCTCTCTACCAATATTCACAGAGACCATTATCTCATCATAGAAGGCAATTAGGATGGTCAGGCATGACTTGCTCTTGGTGAATCCATATTCACTATTTCTAATCACTTTCCTCTCCCTCAGGTGTTTCAGAATGGATTCCTTGAGGACCTACTCCATAGTTTTTTCCAGGGACTGAGGTGAAACTGTCCAATTTGTAGTTCCTCAGATCGTCTTCCTTCCCTTTTTTTTCTAAGTTGAGCACTACATTTGCCTTTTTCCAATTCTCTGGGACCTTCCACAGTTGCCAGGAGTTTTCAAAGATAATGGCCAATGGCTCTGCAATCATATCAACCAATTCCCTCAGCACCCTCAGTTGCTTTGCATCAGCCCCCATGGATTGTGTATATCCAACTTTTCTAAACAGCTCTTTACCTGTTCCTTTTCCACTAAGGGTTGCCCACCTCCTTCCCATACTGTGCTACCTAGTGCAGCAGTCTAGGAGCCAGCCTTGTCTGTGAAGGCAAAGGCAAAAAAAAAAAAAAGCATTGAGTACTCCAGCTTTTCCACATAATCTACCACTAGGTTACCTCCCTCATTCAGTAAGCGTCCCACAACTTCCCTGATCAGCCCTCTATTGCTAACATGCCTGTAGAAACCATTCTTATTCCCCATCCCTTGATAGATGCAACTCCAGTTGCATTTTGATCTTCCTGATTGCAGCCCTGCATGCTCGAGCAATACAGTTATACTCTTCTCTACTCATCTATCCAGTGTCCACTTCGTGTACGCTTCCTTTTTGCATTTAAGCTCATGAAAGATTTCTCTGTTAAGCCAGGCTGGTCATCTACCATATTTGCTTTTTTTACTGCACATCCAGGTGGGTGCATTCCTGTGCCATTAATAAGGTTTCTTTAAAACATAGTAAACTCTCCTAGAATCCTTTCCTCCTCGTGTTAGTGTCCCAGGGGATCCTGCCCATCAGTTGCCCGAGGAAGTCAAAGTCTGCTGTTCGAAAGTCCAGAATCTGTGTTTTGCTGCTCTTCTTTCTTCCTTTGGTCAGGATCCTGAACTTGACCATCTCATGATCACTGCTGCCCACATTTCTACTAGCCACATCTACTTTCCCTACCAATTCCTCCCTGTTTGTGAACAGCAGATTGAGCTGAGCATGGTCCCTGGTCTGTTCCTTTAGCCAGACCCCCTGCTGTCCCCGCAGCCCCAAACTACGGCAGCCAGACCCTCCTGCTGGCTCTGCAGCCTGACCCCCAAACTGCGGCAGCCTGTCCAGCCCCATGGCCCCATACCGTGGCAGCCTGACTGGCCCCGCAGCCAGACAGCCACCCCCCATTGGCCCCGCAGCCCCAAACCATGGCAGTCTGACTGGCCCCATGACCCCAAACCCCAGCAGCCTGACACCCCTGCCAGCCCTGCGGCCCCAAACCACGGCAGCCTGACCGGCCCCATGGCCCTGTGCCGCAGCAGCCTGAACGCCCCACAGCCTGACGCTGCCCACCAGCCCCACAGCCCTAAACTGTGGCAGCAAGGCTCTCTTGCTGGCCCTGCAGCCAGACCCCTCCGCCACTTGTATCTCCTGCGGCCCCAAACCCCAGCAGCCTGACGCCCCTGCCGGCCCTGCGGCCCCAAACCACGGCAGCCTGACCGGCCCCATGGCCCTGTGCCGCAGCAGCCTGAACGCCCCACAGCCTGACGCTGCCCACCAGCCCTACAGCCCTAAACTGTGGCAGCAAGGCTCTCTTGCTGGCCCTGCAGCCAGACCCCTCCACCACTTGTATCTCCTGCGGCCCCAAACCGCGGAAGCCTGAACCCTCCCCTGCCTGTTCCCCTCCCCCACATGGACCCAAACCGCCACCAGATTTTAACTCTCCCTCCCGCTCATGGCCCCAAACTGCCCCCAGCCTTTAACCCTCCCCAACCCAAGGTTCACTTACCTTTCAAAAGCAGCGCCACCTGCTGCCACTCCTTCCCCGATTTAGGAGCACTAGGAAGCAATCAGAGACTTTTACGTCTATTTTAATGGTAATTTAGTGTCCCTCTTATGAGTTTTTACTTACGAGCAGAAGTTGGGAACCAATTGTGCTCGTATAGCGAGGGATGAGTGTAGAGATGAGGGTCCACTTATCAAGGGAGAGGAAGACAGTATATAGATACAGACCAGCAAACCTAGTGAGGAGCACTTTAAACTAGATTCAACAGGGACAGGTGACCAAAGCCCATGAAAACACCAGAAACTGAGGGGAGCATGGCCTGCAATAGCAGAAGTAAAGGAGAAGCAAGGCAAAATTGAGGAGGCAGCAAAATCAAATCACTATCTTAGTAGTCTATATGCAAATGAAAAGTATGCTTGCTTTTTTCCCCATTGGACATGCTAGTAAATAAACACAACTACCACATTGTTGGTATCAGAGGCTACGTCTACACTAAAGCCATCTGGCGACAGACATTACTGTCAGGAGCTATCTTCCCACAAAACTTCTGTTGACAGTTTGTGGCCAGACACAAAAGCAGATTGCACTTTCAATCCACTCTGTCAACAGAATGGCCTGTGGAATGCTGTCAGACAGGGGCACGTGGCCAGCAATCCCTTCTGGGAGTGCCAGCCAGGCGTGCCCTTAAAGCCCCCAGGTGCCCCTTCCCCATGCGTGTTGCCTGCCCATGCTGAGGATTGCCTACCTCGTCAAGGGACAGCACAGCTGCTACAGCAGTCACACACTGGTTGAGAGAGACAGTGGTGCCTTCCAGTTAGCCATGGTGCCAGAGTAGCCCCCAAGCTTGCCCTGGCCCCACCCAGAGGTGCTTCAGCTTCTGCTGAATCTCCTCATGGTCTTCCTCCTCCTTCTCCTCCCCGCCAGGGAGGATGACTCAGACACCACCTTTGAGGAGTATACTCTTGGTGCCGCACAGGCCCACCTGCACTTGCCTGCCCAGCTGACCAGTCGGGTCTGGAGCCACTGCACCAGTCCCAACTGGCGGGACTGGCTGATCATGGGGCAGTGGCAGCAATGGCTCCAGAACTTCTGAATGCAGAAGGACACCTTCCTGGAGCCCTGCGCCTGGCTCGCCTCCCCCTTCCAGAGACAGGACACCCAGCTGCAGCCCACCATCGCCCTAGGGAAGCTTGCCACCCCTGACAACTGCTGCTTCATCGGGAACCAGTTTGTCATGCCTCGGGCCAGGAGCATGGGGTGCTACAGAGGTGGTGGGCCTGCAGCGGGATCTGGGGAGGCAGGGGGAGCAGGTAGCCCTGGCCATTGCCCACTGGAACAGGTCCAGGGTACCTTGTGGGATGTCTGGCAGGGGGAATGGCAGCAGTGGTGGGTGGGGGGCGGGAGTCAGGGGCAGTGGGAGAAGCAGGGGTGGCAACCATGGGTGACTGGTTCAACAGGTCCTTCCAGACACCCGTGGCCGTATCAAAGCAGGACATCAGTTGGGCCCAGGCCCAGGCCCAGGCCCACCATTCCCAGTTGTCCCACAGCTGCTGCTTGAGGAGGTTAGTCATCCTCCAAAGGGTGGCAGTATAGACCCTGTGGAGGTCCTCTTCTTCCTAGTACCCTCCCCTTTGGTAGGGGATTGGGTCCAGGGGTGCTCCTGGTCCTCCTCCTCGGACTCCAGCTGTTGCAGGAGAGGAGTTCTCAGCAGTGTCCATGGGGGCCAGCAGGGGGAGGTGTCTTCACCCCCCAAGAAGCAGTAGAGCACCTGGAGTAGGGGCAGGTGGCCGGTCCTGCCCCTGACCTCCACCTTACATCATGGGCCTGAATGTACTCCTGGCACAGTTCTCTTAGACTTGCCCACACCTGCTCCATGGTGCGGGCTGAGCGGCCCCATGCCGCCAGAGCAGTGGCCAGCTGGGCATAGGTGGAGGGTGTTGTGCCTCTATGCCAAGGGGTCTAGACAGGTGTATTCCTCACCCCACATGGCCAGGCGGTCCTATATCTCAGGCCTTGTACGGTGGCTGGTGTTTTGTGCCCTGGGGTGGCTCCTGGGACCCTTCTGACTGGTCCGTACAGGGCCTTGAGGAGTCACATGCTGGCTGACTCTCTGCCATCGTGTTGGGATCAGCTGCAAGGAGTGGCTCCAAGGGCATTAAACAGACAGCATACTGCTGGGTTGCTTGCATGCTCTCAGCTTCCTGCATGGGGTTTCTAGGGCTCCCTGCAGCTTTAAGAGGGGCCAGAGGCAGGGACCATAGAGTGCTGAGTGCTGTGGACAGGGCGTCCCACAGGGCAGCTGCCCAGTGCCATGGGGACCTCTTCCATTGACAGAAGGCTCCCCAGAATGTCTAGCCTGGCTTTCTGTCAACAGAGATCTGTCTAGAGAGGCATTCTAACTCATTCTGAAATGGGAGAGTGCTGTTGACAGAAGTGCTGCATTCTGTCAATTTACTGTCACCAGAACATCTTGGTGATGTGGACGCTCTGCAGGTTTTGACAACAAAATGCCAGTTTTGTCAACAAAACTCTCTAATGTAGACAGCTATAGGGACTTGGTAGAATAATACACATGACTGAAATTGTTACAGAAGGGTACAGCTCACTGTGGAAGGATATGTAGGAAAAAAAAGGGAGAACACACTAAAAATGTATACACTTGGACTGAGGTTGAGGTGGACATAGAAGACAAACTTGAGAGTCTTGGGGCAAGATTATAAGGGATAAAAACAAGCATGATGTCATGCTAGGGATCTATTACAGACCATCAAACCAAGAAGAAAATATGGATGACGCTTTTTTAAACAATTAACAAAATCATCCAAAGTACAGGACTCAGTGGTGATAGGGGATCTCAACTCTCCAGACAGCTGTTCGGAAAATAACACAGCAAGGTACAGCTTATCCAACAGTTCTTGGAATGTATTGCAGAGATTTTTTTTTCTCAATTTCCAAAAGTGGAAGAAGCTACTAGGGTGTGACGAACTGAAGAAATAGTCTGAGGTAAAAGGCTGAAATTCAATAAGGACACATGTAAAGTACTCCATTTAGAAAGAAACAATCAGGTGCCTGCATACAAAATGGGAAATGCTTACCTAGGAAGGAGTACTGCAGAAAGGGAACTCGGGGTCATAGTGGACCACAGGCTAAATATGAGTCAACAGTGTGATGCTCGCAAAAAAAGTAAACATAATTCTGGGATGCGCTAACGGGGTGACATAAGCAACAGATGAGAAGTAATTATTCTGCTCTACTCTGTGCTAATTAGGCTTCAACTGGAGAAATGTGTCCAGTTCTGGGCACCACATTTCAATAAAGATATGGAGAAATTGGAGACAGTCCAGAGGAAAGCAACAAAATGATTAAAGGTCTAGAAAACATGACCTATGAGGGACAACTGAAAGAATGAGGTTTGTTTAGTTTAGATAAGAGAAGGCTAAGAGGGGACATAACAGCTTTCAAGTACCTAAAAGGAGGAGGGAAAAAAATTCCGCTGAACCTCTTGTCGGTAGGACAACGATCTTAAATTGCATCAAAGGAGATTCAGGTTGGACTCTAGGCAAAATGTCCTAACTACCAGGGTGGTTAAGCAGATTAAACTAGGGTTGGAGCAGCACTTCTACTCCCTGGAATAAACTGCCCTGGGGAAGTTGTGGAATCTCTATCATTGGAAATTTTAAAGAACTGGTTAGACATAACACCTGTCGAGGACTGTCTAGATGTGCTTGGTCCTGCTCCGAGTGCAGAGGATTGGACTCTGTGACCTCTCGACTTCCTTCCAGTTCTAGTACTCAGTGATTCTGGTTATGCCATTCTATAGCCTGTTTTCTCTGCAGTGGAGTAGTTTGCTCTTGTGCCCGTATATCCGTGTGAAAAACTGCCAGCTGCTTCTATTCCTGCTTCCAGAATTCAAGCTGGTGGGAGGACCTTTCTTGCACATAGCATCATCATGACAGAGAGGTTGTGATGGAAGCTACAAATCCCATGCTATGCAACAAGAGGTTAATGGATTACTTTTGGCTCAGCCAGCCCCATCCCAGTACATCTGCAGCATATGTTGCATCTGCTGGAGGAACTGAAAGGCACGGAATTAGCTCACTGGAAGGCAGAGCTGGAGGTGATCAGATCTGCAGCCCACAGCTTCTGCAGAGCAGAGAGCTGCCTAAGACTCTTAGATATAGCTGCCAAAAGGGGCCTCCCATGAGGGAAGGGAGGACCCACCCCCTAAACAAGCAGAGAGGGAACTATCCTGTGGACCTTGCCTTATGTATTGTGATTTGGATTTTCACACAAGGAGAAAGCTTTGGACTAAGTTGACCCTGGATGCATGTGGGAAGAACAAAAGGAAGAGGCTCAGGGAGGACAACCATGGTTGACATACTACTGGTAACCCAACAGGCCCTGGGTTGGTGCCTGGTAGAGTGATAGGTCCCGGATTCCCCTCCCTACAACCCCTTTGGCTGCAGGGAGCCACAGCCATGACCACTAGGCCAGGCTGCCCATGAGAGAACTTGTACAAAGGGCTGTTAACGAAGTGTTTGTATCACATGCTCTGTGATGATCCACTTAGCTCTGATGGTCTTTTTTAATGGTCAGGGGAACCGCGCCTCACCAGTTCAGAGCAGACATTTTTTGTTATAAAGCAAAATTTACATATAACCTTTTACCAGGAGATTCAGACATTACAAATTTGATTAGTGCATGCAGCAACTTACGAGCATTTTATAATAAGAGTCTAACACTAAACATATTTTTATGAGGTTTATCAGGTGTGTTACAGCCATACTCATTCTGGCTGCAGGTTATAACATTAATCTGCCTAGAAATGGCTAAGATGTAATTTACCTATTAAAATACTAGCAGGGAGCAAATTCATGATGCCCACAATGACCTCACTCCTAAAATCCACCCACTCAGGTTGGACATTAGCCAAAGCAAATATATTTAAACTGTTGCCAGGGAGTTTGTCTTCCTTCTCTACCAAATTTTCCTTAAGCAAAGTGAATTGGGATGCTGTGATCCTCCAGCCCATACATCATTTATCTTAGCATTGTAATAAATTCTTAACTGCTGTGCCAGGCTTAGTCCTAATGGTGTTCACTGCATCTTTCTCCACCTCTACTCCTGCCTCTGAGGGAATAATAGTGGTACTCATGTTGGTATCTGTAGGCATGAGTTGTGGGGTAACCTTGGGGTAATTTGGTTTTGTGTGGCCAGGATCCCCCAGGGATGCCAGAAGGGTTTTAAAAACTGGGATCCCATGGAACTTTCTATCAAAGTTTAGGTTAGGATTATTTCCAGATGCTTCCTGCCTCTTCACCTGGACAGGTGGATTTGCCTTCCCTAGGGATTTGCCCTGTACATAAGTCCTTGATTCAACATATTTGTCAGCAGTGTGAAAGTGTTTTTTTTGTCACAGAGGGCTGCCTTCATTTCTTCAGTAATAGCCCATAACCTTTACTTCCAGGCCAGCTGATCCCTTCAGCTCCTGCCCCATTATCCATTTTCTCATACAATAACAAATCTTACATAGCACGAATGCTAGTGCCAAATAGCTCCTTCACTCTGGTTTTTAGGACTTAGTGGGGAATCTCAAACTCTCTCAATACATTTCTGTAAATTTCTTACACACCTTAGCATCACCCTCCTCTCTATTATTAACAACTTCTCTCACCCTCCTGGTAAATCTGGTCAAGAGGCATCCACTTATCTTCCAGGATCTTGTGGATCCCACAAGTTGCTCAAAGTGGACAGAAATGCTTCCACACAGTCAGAGACTTTATAAGATAGGCAGACTCCCTGTTTGGGGAAGGATTGGGGGTACACTCACTGACTCAGGGTGTGCCAGTAGTTTGAGCTGTAATTATGAGCGATCTCTTCAGCTTTTAGCTGTTCCATGCACCTTTGGTGGACTCTCCCCTCAGCCTCCTTGTTGGCTTTGACTGCTGCTTGGGTTGAGCAGTCTCTCTGATCCACAGTTCTGCCATTTCATGCTTACATTCTTCCTGGGGTGCCAATCACTACCATCAGGCCAGTTCCCTGGCATGCCTGAGCAACATTATGAGCAAAGCTCTCAACTCCTGCTCTGAGGCTCTCTGTTTATGGGCCATTCCCCTATCTGTACATAATTTGTCAAAGTCTTTTGTGTCAAGCGTTCCCCCATCCCTGCAACAACTTTGATTCATTTGTGAATCATCTTTACCCCTTAAAGCTCTCAATATTGTAAGGAAATAAAATGTTATGACCAATGAGACCAATTGACCATTGCCACATGAATCCTGCCCAGACTATACCAATAGCCAAGCAGTCTGGAGTGGCTCCCAGCTCCTGGCACACTGAACACCAGACAGATACCCCAAATTGGCTGCATGTTCTGTAATTAGAATGTACCAACCCAGGTATTATTTGGGGTGCATAATGTGGTCAAGCAAAGCTACAGCATGCTTATGAGCAGCGTTCAACACACGTCCAGAAGTAGAATCGTTTTGCTGTCTTCAATAATATGTGTCATGGTTTGTAGCTGCAGTCACTGACATAACAAAGCAGCAGAAATGTAGCATTTTAAAGTGCTACATTTCTGCTGCTTTGTTTTGTTGGAGTACAGGCTAACACAGCTACTCCTCTGTTACTACTCACTGACACAGTTCACTATCTCCAAAATGCCCCTGAAATTCTGCTGCAGCACAAATTCCAGGTCTGGTAGAAAACTGAAAAAACTCCATTGCTCTTGTGGTAAACCAAACCTGGGGTGAAGTTGATTGGGATCTGAGAAAACGTAAATATTTATTGCTTTTGCTGTGGACCACATAGCTTGCCACATATCCCTCCAGAAAAACTTATCAAAAGCAGTCACCATGAAGGCAGATGACCAGGTGGTGAATTAAGCATGTCTTTAATTAACAGTAGATGTGGCATATAGAATCAGACTAATTTTAGACCTGAAAGGAATCTAGAGAGGTAATTGAGTCCAGTTCACTACCTTCACAGCAGGACCAGGCACCATCTAGACCATCCCTGACAGATGTTTATCTAACCGGTTCTTAAACTTCTCCAATGATGAAGATTCCACAACCTTCCTCGGCAGCTTATTCCACACCCTGACAGTTAGGAACTTTTTCCGAATGTCCAACCTAAATCTCCCTTGCTGCAGTTTAAGCCCATTGCTTCTTGTCCTATCCTCAGAGGCCAAGGAGAACAATTTTTCTCCCTTCTCCTTGTAACAACCTTTTGGGTTCTTGAAAGCCGTTATCATGTCTCCTCTCAGTTTTCTGTTTTCCACAGTGCTGCTCTGTGTGTACCATAGGCGCAGCTGCACTTACCCTGCTTTCAATTCCTAGTCCAGCTATCACTCCAGCCAGCTTCCAGACCTCACACCAAGCTTACTCCTGGCTTGTAGCCAGCCCTGCTCCACTTCCACCCACAGCCTTCCTGCTCCATGATGGTTCCTAGGACTCCAGCTTGCCCTTCAGCTGAGGGCTTCTGACATCTATCTCTGTGGCCTGGCTACAGCCAGTTCACCCATTGCCTTAGGCCTTTGGAATCCAGCTTGTCCCATGACCCTGACCCTGCTTCACCTCAGAGCAGCGCCAGATACCTGTCTCTGTCTCTGGGGGGAACCTAACTATTCCTCCCATCGCCTGCTCAGCTTGAATAGAAAACACACCCCAAAGATTTCAGATGGGTGAATCAGACCAGCCCCAATCCAGGGAGGCACCGCCCAGAGCTGTTCATATGGTGGCTGGGCTGGGCTGGGCCCAGGCCCTTCAAGGAGCTCACCAGCCCTGGCATTGGACTGGCTGGTGCCAAGGGCTGACACCCCCAGTCCTGCCACCCAGGGCAGGAGCCCCGTGCAGAGCCCGAGCCCTAGGCAGCAGCAGAGGTGTCAGGGAGTTAGGCAGAGGCTCCTCTCCACCCCACCAGTCCATGCAGCAGATCTTGTGGCCAGAAGGGCTCAGTGTGCATTGACATCTGAAACAACCCCTGTAGTGTATCGGAGGGGTAGCCGTGTTAGTCTGGATCTGTAACAGCAACAAAGGGTCCTGTGGCACCTTATAGACTAACAGAAAAGTTTTGAGCATGAGCTTTCTGTGCTCACAAAAGCTCATGCTCAAAACTTTTCTGTTAGTCTATAAGGTGCCACAGGACCCTTTGTTGCTATCCCCTGTAGTGAGACGCTGTTACCAGTAGTGTCCAGATGTCTATTCTGTTCCTTGCTGTATTGATACCCTTTGGCTGTGTGCGTATTTGCCCTCTCCAAATGTCAGTGCTAGCTCTGCAATGGTGGAAACTGCTTTTAAGCAATATGGGGATACCTCTCCAGGGGAGGGAATGCCAGTTGTTACGAAGAGGCAGGTGTTAGTAGTGGGTGATTTGATCATTAGAAATATAGACAGTTGGGTTTGTGATGACCGGGAGAACCGTACGGTGACTTGCCTGCCTGGTGCAAAGGTTGCGGATCTTCTGAGGCATCTAGACAGACTTATACGTGGTAGTGGGGAGGAGCCGGTGGTCATGGTACATGTAGGTACCAGTGATATAGGGAAGGGCAGGAGAGATGTCCTGGAGGCCAAATTTAGGTTGTTAGGAAGGAGACTGAAATCCAGGACCTCTATGGTGGCATTCTCAGAAATGCTTCCAGTTCCACGCGCAGGGCCAGGTGGGCAGGCAGAACTTCAGAGTCTCAATGCATGGATGAGACGATGGTGTAGGGAAGAAGGGTTTAGATTTATTAGGAACTGGGGACACTTCTGGAGTAGAGGGAGCCTATACAGGAAGGATGGGCTCCACCTAAACCAAGGTGGGTCCAGGCTGCTGGCATTAAACATTAAAAAGGTTGTAGAGCGGTGTTTAAACTAAGAGATGGGGGAAAGCTGATTGGTGCGGAGAAGCACGTGGATTGGACGGAGACTTCTCTTAGGCGAGACTCCATTGATAGAGATTCTCTAGAATTCAGTCAGAAAGAGAAGAAGGGAGATGATAAAGTATGGGCCAGATCAGATGAGGAAAAAATCACATATAAAAGAATCCAATACATCAGGGAAGGGCAGGCATATGAATAGTATTAGTTTTTTAAAGTGCTTTTACACAAATGCTAGAAGTCTGTCTAATCAGATGGGTGAATTAGACTACCTTATATCAAAGGAGGAGATTGACATAACACGCATCATGGAAACCTGGTGGAATAAGGACAATCAGGCTGTGTCTACATGTGCCCCAAACTTTGAAATGGCCACGCAAATGGCCATTTCGAAGTTTACTAATGAAGCACTGAAATGCATATTCAGCGCTTCATTAGCATGTGGGCGGCCGCAGCACTTTGAAATTGACGTGCCTTGCCGCCGCGCGTCTCGTCCAGACGGGGCTCCTTTTCGAAAGGACGCCTCCTACATCGAAGTCCCCTTATTCCCATCAGCTCATGGGAATAAGGGGACTTCGAAGTAGGAGGCGTCCTTTCGAAAAGGAGCCCCGTCTGGACGAGATGCGCGGCGGCGAGGTGCGTCAATTTCGAAGTGCCGCGGCCGCCCGCATGCTAATGAAGCACTGAATATGCATTTCAGCGCTTCATTAGTAAACTTTGAAATGGCCATTTGCGTGGCCATTTCGAAGTTTGGGGCACGTGTAGACGTAGCCTCAGTGGGACACTATCATACCAGGATATAAAATATATCAGAAGGACAGAATGGGTCGAGCGGGTGGTGGAGTGGTACTGTATGTGAAAGATAATATAGAATCTAACGAAATAAAAATCCTAAATGAAACAAAATGTTCCATAGAATCACTATGGATAGCAATTCCTTCCTCTGATGGGCATGTAGCACTAAGGATATAATATTGACCACCTGACCAGGACAGTGATAGTGATGCTGAAATGCTAAGGGAGATTAGAGAGGCTATCAAAATAAATAACTCAGTAATTGTAGGGGATTTCAGTTATCCGCATATTGACTGGGCACATGTCACCTCAGGAAGGGATTCAGAGAGGAAATTTCTTGACGCCTTAAATGACTGCTTCTTGGAGCAGCTGGTACAGGAACCCACAAGGGGAGAGGCAATTCTTGATTTAGTACTGAGTGGAACACAGGATCTGGTCCAAGAGGTAACTATTACAGGACCACTTGGAAATAGTGACCCTAACATAATAATATTTAATATAGCTGTGTTGGGAAGAACACTGCAACACTCCAACACTCTGGTATTTAATTTCAAAAAGGGGAACCACACAAAAATGAGGTTAGTTAAACAGAAATTAAAAGGTAGAGTAACTAGAGTAAAATCCCTGCAAGCTGCATGGAAACTTTTCAAAGATACCATATTAGAGGCCCAACTTAAATGTATACCCCAAATTAAAAAACACAGTAAGAGACCTAAAAAAGAGCCACCGTGGGTGGCTAAACAACCATGTAAAAGAGGCAGTGAGAGATAAAAAGGCATCTTTTAAAAAGTGGAAGTCAAATCCTAGTGATCAAAATAGAAAGGAACATAAACACTGCCAAATTAAATGTAAACATGTAATAAGAAAAGCCAAAAAAGATTTTGAGGAACAGTTTGCCATAAATTCAAAAAACAATAGTAAAATGTTTTTAAATACATTAGAAGCAGGAAGCCTGCTAAAAAAGCAGTGGGGCCCCGGACGATAGAGACATAAAAGGAGCAATCAAGGAAGATAATGCCATTGTGGAAAAACTAAATTATTTCTTTGCTTCAGTCTTCATGGCTGAGGATGTTAGAGGAATTCCCAAATCTGAGCCATCCTTTATAGGTGACAAATCTGAGGAACTGTCCCAGATTGAAGTGTCATTAGAGGAGGTTTTAGAACTAATTGATAAGCTAAACAGTCACAAGTCTCTGGGACTGGATGATATTTACCCAACGGTTCTGAAAGAACTCAAATGTAAAATTGTGGAACTATTAACGGTGGTTTGTAACCTATCCTTTAAATCAGCTTCGGTACCCAATGATTGGAAGACAGCTAATATAACACCAATATTTAAGAAGGGCTCTAAAGGAGACCCTAGCAATTATAGACCGGTAAGTCTAACGTCAGTACCAGGCAAATTAGTAGAAACAATAGTAAAGAATAAAATTGTCAGACAAGTAGAAGAACATGATTTGTTGAGCAAAAGTCAACATGGTTTCTGTAAAGGGAAGTCGTGTTTTAGTAATCTATTAGAGTTCTTTGAAGGGGTTAACAAGCATGCGGATCCGGGGATCCAGTGGACATAGTATACTTAGATTTACAGAAAGCCTTTGACACGGTCCCTCACCAAAGGCTCTTATGTAAATTAGACGGTCATGGGATAGGAGGAAAGATCCTTTCATGGATTTGGAACTGTTTAAAAGACAGGAAACAAAGGGTAGGAATAAATGGTAAATTTTCACAATGGAAGCGGGTAACTAGTGGCGTTCCCCAAGGGTCAGTCCTGGGACCAATCTTGGGACCAACTGTTGTCCCAGTTCAAACCACCTGTTAATGTGTTGAATTTGAATATAAATGACAGTTCTGAGCATTCCCTCTCTACATGGTTGTTAAAGTTCCTTTTCAGTAAAACACAGACTTTCTGATCGTTAACAGAACGGCCCACTCCATTAAAGTGCTGGCTGACAGGTTTGTATGTATGGAGTTTTTTGATGTCTGTTTTATGTCCATTCATTCTTTGTCAAAGAGTGTTTGCAGTCTGTCCTATATACATGGTGTGTGGGCATTGTTGGCGCAGCATGATGGCATATATGATGTTAGTTGAGGAACAGAGAACGTGCCTTTGATTAACATGGTAGGTCCAGTGATGGTATCCCCAGAATAGATATGTGGACAAAGTTGGCAACAGGGCTTGTTGCAAGGAAAAGTTCCAGGATTAGTATTGTTGTGATAGAGATTGTGGTTGCTAGTGAGAATCCTCATAAGGTTGGCAGTTGTCTATAGGAGAGAACAGGCCTGTCACCTAAACACTTCTGGAGTGTGGCATCCTGATTTAGGATGGGTTGTAGATCTTTAACGATGCATTGCAGTGGTTTGAGTTGGGGGCTGTAGGTAATGACCAGTGGTGTTCTGTTGTTGGCTTTTTTGGGCCTATCATGAGTAGTTGGTTTCTGGGTATTCATCTGGCTCTGTTGACCTGTTTTTTTACTTCTCCCAGTGGGTAATTCAGGTTTATGAATGTTCAGTAAAGATCTGGTAGTTTTTGGTCTCTGTCAGTAGGATCAGAGCAGCTGCGATTGTATCTAAGGGCTTGACTGTAAACGATGGATGGCGTTGTGTGTGTAGGATGGAAGCTAGAAGTGTGTAGGTAAGTATAGTAGTCAGTCGGTTTCTGGTAGAGCGTGGTAATGATCACTGATTCCTACTGTAGTGTCCAGGAAATGTCTCTCTTGTGTGGAGCGATCAAGGCGTAAGTTGGTGGGGGGCAGACTGTTAAAGTCTCTATACCATGAGTCCAAATCATGAAGCTATCATTGATGTATTGTAAGTAAAGGAGGAACAATAGGGGACGAGAGCTGAGCAACCATTGTTCCAAGTCAGCCATAAACGTGCTAGCCTACTGTGGGGTCACGCGGGTGCCCACACCCAGGTACAAATAGGCTACCTGTGTATTACGTATCCCGGGGCCTCCCCTAATTGTAATAAGCTGACACCCTTAACGTAACTAGACGGTACTCGCTACCCGGTAGCAGAGGGTACCACTGTCATCCCGCCCCTGGGCCGCAATGGCCCTTGTTACCTCTGGCACCCAGCCAGGCCTTCTAGGCCACCCCCCTGGAAGGTCGCGGCCCTGCCGTGCCGGACACCCTGCACCCCCGCGCCGCTCCCGGCCCGGCCGGGCCCCGCGCCGCTCAGGCTGGGGGCGCTTTAGCTCGGCACAGACCACTGTGGGGCGTTCGGCCTTTAGCCTGGCGTCAAGCCTGAGTGTCCCTCCCCCCGCCCCGGCGAGCCAATGGCATCGCCCGCCAGCGGCGCGCGCAGCTGCTCCTCAGGCGCCTGCCGGGAGGGCCGGGGCTGGGGGATGTCACGGCCCCGCCCCTTACAGGGCCAAGCCGCGCAACAGCCTCAGCCTCAGCCTCAGCCTCAGCCACAGGCACCGATCGCGGCCGGAAGCCCGACACCAAGGGCGCCCTGCGGGAACCAGCGCCGCCCACGCCCGGGGGTGGCTGTTTCGCCACAGGGCCCCAGAGAGGAGAGCTGCAGGGCGCGAGACACTTACTTCCGGTGGCTTGGCACTCTGCCCCGGAAGCGGAAGGAGCGCGTGAGGCGGTGCTCGGCGTGCGCGCGGAGCGGTGCGTTCGCGGCGTGTCCCTGTCATGGCGGTGCGCGCCAGCTTCGAGAACAACCAGGAGATCGGCTGCTTCGCCAAGCTCACCAACTGCTACTGCCTCGTGGCCATCGGCGGCTCGGAGAACTTCTACAGGTCAGCGCGCCCGGGCCTGCCGCCCCCCGCCTCGTGCACCGCCTCAGGGCCGCTGCCAACGGCAGCGACGCGCGCAGCTTCTGCCTCACAGCAGGGGCGTGTGCCGCGGCCTCTGGCCTCTGCCCGGCGCGCAGGGCGCTCTCAGAAGGGTGTGCCCGGGGCCGGGGCCGGGGCCGGATCCGTATCGCACCGCACGGGTTCTTACTCCCATTGGGCCTTTATACCCTACTACGTTGCCTGCTGTTTGTCGACTGAGCAGGGTGGGGAGCGGGGAAAGTGCCTGCGACAGCGTGTGTTGGCGTGGGGAAGACCCAGTATGTGTTAGCGTGTGGTGGGGGGACTGTGTATGTGAGAGAGCCTGTGTGTGTGTGTGTCGCGGGAGAGTATATTGGAATGCTCTCCTTTTACACTCTAGTAGCTTCCTGAGGTAGGATGAGCAGGACGACTCCCTTTACATTTGTCTCTGCCTCTCTCCCTGGCTCTGCACCCACCTCTGCAGCAACATTTTGCCTGTGGCTGTGTTCCTAGTGCATGTCAATTACTTGCTCTTTGCTGTGGGAAGCAGAGCAGCATTCTCAGCTATCAGACCTTCCCAGAGCTTTGAAAAGTGAGAGGTTTGTGTCTTCAGGGTAGCTGAGTTCAAAAGGTATTCTGGGATAGTGGAGAGGTCAGTTATGGAGAAATAATGAACAGCAGCATCTACACCAGAGTTGGATAATAACTTTTGATGGGGCGAGGGGTGACTCCAATATTTTGGTAAATGTTCCAGGGCCGCAGTTTTCTATAGAGAGCGTGTGGCGTTTGGGATGGAATTTGGGTGCAAAAGAGAGCCCTGGGGTAGGGAACCAGCGTGCAGGATCTGGGAGGGGGTATGGATACAGGAGAGGATTTGGGCCCTGGAGGAAGGATGTAGAAGCAGTTGCAGGATCTGACAGAATTGTGATCTAGGTGCGGGGGGAGGTGGGTCAGAGGGTTTGGGTTGTGACCTGAGGCATGGGATTGGTGTGCAGGGTCTAGGAGGGAGCATATGGGTGCAAAAGATGATTCTGGCCTAGAGGAGGGCAGTAGGAGCAGGTTCAGCACCTGGGAGGGAGTTAGGGTGCAGTGCCAGAGGCTGGTTCTGGCCACGGGCTGCATACCTACGCAGCTCCTGGCCAGCAGCAATTTCAGGCAGGCTTCCCTGCCGGCCAGCAGCAATTTCAGGCAGGTTTCCCTGCCTGCTAGCAGCCTCAGTCCACTGGTAATTCCATGCGTCTTTCTGCGCTAGAGTGAGTGTATGGCGGGCTTCCCCCTGCCTTCAGCAAAATTGCTCTTTGGAAACTAGCCAGTGTGAGCTAAGAAATTGTGTTGCACTGCCTCTGTCCCCAGCAAAATCTCTCAGCTCCCATTGGCTGGTTTCATGCACTGCCTGGATTTTGCTGGGGAGCAGGGGCAGCAGCCAGAGCTTTCCCCCACTTCGTAAGCCTAGGAGCCGACTGCAGGCTCTATTAAAAGGCTTGGCACACCAAATGTAACCTGTGGGCTGTATCTTGCCCATCCCAGTCTGTGCAGATGTGTTGTCATTTTTGCCACAAAAAGCCCTGTGTGTCTATTTACACCTTCACTGTTTTTGCAGTCAGAATTGTGTGATGTAGAACAGTGTTTCTTAACCTACATTCCGTATCTGACACTTTTTTGATATCATACACTGATGGTATGTATTTTCTGTTAGTAAAACCAGATACAATGGTATTTCATTGCAATGATTCCTGGTTAAATTACTTCATTTTGATTGTGCTCTTTGGGTTTTTTTGGTCTGATAGCAGGGGCTTTTTGTTCTGTCTTTTTTTTTTAAGAAAGTTTTCATTGGTGTTCTGCTTTTTAAAAAAAAAGAAAGCTATTGTTTGGTGTTCCATGGTCTCAATGTTTTAAGGAACACTGATGTAGAAAAGGCCATAGACTCAAATAATGGTGTCATTTGTAGTTTGTGACACCTTAGTGTTTTCCCCTTTGTCCAGAAGATCAATGGCGAAATAAATGAAATTGTAGGGATTCTAGTACAGACTTTAGCAAGGTCATTCTTTGTTTTCTAACCCATGATTATATTTCAGGAGTACTTAGTCTCCTAGTAGCTTCCTGTGATGGACTTTGTCATTCAACGAATTCTAGTAGCCACTTTAACAGGAAATTACTTGTTTTACTTGGCAATGCCATGTGGGTCTGATCCTCAAGTCACACAGTACTGGGGCTCAGGAAGCCTGAGTTTTAAACCTGACTCTGCCATTAACCTGCTAGCAGGCTTTGGGCAAGTCAGTGCCCTTTTCTGTCATCAGTTTTGCCATCTGTAAACTGGAGATTCTGACCTGTTTCACAAAGGTAGGAATCATCAGGTCTCCTTCTCAGATGTATTGACTTGGTTTGCCTCTGGGTCTGAGTCCCTCTGGCTTGAACGGGTTTTTTGTTGTATGTTACTTTTGGCTTTGCAGCGTCATTGCCATGTATGTCTTGTTGCAGTGTCTTTGAGGGGGAACTTTCTGAGACCATCCCTGTTGTTCACGCTTCCATTGCAGGATGTCGGATCATTGGCAGAATGTGTGTGGGTAAGTCATGTACTTAAAGCTATCTTTGTGGTGTGCTCTTAATGGGGATTGGAGCTGAAACAGGTCATTTCATAAGATTTTAAACTCTCGTACTGCAGTGTAAGGAAGACTCTGATTCTGTAACTGGATCTGCCTAAGAGCCACCTGTTCTACTATTGAACAGGGGTGGTAAGAGTTTGAGGTTCCAGCTGTGACAAATAAATCTTCATAGGGGAGCTTCAGATATAGCCCTGGGAACCTGATGGCGATTTTCTTCTGACCTCTGGCCAGAAGAGGTTGTTTGAAAGTACCCACGTCTGGGGGAGGGGCAAAGGAATGGAACTGGAAAGACTTGTTTCCAAAATTAAAATATCTGTCAATCTGAGAGAAGACCGTGTGCGGCGGGTGGAAGAAGGTAAGGGGTAGAGACTCTGTCACATAGATGTTGACTTCGGTTGTGATGCCACTCCTTTGCAGCATGGAGTGACTGTTTCACGCAGGTCTCTTTATGGGTTTGGAGAGTTGTGTGGTCAGTTTTCTCACTGATAAATCTGCAGGAAATACCCTGCTTTGGGCGGGGACAGAGCGGGAGTAGTCATGTAGCACTTTAAAGACTAACAAAATAATTTATTAGGTGATGACCTTTCATGGGACAGACCCACTTCTTCCGATCATAGCCTTACCAGAACAGGCTCAATGTGTAAAGCACAGAGGTCCAAATATTATCAAGGTTGGCAAATCAGATAGATAGAAGAGCAACCCTCATCCCCCTCTTCCTGCTCTTCTAACTTGCCAACCTTAATAATTTTTCTGATTTGTCAACCTTGATAACAATTTTTGGACTACTGCGTTTTACATATTGAGCCTGTTCTGGTAAGACTATAGATCTGAAGAAATGGGTCTGCCCCATGAAAGCTCATCACCTAATAAATTATTTTGTTAGTCTTTAAATTGCTACATGACTGCTTTTTTGTTTTGATAGAATACAGACTAACACAGCTACCTGTTACTGATTTGTTGGGTATTAATGGTTTGGCTGCAGCATCTAACCATTACAAATAAATATGCAAGAGCAACATTCCTCCTCATTTACACATAGCCAGGGATACAGCAGGACACTCATAGGACACTCATCTGCTCATAGGAATAAGGGGACTTTGAAGTAGCCGGGGTCCTTTCGAAAAGGAGCCCTGTCTGGATGAGCCGCACGGTGGCGAGCCACGTCAATTTCGAAGTGCTGCAGCCGCCCGCATGCTAATGAGGCGCTGAATATGTATTTCAGCGCTTCATTAGTAAAGTTCGAAAGGGCCATTTGCATGGCCATTTCGAAGTTTTTGGCTAGTGTAGACACGGCCAAAGGTTTCCACTGCTCTCACATGCAATTTCTGTACTGACCCCGGCTCTTGGTGCTGGCTCGTTTTTTGATGGTAATTTTGCCTCAGTCATGCTGACGACTGTATGTTGGAGGTGGTGCTGAAGAGACCAGAAGCCAAGTTGTTTGAAGGTTAGGCAGTGGACAAGCTCAGCAAGTGAACGTTTTCAATGTGGTCTGAACCAGAGCTCCTTTTCTCTCTTAGGAAACCGACATGGGCTGCTAGTCCCAAGTAGTACAACAGACCAGGAGCTTCAGCACATCCGCAACAGCTTGCCAGACTCAGTACGAATCCAAAGGGTGGAGGAGCGGCTCTCAGCTTTGGGCAATGTCACCACATGCAATGACTATGTAGCACTCATCCATCCAGACCTGGACAGGGTAACTGACTGTTTTGTTCTTGTATCAGTTCAGTGAAGATCTTTAAATCAGCTCTGTCCAAGAGCTAGACCTTATAGTTACTGGGGATTGGTTTGAATGTTTCCAGTTCATGCCAAGTAACAAAAGGCTGCATGTTAATAGCGCTTTGCAGGCTGAGCGCCTGCTTTACCTGACTTGTCGTTCTTCTCAGCAGAGGAATGACAGAGTTGGTTTCTGCATTAAAAGGCTGTCTCGAAATTCAATTTTGACTGCCCTTTGTTCCCTTTCACTAGCCCTTGTTTACAGGGCAGATAAGAAGACAAGCTCTGCCTTGAAGAATTCAGAATCTAGTGTTCTGCGCACTGGGACTAATGGGGTTGGTGAGAGGCTAGCAAGGCTTTAGCTGTATGAATGGAGAAATTACTCGTACGTCTTTGGCAGGAAGAAAAGCACCATGCAGATACAGGGGTGTCTCAGGCTAGAGGGAAGGCCACACTGAAGATGATGTCCAAGTGGCAGGCCTTGTGACAAGGGTGGCAGTATTAACTGCAAGGAAAGGGAGGGTTTTTGTTGAAAATTGCAGAGTTCTTTTTTGGCCATGTTGAGCTTATGCTGACGCCGTGGGAGCTCTGCAGCATAGGTTGAGGTTTGAGATGAAATAGAAGATGACAGGCTTGGAGTGACAAGGTGGTTCTGTGAGGAATCGTATTGTAGGGATGATAGTTGAAAATTCGTAGATTCCAGGGCCAGACGTAGCCCCTCTGATCATACTGGCTGACCTGGAGACCTTCCCTAAAATAACTCTCAGAGCAGGTTTTAAGGAGAACATCCGATCTTAATCTAAAAATTGTCAGTGATTAAGAAAATAGTTCACAAGGTTGCTCTCACCATTAACAATTTGGATCATATTTCCTGTCCATTTCAGCTTCCAAGGTGACAAAGAGGATCATGGTTGACTGTATTGACGGTGGTTGGCCACATCAAGTAGGATTTCTTGTTGGCCCTAAGCAGCAGGTGTAATTAATAGAGCCAGTAAAAATCTGAGCTCTCAAAAATCACAATAGGTGTTTGCAAGTCCCCTTTGGCAAGTTTTCTTCAGTGCATAGCTCTGTTCCCAGCTCAGCTCACTTGGGATTTTTACATAATGTTCTGAGATAATGGTAGTGGCAAGGACACGCTCTTCTCCTTTTCTATACTGTAGGAAACTGAAGAGATCTTGGCGGATGTGCTCAAAGTGGAAGTCTTCAGACAGACGGTTGCAGACCAGGTTCTGGTAGGAAGTTACTGTGTTTTTAGTAACCAGGGAGGACTTGTGCACCCAAAAACTTCAACTGAAGACCAGGATGAGCTCTCCTCACTGCTGCAAGTCCCACTTGTGGTAAGGCTTTGTTGGCTTGTGCTTTCTCTCACGGTTCCCACCCCAGAGTCTTCTGTCTGTTGGAGAGATTTTACTCTTCACAACTGTATTGCGTTGCAGCCTCCATGTTATGTTTTTCTCCCAGTGAATAGCTACTCTGTCTCTTCCAGCTCTTATCAAGTAGTTGTAGAGTATAATTCTCATGACTTGTCAGGTTCACTGCTGCCCACGTGTAAAGAAGCTGTGTGCTGTTCCTGCCATTGGGAGACTCAGTAATGCCCCTCTCCTCTTCCCCTCGGGTAGCTTACCAAGTCTGGGTGTCACCAAATGCCCAGCTTCCAAACCCTCCTATTTCTGAGATGCAGCTGTGTGTTTCAGTGTGAACATCTCTGGCAAACAAAGCTGGGGTAGTGAAATAAACGTCATGTGAGATCAAGCTGAGCACTGCTGTGATCCTGTGCTGAAGATGACCAGCTTTCACAGTTTGTGATGTTTTCATGGTCATGAATTTGGCTGGGTCAGAGTGGTAACTTCCACACATGTAAACAACTCTGCAGACACGCTTTACAGATTCTTTGAGATGTAGTGTGGCTAAGTTAAGTTTTTTGATGGGCAGCTTTAGAGATCAGGCATCTGATTCTTAGCACTCATACAATACTAGAAGTATATGGCTGGAAGATACCTGAGGAGGCTATCTACCCAGCTCTGCACTGAAGCACGGGCAAGTACATCTAGACTAGCCTTAAAAATCTACAATGGTGGGGATGCCACAGTCTCCCTTGGAAGCTAGAAAGTTTTTCCTAACATCTAGCCTAAATCTCCCTTACTACGAGCTACGCGGATTACTATCTATCCTGTCTTCAGCAGACATGGAGAAGAATTGATCACTCTTTAACAGCCCTCAACATGACTATTGTCAGGTCCCCATGCAAACAGCCGCATTGGATCACACCAAAGGCCTGTCTGTCTCAGGCGTCTGCAACCGAAATAGTGAGAGGAGCCATTTTTTCAATTTCATCTACAAAATCAGTACTTCAGGGTCTGCAATGCATGTGTCTGAGACAGGCCTTAACCATAACACCAAACTACTTTTTGTAACCCCTGTTCTAAGAAGGAGCGGAACCTCTGTTCTAAGAACAGTGCACACACAATGAGTTGTACCAGTTAGAAAGTTTGTTACTTTCACCCATGGGTTGGAGAGCAAATGAGGATAAGGCAAACGGTGCACCTGGGGATAGGCTCTTAAACAGGAAGAAGCAGTGTTCGCATCCACCCTCCACGGTGCCCCCACCCCCCCCCCCCCCCGACCCCCATCTCCAGGCTTTACCTTGCTCAGCCCCAAACCAGACCCCTCCTCCCCAACACCACCATCCCCAGGATTAACCTGCCCCTGGGACTAACCCTTCCATGGTACTGGCTTCATTTATTGTCAGCATGTCAGGTGCAGCATCATGGCTGGATTGCAGGCAGGATGGTGCGGGGCAGGGGAGCCTTGGCCCCAGGGAGTGAAAGCCTCTTACCCCAGATCCTGCTGCAGCCAGCAGGATGGTGGCGGGGGCCCTTCTAGGTGGCAAGAGATCACAGTGTACAGGAGGTGGAGCTGGCTCCCTAGAGCTGTGCTGAGAGCACAAGGCAGAGGGAATCTGTGCAGCCAGTCTTAAAACAGCCCCTTGCGTGAGTTCCAGCTGGGAAAGAGCACAGTGCGGCTGGCTCCAGCCCTCCCAGCACAGCCAAAGGAGACATGAGTGTTTAGATGGTGAAGAGCCTACACCAGGCAGCCACATGCGCCCAGCAGAAGAAGGGCTGGCAGCAGTTCTGCTGGCAGGGGTGAACTGAGCCACACCCACCAGAGGTGGCTTAGGTAACGGGCAAGTGAGGGACTCTGCAGCTCCCTGCCCTGCTGCCACTGAAATAATGGAACTAAATATAATTGGTTTAACATCCAGATCCCTCCCGCCAGCTGTTAAAGCTCCTGTTTCAGCAGCAGCAGGGCAAAGAGCCACATGAGGAGGGGCAGTGGCAGTGCCTGGAGCTGCAAATGACTCCTTAAAGAGCCGTGTGCTGCTCCAGAGTGAGAGGTAGCTGATCACTGGTCTAGCCCAGTATGCTGTCTTCCAGAGCAGATAATCAAGTGGTTCATTCCCAGGTTATGGCAAACATTGATAGGCCTGTCCTCCAGGAATTTGTCTAGTTCTTTTTGAACCCTATTAGTCTTGGTATTCAGAATATCCTCTTTGCAGCACTCCCGCCCACCTCCTGTCATCTTTCTCCAAGACTACAGATGGCTTTGCCAGAAGTAACTTTGACCTTTCAGTGATATGAGACCTTGCTTTGAGTCTGTGGAAAGTGTAGACTTACTAACACCAGGCACTAGACATCTGACTTAACCCACTGACTTCTGGATTCCAGCTGAACACATTGCCTAATCCAAGAGGTACTTTGGGAGAAGCAGCAGTCTCCATCTCCATGTGCCATCTGATAGCTGTTCTGTGCATGCAGACCAAAAATGAGAATTTTGTGAGATGTGCATCTAGGGTTGGTCTGCAGTGCCTTCCTGTGTGTGTGTGTGTGTGTGTCTGTCTCTCTCTCTCTCGTTGGTCTCTTCCTGTCTTGCACTGGAGAGAGAGAGAGAATGTGTGTGTGACAATCCTGAGTGGCTAGGACCCATACTAAGTAACATACTGTTCTTCTGTGCCCCCCACCCTACTCCCCAAAACCAAGCATGCAGGCTCCTGCAATCAGTTCTCACATGTAGGTTGCTGCTGAGCCCACATGTGGGTTTTGTTACAGGCGCCTGTCCTGGCTCCCACAAAATCCACACCCACCCTGAAGCTCTCCTTCCTGGTAGTATTGTAAGTGCTCACGATTAAAGCCGCTTTGCCCCCACTGCAGTCGTTCTCACCATCGCATGGATGCTGTAGAGTTCATATGGCTTTGGCACGAGGCTGGCAGGGAGTGTAACTCCCCCATATGATTCCATGGAACCTAGTGAATTGTGAGCCTAGAGACAGTGTGTTAGACCTGGCTCTCTGATTGCACCCAGGATTTTTGTGCTCTTCACAACCCTTATTGGTAGCTAGGCTGGAAGGGACCACTATGATCATCTAGTCGGAGCTTCTATATAGTAGAGGTCAGAAATTTCACCCCCCAATTTTTGCATCAGGCTCAGTAACTTACATTTCAGGTAGAGCAAGCGTCTAAGAAAGAGACTTTCTATCCCAAACTAAGTCAAGTCAGTGACGCAGACTCCGCTGCATCTCGTAGTGGTGCTGCTGGCTGCTGGCTTAGTAACTCCTACTGTGACAAGTCAGTGACGCAGACTCCGCTGCATCCTGTAGTGGTGCTGCTGGCTTAGTAATGCTACTGTGACAAGTCAGTGACGCAGACTCCGCTGCATCCCGTAGTGGTGCTGCTGGCTGCTGGCTTAGTAACGCTACTGTGACAAGTCAGTGACGCAGACTCCGCTGCATCCCGTAGTGGTGCTGCTGGCTGCTGGCTTAGTAACGCTACTGTGACAAGTCAGTGACGCAGACTCCGCTGCATCCCGTAGTGGTGCTGCTGGCTGCTGGCTTAGTAACTCCTACTGTGACAAAAGTTGCACATTCTTTCCAATTGGAATATTTTAACTGCAAATTCCAGGCACTGGATCTTGTTCAGCCTTTCTCCTCTAAATCAAAGAGCCCTCTGCTACCAGCCACGCTCTCCCCCAAGCAGTTTATTAGGTAGTCTGATTAAATCACCTTTTAATCTTCATTCACATTCACATAAATTCAAAAGAGCAAGAACAGCAGCACTGAGTCAGAGCAAAGGCCCATCTAGCCCAGTGGTGAGCAATCTGTGGACTCCATGCAGCCCACTGGGGCTCCCCCACTGCCAACAGGCACTCTGGCTGCCCCTCTCCCCAACACATCTCTCGTGCACTAGGGCACCGAAACACGTCCCCCCACACACACACAAGTGAACTGGCATGCTGCAAATCAGTGATTCATGACATCCAGCTCGGGGAGGAGCTGGGATGGAGCGCCGATGGATGGTTCACAGCATTCCAAAAGCCCAGGGAGGGACGGGGAGGAACAGGTACGTGCAAGGCTCCAGTGCACGAGAAGTCTCAAAAGCTGACACCTTTTTTATGTACATGTTGACCAGGACTGGTCCCAGGACAGACCCCACTGGAAGCCATGACTATTTATCCCTCTTCATTCTCAAAACTGGCCATTTATTCCTACTCTTTGTTGCCTATCTTTTAACCCATGGGAATTGCTTTGTCTAATTGTAAGGCAGGTTTTTCCCAGGCCACGGCTCCTTCTTGAAGGTTTTTACTGGTATCCAGAAGTGGTAGTGTGCAATGGTAATACCATCTCCTTATTCCCCTGATTATGCACCCATAGATCATTATGTGCTGTCTTAGCCACTGCTAAGGGAGACCAGTCCAGCTTCCTTCCTTAGTCATCTTTCCCACATGCCTGCGATGGTTGCGTCAGTGTTGGCACAATGTAAGGCAAGCAGAAAGCGTGGGCTCTGATGGGGTCTGGGAGTTGGCTCACTGGAGATAAAGCATGCTCAGTGCATTTCATGGTCAGAAGTTTATAGACATGGCTACTAAAAGCAGTGTAAATGCATTGTGAGATACGAAGATGATGGTTGGCTTTGATAGATTTAGTCATGGGTATTTTTGGTAAAAGTCAGGGGAAGGATGCAAGTAATAAACAAACATTTGTAGGAGCCCATAGTCTGTCCCCAACACTTACTATTAGAAACATCGAACTAAATTTCATCTGCTCCTAGGGCCCCAGGGGCCAGTGGCTGACCTCTGCTCCAGCAGTGGGACCAGACTCTTCCTGGCTGCCAGCTGCTCTGAGACCCCACAGGACTGCTTCTCCAGTGCCCCTGGGGCTGCTTCCAGGACTCTTGATGCTCTGCTAGCTCCTGTGGCCACCATGCTAGGTCGCCTGAGGAGCAGACAGTGCAGCTGGCTTCAGGGCCACTTCAGCAGCGGCAGCACTGGGGCTGCTGCAGGCCTGCAGTAGGAGTCACAGCATCCCGTGACAGACTTGCAGCCTTACTCACAGCCCCGTAAAATCTGAACGTATTCTCATAGTGAGATCAAAGGGCGCTTCCCCCGGTGCTAGCCTGTCAGGCTTGCTCCTGCTCTGACTAGTGGAGGCATTAGAGCTTGCAATATTTTCCCAAGCTTTTCAATGGTCAGAAGTGTTAGAGGTAGCGTTAATCTGGGGGATGCTACTATTTCTCCTATTACAAATGTGTATCAGTTGGCTAGTTTGGGTAAGGCACTTTCATAAATAGCACTGTGCTTACTACACAGGTTCCTGGTTATTTAAAAGAACCAAGTGTGACGGTGTCCAGTTAGGTAGAAGGACATAGTTGAACCAGTATGATCCATACAGGTCTGCTTATGGATGGTACCCACAATGAAGAACGACCATGATGCAGCCCAAAAATGTGTCCCTGTTTCTTATCATGAGCGGAGATAACATCTTCAGAGAAAATGGTCTTTCTCATCTTAAATCAGCATCACCACTGTGGTGGCACGGGTTTTAAATTGATGAGTCTGCTGGATAGGCTGGGCTGGTTCCCTTCCCAGGTGATTAGGAAGGAGATTAAATATGACTGATACGCAGTCTATTGCTGTCACTGTTACGTTGGTCTGATTTCCTTCCCCACGCTCTTTTGCCAGGCTGGGACAGTAAATCGTGGCAGCGAGGTCATTGCTGCAGGCATGGTTGTGAATGATTGGTGTGCCTTCTGTGGGCTAGACACAACGAGCACAGAGCTATCTGTTATTGAGAGCATCTTCAAGCTGAATGAAGCTCAGCCAAGTACCATTGCTACCAGTATGAGAGATTCCTTGATTGACAGGTAGGTTGGATCTTGTACTGTGCACATGCATCTTTAAAACTTACAAAATTGTTCGCAAGCCTTGCAAGCCCGGGGTTGTTCTCCAGAAAGTCAGTTCTTTTTGTCAGCTTTCTTTGAAGTCTTAATTTTGCCAGAAATTAAAATAAAAAGATAAAAGTATTATTTTCATTAATTTTCCTTGTAGCTTTTTCTGTTTCACTTTCATAGGCATGCTTAAGGCTCCTGTTACCTCTATAATATTAGGCTGAGAACCTGCTAATTCTCACTTTTTAACTAGTTCCCTGGCCCTGTCCTCGGTTTTCACATATTCCTATTGAAAATTTAGTGTATGGGTTGAAATTTTCCATGCTTGTTCTATAGCATTTGAAAACCATGGCTGCAGCTGTGTTAGATTTTTCCTTTAAGCCTGTATACGTACATGTGCAGGCATAGTTAACTAGTGATGTCAGGGGGGTGTGACATAAAACATAACTTTTAAATGGCTGGATTGGTTTTCTTCAAACTGGGCTTCCATTTTGGGTCTGTGAGATCTGCAGAACTGTCCGAGTTTAAATTCCGTGCATTCATCCATCCCAAGACCATATTGGCTGGTACACTCCAGCCCTCTTATTTCCCTAGTTTGTATGAGTGAAGGTTTTTATCCAGGTTAAAGTGGTGTAAGACCTGAACCAATTACACAGCTGCACTTATTCCATCAGTGGTCATAATAACTACCATTGTCACCATATGCTACTGCTGGTGCATGAGCACCTACTGCGAGACATTGGAAGGTTTTTGCAGTGCAGATGCAGCTGTATAACTTGGGACTTGATGTTCGCTAATTGGACCTGTCACTGTTTGAGGGCTGACAGGCACTTCAGTGATGTGAGAGTAGAGGCTCTGCTGAAGATCTGGGATTTCTCTGCTGCCTTAATGGTTTTTAAACAATGTACTTCCTAGGTGTCTGTGTGTAGTTTCAGTAGGGGACTGGGTTTCTTCTTCTGGCCTGAGTGTGGGAGATGTGTCATGGTATGCCACGTTCCTGCCTTTTGGTAGCTATATGAAGTTTAAAAGGACTCAAAAGGCCCTATGAAAATTAATTTTCTAAATGAGCTAGAAATTGACAAAGGCTAAGGCCCAATCTGTTTACCTACCCTGCACATTACAGTTGTAATTCCTTTCAGTACTTTTGATTTATGTATTGTCACTTTCTAAGACTCCTAACCCTTAGGGCAAAAAGCTAGTAAGTGAAGAGATACCTGCTGCCCTCACCTGTTCTCCTTTTATTAAACCTGGTTTCTCTTTCCCTTGTAGCTTGACATGAGAAGTGCTGCTCTGACCTTCCGGCTCTGAGTGAGGAGCAGAGTGCCAAGGTGCCATCTCATCTGTTTTCTGGGTTACAGCACCAGCCTCTCTACTCTCCTTTCTGTGGCCCTGCACTGGATGCTACATAACCAACATTTTTAGTATTCTGTTAGTTACTTCCTGCTACACAAATCTGGTAAATAACATGAATGAGTTACAGAGATACTATCCCTGGCTGCCATTTCTTAATCCTTTAAATGGTCACAGCACTGCAGAAATCTATAGCTGTAGAGCTTCTCTACTTGTGAAGCTAAAGCACAGAGGTTTTTCCCCACTACAAAGGGAAATGGTTTTCTGTTACTCAATGGCTACATCTACACTAGCCCCAAACTTCAAAATGGCCACGCAAATGGCCATTTCGAAGTTTACTAATGAAGCGCTGAAATGCATATTCAGCGCTTCATTAGCATGCAGGCGGCCGTGGCACTTCAAAATTGACACGCCTTGCTGCCGCGCGGCTCATTCCAACAGGGCTCCTTTTCAAAAGGACCCTGCCTACTTCAAAGTCCCCTTATTGATGGGAATAAGAGGACTTCGAAGTAGGCGGGATCCTTTCGAAAAGGAGCCCTGTCGGGACAAGCCGCAAGGCGCGTCAATTTTGAAGTCCCGTGGCCACCCGCATGCTAATGAAGCACTGAATATGCATTTCAGCGCTTCATTAGTAAACTTCGAAATGGCCAGTTGCGTGGCCATTTCGAAGTTTCGGGCTAGTGTAGACACAGCCAATATTATATTTAAAAACACACTTAAAATGGCTTTGTGAAAGAGCATCCTGCTTCATTTCTCCTGGTGCTAGATGGTTCTTCCCAGACCACATGGCCATAGCCACCTTTGCCCTGCTGTAGCCTTACGTGAAAGATCTGAGGTTGCAAACAAAGTTTGCGGCTAGGTCTGGTACCTTCTGAACTCAGCTGCTCTCTGGCCCCAGCTATATCCTGAAGCTGTCCCTTTAGAGTGTGGAAGTAAGTGTATCAAAGGGCAAGCAGGTTCTAGTTCTGCTTACAAACTCAATTCTGACTCACAAGGAACAACTCTTGAGTGATAAGGAACCAGGGGGTAGTTGGGGCTCTGAAAGCAACAGGTGCCTATGGGCATCACATTGGAGAGAAGAGACCAAGTGACCCTGTCTCAGCTGTTTTGTTCACATATCCTTCTAACACAGGAGCAATGGGCCCCTTCCCCCAGTGTAGTAATGAAGTGGTGGGAGAAAAGGAGCCTTTGATTCCCTCTGGGAACTGATGGGCAGGATCCCCTGGGAGGCTAATGTGAGGGGAAGCCGTTCAGGAGAGCTGAAGTCTGTTACGAAAGATCTTCCAAGTGATCCCCATTACAGTAGCTGCAGTTAGCACAAATGGCTGAACCTGGCTGTGGAACTGAGCTCTGCTTATCACCAGAGCTGTGTACTAGGGCTGCTCCTTGCACCTTTGGCATACTGGTTTTGGTGGAAGCAGAAAGCTGGCCCATGTTCTCCACAAAGCATACTGCTTACCCACAGACATGGTTCTGGCTTGTCCCAGTGCCAGAAGCAACAGGGCCTCCAGCTGTGTCCTGTTTGATGCCTGCTTTGGCAGGTATTATCTCTGTTGGTGGGGGGGTTTTATGGCCCCTGTGTGCACCGATAGCAGCACAACCTTTATCAGAAAGACCGAAAGATGGGAATTAAACTCTTGTTATTGGACCTTGCACCTGGAGCCATAGTCTGAAATGCTTGTGGCCGTGGGGCTACTAAAGAGGGGGTATAGTAAGTGTAAGGTTTGCAGTGCAATTTTGTGGTTAGATTGAGTGACCATGAACAAGATTAATCTTTCTCTATGGTCTCCTGCAATGCTATTTCTGAGCCTGCCTGTCTTACCCCAGTTGGGCTAGTGCCTTGTGTGTGTAAAAATGGGGCATGCCAGAGCAGGGAAGAAGCTGAATATGGATTTAATCTAATGAGCTTCCATTCTATGAAGGTGCCATCAGCATACAATAGCCAGCCACCAAACTGAACCTTTACTCAGGGTAAACAGGGAGGAGGTGTTGCCTTGTATATTAAAAATGTGCACACCTGGATTGAGGTGGAGATGGATGCCCCAGACAAACATGGTGAGAGTCTCTGGGGTAGGTTAAAAGGGCTAAAAAACAAGGGTGATGTCATGATAGAGGTCTATTACAGACCCCTCAGCCAGGTAGAAGAGGTGATGAGGCTTTTCCTAAGCAACTAACAAAATCATCCAAAACACAGGACGTGGTGGTGATGCGGAACTTCAGCTATCCAGATGTATGTTGGGAAACTAACACAGCGAAGCACAGACTATCCAGAAAGTTCTTGGACTGCACGGATGACAATTTTCTATTTCAGAAGGTGAAAAAAGCTATGAGGGGGAAGCAGTTCTAGATTTGATTTTAACAAATAGGGAGGAACTTGTTGAGAATTTGAAAGTGGAAGAGTGCTGGGGAGAAAGTGACCATGAAATCGTAGAATTCATTATTCTAAGAAATGATGAAAAGGAGAACAGCAAAATAGAGAAAATGGACTTCGGGAAAGGAAATTTTGGTAAACCTCAGAGAGCAGGTAGGTAACATCCCATGAAAAGCAAGAGTAAGAGGAAAAAAAACTCAAGAGAATTGGCAGTTTTTCAAAGGGACATTATTAAGGGCCCAAAAGCAAGTGACACTGCTGCATAGTATGGTAAAAGCCTGCCATGGCATGACCAGGAGATCTTGCATGATCTCAAAATCAAAAAGGAGTCACATAAAAAGTAGAAATTAGAAGAAATTACAAAGGATGAATATAAGCAAACAATACACGTATGAATGGGCAAGATTTGAAAAGCCAAGGCACAAAATGAGCTCAAAGTAGCTAGAGATGTAAAAGGTAATAAGAAGACATCATATATTAGAACCAAGAGGAAGACCAAGGACATGTTAGGACCACTGCTCAGGGAGGAGGGAGAAACTATATCAGGAAACTTGGAAATGGCAAAGTTGCTTAATGACTTGTTCGTTTGTCTTCACCAAGAATTCTGATACAGAAATGCCTGACATAATGAATGCAAGTGGGAAGAGGGTAGATTTAGAGGATAAAATAAAAAAAGAACAAGTTAAAAATTACTTAGAAAAAATTAGATGTCTTCAAGTGAGCAGGGCCTGATGAAATGCATCCTAGAATACTCAAGGAGCTGATGCAGGTATTGGACCCTTTAGCTATCATCACTGAAAAGTCCTGGAAGTCAGGAGAAATTCCAGAAGACTGGAAAAGGCCAAATCTAGTGCCCATATATAAAAAGGGAAATAGAACAACCCAGGAAACAACAGACCAGTCAGTTTAACTTCTGTGCCAATGGAGCAAGTCAGTAAGGCCTTCATCTGCAATGTCTGGAAGACGATAAGGTGATAGGTAACAGCCAGCATAGGTTTGTGAAAAACAAATCATGCCAGACCAATCTGATAGCTTTTTTGACAGGATAACTAGTCTTGTGGATAAGTGAGAGGCAGTGGATGTGGTATACCTAGACTTTAGTAAGGCATTTGCTGTGGTCTTGCATGATCTTATCAATAAACTAGGCAACTACAACTTAGATGGGGTACTGTAAGGTGGGTGCATAACGGGCTGGATAACCATTGTCAGAGAGTAGTTATTAATGGTGTGATGGCATACTGGAAGGGCATAACAAGTGGGGTTCTGCAAGGGTCTGTTTTGGGACTGGTTCTAGTTAATATCTTCATCAACAATTTAGATATTGGTATAGAGCATATACACTAAATTTGCAGCTGATTCCAAGTTGGGAGGGGTTGTTGCAACGGCTTTGAAGGATAGGGGCAGAATTCAAAATTATCTGGACAAACTGATCTGAGGTAAACAGGATAAAGTTTAGCAAGGACAAAGTACTCCATTTAGAAAGGCACAATCAGCTTCATGCATACAGAATGGGAAGCAGCTGTCTAGAAAGGCATATGGCAGGAAGGGATCTCGGGGGTCATAGTGGATCTCAAGCTAAGTCAACAGTGTGATGCTGGTGCCAAAAAGTAAAACATGATTCTGGGCTGCATTAACAGGTGTGTGGTAAACTGCAGCAAGGGAGGGTTAGCTTAGCTATTGGGGAAAACTTCTTAATGATCAGGGTTTGCTAAATACTGGCCTTGATAAGCTGGGGAGGGAAGTGCCATTGCTGGAGATATTTAAGAGTGGGTTCAGTGGACACCTATCAGGGATGGGGGGTAGATCATAGTTTCCCACTCTAGGGGGCATGCCCTGGCCCACTCCAGGCAAAGAAAGACCCGGCCTTTGTGTCCCACTCTCCGCCCCTGCCATTTTGCATGGGGGAGGGGGGTGGCTGCTATAAAAAGCAGGCAGCTGGCAAAGAGCCATATGGTGCAAGCTGCCTCCTGCAAAGGTGGGGGTGGGGGGGCTGGGAGAGGTGCATGGATCAGGTGGGGGGGCGGGGGCTGGTGGTGCCTGGCTTTGTGGGATCAGAGGGGCTCAGGCAGCTGACCAGCTTGTGGAACTTGAAGTGCTTGGGCAGCTGGCCCCAGCATTACAGGGGTCAGGCGGCTTGGGCTGGTGGCTGGCCTCAGCGGCTCACCCTGGCAGGCAGGTGGCTGGCCCCAGCAGCGTGAGGCTTGGGTGGGTGGCTGAGGCAGTTGGTCCCAGCACTGTGGGGCTCAGGCAGCTGGCAGGCAAGTGGGTGGCTGGCCCTGGCCGCATGGGGCCCGGGTGGGTAGCAGTGCAGGTCTCAGGCGAGTGGGTGGCTGTCATGGTCAGCGCTGGCATGGGCCTCATATAGCTGGTCAGCTGGGGCTGCAGCTAGCACTCACAAGGGTGCCAAGAAGAACTGCTTATTTTTAATTTTGAAATAATATTTTTATAAACACATTTTTGTATTTATTTTAATTACAAGTTGAATTTTTTTGTTACAAGGGGGTTGGCTGATGGTAAAGAAGAGGTTGAGGGGGGCAGTATCAAAAAATCAAAAGCCAGGCATGATGCCAAAAGTTTGGGAACCACTGGTCTAGCTAGTGCTTGGTCCTGCCCCAGGTTTGGGAAACTGGCCTTGATGACCTCAGGAGGTCCCTTCCAGCGCTAGTGGTCTGTGATTCCCTGACTGTGCTACTTCCATGCAGTGAATGACCTCACAGGGGGCTGTACTTCCCCCTATCCTCTGAGGGGGAGCTGGGTGAGGCTATAACCTCACAAAGAACAAGCAGCAGCTTGGCACTCTGGAGCCTAAGCAGCTTTTTAGGTTTTACCCACAGAGGCTAATGGCCCAATGAATGTGCTAGTCTCTCTGATGCCTCAGGGGTGCTTGTTATTTCCCACAGCCTGTGACTCAGGAGGGAAGAAGGTAGTGGGACTGACAGAGGTGCACTGAATGGGGCTGACCAGTGATGCGAGAGACCTGCTGCCCTCCATGGACTGGCTGGCAGCCCTTGGCTCTTGTCGCATCAGTATTCTGATTCCACAAGGGGAATGATGGCACTCAAAGATTCTTCCCCTAGTGCTGGCATGTTCAGGACCTGTGGAGCATGGATTCAGGTTCTCCTGCTGTCCCCTCAACGCGCTGTCCCCAGTTGCTGTTTGGTTATTTTCTCAGGGGAGGCGGATTTGAAGCTGGAGTTACTGTCACTGATCTTTCTGAGGCTTTGCTCTCACCCTTGAATACTGCCTCCTTGGCACAATACACGGAACACCCTCAGCGATCCCCTTAAACCTGGGGGTGGGTAAAAAACAATCTGCCAAACTTCTGGATCCACACTGCCACTGTCTTACAGTCCAGCCAGACCCACAGGCAGGCTACCTGCCTGCTGTGCCCTCCCGCATGCTGGCTGCAGGGGGTCACGTGGGTCTCTGCACCCCATCTGCATCAGGGTGGGGGGCAACTTTGTGTTAATAACCCTAGCCTTAAACCAAGCTCCCTCTCCCAGCTCCCTGCCACCCATTTGTGTGGCTCCTGTGTCTCACCACTGAACAGTAGATCCAGCTGCTAGTTCTGTCAGGGTGCCATAGCTCACCAGTTCCTCTGATTAAATTAGGCTTGGGGCAGCGGAGTATAATACCCTCCTTCGCTCTCTTTGGCTGTGGAAAAGTCAGGTCTGTGAGAACAGGGCGGAGACACACTTAGCCAACACTAATTCCCCTTCAGGAACTGCTCCATGAGGTGACAGTGACATTGGCAATCTTGCCTCTCTGGGGCTGGCTTTCAGACTGACTGCAAGTGATTCTGTGCTATGTGTGACTTGCTGAGACACCAGACACTGTCCATCAGAGAGGCACAGAAAGCCTGCATGTAGTGCTATCACAGCAGACCCCCTCAGGGAGCAGACGTTCCTCCTAACGGGAAGCGTATGAACACCATGATGCTGCAGTGAAAAATGAAAAACCTGTCATGTCAACTGCCAAAACAGCAAGAACCTCCAGCACAGTTGCTACCAAGAAAATGAAAGCTGTCAAGCAGCCAAAGTTTATACCAAGGGGACAAGGAAACCCCAGGCTGTGATACAGCCATACATGAACACGGTACCAAATACTTCAGCATTCACCCCTCCCACTGGTAATGATCCCAACAAAGGCATTATGCACTTCAGTCACAGACTGGTGCAACAGTCAGTTTCTGTCATACCGTTCTGAAGCCAGGCATGTCACACCAATTCCTATGTCAAAAAGCCTCCTCCATCTCATTGGTAGTGGAGTCTTCCATCTTCAACACTGATGGGACATCAGCCTCTCAGGGATCCCTCTCATTAACATCTACTGCAAGAGGCGGCGATGCCTCATAGCTCTAACAGCAGGAGAACCTATACCACCTGACCTGCATCTAAAGAAGTGGGTCTTTGCCCGTGAAAGCTTATGCTCATACATTTCTGTTAGTCTATAAGGTGCCACAGGACCCCTCGTTGCTTTTGCAGATCCAGACTAACACAGCTACCCCTCTGATACTTTATCACCTGAGTACAGTGGGAGGGGGATCTGTTCCCAGGCTTCTCTCACACACAAAATAGCTGGAAGCTGGAGACATATCCTCGCTCTACACCAGATAAACACATTTGTGAAACCACAGTGATGCAAAATGGTCAGACTAAGCACCATAATCTCAGTGTTACAAAGGGACGACTGGCTTGCGGACGTCAATTTCTAGACCACACGTTTTTATATATCCATTCATCCCGCATCAGAAAGCTCTATGATTTGCAGTAGGACAGGACCATTTCAAATACAAAGTCTTACCCATTGGCCTGTCCACTGTGCCTTGGATGTTCTCAGATGTAATAGCTGGAGTAGCTGCCTACCTATGCAGGAAGAGAGTCATGGTATTTCCCTAGTCTGACACTTGGCTGTTGAAAGCAGCAACCTTGCAAGCAGCCATAGACTCCATCGAATGCACAGTAACTACTGAGCAGACTTGGCCTTCAGACACACATACAGAAATCTACCAATGCCAGCCCAGCACCTGGAATTTATTGAGACAGCCCTCAGCTCTCAAGTTAATTGCCTCCCTACCAACAATACATTTTTTTTTTACTATAATCACCTTAATCTCCAAGGTGCAAACAGCCCACAAGCATCAGCCACACCATGCTGTAAATTCTAGATCACATGGCTGCCACAACCTTCATTGTCCAGGAACATAAAAGTGGAAGAACACTAACACCCTCTTGCTTTCTTCCCACTCTGCCTTTGTCATCATAAATACTTCTCACCTGAGCCATGTGCTAAAAGAAACAAGTGGCACAAGCAGCAAGAGCTCCCTTCCTGTTCAACTCACATTGTCCATTGGTGGATGTGATACAAGTGTTTGCTTCTGCCATCATCAGCTACACTGCAGTGAAACTCCACCTAAGGCAGCAGGCCCACCTGAGGGTTAGGCACCACTTGCATGAAAACAGGGCACAAGTGATGTGCAAGGGGTGTTGGGTGGACTCTGCACAGGACAGAACACCACTTGCAACGTTATCTGCTGGCTCCATTTTCTGTCCTAGTTATTTAACATGCTGTTTGGGTCCTGGCCTGGACAGCCAGAGGATTGGCACCTTGGGCTAGGCCATGACACACCAAGCTTTCACCTTTACAAAGGCGAAGAGCAGAGACAACAGCTCCCGGAGAAGGAGCTTTGTCAAAGGTCAGTACCCAAGGTCAGGTGTTTACCCAGACCTTGTGTGTGTCTCAAACCCCCTCAGAGCTGCACTAGTCATTGTGAAAATTAGCTCGCCCACCGGACCTTGGGTGTGAAGAGGCAGGTGAAAATGAAAAAGAATTTTCAAAGTTAGATGATGTTTTCCAAATTCAGGTTTTAGGCACAGGAGTTCTTAGTTTATCCAGACAATTTCACCCAACTCTAATGAAGGTCCCCCTCCAAACAAGCACTTTCATTCTCTTGGAACTTAAGATGCAAATTTCAGAATCTGGTTAGACATGCCTCTTCATTTGTCTCCAGAATCCTGAGACAAAACACAGCAGAGTTGGCTTGCTTATTATTTTAGTAACAATTTATATATCTTGCTTATTATTTTGGTAACAATTTATTGTTTGTGATTGATGGGAATTTCAAATGGTGGTAATATGACATTTAAATATTCATCACATGAGAGGTTCCTAAAGCAAACACACATAGGGCTGTGTTAACATTTGGGGCGTGTATTGGTCGGTGTCTTATAGACTAATCCAACTGAGGAGTTGCTGTCACTCTGGCTGGGTTGAACTTAGGGCCACACACAATTACCTCCGCCTTGTGCTGTGTGCCAGCATCAATAAATTATGAATGTACAAAACATCTGACCAGCAGGTATTGGAAAATTGTACCCAGGTGATTCCCTGGTTCTTGTAATAAACTAAAGATCTTCCAGAGTGGTTGAACATCAGCATGTCTTCTCCTTACAATACTGAACTGTTCCTGTTTCAGATCTTTACTTATTTTAATTCATTTGAGACAACAGTAAGAAACCTGGTCCATTTCAAGGTGGTTAGCTACACTGGTAAATGCTGGGTTTCACAGAGAGCACTGGGACAGGGCATCAAAGAAGCTTTCTCGAGTCCTCTGAAAACCATTTAAAGGAAATTCCTCTTGCAGTCTCTGACACGCAGACAGGGGCCTGTGGAGAATGGCACAGCAAGACAGACACATGGTTGAGGCAGTAAGAAGGAACGAGGCTCCACTCTGCAAGATCACCTCTGTATTTCCTGCTTCATTCAGGCCCAGAATTGCCACAACTCATAAAAAGTCACTTGAGCAGTTTTGTCTGGTGGACTTCTGACCTCATTTTGTCAGCGCAGAGCTGAACTGTGGAGCTGAATGTGTCATACCCATTCCTGGACAGGTCGTTTGTAATAGGTAACATTTTGCTGCACTTCTTTGTTTTTAAACTGGAAAATTGTATATACCAAGACAAGGATACACAGAGATAAAATGCATGGGATCACTACTGCAATTGCATTTACAGTGCTAGGCACATCATTGATTGTCACCATAATATCCACATCATCATGGGGGAAGCGTCTCTCTTTGCTTTGTTCAACTTCCTTTTGGTTGCAGCCCATCCAATCTTTGAGGATCGATCTGGGGTAGCCTGGCTCCACACTCAGCCTCTGGTTATCAAACTTCCAGTATTCCTTCCCTTTGTAGAAGTAAGTATAAACTAGGAGACAAAAGAGAGAGCATTTCATTGCATGACATTCAAAGACTTGCAATCAGATGGTGCAAGGCAATGCTGAAAAGCATTGCGCCTGAAGTCATTATTTCTCTGTCAGTGGTAGGAGGCTGGCAGAAAATGGTAGCAAGAAGAACATATACACATCCCATGGCAAATTTGGAAATCAAAAGGCAATTTTGTGATTTTAGAAGAAGAATTCTAAACAAAGCATTCAAGGGCAAATTATGGCATACTAAAGCACCACAAGCATGCCTGGATGCACTGAGGGACTTCCTCCAAGTTACAAAAACATTCAGATCAGGCACACTGGGATTCCCAAGCTGTAGCTAAACGTGGTAGGCAACGAAACTCACTTGGCACCTACATTATTGCAGTGAAAGTTCCTTAGGTGCCAACGTTCGTGCCTCTGAGCATGGGTGCTGCAGGCCACACCAGTCTGCAGGATACCAACCAGAAAGAAGATCCTCCTCCTCACGTGCTTGTGAGGCCCAATCTAATACGCGAGCCCAAAGCTTGCTACTGAATCGGCTCCCTACAGGCAAACTTACCCAGGAGCGCCCCAGGAGAGGAGCCCCCCTCATAACTGGGTGGGGTGCTCCAAGGGGCTGTGAGGATCTCCACTCCAGCCTGCAGAGGAGAAGGGACCTGCTCCTCCCAGGCCTGTAGCCTAGTCACAGGGCATGCGATTATTCTGTGGGGTCCTCCCTCCAGCTGGCCTGCTGGAGCTGTTCCACTGTGAATGCATAATTTAAAATTGCCACTAGAGCAGGGGATGGGATCCTGGATATTCCCACTCCCCACAAGTGCTCTGCCCACCAACTACAGTTCATCTATACCCATTCTGGCAAGCTCTGGCTCAATGATTATTTCATTAGTTAGCCAACAATGGAAAAGCTTAAGCAAGTGATACAGAAGGAGACCCTCCCATTGGACTGTCCCAAACCTGATGGGTGACAGGTTTCTGTTCAAATCCCCCCACCAACACACACACCCTTCACGAGAACCCCAGTACATGTAAGGATAGAGCGCCCACGCCCTCTGCCCCACCTGCTAACACAGCATGGGCACCATGCCCTAAGGGAGGGCTCACAGCTGAGAACAGGGAGGCGCCGATCTCAGAGGAGGCAGAGTGAGTAGCGCCCAGGTGAGCGGCTGCCTCGCTGTTACGAATCCTGTTCTGAGGTGCCTGTTTCTTCTGGCTCAGTGCACAGGGTGCAGGCACCTAACACAGCCTTTGTGAAGCTCAGTAGTTTTTCAGGCACCTGGAAGTTCAGTGTAGAGATTGCAGCATGTCCCTTTGGGAATCCAGCCCTAAGCAACCAGCCTCTGTGGCCACTGATGTCAGTACAGTGGGTTGAGTGCCAGGGCCTGAATGTCAACTCAGTAAAACCATCTGAAACAAACTGGCCCCAAGCTAGGGGCACTGGCATTAGTCTGATAAACACATGCACTGATGGGTGATACGTACAGCCTTCTTTGCTGAGAAAAGCTCCTTGCGGAGCCCGTGGGATCCCTCTCCACACAGTGATGGGCTTTGGGTAGCCAGGGTCAGTCGCTCTCTTATCCTCGTTGTAGCGCCAGTACCTGTCTCCTTTGAAGAAATAGGTTTTGCCTACTGGCTCCCATCGTAAAGCTGTGTCGATGCCTTCCCGGGGCAGACAGCTTCCCAGCTCCACCAGGCCATGCGGGTACCCAGGCTCTGCTGTCACCTCCTTAAAAACCCAGTACTTGTCTCCTGGGGAGGACAGGAAAAACGCAACACAGTGACTGAGATGCTCACACAGCCTGCAACTGACCTGCAGGGCGGCACACAGCCCGGGAGGAGCTTCAGGCCTGTCTCTTGCCAGAGTAGTTACAACTGCATCCCCAGACTGGACCCACAAGCGTTTATGGGTTGGCTGCAGTGCACAGGCTGGTCAGATGGGGTAGTTCGCCTGGCTTCCAGCCGAGAAAAGAAGAGGCAAAGGGAAGGCGAGAGGATGAAGAGCAAAAAGAGACTGAAGAAACAAATAGGAGGCGGTTGAATGCCTGGCCTCTCTCAAGAGCCAACAACCATGTCGGCGGTCTCCTGAGATGAGCCATGTACCACACGCTGCCAGCGGTGTATGGCACTGCTATGAATGGAGGGGAAGGAGGCTGGTGGACTGTATCTCCCTGCATCACTTCCGAACAAGCACAGCCAGCACCCTGGAATTGCTTTAGTCCCAGATAACTTCTGGTAGACACCAGTGTTGGGGCTGTTGAGTAATCACAGGTAACTCAAGCCATCAACTCACAAAATTCATTATGATTCAAAAAATTTAACACGATTAATCAATTTTAATTATACTGCTAAACTAGAGAATACCCACTGAAATTTATTAAATATTTGAGTTGTTTTACTAACTTTTCAATTACAAACCAGACTGTATAGTGCTCGGTTTATATTATTTGTATTACAGTACTAATATTTGACCTGCAAAAATGATCAACAAAAGAAACATTATTCTTCAGTATATCTCATAGAAATACCGTAGTGCAAATTCTTTATCATGAAAGTTCAACTGACAAATGCAAATGTGTGTGTTATATAACTGCACTCAAGAACAAAACAATGTAAAACTCTAAAGCCTGCAAGTCTACTATGTCCTGCTTTTTAGGCGTTGCAAAGTATTTACATGCCAGATATGCTAAACATTTGTACACCCACCCCTTCATGCTTTGGCCACCTTTCCAGATGACATGTGTCCATGCTGATGATGAAATGCAGTGATTAAATCTACGAGTCAACTCCTTGGGAAAGAACTTTATGTCTCTGTTCTGTGTTTTACCTCCCCTCTGACATTATTTCATGTTATAGCAGTCTTGGATGATGACCCAGCATGTGTAGTTCATTTTAAGAACATGTTCACAAAATGCAAAGAAGGTACCAATGTGAGATTTCTAAAGATAGGTACAGCTCTCAACCCCTGGTTTGAGAATCTGAAGTGTCTGACAAAATCTGAAGGATGAGGCATGGAACACACTTTCACAAGTCTTAAAAGAGCAACGTTGCAAGGCAGAAACGACAGAACCCAAACCACCAAAAAAGAAAGTGAACAATCTGCCGATGGCGTCAAATGGTGAAAACAAAAGTGCATTGGTTACTGCTTTGGATGGTTATCGAGCAGACCCCATTAGCAGCATGATCACAAGTCCTTTGGAACGGTGGCTGAAGCATGACGTATATGATACTTCAGTGCATCAAGCACATAAATATTTTGCAATGCAAGGTACAACAGTAACATGCGGACACCTATTCTCACTTCCTGCAATTGGAGGGTTTCTGAGGGACACTACTGTGAGTGCCAGATCAGGGCAAATTGCTTTGAGGCAGGGCTACTTACAGCCCAGGACTAAGAGTCTTCCCTGACAAGGCACAAAACCGGTCACAACAAGCACTTCTCTTCACCACACTGGCTAACAAAAAGCCATACAAGCAATTCCCTCAGATTACAATTCTCCTGTGCCACCACCACCACTGACAGTCCTTTTACATACGACAAGGTATGAAAACCAATCTTATCAAACAAAAAGGTTCTTCTGATCCCAAAGTACCATTCCCAGATCAATTTATAACTCAGAATCTCCCCCACACAGCATGCTGTGCCACTCCTTTAGAATCTAACATCTAAAGACATTTTGATAAAAGGAAAGATTGTTAATATTTGTCTGTTTGATAAAGAAGTCAGGAAACGCTAAGATTTGATATACAGCTTCCTCTTATCATAATTTAAGGCCACGAAAGGGTTTGGTTGTACCATAAGAACAGGATATGCCTGGAATGGGATTGCTTCTTGTAAAACCAAACAGAAAAGAGAAAATTGCCACATCAAGTACAGTCCTCAAAAAGGATATAACTGAGCAAATGCTGAAAGAGATTAAGCCAAGATGAGCCAGAAGAATAGGTTGAACCTGGAATAACGTTGCTTCTCAATACACCTTACAGAAAAGATATCAAATGGAGAAATTTAGAAAAGTGCTCTGTTTTGGCACAGGTAAATCAATGTTTAAAAGTTTGGAAAACTAGAAGAAAATATTAATGGAAACCAAACTGACTACAGCCCTATGTTGTTAAAACATAGTGAATGATAAAGGGTTTACAGGGATGAAGGAAGAAATAATACTTGCTAGACTCCCCATTTGAAAATTACTAAAAATATTCAACTGATGAAAAACAAAGAAATACAAAATAAAAATTAAACTTCCTAAAAATATTTCCTCCACCGATAAGAAAAACTCAACCCTTAATTGAGTTAAGGACATGAGAAATGCTGGATAAATCTGCTAGTGCGGGGGTGGCCAACACGTGGCTTGTGGGTAAGGATCTGGCCCACAAAGCTGGCAGTGGTGCCATTTCATCCATGCTGGCCAAAGAGAGTGGGGGGCATGGGGTCGACAACCCACAGCTCCAGAGCCACATGTAACTCTTTAAGGATCCATTTGCAGCTATGGATGCTGCCGCAACTGACTCCTCCTCCAGTTCCCTGCCCTGCCATGCTGAAATAGTGGAACTCAATTTAATTGGTTTCACAGCCAGCAGGGTGGAGGGAGGGAGGGATCTGGCCATTAAACCAATTAAATTGGGTTCCATGACTTCAGTGAGGCTGGGAAGGGAGCCACCTGCACAGCAGGTGGGGGAAGAGAGTAGGAGAGCTGGGGGTGAGCCATGCAGCCATACTTAGGAGGCGGCAGCGGCCGCCATGAAGATGCAGCTGGGGGAGATGGGAGCAGCAGCAGTGCATGAAGCTCCTGTGTGAGGTAGGTTAATCCTGGGTTTGGGACTGAGAGGGGTTAAGCCTGGGGATGGGGGTGGAGTTTGGGGCTGAGAATGGTTTAGACTGGGAATGAGAGGGGCGGGTTTGGGGCTGAGAGAGATTAAGCCTTGAGTGGAAGCCCCCAGTACGTGTACAGAATTGCCTTGTAGCCTCTGATGAAAAAAGGTTGGCCACCGCCGTGCTAGTGCATTGATATTTGTCAGGTTCAGATATGACACCAATGAATGCTAAGGAAAATGTCACAAGACTTCTTTCTGTCCCCCCAGTTAAGAAGGAACCCAGTTATTTTTACATCTGGGGTCCACGTAAGCATTAATTGCCTAATACCATTGATTTCATGACACAGGCGGTGTTGGAGTCATATGGCACAGATAGCAGACTGATACAGTTGTTGAAGGATATCAGTGACAATGCGGAGGCAGCGCTGAGAATGTGCAGAGAGATGGGAAGCTGGTTTAGAACGAGTAGAGGTATGAGACAAGGAGATCTGATACCACCAAGTATCTTCATCATGCACCTAGAGATAGCGATGCACAAGATCAAGCAAGAGGTAGATGGGATATCTGTACATGGGATGAGAATCAACAACTTGAGGTTTCTGGATGGCACAGTTATCTTTGGAAAAAGATGGAGAAGCTAGTGAAAACGGTGCAGGTGCTAAATGAGGAACATGAACACTGAAAAAATTAAGACAATAGTATTTGGAGATAAGGAAATAGGAAGGAAGATCAGTGTAGATGGGATCAAACTAGAGAATGCAGAGAAGTTCACGCATCTGGGAAGTAACATAACTTACGATCTAGACTGTAAGAAGGAAACAGTGACTAGAAGAGCAAAAACAAGAGCGAGTTTGAAGGTCACAGAAAAGATCCAGAAAAACAAAGCCATCAGCTTAGAAACAAAGTTGAGAGTCTTGAAAATGTGTATATTCAGCAGCATGTTGTACGGATGTGAGACAAGAGTGATGATAAAAGATTCGAAGAGAAGGGTATTGGCATTCTAGAGGAGTTGTTAGAGAAAGATCCTGAGAACAGGATGAATGCAGAAGGTCACCAACAAGGAATTACATAGGAAGATACAGCCAAAGGAGAACCGACTGCAGAAGAAAGCAGTCAGGTAGCACTTTGAAAACAATGAAGCCATGATATCTTCAAAGGTCTCTGGTCAGGATTTCAGCTGTCAGACATTATGCCAGATCAGCCACTTAGGTAGCCTGTGTCCTAGCAGCTGTGAGGGCCTGATGACTTAGACAAATTGGAAGACTGGGCCACAAGAAATCTGATGAGGTTCAATAAGGACAAGTGCAGAGTCCTGCACTTGGGCCAGAAGAATCCCAAGCATTGTTACAGGCTGGGGTCCGACTGGCTTAGTAGAAGTTTTGCAGAAAAGGACCTGGGAGTTGCAGTGGACGAGAAGCTGGACATGAGTCAACAGTGTGCCGTTGTAGCCAAGAAGGCTAATGGCATATTAGGTTGCATCAAGAAGAGCGTTGCCAGTAGATCCAGAGAAGTGATTGTTCCTCTTTATTTGGCTTTGGTGAGGCCACATCTGGAGTGCTGCAGCCAGTTCTGGGCCCCCAATTATAGGAAGGATGTGGATACGCTGGAGAGGGTCCAGGGGAGGGCGACCAAAATAATTAGGGGGCTGGAGCATACGACCTATGAAGAAAGGTTGAGGGAATCGGGTTTGTTTAGTCTGCAGAAGAGAAGACTGAGGGGGGATTTGATAACAGCCTTCAACTTCCTGAAGGGAGGTTGCAAAGAGGCTGGAGAGAGGCTGTTCACAGGGGTCACGGATGGCAGAACACAGAACAATGGTCTCAAGTTGCGGTTGGGAAGGTCCAGGTTGAACATTCGGAAAAACTTTTTCACTAGGAGGGTGGTGAAGCATTGAAATGGTCCACCCAGGGAAGTAGTGGAGTCTCCATCCTGGAGGTGTTTAAGTCTCGCTTCGACAAAGTCCTGGCGGGGCTGATCTGATGGGTTTGGTCCTGCCTAGGGCAGGGAGCTGGTCTTGATGGCTTTTTCAGGTCTCTTCCAGCTCTATTGTTCTATGATTCTATGAGCTCAACACCTTGTAGCCAAAAACTAGGGCACACCTGCAGAATGTGGGTGACCCAGATCCAGACTGCTGCACTGCTTGATTTGAACCTCAGGCTCACATGTTTAGAGCAAAGGTGCTCAGCCCCTTCAAATCATGGTGTCTTGAGGTGAGTCTCTCTCAAGTTCTCACGCTGATGATGTTCCACTTTGTGTAACGAATGAAACATCCAGCGGGCAAGTGAGATACTGACTCAGCCTCATGCTCAGATCACTAACCTACATGGCAGTTGGAAGTCCCTGTGCTGATAAGCCTCGGCATAAAGTGCAACAGCTTCAACAAGAGATGGCGAGAAGCTCACCAATAGGCTACTGGTTAACTCATGTAAGATCATGGGTTCAAATTCCTGTTGGAGCTCAGGTAGAGTGGGGAGACAAACCTGGGTCCCCCACCTCCTGTGGGAGTGCTGCAAGCACTGGGCTTTTGGGGATACTGAACACACCACCTCCCCACTTGCTCCCCTGAACATCTGCCTATTGGGCCAGGCTCTGTGTGAAGAGCAGCTAGTGGAAAGGCTGTTTTAAGAATCCCACCAAGACTTAGGCATGAGCCAGGCACCAGAAAGCTCAAGAGCGTCAGCACTTGGACAGGTTTGCACATTCCCACTGACAGAGTCCCAGGCAGTCCTGAGGATTAGACACCAACAGCATTAGGCAGCTGAGCAAGGTTTTGAGAATCTGGCACCTACAGCAGCAGTTGGGCACCCCAGTGTCTATGAATTTAGCCCACAATGCTGGTGAAAAGCCAACTAGACACCCAGCCACATTTTTAAGCCCCCACATATCTTCAAACATCTGCCCCGAGCATGTAGCCATTAGAATTTGTGAGGAGTTCAGTTACCTTTCTTTGCAGATTTCCACAAATGGTTCTACCCTGAGATAAAGTTCCAACCAATCCAGCACTAGAACAAGCAAGCACAAATCCTGTTTGTCAAAGTGCTCTGCAGGTAGGGGGATTAGAACAGTGATGCAAGATTACTCTACCTTTAAAGAAAACAAATTTCCCATCTGATCTCTCATAGGCAGCATCAATCTTTGCAGGGAGGCCTTTCCAGAACTGTTCAATCTGCATGGGATACCCCTCCTGCACTCGGTTGTTGCGCAGACGCCAAAACCAGCGATCCTACGGAGAGAAAAAGGGTCTTGGAGTGTTTGACCTTTCAGACCCTGCCGTCAGCCCAATGTGCTGCTCAGTGCCAGAACTCTGCGTAGCTGTCCTTCTCTTGAGCAGATGATGACATTCCAACCAGTACCCAGGAGGTACTTTCTCTTAGCGCTGTAACAGGATGGGAACTGGTACTAATCGTTACTGTCCTTTACACAGCGTATAATTGGACATCACCACCACCCTCCTTTCCAGGTCCACTGAGTCCACCCATTCTATCAGCAGGAGCTCCCTCAAGCCTGTAATTGTTGTGCTAGGCCCTCAAACTTTCTCTAGCACACACAAAGGTCAGGCCACATCCAGCTGCCAAAGGACACAGATCCTGAGATCAGCTGGGTGGGAAGAGCCGGCTCCAGGGTTGCCGAGCACTCAAGAGTAAACTCAACAGTCACATTCCCCTGAGTGTAGCCCCAAAACTGTATTGTCCTGTGCTGCACAGAAAACTGAAGAGCGTAAGCTCATGACGTTTGCCTCTTCCCTCAAAGTGTAGGAAGATATGCACAGCCCCCCCGCACCCTGGAGTTTTGAACCACACCTAATGGTTTTTAGAAAACAAAACAAGTTTATTAGCTACACATGATAGATTTGAAGTGATCATAAGGGCTATCAAACAGATCAAAGAAAGCTCTCTGTCACTCTCTAAGGACAGCTTCTCTGATACCCAGGGTCAGTGCAACATGGCCAGTGCCCAACAGCCAGGTCAGATCAGTTTCCAGCTGCTTTCCATCACCAGAGCAGGGCAAGGCAGGTGAAGCTAGTGGAGATCTACCTCTTCATTTATCATTGCTTTCTTGGTTTAGAGGCCTGTGTTAGTGAGGTAGCATTCTTTGATGAAGGGCTGAGAAAACATGGTCCCTGAGTGTTTCTGAGCTTTAAAGGCTCACTCTGTGCTCCTAACCTCTAGCTGAGTGACTACATGCAGTCCCACAAGCATGAGTTAAAGACTTCAAAGCTACTGAGAATGCACCCACTCTTTGTCAGCGACAGATAGTAGAGCTATTTGTAGTAGCACAAAGTGGTACCATAGAATAGTTGATAATGTATAATTATTTATGCATATTATTATTTTCCTGGATACAAAGCTTAAAGAAAACATCATTGATAAAAGAGAATTCTTTGTACCTTGAAAACAAACATTTCTCCTCTAAACAGAGCCACCGTGTTAAAGTTGCCATCACATATGTTGGGTTTCATGCCTGGAGTTGATGGCCTATCACCTAAAGGAGGCCGGGGAGGTCTTGGCTGTCTCTCATGCTTCCTTTCTGAAGGGGAGTGAATCCTGCGCACAGGAAGAGTTGGTAATGGTCTGGTGGGCTCCAGGGGCTCAGCAGGTGGACCTAAAACCAGAAATGGATCAGAAGGGTGAACAGTGGCCAGGCCTGATGTTTGTGCTAAGATATTTCAAAGCCAGTACACAGTACTGATCCAATATCCCTACCGAGGGAATCCCAGGAAACCTCTCACTCATTCCTTAGGGCAGGTCTATACTAGGAGCACTAAATGGGCACTGTAGGGCATCTGGTGCAGATGTTCTAGGCCGAGAGGAAAGTGCTCTGCCCTCAGCATAATTACTGCACCCCCACAAGAGGAGGCTGTCTCCTGCCGGCCAGCATGCTGCCTGGGTGGACAGCACTGACTGAGGAATGCAAGTTACATCCATGACAGCAGTGGTGCAGACCTGCCCTTACACAGTGCAGACGTAAGCAGCAGTTGCCAGACACAGGAGAGCTGAAAGAGGGGAGAACTCAGCTGGCCTGAGCTGTGGGCTCGGTGCTTCTGGGATGAAAGGAAACTGCCAGAGGACTGTAGGGACACAGCATTGCCTCTGTTCATCTTAGCCAGGCTATTGGTTTAACACCCATTTGCAGAAAACCCCCTAATGGACACACGCAATCAGGATGAATTCAAATGACGGCAGCTCCAGCTTGGCTCCACCCTTCACGACCAGTCTGAGGAATAGTAACAGAGAGGGAGCCATGCTAGTTTATATACTATCAAACCAAAACAGCAGTCAAGTAGCACTTTAAAGTCTAACAAAATAATTTATGAGGTGATGAGCTTTCATGGGACAGACCCACTTCTTCAGACCATAGCCATACCAGAACAGACTGTGCCTTAAATATTGAGTCTGTTCTGGTACGGCTATGGTCTGAAGAAGTGGGTCTGTCCCACGAAAGCTCATCACCTCATAAATTATTTTGTTAGTCTTTAAAGTGCTACTTGACTGCTGTTTTGTTTTGACAGTCTGAGGAAGTGCTTCGAAAAGCGACCCCACTGCCCGCAGCCCCAAGCGTTCCATGAGAGTTCCTGGTCCAAGCCCTGACCTGGCTCCCCACCTTAGCTCATGGGAGCTGACAGAGTTACAGGCTGCAAAGATGTACAATGACTGAACAGCTGTGTGGAGACCCAAAGCATGTGAGGGAACGAACAGCCTGTGGAACCTGTTACACAGAAACCTTGTTCAAAGCGTGAGAACACTTGGTGCATGCCAGCTGAGGGGGAAATGGCTGTGATAAAGCATCTGGCATGATAAACTAAAAGCTCCAGACCAGGGCTGCAGAGAGACTTGCCAGGCCCCTGGGCAAGGTGGGAGGGGACCCAACTCCATGCCCTCCCAGAAGAAGGGGGCCCCGGGCAGAAGGAGCAGGGCTGGCAGCAAATGTCTCCCCAGCCAGCCCTTTGGGAGCACGACGAGTATGTCACATGAGGCTCTAGGGCAATTTAAAGGGCCTGGAGCTCTGGCTGCTGGGGCTAATGTAGTGGCAGCAGCAGTCAGAAGCTCCAGGCCCTTTTAACTCACTGGGCCCCAGGGCAGCTGACCCCCCCCAGCAGAAGCAGCCCCACTCCAGACACTGGGTGGGAAGTTTATTGCTGAAAACCCCCAACTGTGTTTTGCCAGGTTAATTTAATGGGCTGAGGCTGCCGCTGATGGACAGTGGCTACAGAGGGTCACTTAAAGACCCAGTGGGAAAGGCAGACAGGAAGGAGTGGTTTTCAGCAGCATGGCTGCTGCTGCCCCTAGCAGATTATCTCAGAAAGTGCCCCAGCATGCACACTGCTGCTAATGGGCCTGGGCTGTCCTGACCAAGCTACAGAGTCTATATCAGAGGGCACCACCCCATCTACAGACTAATTCCCGAACACCACTTGGGCTGTGGGGCTAAGGCTCCTGCTCTCACTGTTCCCAGCCCCCTTGTACTCCCGGAAGCTCTTCCTGGCACTCTCTGGCTATTAGGTGGTGGCAGCAGCAGGGCCAACGCCCATCCAAGCAGCTGCATCAAGTCTGATTCCTAGGCTCAGCTCCTCTGCACATCAGCACCATGCCCTCCCTGGCCCAGCGGTCTCACATGCACAGGAAGGGCTCTGCCTCCATCCCATGGCTCTGCTTACTGACTTCGCATTGGTGGTGGCATGCCCACCCCAGGGGAAGGAGAGGGGAAGGGAGCTGCTGGGCTCACTAGCCTGATTTGCGGTTGGTTTGGAAGCTGGGAACCAATGGAGAGGCAACTAACGCTCTCCCCTGTGTGGGCAATGGATGGCCACCTGGGCCAATGAGTTACTGTGTCTGTGGGGAGCAAGAGACTGACCCCACTCTCATGGGCACCCTCAACTTTGGGCACTGAGGATTCTATTCCACTGCAGTGGGTGGGCCCACACACCTCAGCCACACTTCACAGCTCCCTGGATGCTCACTAGCTATGTGGTCTTCCCAGAGCCTCCTACCTCCTGCTCATGCCAGCCTCCCCCACCCCACCCACCGATCCTGGACCTGGTCCTGGACCAGGCACTGACCGGCCTCAGCCTGTTTACCTGGATGAGGGTGGTCAGACTGGCCAGGCTAAGCACGTGGGCTCACTTTCTGCCCATAGCTGCTCTCCACAGCGGGGCAGCCAGAGCCGAGGCCCTCTGCTCAGGCCAGTCCTGGCCAGGGAGGAACCCTGCCCTTTGGGGTAGGGCTGCACCTTTCTAACTTCAGAGAACCAACTCCTCACCCCACCCCGGCTCACGCCAGCCCCCCTGCCTCCCGCTGACGCCAGCCCCCTTGCCCCACTCACGCCAGCCCCCCTGCCTCCCGCTCACGCCAGCCCCCTTGCCCCACTCTTGCCAGCCCCCCTGCCTCCCGCTCACGCCAGCCCCCCTGCCTCCCGCTCACGCCAGCCCCCCTACCTCCCACTCACGCCAGCCCCCTTGCCCCACTCTTGCCAGCCCGCCTGCCTCCCGCTCACGCCAGCCCCCTTGCCCCACTCTTGCCAGCCCCCCACCTCCCAATCATGCCAGCCTCCCCCACCCCACCCCCACTCACGCCAGCCCTGCTTGTCCCACCCCAGCCTCTGCCCCCATCGCTCCCTTGGCTCATTTTCACTGTAAGGCCCAGACAGGCACTAGGAGACCAAGAGCTGCAACAATTTGCCTGTGGGAGATGAAATGTGTGAATTAAGTGCCCTTCTCCCCCCAGGCAGAGTTTTAAACACTGTGGCACAATGAACTGCTCCCACGAGTCCCACTCACTCGCCATGAGTGAAGTTACAGAGATGTCACAGGAGACTGATTTTTCTTGTCTTCACCCAGCTGTCTGACTACTGGTAGAGAATCTTGGAGTGCAGCAGCCATGGACTGACTCCCTCCCTACATGACGATGGACTGTATATGAGGAGAAAAAGCTATGCTGCTCCATCTTTAATGACAAGTTGCATTGCTGGTGCATGCTTTAATAGACAATAAATGCAACATGGCCAAATTAATGTTACAGGAGTCAATGCTAACATTTCCTGATGCTTATGTTTACAAATATAGCCTTACTGTTGCCCTGATGAATTTGTTATAGCTCTTATACGTTAAGATAAGGATGCATAAAGCTGTTGCACAAACTGCCTTCTCCCTACTTTACCACCCTGTTAACCAAGAGATTTTCTAGTGTTCTTCATTTCAATTTTTTTCACTTGCCCCAGATCTGAGAGGAAATGTGTGAGAATATCACACACCCCCTGACCACTTGTCTTTCCTTCAGATACCAACTGCCATGCAGAGACAGCATTGCGCTATTTGTGTGTGTGCAACAAAACACGGGGAAGGGGGCCCTGAAAATAAAATATCTCCTATAATTTTCAAACTATCCTTTGCGTGAAGTGTAAAGGGGACAGGTCTTCTGTGTGAGGAGCCTGAGCCCTAACGCAGCTACACGTTCCTTGTTCACACACCCTTTCTGCTGCCTGGGAAATTTCCCCATCAGACTACACGAGTCACTCACTTTTTGCAGACTCTGGCAGGCACTCTCCAGTGCAAAGGGCCGGGCTTGGTGCAGTGATGCCTACCTGCTGGCATGGCTCCTGATGTGCCCTGCTGACTGGGTGGGTGGCAGTGGCAGAGGCCAAAGCAGGCCAAGTGCATTGCCCCGGATGCTTTGCCATACACTCCCAAACCACATGAACCTACATGCACCTCCTGCAGGAAGGTGCTGGCCTGGGCAGCCACCTAGCTACCAGAGGCTGTACTGCACTTTGATGGGAGGGGGTGTGGGTGAAAGCATCTAGACAGCAATTCTACAGAGGGGCGTAAGCTAGTGAGAGAGTATGACACCTAATATGAACGAAGAGTGCTTGATTTGCGTATGAGAGCTGTGCGTCAGCAACTGAAGCAAGGATTTAAGCAGTCAAGATCTGTTCTTGCAAAATAACTTACTTGTATCCATGGAAATACAAGCATTATGGGAACAACACTGGTGATGGGCTCATGATCATGCATCTGACACAGGTATGGACAAAAACTGGATGAAAATGAAATCTTGGATTATGGTGGCCTGCCTGGAACTGTTTTTCTGGATTTGTGGGTGAAAGGTCTAGCAAACAGAATCGTAGAATCACAAGATTGGAACAAACCTTGAAAGGTCATCAGGTCAAGTCACCTGCACTCATGGCAGGACCAAACACTGTCTCTAGACCATCCCTCATAGATATTTATCTAACCTGCTCTTAAATATCCCCAGTGACGGCGATTCCACAACCTCCCTTGGCAATTTATTCCACTGTTTGACCACCCTGACAGGTAGGAACTTTTTCCTAATGTCCAACCTAAACCTCCCTTGCTGCAGTTTAAGCCCGTTGCCTCTTGTCTTACCACCCAAAATTGAGGAGATTTTTTTCTTCCCCCTCCTTTGTAACAACTTTTAGGTGTTTGAAAATTCTTATCAGGACCCCTATCGTTCTTCTCCTACCCAGACTAAACAAATCCCATTCTTTCAGTCTTCCCTCACAAGTCATGATCTCTGGAGTAGAAGTGCAGTGGGGCAGGGGCAGGGCAGGTGGTGGAGTGGGAGGCTCAGGGTCTAGAGGGAGGTCATGGCAAGAGGTGGGGGTGCGAGATCTGGACAGAAGTTAGAAAGGAGGAGGGGCCTCAGAGCTGGGGCAGGAGGTTGTGATGTGGGGTGCTTACTGGGGCAGCTTTCCTTCAGTGGCGCAGTCCCCAGGGAGGGAAGGGAGCAGGTAGCTCTGTGCACTGCTGCCCTGCACTCACCTACAGCCACAATTCATGGCCAGTGGGAGCTGCAAGGGCAGCACTTGCAGGAAAAGGATGTGTGTGGACAGAGCTTCCAGCACTTGAAGCTCCAGCTGTGTGGGCAGACAGGGTCGGGGGGGACGACAGCAGCGCACGGAGTTGCACCCTCTCCTCCATGCTGCCAGGCAGGGCTGGTATGCAGGCGCTTTAGTGGCTGCAGCCCAGGGCCCTGGGACAAGAGAACACTGTCAAAAGATCTGCACTTTTGGTGGCCTCGAGATCATTTTGTGGGGTCCTCCTTAGCCCAAGGCCCTGAGCTGTACCCCTTAAATTCCCTTTTTCAATACAGCCCTGGTAGAAACCATCTTTCCTGTATAGCGTCTCCCTTTCCCAAAGGTTTTCCAGCTCCTATTAAATCTAAAACCCTCCTCCCTATGCCATCATCTCATCCATGCATTGTGACCCTGCAGCTCTGCCTGCCTACCTGGCTTGCAGGTGAAATTGGAAGCATTTAAGAGAATGCACCACGGAGGTCCTGGACTTCAAACACTTACTTTACCAGGACTTCAATCTCTTACTACCATTTGCCCTCCAGGACTTCGCTCCTCTCCTCCCTGTGTCATTGGTAGGGTACATGTAGGTACATGTACCCTGACCAGCGGCTCCTCCCCAGGACTACACATCAGTCTGTCTCAAGAAATCTGCAGCCTTCACACCAGGCAGGCAAGCCACCATTCAGTTCTCCAAGTCAACACAAACCCAGCTGTGCTTCTAATGATCAAATCCCCCACAACTATTACCTGTATCTTCCTAATAAGTGGAGCTCCCTCCTCCCAAGAGGTATCCTCCATGAGAGAGGGTACTACAACGTCCTCTGGAAGGAGGGTCCCAACTATGGGATAATTTCCCTCTGCTCTAGTTGGATGCTCTCCTTCCCTGAGACTTTCATCCTCCTCAATAGCACAGAGTCTGCCAGACCAGGGGCCTCAGCGTTCTACTGCGTCCCAGAACGTCTCCTCTATGCACCTCTCCGTGTCTCTCAGCTCCTCCATTTCAGCCACACTGGTCTCCAAAGCCCGTACACTGTCTCAGAGGGCCAAGAGCTCCTTGCACCGAATGAACACGTGTACTCATACACAGAATCTTAGGGCTGGAAGGGACCTCAGGAGGTCATCTAGTCTTGCTTCATCTAGCCCTGCTTCAAGCAGGATCAACCCCCACTAAGTCATCCCAGCCAGGACCTTGTCAAGCCGGGACTTAACCTCGAGGGAAGGAGAACCCACCACCTCTCTAGGCAACGCATTCCAATGCTTCACCACCTGCCTGGTGAAGCACTTTTTCCTAATAGCCAGCCTACGCCTCTCCTTCTGTAACTCCAGACCATTGCTCCTTGTTCTGCCCCATCACCTGTACGTGCTTCACTGGATGCAATGAGCTGGACAGCCCCCGCTCTGTTGCTGAGCGTCTGCCTGCATTCTCATTTTACTCCTGTAGCTCTTTCCTTTGTTACTGTTTTGTTTTGTTTTGTTTTTTTTAAATCTGGAGTTTCTCTGGCTTTGAGCTTACAGAATGTTAGGTGTATCTGGCCCTTCCCTCCCCACACACACTTCCCCCTTAAACTCCCTTTAGCCACTCCTGTTCACTATCCTGCCGCCCTATCTCACTTCCAGCACCCACCCATACCTCCTTGCTCCTGACAGCTCTGAGGTGAAACCCATGACCTTGCAGGCCTTCTCCACTAGAAATCTGCTTTCTCCTTCAACTCTGCCATTTCTGTGACCAAACCACAATACAGTACATCCACATTTCCTCGGTGGGGGGGGTTACTTTGGAGGTGATTAGCTAACCAGAGAGCAGGGGGGTGAAGGGGTGAGGACAGGAGAGGGTACAAAGGGCAGGTGTGGACTGAATTGGAGATGAAGAGACTGAGGAAAGGTACAGAGGGTTGGAACTTAGCAGCACAGAGCAGAAAGTCAGAGAACATTTTACAATTTTGCCTGGTATGTCTAAATGTGAAAAGGTCCCAGCTTCGGTGCATCTTCTTCCACTGGCTGGAGTGTCTGGCTAGCTCCTTGAGTCATGTATGTGTCTCTTTTTCTCTGCTAGAAGCTCAAGTTGCGTTGTCTACCATGGCCCCTAAATCCTTCCCAGAGTCATTGTTTCCCCCACCTGGGGGATACGGCCTGCATTCATCATACCTAGATGTGTAACTCTGCAGTTGGCTCTATTAAAATATATGTTGCCTGAAACGGTCCAGTTTACAAAGATAACCCATTTTTCTGTACGACTGCCTGTCCTCATTACTGTTTATCACTCTGCCAATCTTCGTCTCACCGGTGCATTTTATTAGCAGCGATTTTATATCCCTAGCAAATGCTGTTCAACACCCTTCTCAATTATTAACGGACTAGTATGTACATTGCCGTCATCTGAAACAAGAACTTTTCCCAAACACAGGGTAGACATATGTCTTAGTCATGGCTAGCTTTCCTGCATCACTATTAACAGTTTTACCATCTCCATCTAGCAATGGGCCTATACCATTCTTAGGATTTCTTTGGTTCCTAATAAATTGTTAAAATGCCTTCTTATCGTCCTCATCTGGACCAGCCATGGAGTTTCCCTGATGTCCTTAGTTCCCTTCTAAATTTTCTGAACTTCATAATTTCTAATTCATGTAAATTGATGTTCATCTCCCCTCTGTTCCATTTATTATGTCGCTCTTTTATTTCTCATTGCTGCCTTCATTTTGCCATCAAAGCAGGATGGGCTTTTAGCCACTGTTGCCTTTATTCTGCTTAGGATGGTGAAGAAAATGATGTCAAATTCCACATGAAATGAACTTTAGGGCAGAAGAGCGCTCACACAAAACACAACCCCTGGGTCCTTTCTTAGAGACCATTGCTGCTCACAACTCTTGCTCTATGGTCAGAGGTATCAAAAGCAGCTGAAAGATCTAAAGGAGCTGCATAGGTATTGGCCAAAAACAACCTCCATTAGACAACCAGATCAGGAACGTCTTTGTACCACAGCCTGGTCTAAGCCCAGAGAAAATGGGGCCCATACAATCTTGGGATGCTCAATACTGCCAAAATCACTTCCCTGTAACCGTCCCTTAAAAGGAAGTCTGGAGCCAGACTGAAGGCTGAGTGGTCTGGTTTGGCATGCTGAGCTTTGAGTTTGATTCCCAGCTCAAGGAGATTTACCTGCCGTGGGACTCACTGAGCTAACATACTAAAAATAAAACATGAGGGACGAAGTGGCTGTCACGAGTGTGTTCCCATCTGAGACACTAGCTGTAACCCTCCCGTATCTGTGTGCTTGCATGCTATTGCAATGACAGCACACCTCTTCCAGCAGAGAATGAGACCCTCAGCTCCCAGAAGACAGACCATGGAACAACAACAGAATCAGGGATAATGGCTCTGTGACCAAAGTCTTGACACGCTTGTTTAAGAGATGTTGCCACCCTAACCTCTACTACAGGATCTGTCTCCACCAATAGTAAACCAAGTGCCAGGCAGAGACAGCCAGAAGGCGTCAGAGCCAAAACACAGGTTCCAGCCGTAAGTTTGCCAAGAACTTTCAGATCATCAATGAGCAAAACTGACCAACTCTGAAGGAGAGAAGAACGCTGCTTGTTTGTATGGCACAGAACTGCCACCACAGAGGCAGGTTATCAGGTCTGAGCTTAATCAGTGAAACAGACAGAAAATTCCTCTCAGTGAGACTTTGCATATGAAATTGGGCAGCCTGGATTGACATTTCCTCCATCAGAAGCATGGCAATAAACTTCAAAAAGTCTGTGTGTGATGAGTGATCACCTTGAGAGTGACTTCCACCACTGGTACCTTAGCCTGCTCCCTTCATGCTTCATGTGTTGCTGACCATCTGAATACCAAGGTGACCTGTGAAGATAACATAGAGAGAGGAGGTATTTAGGAGCCACTGTGTCGATAGTTGGGGACAAAATTAATCACACTGTCCTACCAGGTTATCGACAGAGTGGTCCATTAACTATGCAAAATTCTCCCTCCAAGAGCTCAGAAATATCTATAAATCCATTAATCTCAACCAGTGGATCAATACTGTAGGCCTCCTACCCTATCGGGGCAAAGGTGATCCTCAGCCTCATCTCAGAGGAGGTAATGTCCAATCCTTACCCCTCCATATTCCATCCCAGAATAATCATCATATCTTGAATGTAACAGAGATAGCTGTGCTAGTCTATAAACTATGAAAACAAAAAAGCAGTCCAGTAGCACTTTAAAGACTAACAAAATTATTAGGTGATGAGCTTTCGTGGGACAGACTCACTTCTTCAGACCACAGCCATATCAGAACAGACTCAATATTTAAGGCACAGAGAACCGAAAATAGTAAGCAAGGTTGACAAATCAGAACAATTATTATCAAAGTAAGCAAATCAGAGAGCAGGGGGCAGAAGGGGTGGGGGGAGTCTAGAATTAGCAAAAGCAAAGTATGTAAAAGAGCCCCTATAATGAGCTAGAAAATTATCATGCGGATTCAAACCACGTGTTAATGTGTCGAATTTGAATATAAGAGAGAGTTCAGCAACCTCTCTTCCCAAACAGCTGTGAAAATTCCTTTTCACGTAATGGCTCTAGTCCTTTAACCTAGAAAATTCATCCTCTGAGTACTAACAGAGAGATAGCTGTGTTAGTCTATAGTCTATCAAAACAAAACAGCAGTCATGTAGCACTTTAAAGAGTAACAAAATAATTTATTGGGTGATGAGCTTTCTTGGGACAGACCCACTTCTTCAGACCATAGCTGTACTAGAACAGAACATCCTCTGAGTGGGCACTGATGTCTTCTACAAAAATAAGTCTCACTGACTCCCACAGACCAAGAACTTGGTCAGCTCGGGTACCCTTCCAAGCTGGCACCAGACTCAGGAAAACTATATTGTTTCAGGTATACTCGGAAAGTTCCAGTTCAGTTACTGAGCTAAAAATATGATTTTAAATTAACATTTTGTTTCTGTAGCAGAATTCATGGAATCCCAGCATCCCCTCAGTAATGAGCTCCTACTCACGCACTTTTTAGTCAGGACTAACCACGTTCACCATCACTGTTAACCCGTTCCCACCTTACTCAGCGTGCTCTGTTTCTGAAGATAAGCCATGCTCGCTGAAACTCAGGCTCACGCTGCCAGGCCTCAGGGGCAAGACTCAGTGATTGTTATTATTTGTTTAAGGACTCTCTGCTATCAAGCAAAGGCCTGGAACTGTATAAAGGGCTCTTGGAGCCTGATCCTTTTTCTCAGACCTGCTTGATGGTTTATGCAGGGGAAACTTGAGTCATAAGCCTGAGATCTGAAGTCCCATCTGGATCACAGTGAATATGAACGTTGGACTATAACCTATGGACTAATTCTGAAAGAACCCTTTGCAATGCTACATAGGAGGAAGACTGACTGAGACATAAGCACTTGTATTAGAGGCCTGAAGCCTGGGCTAAAGTAGCATTCAAAGCTTTCCTGACATATCAAAAGACAAGCTCTGAGCAACAGGCAGAACCTGCTCACAGAATCTGGTAAGAAAAAGGCTAATATTGCAGAAATGCATATTCTGAAGAAGTGCTAGGCACAGAACATTCATGCAAACGATTCCCGATATGAAGGGTGGTACCAAAACAACAGGAACGTACTGACCTCTCCAAAAAGATTAAGTCAGGATGACAGTATGTAATAGAACAAACCAGCAGTCAAGTAGCACCTCAAAGACCAACAAAATAATTTATTCGGTGATGAGCTTTCGTGGGGCAGACTCACTTCTTCAGAGCTGGAGCTATGCAGATATCTGTCAGTGCTGTACTGCATAGATCCAAATCTGAAGAAGTGGTCTGCCCCATGAAAGCTCACCACCTAATACATTATTTTGTTAGTCTTTAAGGTGCTACATGACCGCTGGTTTGTTTTGTTAGAATACAGACTAACACGACTATCTCTGTTAGTATGTAACAGAGTTGTTTTAACTGAGCCAACATGCACAAGGGGATGGGTAATAACTGGTGTGACAGGGTTAGGCCAGAAAGCTAGCTCTGAGAGAGAGAAGCAACACCTTGCAAAGGAACAGAGGGTTACCTCAGGGCAGTGAGGAAGAGCTGAGCTGGGGAAACAGCCAAGGAGCGGATGCTACAAACCAATTAGAGCCATCTGAGCTCACTTGAGGCTGTTCTAGGACTGGATAAAAGGCTTTCCTGCTAGAAAACAGAAGGGAATTGCTGAGGAGGTTGGAGTGGTGAGACCAGACAAGGGGAGAGGGAGTTAGAAAGCGCTTCAGAAACAGGTAGGGGAGGAGGAGTGTCCCTACAGGGAACACCTGGGACTTACCTCTTCCCAGGCAATTGGGAGGAAAGGGGCCTTCCCCCAGCCCCTTCAGCCCTGTGACATTGGGGCAGACTGCAGCTCAAGCCCATAGGGCCTGAGCTACCTGTGGCATGCTAGACAGGGCGAGAGGTCCAGAGCCCAGGAGCAAGGCTGACTCTTACCACACTGGCCCCATCAGAGGCAGCCGGCAATTTGTTTGTATGGGGGTATAAAGATATAACTCAGGAGTGTCTCTGTCCAGGCTAGGAAGGAACGGAAAGTTTCACTATTCACTGAGTTGGTCCATTATTACATGTGTTAGTGGTGTCAGGCGTACATGTGTTCGTGGTGCGGGAGAGTCTGTGGGATACTTGCACTGTGCTTTGTTAGCAATAAACTTGGCCTTGTGCCTTCATGTCTTGATAGATCTTGTGGTCAGTCATTGCGCACTCGGGGTCTGCTGTGCTGTCTGCACAGAGCTGGGGCAGCACACACCCCGAACATTGAATCACACTCCATCGCTCACCATGTATTTTATGAATCTGATCTCAGAACTGTACTCAGGTCTGCCTGTAGACTGATCTTTTAACCAATACTCACTCTCGTCTGTCTTAACACATTTTAGTTAAAAAGAATTGGCTGTGTGCGTGATTGGGTAAGAGCTGAAATATTCATTAACTCGAGAGGCAATGTTTCCAGTCCTTTCGGATTGGTGGAATTTTCTCATATGATGAGTAATATTTTCAGTAAGTGTCATCATCCCTGATGTGGATGTCTGAGTGCCAGCGAAAGGTTGGGTTGCTATACGGGAACTGTGTTGTTGGCTGTATTGTAGAAGTTGTTTTGTGCTGGCTCAGTAAATCTAAATATTAGAATACCCACTAGCACTGGGGATTGGCTGCCCCATTCTTTGCAGTTTTCCCTAATTGAGTAACTCCCGTATGGCTCCCTGGAACCATCAACAGCAGCTTAGAGTCTGGACTCTGTTTGAAAGAGATGCCAAACATATCCAAAATGTCTCAGGGCGAGAGTCCGCCTGCTCTTCACTGCATCCTTGAGGATTCAATCATGAAACTGTTCTGCTCTGAAAACCAGTAGTCCAGTCTCTGCTCAGACCCTGAGACGCAAGCTGCTCACTTGAAGAATCATCATGGAGACAAACAATAATCTATCCAAGAGGAGGGCCAAGCACAGCCACTCGGTTCCAGGGCTGTTCAACCTTCCTGACAATTTTCACTCCAGCTTAGAACTCCTCTGGCCTACCCACCCTGGATCTCCTTAAAGCAAGGCCAGGGGATGCATATCCCTCTGGACGACTCTCGCAGGTAGGAACTGAAACCCATCTCCCAACGACCTGCTACTTTCTCCATAGGGTGATTCACCCTGAGCTCCCGCAATCAACTCACTTCCCTGCTCATCCACTGCAGCACACTGCTCACAGAAACTACCATGGAAACTTCTCTCTTCAGGAATCTTCCTATGAAACTACCCCTCTTTTTATTGGCCTACAAAAGGATTGCTCTGTGGAGCTGCAAGCTCACGCCGAGTTTCACCTCCAGCACCTGAAGAGGAGTTTCATATAACCCAAGTTGCTACAGTCCTGGGCCAAAGAGTTAGACAGATTTTCTTTCCCTCTGCACCTCTCCTCATAGGCAACATGCAGGTTACAGGTGGACACAAGCTTAGGAACACTTCCCTTTTGGGTTTCTGTTAAGTCCAGAACCACCTCTAGGACAGTGGCAATACCCTCAGCTGGCTCAGGCTCAGAGGCACCATCTGCCTGCTCCACAGGCAAAGGACAGGGGTACATTCTCCTTCATTAGGCCCACTGCTGTTAGCAACAGGCAAACAATTGGAAACAGTTTTTCTTTCAACAGAGAAACTGCTGCTTTTCACAAACTGGGGCTTCTACCTTGTTCAAGCGCCATGGCACTAACTTTACTGGACAGCAATCCACCTAGGTCCAGCACAGCAAGAAGCTGTTTTAAAATTTTTGTCACACGTACAAAATGTTCTTCTGATTCCAAAGGCCCAGCCCCATTACCAGATCACCATAGCTCACCCAGAAACATGGCACACAACCGAGATTATCATCTTTGGCAAGACAAAGTTTCAAATGCAGACATCCTGTCAAGATCTGGCACACCCATCCTCAGCAATTCTCAACAGCAGAAGACTACGATGGCTTGGTCATGTGAGAAGAATGAGTGACAAACATCTTCCCTCTTCAATGAGCTGTCATGTGGTTTGAGAACAAGAGGAAAACCAAAGCTAAGATTCAAGGATGCATGCAAAAATACCGTGAAAAAATTCAACATCGATCCAAAATCCTGGGAATCTACATCATCAGCTTGAAATACATGGCAACAATTGCTATGACAGGGCACATTATCCTTCGATAGTAATGTGCAAGCCACGCAAAAGAACTTTGTCTTAGAAGGAAAAACTCTCAGACTCAAGAATTCGGAAATAGACTGACATTCGGTGATTATAATCATCCATGCAAATCCAATATTGGACAGATAAGCCATTAGAGAAGCTGCAAACTCAAACACTGCCCACAGATCCTCACCACTGCTGCTAGCCACCATCTCTCAAGACATCTTTGGCAGACTATAACAACTTTGCAGACATGTCACATGGTATATTTGGCATATCTCGTTGAAATTTTACAATATTCATAATGTCCTCAAGTGCCCACGAAATTCCATCCTGCATCACAGCTAGCATGTGATGAATTAGCACTAACTCAATGTAAGGAAGACAATGACTGTGGCACAAGATGTGCTGGTCACAGCAGAGAGTTCAATAGTTAACACTGTGCTAGAAGTTATACACAAGCTCTGCGTTAGGGTCAACCTGCCTCAGATGACTTAGCTGTAGATGACAAGCTTAGTTCTCACAATGGAAAGGCAACTACTACTTTCTGTCAACTGACCGAGAGCATGTGGGATACCAGGAAACCGACACTGAAAGGGTCTACCAGGCGCTACTGCTTCGTGGTGAGACGTGGACCACCTACAACACTAACAGAGAGAAAGCTGTGCTCGTCTATAAACTATCAAAACAAAAAAGCAGTAAAGTAGCACTTTAAAGACTAACAAAAAATTTATTAGGTGAAAGCTCACCTAATAAATTATTTTGTTAGTCTCTGAAGTGCTACTTTACTGCTTTTTTGTTCACCTACATTATGAACAGGAGAAGGCTACACACTTTCTTTACCCTCATCTTCTGTGTAAACTAATTGAGAAAACAAAACTGCCACATCTAATGGCTATTTTGAAGCACTAAAGTCTCCTCTGGCTTCATCATCTGCACTAGATGGATGATGGGCACACTACAAAGCATCTCCTGTTTGGAGAATTTATGGATGCTCCAAGGCCACTGTAACCAAGGCTCAGAGTCCAGGACGTTTATAAGAGGGACATGAAACTTTCAGCAGTGCCACCAGATGCTGGAAAGATATAGCTAGTAACAGGCCACCCCGCAGTGTTGTGCTCTGCCAGAAAGCAGGAGAACCAGCAGTGAAGATGGCTGGGTGAGGGGAAAGCAAAGAAAGAGAAGAAGAAAACAGAGCAGACCTCAAGCAATGGTAGCATACCAGCTTCTCCAGCCCTCCTGCCCAGGCGCCTTAGGACTGCACTGTCTATGGCAAAGGCTGTGACTTGAGAACTGGAGGTTAGTCACTTGCAGTGCTGAGGCATGAGGCAAAGAACTGAACTACTCGTTGTTTGTGCCATTGCCTTTTGAGATGGACAGGCGGCTCCACCGTTACAACAGGCTCAGAATGTTTTGTTCCCTCCCCAAGGGCTTTAACCACCTTACAAATGAAAACGCGAACATGCACTTTGCCTGTCACACCCATCCCCCCAGACTTTGACCTAAAGCTGCCAGAAATGCCATCCAGCGCTCTGGGCACGCTCAGAACAGTGAGCGCTCACAATAAACTGGAGCAGTCAATAACTATCACGATAGTCTGCTCATGGAGCTTTAACCACTGAGCAAACAGATGCCCCTCAGTTACACACTCGACCCAGTAGCCACTCTCCCACCCTGCTCCCCAAATGCCCAAGAAAAAGATCCCAGCTCTAGCAGATCAGGGAAGAAGCAAGTCCTAGAGTCAAGGAGCCCTGTTGGACAAGATCCTACTGGCAGTTCCTTCCTTTATGTCGTCAGGCAGTTCCAGTCCTCTACTGACATGGACCATGGTAGTGTGGCAGGTCCACCCCCAAGTACCTCTCAGTGACAAAGCCCTGAATGGAGCAGATTGCACATAAATGGCTTAGGGCCGGTCTCCAATTCCCTAATGCTTCTCTACTTGTCCGGGTCTCCTCAGCTTGGGAGCTCCTTGGAGTAAGGACTGCCTCTCAGGAGTGTCTGGACACCCCTAACACAGGGTTGGGGGCCACTGACCCATAGCAACATGAGTTGTGGACCACAGAGAAGTGAGAAGTTCCCCCACCCCCCATCAAAAACCCAACCCTTGCTGACGTGCCTTGCCTCACACACCAGCCCCGTGGGGCTAGAAGGCGAAGGGGGGACCAAGGTTCTGGGCTTCCCCAGGTCAGACTAACTCTTCTGGGGGCCTGGAGCTAGTAGATTTTGTGGGCCTCCCCTAGGTCAGAAATGAGAGATTCAATGAGCAAGAAAAGGGCAGCTGGGGCGTGGGCTGAAGATGAGGGTGCAGAGACTAGGAGGGAGGTAGGAAGCAAAAATGGGCTGGGGGTCAGGGGTCTGAAGGGAGGTGGTGGGGGTCTGGGTGAGAGCGGGTGAATGACTGGAATGGGGGCAGTGCTTACCCGTGCAGCTCCCCATAGGTACATGTGATTCCATGCCCCCTGCCACTCCCAAGCACTACCCCTCATTGCTCCCACTGGCCACAAATCTGGGCAGTGGGAGCAGGGTGGAAAAATCTCCTGGAGAGCAGTTCCCTGCACTGCTGTTCTCCCAGCTGGAGGGGGAGGAAGTTGCAGCACCCAGAGCTGCTTCCTCCTCCCAGCAGGCAAAGCGTGCAGACCAGATCTGGCCCGTGAGACTTGAGACCTCCCCCGCTGCAGCAGGGAGCCAGAGCTCACTCTCCAGCCATGGGAAGGGGTGTGTGTGGCAGGGTTGAAATGCCTGTGTTAGCTCCCCTCTGGGAGGGGGGCAAGCCCCAAGCCCTGGCTGGCTATGGCCTGTGGGTCATAGGTTCCCCACCCCTGCCCCAACACACAGTACATGCTACCATAAATAAATACAGTAACTATTAAATATGAATAGTAAGTGATGAGGAAGAGAGAAGGCTCAGAAACCCAGGTCCTGTGATACAAACAGATGCCAAATCCACCTGGAAGGTGTTAGAAATTCCTGCTGGCTACAAGAGAACAGAGTGAACTTCACAGTAGAATAACTTGTTCCTGCCTTTCACATGACCAGCACCACCCCATCCTGCACAGCATATCTAACAGCAACACTCTGCAGAGGGCAACCCCTCCTCCAGGCAGCAGAGAAGAGCTCACACCCCAGAGAGACCTGAGCTCTGTTCTTCCTTACTGTGCTTTTACCTACCTTTCCTAGGGACAAGTAGTTCCACAGCTCGCTGGCTGGTTCAGAAATTAAGTACTGTGTTTCTCAGTCCAGCCTCTTCTGGAGAACCAGTCAGAGTGTAAGTGACCAGAATGCTGGAACTGTTTCTTAGCCCCACTCCCTGGGGGAAGACGGCAGTTGCTCTGCCTGGATTGCCAGCAGGGCCAGTCTGATAGCTGTGCTCAGCTCCTCCACAAGGCGGTGCCACACACCTAGCAGCCTAGTGGTCAAAGCACTTGCCTCAGATGTGGCAGATCCAGTTCCGATTCTCCTTGTGAGCAGAAGGGGAGAGTGACATGGGAGATACGTCTGAAAGTGCAATGTTCTGACAGCTGAGTTCTGGGATAGCCCAGCCAGTGTATGTGGAGCCCTGCACCCTGCACTGCTGAAGCCGCTCTAGCTCCGATTAAATACAGAATCACTAGGGAAGAGATAAGGAGAATGTCACCCATTCAGTGATGATTCCTCAGTAACACTTGTTCTTTGAGACATACCAGTTGACAAGCTTTTAATCCATTTAATATGGGCCATCTTCATTCTATGACTCATTTTTTTAATTAAAATTTCATGCGGTGCCAAATTACATGCCACACAAAAGTCTATTTCATGACGCTATTATCTTTGTCAGTGAAACTTGTGATCTCATAGAAATTTAGTTAGTTTCATAGAATCTAGTTTCCATAAATCCATGAACACTTCATCCAGTTCTCCAGGATCCAAAAAACTCAACTTGACTCTGGCTCAACACTTAGGTTACTTGATTTGACGTGTAACAGGTCCTTGCCCATGCTGCCCAGGCCCAGACGTACGTGTGTGTGTGTGTGCGCATGTGTGTGTGCGCATGTGCGTGTAGTACAAGATGATACCACTATTTAGATTACCCTCCTGTAATACTTTATTAAATTGAATCCCATATCAGCTACTCCATTATCTTGCCTTTTTTGGATGACAGACTGGAGGTAGTTACCTGGGTCATCTGTTTACTCTTTTAAATTCTGGCACATCACTGGCTTTCTTTTAGTCATTTGGAATGTTCCCAGTGTTCCAAGACTTAGCGAAAATCAACATTCATGTTCCAATGAGCTCATCAGCCAGCTCTTTAAAAACTCTTGGGTGCAAATTATCTTGACCTGCTGATTTAAAAATGTCCAACTTTAGTAGCTTCTATTCAACTTTCTCCTGATGCACTAGTGGAATGGAAAGAGGGTTATCATATGATGTGACTACATTTGTTTTTCTCATCTACAGAACAGAAATATTTATTGAACACCTCTGCATTATTATTGATAATTCTAACATTCCCCTTCAGCAATGGACCAATACCATTCTTAGGATTCACTTTGTTCCTAATATACTTTAAAAACTGGCTTACTGTAGGTGGGATTCCCTCCAAGCTCTTTTCCACTTGAATTATTCAAAACACTGTCAGTTCTGGAAGAACACTTCACCCAGTTCTCCAGGATCCAAAACTCTCAGTTCAACGCTGGCTCAATACTCAGGTTACTTTACATTAGGCATGTGTATTCTGCAGCTACCTCTGTGCACACAGAGGTCTTATTCATACGACCTGGGTATAAAAGTAATAGCACTCTGAGATTGGTGGAGTCCACACAGCATACTTCCAATGCTTATTCATCTGACAAGAAAGTTCACTGAGTGGCAGATTGTCTGAGCAGAGGAAAGTCAAATATGCTCAAGTAGTTTCTGAAGCACTTGGACAAAAGTGCTCAGACACAATTTTTAAGCCATGGGAGTGTCCAACAGATTTGTTTGCTTCTAGCCTCAGTGCAAAACGCAGCACATTTTGTTCATATATGGAGCCTAGTCAGAGCCAGGCAGTAAGAGATCACCAGCACTGGATAGCTTTCAGACAAGAAAGGACACAGACACACAGGTGCAGACTTGTTTCTTTCTGGGTGATGCTCCACATCTTCTCCACTCCTAGGCCCTGCCACTACTCTGGCTCTTCTCAATTCCCCAGCCTTGCTTTGCTTCTTCCGGCCCCCATTCTGTCCCTCCCCGAAGTACCTCCTGTTCACCAACAAGCAGCTGATCAGCAGGGCCCACCAAACAATGGGTCATCACCAGCTATTTGGGTCTATGCCAGGGTTAGTGTGACATCTTTTCCACTGTACACCAATCTACAGTGTAATCAATACAGTCAACCAGGACTGAGCCACAGTGAATATCAGAACATAACAGATACAGTGGGTCAGGCCAAAGGTCCACCTAGCTCAGTATCCTGTCTTCTGACCGTGATCAATACCAGATGTCCCAGAGGAAGCAAACAGAACAGGAGTAAGTACTGCACCCGTCTGGGGAGATATTTCAATATCTGCCTTTGGACCCAGACCTATGGACTTAGCAGGAGGCATGAGTTTGGCATTATGACCTGAGCGTACTAAATTTAATGACACGGGGACTGAACACTTGCACTCTGCTGATGAACAAAACGTTACACTGAAGCCCAGTAAAGAGCATGTCTCTGATGTTACTTCAGATAACGCAAAAGCATTCTATTCGGGTCAGCGAGTAGCAGGACAGTCCCCTCGCATGCTCAAGTTCCTTTAGCTCTGGAGTTTCAGTTATTCCTTGGATGTTATGATCTATTAATGTCTGTGAGGTTCATTTATCAGCAATTCCAGCATTTTGCCAGTGGATTAATTGGATGTTTTGGTCTGATCATAAACTAGTAAAGGAATTTCTTAAAGGATGAGCAAATGCGTATCTCCCATTTAAATCTCCCACCCTTCTTAGGGCCTTACCCTGGTACTGTCCCACCTCACGTAGCCTCTCTTTGAGCCTCTGCCCAAGTGTTCATTGTTTCACCTCTCGCCCGTCCATCAAACATTTGCCTCTGCTCAACCCCGCCTCCTCCGACCACATTGCACACTCTGGGCTCATACCACCTTCCCACTCTGCAGTCTTCACCACCAACAGGCTCCTTCCTTTGTGCAGACCTCAGATACTCAAATCTCCTTTCTCCACTGAAGAGACAGGCTCCTTTCCTATCACTTTACCTCTTTCAAACGCTAAGGAAAGGAGCACAAGTTCCACAAGCAGGCCCAGAAGCCACAAAGTCTGGCCAGCTAACCCTTGTCCTTTCCCTTTGCCCTCCTGCACCCTTCCTGTAGCTCTCTGTCTGGATTTAGTCTCCTGGCCAGGCTCTCTGGCCTGCTTCAGCCATTGGAGCCCTGAATGACACAAGAGGAGCAGATACTGCCTGCTGGCCATAACCTCAACATGGGTGCTGATCTAAGCCAGAATACAGCGGATGGCGTTGGCTCCTACCTTTCACTTCCACAGCCCTTTGTGTAAGGGGAATGTACAGGCAGCAAGGGATGGAGAGAGCACTGTGCTGGTAGGCAGAACTGCTGTCAGGTGGTGAACATTAGAGCAGTCCCCAGAGCCGGAGCCAGGATGAGAATGTGGAAGCTGGAAACAGCTGCCTGATGGCCCCTTACCCTCCCTGCCGTAGGAGGGAATTTAGCCCAGAGACTGTAAGGTCTGCTAGGGAGGAAATGTACCTTTGTGTGTCTGTGAGATACCCAGCAGCTCCCCTGGGCCCAGTACAAACAAACACAGGGATAACGTAGCTCACCATAGATTTTCTGAATTCCTTGGAGATCATCCTGTGGGAGTTTGAAGTTGTGTGTTTCCATGTACTGGTAAAAAGGAGCCATAATCGCACTGGGGTCATTGGAGTGTTCCAGGCCCAGTGCGTGACCCAGCTCATGGACAGCAACCAGAAAGAGATCATTCCCTATGGAGAAAATACACATGCCGTTACCTTCCCAGCCAACAAGTTAATAACGCTGCGCCCACTGACAACACCTTGACATTCTGCACAACAGAATCAACCTTGGATATTGTGCAACCAATAGTAACACCCCCCATCTAGTGGTGCAGGGGAAGAGGCAGAAGAAAAAGGGTCTGCTCATTTGGATGTATGGTGGTGACTGATACAAGCTAAATATTGGAGACTGACTAAGTGGGTGGGCAGAGCGAGACTACTCCCCCGTCCCCATGTGCTAATGACCAGAGCTGAACCAACATGAAGAAGTGCTAGCAGTGGGACCGACAGTCACCAGAGGCTTGGGGGCAAGGTGTGGGAAGGGGCTGGCTCCATAAGGGGAAGAGCCTTGTGGGGAAGGGACGGTGCCAAAGGCAGTCAGGCAACACCCACTTACTTAGGGGAAACTCATTGGCACACAGGTATAGTCTGGACTCTGCCCCTCCACTGCGGGGACAGAAGAGCAAGTTCACAGCGCCCACTTACTTACTTACCCCAACAGGGCCACCTGAAGCCTGGCCCCCGGCCCTCGCAAGCCAGGCTGAGCGCTGCTGCTGTGACTTTCAAAGGGGCCCAGAGCTCCAGCTGCCACTGTCTCTCTTGCAGCAGCAGTGGTGGCTGGGAGCTCCGGGCCCTCTGCAGTTGGCCCCCTTGCTCCTCCCTCCCCCACCGTGGGCAGGCCTAAAGTGCTGAATTGTTCCTGGTGCAGACCCATACCAAACCACTCTCCTCCAGTGCAAGGTGCAATCAGGAAGGGACAGTGCCGAGGGGGCCCATCCATACTCCAAACTGCAGGTACAATACCCAGCCTCCATGAGCTCTGCTTTCAGTCTACGAGCACCACCAGACCTAGCATGACTGTGTCCCCTCCAGCTGGACGTGCAGACAGAGCCTACAGCATGATTCCTCCCCCGCACTGCTCCTGGGGCGATGAAGCTAAGGAGAATTCTCACACTCACCTCAGCTGCTCCCCTTCGCCAGGGAGGTGGGAAAGTGAACAATTTGCTGCATTCCTCACTCTGGCTGGGAAGCACAGGGGGCAGACAAACCTGGGTCTGCCCCATCTGGGAGACATGCACTCCTCCCTGAGCTGTGCCTGCTGGAGGGGCAGTGACCACAGAGAAGCACTTCTCATCTGGCCCCAAGCTGCTGTCGTGAGAGCACGTGGAGGTAGTCCTCTGTCCCGGGGCAGCCTGCAGACTGAACCCGCATCCCTACAAAATGGGTGCATTCCAGTTCAAGTTAAAGCAGACTCCACGGTCTAACCCATTCTGCTTCACCAGGTGACCATGGGCTTAACCCACCTTCACATTTGGGACAGAGGTTCTCCTGTATGGATGGTAAAGGTGTGAAACCTGGGTGGAGTCCCTCTAACGGTGCAGATTCAGCCTGAGCCTCAATGACAAATAAAAGGGGCTTAGGCTATAAATCAGAGGCTCTTCCACAACTTCACTTGCTATTGGCCTAACTTTGGTCCCACTGAAGTCAAGGGTAAAACGTGCACTGACTTTTAACAGGGGCAAGGTTGACTTTAACAGGAGCAGTTAGGGCAATGCTGAGTGCTCTTCAAAATCCTGCCCTACATGTTACAAAGACATCGACTTTTGACCATTCATACTTACGAGCAACCTCCAGCTCACCTCTGCCAGCAGGGTGCTCCAGCCGCACACCTGGGGCTCCCCTCCAACCCCCGCAGACCCGACTCCATCCCCCATGCCCGAACCCACCTGCATACCTGGGCCTTGACACCCCCCCCAGCCCCAGATCAGCCTGCATGGGGTTTCAGCCTGCCCCACCCTACTCAAGCACCCAGGCTCAGTGCACCCGATTTAACCTCTCCCCCACCTGGCTCAACTTCCTTGCAGCCCCAGCTCACCCCCCCACCCCATGCGGGTGGTTCCGACTTCAACCTGTGCCTGGGGTCCAGATCCCAGCCCCCAGCGGGGCTACAACCCCCCTCCACTCAACCACCCTGCCCCAGTGCACCTCCTGTTCAACCCCCAACCCAGCTCAACCCCTCCCTCCTGCAGCCCCAGCTCACCCTCCCCCACTGTGCTTGGGACTCCAGCTGTCAGCCGGTGCTGGTGCGCGCAGGGGCTCTATTCCCCCACCAGCTCAACCCACCCCTGCCCTGGTTCACCCCCATTCAATCCCCCCTCCACCCAGCTCAACCACCTTCATCCCCAGCTGACACCCCCCCCCCGCCAGCACACAGGGCTCTCAGCTGCCAGTGCATGCGGGGCTCCAGCTGTCAGGCGCATGAGGCTCTACCCCCCCACACACACACAGCTAATCCCCCCACCCTGGTTCACCCCATTCAACCCCTCCCCCCCCGCCAGCCCTAGCTCACACTGCCCAGCGAGCAGGGCTCCAGCTCCAACCCGGCTACCCACCACCCCTGCAGCCCCGGCTCCAACCCCCTGGCTGAGCTCAACTCCCTGCTGCCTGAATCCAACCCCCTGCATGCCCCAGCTCAGCTGCACCCTCCTACCACCCCTGCCACCCTAACTCACCCCAGGCTGAACCCCCTGCTCCCTCCCAGAGCCCCAAGCCAAGCCCTCCCTGACTTACACAAAATTCAAGGTACGCGAGAGTTGTGTGGACCATAGGCCTTGCGTACCTCAAGGGATTACAGCATAAGGGCACTTCCGACGTCTGACCGAATCGAGTTACGAGCAGGTGTTCAGAAGTCATTCGTAACCCGTTCGTAAGTCACAGACTATCTGCATAACATTATGATACATTATGATCACAGTATGATAGACATGTCAGGCTGGGATGCACTGTGAGCGGTCAGCTAGCCCAGTCCCACCTGCTGGGGGGGAGCCAAACAAACCTAGGCCATCTGTAGACAGGTGGATTGGCTGCTCACAGACCCAGAGGGGAGGGGGCTCTCACTGAGCCCTGGTGACCAGAGCCACACCATGCTCTAACCTCCTGCCAGAAGTCAGTGGGCAGGACCAAAACTGCAAAAGGCAGCCAGAGAACTGACACCTTCCTGGACTTCAAACTGAAGACCGGCCAGGAGCACCACAACCATTTAGACCTGCACTCAGAGGATGTGCAAGCCCTGGATGAGGCCTCCTTCCCCGACAACTGGGACAACCTTCTACAGAGCCAGGTATGCCTGGAGCAGGAGGGCATTTTTTGGAAGTAATATTTAACCAACTACTGTTCCCTGCTACTCTCTGAAAGTGTGTGTGAGTGTGAATGCGCTTGTAGTGGGGCACTGTTTGCATGCTGGTGGTAGAGGGCCTAGGCCAGTCCACCAAGGCCCCTCCCCCAGCCTCGCAGGAGGGGCTACTGGACCCAGACTCAGCTGGAAAGAACTAGGAACAGGCAGTGAGGGTCACAGGTTTAAAATGAGGGAACCGGACAGGGGCACCGAGCAGAGAACCCTGGACTGCACCCGCTGCTCCTCGAAGCTGGGTGAGGAGCCAGTGGACGCCGTCCAGAACTATGCCCGGATGCTACGATAAGGGAGGAACGGAAGTAGGCCCCACAGTTGCAGAGTGCCCCCCATCCACCATCCTCCTCCTGGTGTGACAGATTGCGGCTTTGGTGAGGGCCAGGAGGAGGTGGCCGAGGAGGTCTCACGACTTTGTGGGGGCCACAGATAGGGTGTGGGGAGAACTGGAGCCAGAACAGGGGCTGCAACCTGGCACACCCTAGTAAGTGTGCACCAGGTTTTCCCTCACACCGCAGAAGGGACAGGCTTCAGGGACAGGGGTGAACCACACCAAGTCCAGGCCTGTGCTCATGGCTCCCTGAAGAAGCTGCCTACTGCTGTCCCTGGTGCGTCTCAGGATTAAGGTGGAACACAGGCTGGCCCACTGGGGCTCCTCATCCTCCTTAGGTGTCAGGTAGTTCCGCCATTTGTGTCAGGGCAGGACTGGAGGGTGAGGAAATGGAGCGTGTGGGGCACGAGCACGTACAGATGTTCTCTAGGTGCAGTTCTAGAGCAGACCAGCTGCAACTGGTGCAGCCAGCTGGCAGTGTGAGGCCAGGGAGGGGCTTGTGGAACTGGAGCCCCACAACCAGCACCAGAGTTGCAATGGGTGGGCAAGGGCCTACCTTCTCACAGGGTTTGCTCCAGGAAGGCACTAGACCGTGCAGGTTGGTGGGGAACTCTGGGGCTGAGTTCCAGGGTCCTGCAACACCACCATGCCTGGCAGGGAGCTGCTGGGGAATCCCCTACTCGGCTGCAACTGGAGGGAGGTGCTTGGGATCCCTAGCCTAGCTGGGGCTGGCAGGGAGCTGCAGGGGATCCTCACTGCATGCAATGGCTGGGGGGTACCCACAGCCCATGGCGGCTCAGAGCTTTGGGAGAGCCACAACTTCACAGCTCAGAGAGGCATCAGGACCCTACAATACCCAGACCCTAGATTGAAGTCACAGATTCTGTAACATCCATGACTGCCCTGAGAAAAATCACAGCTTTATTTATTAGTAATGTAGTAACAGCTGAAGACCACACAGGGGACCTGGACTGCGGGGTGAGGGGCCAGGCCCTCCCAGTTTTGAAAGTCGAGGGGCTGGGCCTATCTTCTTTTTGCAACACGTTGAGCCTCCTGCCCCTCCTCTTCCTTGCAAGGCCCTGCCAGCTGCCAAGGCTGGAACCTGGCCCAGCTATGAGCAGCCTGGGGAGCTGTGGGGAGCCACAGACCCTCCCCCCTGCCCTGGATGCAGGCCCAGGACATGGGACCAGGACTGCTCTATCCCCACACTCCCTGACCTTCCAACTAACTTTTTGTCTCATTCTTGTGTAGGGAGATCTGCCCTTCCCAAAGTTTTCAAGCTAGGTGAGAAAAAGCAGAGTATGCTTCCAGAGAAGGGAAAAGGCACTGATCACTGCAAGGTGTACTTGTAATAAACTACAACAAACCTACAGCCCTTCAGGACAGGAGATGGTCTAGAACAACCCAAAATGCTTACAGTTTCTAAAGAATACTGATGCAGCTGTGCCCAGTCCAAAAAGTGCCTCCATTGTACCCGACACCTGATTCTAACTTTTCTACTCAGGTTAAGGATCACCTTAGTGGCATTCAAACATGAGCGTTCTGTTTCCAACAGCCATCTCAAAGGATATGGAATGATCCTGGATTAGGATTCTTGTTCATCCCCCACCTTTGGCTAAGAGACGCAAAACTGGGGAACCCTGACTGGTGGTAGGGCAGACATTGCGAGAAGTTGTATGAACCAGAAATCTCCAGGCCAGTGGCGAGTTCAGAGAATGATGCTGGCTTTGTTGCAATGTATTTTCCCTAAGACTTATGGAGGCAGGTGAATAGGAGGAAAGGTATATTAGAGGCAGTCTGTCCAAGATGGCAGCAGAGCACTGCCTTGGGAATCACAATCCCTGGCTCCCTTGGACCAATAGCATAGCAGAATACCCCGCTGCAGGCCCATACCTCCCTTAGGACTATGCCATGCATCTCCCACTCATATGCGATGGATGACCCAGTTCCAAGGTCTGACAGTGTCCTGGCAGGAAGGTGCAATCTTGCCCCTCCTTGTTTGCTTTTATATGGTGGTAATAATGTCCCACATTATTTGAATATGGTGCGAGACTATAAACAGAAAGGCGGCCTTGCACACAAGTAGGACCATCCCTATGTACCAGAAAGCTTAAACCTAGCACAGCCTCGTGTGAGCCAGATGCTCTGATCAGTGTGACCGGGCAGGTGAGCACCCCACTTTTGAAGACAGGCATCTGTCAGTATGGTGGCCATGAAGGAAGCTCCCCCTATGATCTTTTCCCTGGTTCAATGACAAAGTTAGAGAGGTAAGGGCTCTAGCAGAAATTACTCGCCTGGAGTTGATGCAATCCTTGTTTGGTCAGTAGGCTAAGAGTTGAGCCAAGTCCGCAAGCACTTTAAGGAAGGTCTGGCAAAAGCAGCCAGATAGGCCGTGTGTACCTAACAGTGAGTGGCACTTATATGCTGTGATTCGTGGTCTGCGAATGATGTGTGAAATCAGGGTGCTCATTGCATGAAAACTTTCAGAGGGGAAGAACAGGCTTGTAAAAATTGAACTCCTGGCCCGAGGATGTTGTGAAGACTAGGACTTTAACAGGGTTCAAAAAAGAACTAGATAACTTCATGGAGATTTGGCCCATCAGTGGCCATTCGGCAGGATGGGTAGGAATTGGGTGCCTAGTCTGTTTGTCAGAGGCTGGAACTGGATGATAGGAGAGGGAGCACTTGCTGATTTCCTGTTCTGTTCACTTCTTCTGGGGGATTTGGCATTGGCTACTGTCAGAAGACAGGACATTGGGCTAGAAGGACCTTTGGTCCGACCAAGAATGGCCATTCTTATGAGTACAGCCTTGCTCCCATAAAGTTTGTCTTTGTTAATAACAAAATGGATTTACCTTCATATATGCAAGCAGCTAGGGCTGCTAATAGTTAAGATCAACCTCCCAGGCATATCATCGGGGCTGCCACAGAGAAAATCTGTCAACAATGTATGCTGTCAGCCTACAGGGGAGGATTTGAAACTGGAATTGTTCCTGGCTGACCCTAAAGACTCAGGAACTTTCTGTAAAACAAGTGAACGTGTACATAGAAACATGCTGTGAGAGCTGTGCACAATATTCATTCAAGAAGGGTCATGAAGGGAGGGGATTAGAGACACTAGGGTAAGCATCCTCTGGCAGGGAGTTCCACAGGTTGACTGTGCATAGTATAAAGAAATACTTGTTTGTTTTATATGTGCTGTCACTAAAACTAACAATAATGTAAAAAACAGGAATAAAAACATAAGATCAATACGATTAAACAAGTTTGAGCCTACTGCACTCCCTCTGTAGTATGTTGCCATCAAACTAAGGAAAATTAGCATCCTGAAAAAACAGCTAAAACACTGAAAAGTGCTAAACCAACCCTGGTGGTAGGGACTTACCACCATGTGCTTCTTCACATTGGTCTTTTTAACTTGCCCGATACTATTCTTACTTATGTTGTCATTTTTCAGTGTGAAGGGGCAGGGATGACACCAAATAAAAAACTTATGATAAAAAGTAACAAGATGAACAATGTACACTGCCCTCTGATTTTATAACTTTAAAATCTCATGTTACATAACGAAGTGGTGACTGAAGAAAAACACTCAGTCACTTTTGATTGCTTGTACTGCTGAGAACAAGACTGGAAACCCAAATATACACAGTTGTGGTCTGAGAAAATGGACAAGCACTTCTATTAAAAATTCAGATACTTCTTTTGAGGGACTCTTGTTCTGAATGGCCATACATACTTTGCCATAGCAACCAGGGACTGGTATCTGTTCAACAACACCTGCACTGATTAAGTGAATTACCCAGGAACTGCATGAAATACATAGTTATTCTGAGAAGCTAGAATAGGCAATTCATTAAAATGGGAGAGTTCTTGTGTCCTGTGAGAAAAAACAAAGACCACTTGTGTTCTTCACATGGCATATCTGTTCACGACTTACTAATTTAAACAGTTTGCACGCTTACCGAAGACCTCCCCCATTTCTTTTGTTGAGCATGCCACTATTAACTTGCTAAAATTGTTGAGAGAGAGACCTGCAGAAAAGCAAAAAACCTACAGGTATGGCAGCCAAAACCAGTTGTTCAACTAGCCCCAGGGGCACTAGCTTAACCATACCTCCTGGACTAAATGGATTCCTCCAGTAGTCAGTGAAAGATCAGTACCATATACAGTGTACACAGAAAACAGTCTCACATGCCAGCAGTATTTTGGAGAACTTTTAGCAGAACCTACAGTTGTGGCTTCTGTGCTCTGTAATACTGACGTGACAGTTTTGCAAATTCAGTCCCAATGCTTCACTGTAAGCATAAACAAACATTTTAAATAGTTTGCTTGCATTTTCTATACAGCTATGCTAAAAAACAAAACGCATTCCCATAGTGATGTATCTTGCATATTAACAATTACTGAATACCCCACTTTATCAGTGCACATTAAGATTTCTAAAAATTACTAAATTGGTAGCAGCTATACTAAAATCTTTTTTTAAAGAAAAGCACAGTATGGAAAAAGGGCTTTGTTACTGACCAGCTGTTGCGGGAGAGGATTTTTTTTTGGTGAGTATATTTCAAGTTTCAAACTGAACAGCCAACTAAATCTTCGGGATGAGTCAACACTAATTATAAAACATAATTATGGAAACTAATCTAGAAATGAAAAGGTAATACTACTTGCAGCTGAAGGACGTCATCTATAATAAAAGGGATAACAGTCAGCCACATGGGGAGAAAGCCCCTATACCAAGGGGAAATTTTTCCCAATTCTGGCAACAGCACTTGGCGGGGCAGGGGGGTAACCACACACACTGAATGAAAGCTACAGTGAGGGGGGAATACAACTCAGTGAAACAGTAAGAGGGGAGCCAGACTACCCTTTAAAGGCAAACACTGAGGGGACATTAAACCTTAACTCAGGTACTTTGATACCATGGTGATGAACCTTCACACAACTCCAAATGCTGGTATTAAACACGCTCCTTTTAAGCTACAGTGCTCCAATACTGTTTAAAATTAAATTAAACTTTATTACAAGCATAGCTTTATCTTGACAATGGATTTTTTTTTCAAGGAACTGTTTTGAATCCATAATCTTCTCCATGCATATGAATCTGTAATTGGAGACTTATGTTTCACAGCATTCAGTTAAAGAAAAAAAAAAAAGCTTAACCCTCTTTTTTCAATCTCAGGAAAGACCCATGCTCCCACTGAAGAAAAGGTCTGAAAATAAAACAGCAAGTGTTTGGAGTTACTGGAAGGGAAGGTAAAAACCAAAACGCACGCACAGTCTCTTCACTGTTTAATAGTCAAAAGACACATTTCTGATTCCCAACAAGCATCTTTGAAACAGCCAACAAGACCTCTTTTCTGTCCTGAGACTCAAAATAGGAAATTTCAGGATAAAATCATATTCAGGAAAATTAAGAAATTAACTCAAAACAATGAAACTTGCAAGTGAAACCTTTCTGCTTTCTTACCCCTGTACTCCTTTGATGAGCATACTCAACAGCTTGGTCTGCTTGGGATTTGGATCCAACTTTGCCTGTTTTTTCAGCACTACCCCCTTCCTCACCTACAGGAAAATTTTCTCTGCAGAGGTAATGGCCCAAATCTTTAAAGATCTACACAGCTAAGCATGCATAAATTTTTGCTCACCCCTACATGTACATGCAGGTTTGAAGGTGCACAAACCTCTGATTTGCACATGCATACCAGTGTTTTGTGCAGTTAAGATGGAGTGCATTTATTGTTAACTGGGAACTAACTATCAGTGGAAGAAGAGGGCTCCACTAAACTGCCACTTCCCTGCTATATGCCTATTGTTGACTTTACATTCGTCTTCTTGTTTTAAAAAATTGACCTGCAATCTTACCATCATGATTAGAATTTCCCAGAGTCCATGGTTCATCTGAGTCAAAGTGAGTATCTCCTCCTATTCCTGGTCCAGGAAAGTAAGCATGGGCTAGGAATCCACCCTCTCCATCAAATGGAGAGCTGTCTCCATGGAAACCAGAGGCAAAAAATATCATAATATCTGCTTCCTTCCTGTCACTTTTAATTTCATGATAAGGGACCTCTTCAAAGGTTAGTGGCGTCACTCTCTGCCAAACATCAAATGCCTGACGAATGGCTCTCCTTGTATCAAGCTCTCCAACCTTGGGGGTATAGTTGTGTACACTGTGTGAAAGAGAGAAGAAGGATTAATTAAAGGCACACATCCTATTTAAGTCTTCCCTTTACAACAGCTAGCAATTCTTCTACTGAGGCCAATACTGAACAGAGTCTCAGTTTCTGCAAAAAAACAACAAGTCGTCCTGGGGCACCTTATAGACCAACATATTTTAGAGCATAGCCTTTTGTGGGCAAAGACCTGCTTCATCAGATGCAATGTGACATCCACTGCATCTAACAAAGTAGGTCTTTGCCCACAAAAGCTTATGATCCACAATATCTGTTAGTCTCCAAGTGCCACAGGACTTCTCATTCACTTTCTGCAGACAATTGTATCTGCAACTGTTCACACCTACAATTTAGGTCACTTTTACCCATCATCCATAGCCCACTGAAGCTAACAGGAATCCTTCCTTGACTTCAGTGGACATTGTGTCCAGCCCTGAATGCCTAATTATTAGGAATATAAAATGTTAACCACTTAAAATAATAAGCAGATGTTTATCAGTAAGGTACTTTGTTTACTGATTAAATGCCACTGCTGCCCTGTGCCCACATGTCTGCTAATGGCCCCATGCCAGGGATCCAAACGGTCAGCCCCCCATGACTGGAACTTTGCAGTTGGTCCTCCCCCGAGGTCCTGGATGCCAAGAGTCTTGGCATGAGGCTTGCAGATGTGTGGGTGTGGGGTGGCAGCAAAAGCCACAACCAGAATCCCGTGAAGGGGGCCGGCACCCAGGATCACAGGTGCAGGGCAGGTAGCCAGGAGCCCAGGCACATGAAGCCAAAAGCTGGAAAGCACTTAACCCTCAAATAAATGCTAATTTCAAGTGGGGAGGGGGGCATATAAACGCATAACACACAAAAACTCTCAAAATATTTTTGGCTTACTCTGAAAATGCCAGTATTAGAGACACCTGTATAACCTCTTTTAGTCACCTTAGCACGTGGAATAAGTCACATTCTTTAATGAAAGTGATACTCTATTTCTCCTTCCCTATGGAGGTCTGAACTCAAAACTTTCAGATCTATAGCAAAAACCTCAGACACTCAAGCTCTAAGAATAACTGTCTGGAGAAGCACACTGTTACAATTTATATAAGCAAGTCGCTAAAAGGGGCGCAATGTACGGCTTCCCAATGGATTATGTAATTGTTTGTGAGCCAACACAGCGGTTGGTTTCAGGACCCCTGGGTTCTATTCCTGACTCTGGGAGCACACAGTGCTCCAGAGCTTAGAGCAATAGATCCAGACAGTACAGTTTAGTACATAATTTTGCACTCATTCTGTAAGGCAGTGGGACAAATCTGATATGGTAATTTTAGAGACTTGTGTTCTGGTCCCAACTCAGCTTGAGTTCTCTCTTCTATGAAATAAGCGCACACTAATTGACTCTCCTAAAATAGGCTTATGAAGCCTTGGGTGAAGAGCACAAACAGGCAAAACCCACAGGCCAGATCCAGCCCAGGCTTGCCTTGATGGGGTCTGTAAGGCTTGTGAGAGCTGGTGCTGGACACTGGGGGGGAGAAGGGGTGAGCTGGATCAATACAGGCCATGGGGTTTTCATTCCCCCCTCCTGATTTATGGTACCTAGAAACCATTAGTTCTATTTGTATTGCTTCTCTAATCTCCCTGACCATTTCAGTCACCATCACTATCTTGATCAGGTGGCTGGTAGAGTATTCCAACTGCCATATGCCTATTACTAAAGCATGGAATTTCTATCCATAGGGATTCTGTGCTACAGTTTGATTCTTTTAAGATTTTTACTGTATTTCACTCTACACTTTCTTCCTCATATAGTGCACCACCATCACCAACACAACCCAGTCCTATATATTTTGTGCCTGGTACTACAGTGTCCCACTGACTGACGCCACTTACATCATTTCACACCAGGTATTCAGGTTCACCTATCTCAGTACATAGATTTTATTATTTTTCCATTAGCATGAAGTTACACAATATAGTTAATTTTAGAAATGCTTTCACTAACTCATGTAGCCTGTAAAAAATAAAAATTACACTTACATACCTGCCATTTAGAACAATTTACAGTAAACCCTCAAAATGCACCATTTTGAGTTGCATTTAACTTGCATGAATGCAAGTCAAGCACAAGTCAAAAATCCTGCTCCCCTGCACAGCCCCAGTCTCCACTAATGCATGGCTCTGACTCACCTTCTCCCCACCACCTCCCCTGAAGCCCTAACCCATCCCAGACTTAATCCCCCTGCTCCCTCCCATGGCTAAGGAGACCATATCTCCTTGTCCCAAATATGGGACAGGGAGATACGCAGGGGAGGGGCAGCTCCTCCCAGCTCCACCAAGCCCTGGGGAGCTGGTACCCCACGCTCAATCTCAGGGAAGCAGTGGCCACAGGCGCTCCCAGCCCCAGAGAAGTGGCAGCTGTGGGCACTCCCGGCCCTGAAGCCCTGGGGAAGCAGCAGCAGCAGCCATGGGCATTCCACTGGGGGAAAAAGCCACCCCCCACCCCCACTTAAGTGAAATTCAGGATATATGAAGTTGCACAGGAATCAACCCTCATGTAAATTGTGAGTTTACTGTATTTCAGTACTTCATTGAGTTTTAATACACTGTCAAAAAATGTTTACAGAAAATTCCTGGAAGCATTTACCATGACTCTGGAGTTGATATATATTCAGACTATTAGATCAATAAAAATTAAAATAATAAATTTCTTATGTTTTCTATTTAAGTGATAAAACATTTGAGTGCTTTTCAAAAACAAAAACATCCATTTGTAATATTTGGTATCACCTCTGGAAAAAAAACCCAGTCATGGTTTAAATGACAATCAAAAAGCAAGTAGGCAACATATAATTGCTATGTAGCACTTCTGATTATGTCATTAAAGCACAGGGCCAGATTTACAAAGGCTTCTTCAGATGCTGGTAGACTTTACTAAGCTGTCCAAAATTTTAAGTAAGTTTGGCACCTAACAAATGGCACCCAAATACCTTTGAAAAATCTTGTCCCTAAATGCTTTCAATAATTTTGAAAAGGGGATTTAGAATCCTAAGTCACTTAAACACTAAAAAATTACCTATTATGTTTCTCTAAAGATCTCTAGTATGCATGCAAAGACGCTCGTTCATAGCTCAGTATAAAATATGCATCAAAATATTCTTCACCCTTTAAAAAAATTAAAACATACCTGTATGTTATATGCTTTTGCCTCCATTTTTGTCCAGTTAATGCATATCGCTTATTCCTTCGGCTATGGCTTAAATGGGGATGATCAGGAACCCCACATCGAGGCTTCTTCATCCATCTAAAAAAAATGCCCAAATAATCTACTGCTGAAAAGATGTTAAATCTGGGAAACAATTTAGATGTGATTTTTATTTTTTGTTAAAATTGGTTTAAACCTCAGTTTAATCTGAACCAGGCTTTACAAAAAGAGGAATGATTCTGTCCTGTAAAATATAAGGAATGTGCTGAGCAGAATGTTCTCAGAGAAATCAAGGGTGCCTGTACCTTTCCCCAAAAGAAAAAGATCTAATTAAAAACTCTTTATCCATACTAAGTAACCAGCATATTATGGGAAAGCAGCAAAAGATACAGATCAATTTTGTCCGTCAGACAGCAAATGTACTTAGGGAAGAGGCACAAAATGATTCCTAGAAACAGGAGGAGACAGAAGCGGGTAAAAACAGAAAAGATGTGAGTGAGGGTGAGGCTGAAAGTTACTGGTGTAAGTCTGGCTCTGGGAGTAATCAAGAATGGTCAGAATGAAAAGCCTTGGCCAGAAGTTATTTCCATTGGCTCTCACTCAGTAGAAGCTGACAACTGATAGTTCAATATTTTAGTAACACCCAGTAGCTACAGATATTTGTAGAGTATCTGTTGACAGACGTTTCTATGGGAAGAGATTCTCCAACAAAACTTCTCTTGACAGAGTGCGGCCATACACTAAAATGAATTAAAAGAGCAATCAGCTGGACTGCCTGGCCACTCTTCCAACAAAACAGCCAATAGGAAGTACAGCAGACAGGGCTGCCCAGCATCCTGGAAGCCCCGTCTGTCAACAGAAGGGCCCTCAGAGCATCCACACAGCAGCCCCGTCTGTCAACAGAAGGGCCCTCAGAGCATCCACACAGCCCTTTTGCCGACAGAATTGGCCAAAAAAGGCACTCTTCCTCAGGATTCTCAAGCATTCACAACATCTCTACATCTGTTTTTAATACAGTAGCATGAGCCCTGTACCTGAGTTTGTCTACACAGGCTGAGAGGCTCACTCCAGAACAAGCACAGACATAACCTAAGAGAAGTTTAGGAGATCCGAGGGTGTCCTCCAGTTCTTGCAAAATCCATGGACTGAATGATATATTCACAGATTCAAAGACCACAAGGGACAATTGCGACCATCTAGTCTGAACTCCTAAACACCACAGGTCATAGAACTTCTGCAAAAAAATTCTAAGAGCATATTTTAAGAAAATCCAATCTTGACTAAAAACTGTCCATGATGGAGAATCCACACTGCCCTTACTAGCAAATTGGTTAATTATTCTCATTACTAAAACCATGTGCCTTATTTCCAGTCTGAATTTGTCTAGCTACAGCGTCAAGGTACAAGAGCGTTATACCCATGCTTGACTGAAAAGCAAATTATTACAGTCTGTATGTACCTGCATGGAAAACAAATGTGTAAAACTGAGTCACTCCTTAACCTGCTTTTCATTAAGCTAAGCGGGTCTCTTCTATCACCCCTTAACCTGCTTTTCGTTAAGCTAAGCGGGTCACTTCTATCACTAGCAGCGGCGTTCCCTCTAATTTCTTCCAAATCAATTTCGTACACGCACCAAGGCATGTACAGATATGCAACATCAGCCGGAACACATGACGCTGGCCATAGGCACTCGGTTAATCCGCCACCTGGCACCTGCATTGCTCCTGGGGAGCCACTTGAGCACCCCGCTTACAGAGAGCATCGACTATAACGCGTGTTATAATTCTTTAATCACTTCTGGGGAGCCACACGAGCACCCCACTTACAGAGAGCACTGACTGTAATGCGTGTTATAATTTATAATTAATCACTCCTGGGGAGCCACTCGAGCATGCCGCTTACAGAGAGCGTTGATTATAACACGTGTTTTATAATTCTTTAATCACTCCTGGGGCTCTCCTCTGAATTCTCCCCCACTTTCCAACATCCTCCTTGAATCGTGGATTCCAGATGAGGACGTACCATTTTGGCAGCAGTTACACCCCTGCCAAACACACAGTTCAGATAGCCTCTCTGCTCATCCTTCAGATTCCTTACACCTTACAGAAGGGCATTTCATGTCAACGTTGTTCCTTTATCACATATGAGTAATCTCACCAAAAAAAACTATCAAGTAAATCTGACAGGATCTCTCTCTCTCAAACTGTTTTGAACGATCATTAATTATTTTAGCCTCCTTTAATGTTTTATAAATCAAGTCCCATTAGGAAAGCTGTGTAACTTGTCCCTGAGCTCAGTCCATGGGAAAAGAACTGATGTAAGACAGATATTGGCTGTGAGGTATTCTGCCCTACATGAGACCACTTCTGGACAAAAGCTAAGGCCTGGCCTATAGTACATAGTGAGGCTGATGTAAGGCAGTTAATATTGACCTTGTTGTGCATATGCCTACATTTAAATTGATCTACACTGGGCAGTTACAACACAATATTTTAGTGGGCCCCAAAATTCACAGTCTCATAGTCAGCAATGCAGGACCAATGCAGGAAGGTGCTGGGAGAAATTTAGTTCAAAATATTTTTCAAATCTTGTGAGAAGTTCTATTCCAAAGGTTGTCCCTAGAACTTGCAATTTGTGAAGGGCTGGAGGCAGACAATTTTGCAGAGTTCTTCCTGGAGGATGGCTCTAAACTCCTGCTTAGAGTAATGATCTGAGCTTTCACCAGTTGCTATGGTGACAGGGAATGCCACTTGGTGAAGTCTGAAGAGAAGGTGATAGAAGATGTTATTTCCTTAGCTGTCTGTACAACACAGCACAGCAGGGCCTTGATCTTTTATCGTAATAATCATCATAGCCATGCTTCAGCTCAGTGGCAACTCCATTCCATTCTTGCTTCCCGTGTTGTTCTTATACCCCTTCCTGAAAAATCATATGTAAAGAGAACAAATTCTCTTAAGACTTCCTATATTTTACTGTTATAGGCCACTCGGTAGCACAGAAACTCTTATTTTAGCTCCTAGGTTGGTAAAAATTGTGTGCATCAGAGTCACTGTTGAACTGAAAGAGCTGCAAGGAGAGGAGCAGAGAATAAGAGAGAAAAAACAAAACAGTCCTGATTCTACTTTGCTGATCAGTGTCTCAACAAAGCAGTACAGAGCCATACAACATCATGATGTACAATTCAGTTATTGTTGGTTTTGTCTCCCTCTGTGATTACGAGCTTTTCTGTCCATCACAGTTATTGTTCTGTCAAGAAACTTATGATGGGAGGGGTGACACCCTTCTGCCAAAGACTCCTCATATGTAAGTGGTGCATGCACACAGTACAGAACTATAAATCTTTGGGGAGATGCAAAAGACCTGGCAACCACCTTTTAAAAATTAAATAGGTTTTCATGATGAACCTCCTCCACAAAGCCCACTATCCTCAGGTTGTTATCTCAAAACCCTCCCTCCATAGCTACTGCTCAGTTTGCAAAGGTTTGTTTTCTCTTGTTTTTTTTCTCATGTGCTGGGACACCAATAGGGAGGAGACTTGTGAGCCTTTCTAGAGGACTTTGCATAGGCCTATATGTCAATCACAGAGGAAGGACTTATCAGCTAGAAAAGAGGTTGACAGAAGGTTGTCTTCCTTATTGGGAGATCAACATTGTGGTGATCCATTTATCAGGGGTCGCAGCACACCTGCCTAAAGAGAGGAGGTAGTTGTAAAGTGGCTGCCTCCCACACAGAGCGTGTGTGGGAAAACTTTTTGACCCATGGGACACACCAGGTTCAGAAATTGTATGGTGGACCAAGTAGGAAATGGTGAGGGAGGCGGTGCAGCCACTCCATCACAAGCATTGGGACTGGCCTCGGTGCCAAGGGAGCTGAGGCTGCAGAGTTGGAAAGGAGGGTAGAATGGGAAAGGCCAGGGTCTAGCCGCTCCTACTCACTGCACCGTCTGGGAGTTAGGGTGGTTCCTCCCAGAAATGCAGTCATGCCCCATTCCCTGGAGAGAATCTCAGGGTCTGGAATGAAGGTGTCAATGGGCCAGATGTGGCCCACAGGCCAGAGTTTACCCCACCTCTGAGAAAGTGGTTTCCAAAGCCTGCTGGAAAGGGACAGGCTTATTGTCAGACTATATTCATTACATGAGCTATGTCATAGATTCAAATGCAGTGAAAGGGGAAAATAAGTGGAAGAGACTCCGTATTCTGTTACAAATCTAGAAAAGTATATTTCTATATAAAGATCCCACAAAAAAAATAAATTACACAAATCCCTGTAACAAGTTCAAAGGGAATACCCCTCTGAAAACTTTCCCAAAAAGGATAGGAAAGCTCGTGACTGTGGCCCTCAATCTCCCAACGTTGCAAACTAGAACAAGTTACTTTAATGTGAACTACATTAGAATGCAGAGAGAGCACAAGTTTGTGCAAGCTGGAACAGGCTTCTACATAGATTAAACTCCCAAACTGAGGCAATTCTACTGTCAGACCTGGAAACTGTTTTAGAGCTCCCTAAGCCCTCTCCGGAGGCAAAAGAGAACCCACCACCTGACTCAAAACAGTCACAAAGCAACTAAGATAGTGAGTTCTCAGCTCCAAGAAAACTCCAGCAATATATTTCCCTAAGGTAAAAACCTATTAAACCAATACAAAGGCCTCCAACAAGACCAAAAGCACAGCCCTAAAAAGCCCAGCCTGCAGTTGGTTTCCACTTTCCCATTCCTCCTTGGATACAGAAGGATTTTAGAGCAGAGGATAAATATTTTCTCACCTTGGCAAACAGAAATGTCTGCAACAGAAAGTCTAGATTGATAGTCCCTAGGGATCTTATTTCAAGCACACATCTGTCACTTAACTACTGATTCACAAAATTTTAAATAAGAATGTTGTATTAAGATGCGTCTAGAAGATAAACACAAAATAACCTTTGTAAATCTTACTCAATAGTTGTCTGATCCAACACTCCTGTTACTGGGATCCCATAAAATTGTTGCATAGCAGCAACTGCAGACTGCATAGCTTTTCCTGAGTGCAGGGCAGACATTCGGCTTTCAGAGGGAAGCAAATAGCCATATGCTTTTAGCCAACTCTGGAAAAAACATGAGAAATAGAAGCATTAATTATGATGCAGGTCAGTTTTGAAGTTTACATATAAAAATACTTCCTTTAAAGTACCGGAAATATTTTCGTCTGACCACTGAGTTGTACAAATTCATTGGCTCTTTTCCATTTCACTTTTTTCTTGTTTTGGTTGAACATAGTGAATTTGCATCATAAGCATAAAGGAGGGAATTATACTGGTTAAAATATCTGAGAGTAGGTTCTTTCCATTAGTGACAGTGAATTACTCATTATCAGCCCCTACCAAATTCACAGTCCAGTTTGGTCAATTTCAGAGTCACGGGATTTTAAAAATTATAAACTTCATTATTTCAACCTGAAATTTAATGGTGTTATAACTGTCATGGACCTGACCCAAAATGGAGTCACAAGGTACTTGTACAGGGGTTTGCAGTATTACCAACCTTACCTCTGCTCTGAGGTTGGCTGGGCTGAGCGGCCAGCCACCAACAGTGGCCACTCTCTGGCCACCTAGCTCTAACGGCAGCACAGAAGGGTAGCAATACCACAAACACCTCCTTTCCCACAAATAATTGACTCCCCTGTAACTCACTTTGGGGTCAAGACACCTAGTTTGAGAAACACTGGTCTCCCCTATGAAATCTGTAGAGTACAGGATAAAAGCATACAAAAGACCAGATTTCATGGTCGAGTTTTTCAGGGCTGTGAGTTTGGTAGGGCCCTATTCATTATGAATATTTGTTGCAAATTTAGCCTGTTAGCGCACAAGAGACTTGTTGGCATGTCTTGCTTACTATGGAGACACTAGTAGCAACTCCTTAACTAAGCATGCATTGTTATTTGCACTTAATGCAGCAGTAACATTCCGAACACTTCAGTGAGTAGATTTAAGGTAAAATTTTCTGAAGCATTTAAAGTGTAACTCTGCTTTATATGGGACAGTTTCCCAAAGCTAAAAGTTATTAGCAAAACTGAGTGGGAGAAAAAAATTAAATAGAAAGTTGTAAACAAAAATGGGTAATTGTAGAACATGTTAACAGACGTTCTTAGAGTCCAGTTTCTCCATCATGTGTTTTTTTTTTTAAACTCAATTAAAAACCCCTGTGGGCTAAGATAGACCATGAAAGGTTGAGACAGACAAAAAGACAAACAGGGAAACATATGAATATGTATGACATGTTAATAAATGTAGGAATTGATTAAAAACTACAAAAGATTTAAATGAAGTATGGATGTTCAATAAGGTAAGAAAATTCTCCTTTTAAAATACATTGGAAACAAAAGAAGTCCCATTAGTGGCACAGACAGCAAAACTGACAATGATACAGAAAAGACAGGTGTTCAGTAAATATTTCTGTTCTGTATTTGCAAGAATTTGATATTTTCTATTTCAACTAAAACTAAGGAAGATACTAAACTTTTAAAGGTCCCAAATTCTCTCATACTAAGGACTTATCATGCAACTCTCTGTACAGAGAATATTCTATATGCAGAGAACCTTCCAGGCTGGTACAGAAAAAGGGGTAACGGTTATATGTATGCCTTGTCCTGCTCACAGCTCCAGTGTTGAGGCCTGGTTGGATTCCACTACTAGGGTATGGCTTTTCGTCTTCTTGTCAGAGGTGCCCAGGGGACAGCAGAGAGCAGTAAGCAGAGGCCCTCCAGGGAAGAGCTAGAGTGGGGTTAGGCCCTTGGGAATTGGGGCAGGGCTTTGGGTAGAGCACCCATGGAAAACAAAAAGTCAGCACTTTTGGACCCCCGTCTCTTCATTCCATCTCTCCGAAATAAAGTTCACCAACCCAACCTCATTACTTCAAGGTCCCCAGCTAACACTACCCCGCACTGACCTTCTCCTGATGATGCAAGAGCACCCAGACCCCAATCTCCTCTGCAGAGATCCAGCCCTTCCTGAACCACCCATTATGGGCCACTGAGAATTCCTGAGACTATACAGGTCCCAGATGCCACCAGCTTACATTGTGCCAGCCTACGTATTATTATATTCCTCCAATCCAAGTAAAACAGGCAACTTCATCCTGAACTCTCTACATCAGTGTTTTAGACTTTTTTAGATCCTGGAACACCAAACAATATTTTTCACGTGGAACACTTCTGAAAATTTTCATTAAAAAAACTCAGAAAAAAACAAAACCCCAACCACCCTTAATCAGGTATCATAGCAATGAAGAAGTAACGTCGTATTTTTCCAAATCCTCATCATCAACCACCATGGACTCAGCGCCTGTTAGCGTCTGATGCCTCTCATTATTTCCCTCCATCTTCCCCTGTCCAGTGCGGAGTGGCTTAGTTTGACTAGCTCCGCATCAATCTTACTATATCATCTATCCATTCTCTGTGGGGTCTGCCTCTCCCATTATGTCGAATACCAGGGTCTTGATTTTCCATTTGTAGTTCATTCTGCAAATATGACCAAATAGTTGTAGCTTCCATTTTATAACCTTCTGCAGCAGGTTCTCTTTCAGATGTATCTTTCTATATAATTCTCCATTGGTGATCTTCTGCATCCATCCTATTCTCAGAATCTTTCTATAACAACTCCTTTAGAATGCCAATATTCTTCTTTTTGAATCTTTCATTATCACCCACATCTCACATCTGTACAACATGCTTCTGAATACACATGATTTTCAAGACGCTCAGCTTTGTTCCTAAGCTAATCGCTTTGCTTTTCCAGATCTTATCCATTGCCTTCAAACTCACTTTTGCTTTTGCTATGCTAGTTGCTATTTCCTTCTTACAGTCTAGACCATGTATTGTTGCTCCCCAGATGTGTGAGCTTCTCTACATTTTCTAGTTCAATACCATTTACACTGATTTTCCTTCCTATTTTTATTTCCAAATACCATTGTTTTGTTTTATCAATGTTCATAATCAGTCCATACCGCTTCCCTTCTTTGTTTAGTGCCAGCACCATCTTCACTACCTTCTCCTCATCTTCCTCAATGAGGACTATATCATCTGTGAGCTTCAAGTTGTTAATTCTTTTCCCATGCTCAGATATTTCTTCTACCTCTTTCTTGATCTTGTCCATCGCACTCTCCAGATGTACAATGAAGATACTTGGTGATACTGGATCTCCTCGTCTCGTACCTCTACTTGTTTTAAACCAACTTCCCAAGACCGCTCAAGTCACTTTCTGATCTATACTGTCAAATGTTTTTTTTTAAAAAAAAAAAAAAAAAAAAAAAAGTCGACAAAGCAAGTGTATACATTCTTGTTCTTTCATAGAGCTTTCTCCGCTAATCAGTCTCAGTGCCAATATCTGCTGTATGGTACTTCTATCTTTTCTGAATCCTGATTGCTCATCTGCTATATGTTCTTCTACCCGCAATCTTAGTCTCTCAGTCAGCAGCAGCAGCAGCTTGCCTAGATGACTCATTAGGGCAATTGTTCTGTAGGTCTTGCACTCCAATGTACTTCCTTTCTTGGGTATTGTCACTAGCACGGATCCTGTCCATTCTTTAGGTGCCTTCCCTTCTTCCCATGCTATATTACATAGTTGGTGTATTACCTGAAGCATGCTTTCTCCACCATATTTGATCATCTCTCCTGTGATCTTATTTCCAGGGCTCTTGTTTAGTCATTTCACTGCTTTTTCTACTTCCGCCTTTGAAATATCAGTCGGTCTCAATGCTCGGTGGAGAGATCTCTTTCAGTTCTTCAGTCAGTCTCTCCGAGACAATCAGGTCCAACCATGTTTTGTATAGATCGGTGCCATATCTCGTCCATCACTGCACAATCTTCTCCCTGTTCATGAGCACTTTTTCATTCTCATCTTTGATTGCCATCTGCTTCAGTTGCCATTTCCACTTAATATTCCTAAGTGTCTCGTACGCCTCCCTGGTCTTACATTTGCCATAAGTAAGGCATTTGATATGGTCTTGCATGATATTCTTATCAATAAACTGGGCAAATACAACTTAGATGGGGCTACTATATAAGGTGGGCGCACAACTGGCTGGATAACCGTACTCAGAGTAGTTATTAATGGTTCTGAATCCTGCTGAAAGGTATAACAAGGGGGTTTTCACAGGGGTCTGTACTGGGACCGGTTCTGTTCAATATTTTCATCAACGATTTAGATGTTGGCATAGACAGTAAGCTTATTAAGTTTGCACAGGATACCAGGCTAGGTGAAGTTGCTACTGCTTTGGAGGACAGGGTCAAACTACAAAATGATCTGGACAAATTGGAGAAATGGTCTGAAGTAAACAGGATGAAGTTTAATAAAGACAAATGCAAAGTGCTCCACTTAGGAAGGAACAATCAGTTTCACACATACAGAATGGGAAGCAACTGTCTAGGAAGGAGTATGGCAGAAATGGATCTAGGGGTTATAGTGGACCACAAGTTAAGTATGAGTCAACAGTGTGATGCTGTTGCAAAAAAAGTAAACATGATTCTGGGATTCATTAACAGGTGTGTTGTGAACAAGACACAAGAAGTCATTCTTCCGCTCTACTCTGTGCTGGTTAGGCCTCAGCTGGAGTATTGTGTCCAGTTCTGGGCACCGCAGTTCAAGAAAAATGTGGAGAAATTGGAAAGGGTCCAGAAAACAGCAACAAGAATGATTAAAGGTCTAGAGAACGTGACTTAAGAAAGGCTGAAAGAATTGGCCTTGTTTAGTTTGGAAAAAAGAAGATTAAGGGGGGACATGATAGTCGTTCTCAGGTATCTAAAAGGGTGTCATGGGGAGGAGGGAGAAAACTTGTTCTTCTTAGCCTCTGAGGAGAGAACTAGAGGCAATGGGCTTAAACTGCAGCAAGGGAGGTTTAGGCTGGATATTAGGAAAAAGTTCCTAACTGTCAGGGTAGTCAAACAGTGGAATAAATTGCCTAGGGAGGTTGTGGACTCTCCATTTCTGGAGATATTTAAGAACAGGTTAGATAAATGTCTATCACAGATGGTTTAGACAGTACTTGGGTCCTGCCATGAGGGCTGTGGGCTGCACTCGATGACCTCTGAAGGCCCCTTCCAGTCCTAGCATTCTATGAATGCCTCTCTATATCTTCACATTGCTCCTCTAACCATTTCTCCTTATCCTTTCTGGCTGCTTTCCTTACCTCATGGCAAAACAGCAATGTAGGGTGAAATGCAATCTCAGAAACATCTCTTCTGATCTTCAAACGCTCTCTTCTCTTGAACCAACTTCAGTGTCTCCTCAGTAATCCACTTCTTATTAATCTTCTCTTCTTCTGGAACAGCCTGCGCAATTGCCTCTTCCATTGCAGTGGCTATCCCTGCCACTCTCTTATCTAGGTCTTTCTCTGCGATGATATTCGTAATCTTCTCTTTGAGCACTGCTCTGTATGCATTCCCTGTTTCTTCCTCACCTAGCCTCACCATGTCTCTTCTTTTCTTAAACTGTATATTACCTTTTTTTTTTTTCTCCTGAGTTTTATCTTGATGTTTGCAATCACTAGACTGTGGTCTGAGTCTATATCCGCTCCTTGGAAAGTTCGGCACTGCTGTACTGATGTTATCCATCTTCTTATCAAAATCATATCTATCGTTTTCTTGGACTTCCCGTCATTCGATCGCCAAGTCCACTTCCTACAATCCTTTTGCTGGAATCTCGTGTTGCAGATCACCATCTCAGCCTGTGTAGCAAACTCTAGTAGTTTCTCACCTCATTCATTTCTTTCTCCATAGCCAAACCTTCCCATGACTCTCTCCCAACTTTTGTATTCCAATCTCCTCTGATGATCAACACATCTTTCTTTGGTATCTCCTCCACCGTTTTTGTCAAGTCTTTATAGAATAGCCCGAGCTTGTAGAGGCTTCATGGCAGAGTTATTTTTCCAAATGCTCGCAACAAACCTGCAAGTTGTTCAGTGTTCCATGGAACGTAGTTTAAGAAACACTGCTGTACATACCATGATATAAGCCTTGAATTAATGACTGCCTTGCCCCAAGAACTTCCTTCAACTTTTCTCGAAGCAGAGAATTACATCTTGCTTCACCATCTCTGGCACTGGTCTCTCTCTCGCAGCGTAACACACATGTGCACACAAGGGTTGTCTCCTCCAGCCAGTGCCAACCAGGAACTGTGTGTTCCCATATCCTGTGCTCAGTGTCTCACAGCCTTCTCCCATCCCACACCAATCCCTTTTCAACAGTGTAGGTGCATGCAATTCCCCCCTACCTTCTACTATCACCATTCTACCTCCCTTAAAGGAAGTCATGATATAACCCTACAAACCACCAACCCCAGCCTCCACTTTAGCAATAGTCCCTGCCCTATTTCCACTTGCAGAAGGCTCCAGGACCCATATATGCATTCTCCCTTCACCCTACAAATAGCACAAAACAGTGATACCCAACTTTTGCACACCACCGACTGAACAAGCCCCAAAACCCAGAGAAAGTTCCTACCCAATTCCATCACGTTATATTCAGTTCTATACAGGTTTACAGCATGCTTTAAAAAAAACACACAGGACCGAGGTTTCCACTCCAGCCCCTCTCGCTGTACACTGGTATGCACGGTCATTACAAGTCTACCAAACTTGTATGTCCCCATTAAAATCCTGAAGAGATCTGCTATGATGCAAGAATTTCCCAATCTCCCCACAAACCATGGTGGATAAAGTTTTTTTTTTTTTAAAAAGTCACTTTATTTATATAGTATTTTTTATTTTAGAAGTATTTTAAAATCATTAGTACTAAATTTCACATTTAAAAATGAAAGTTACAATTAAATCTCATTCACATACATGCTACACCTACACTTAGAATCTCATAAAATTAATGACTAGTCCAGCAGTTCCCAACCTCTTCCAGATGTAGACCCATTTTGACAATTCAGGAAGACTTGGTCACCCAAGGCAATCCAAAAATGGGTTGGGGGTAGAAGAGAGAGAGAAAGGTAGAGCCATAAGTAGTAATTGTGCACCTGAGACAAGAATATAAAATTGTGCCCCCTCATGTTTATATATTCATAATAGTTATACATTCATAGAAAAGGGCAAATATATTAATAAATAATAATGCTACACTTACTATGGTTAATCAGAGTTATGTTGTGGAAAGACACTCATCCCCAAAACGCTCCACCTGGCTTAAACCCTACAATCAGGGGCTAGGGGTGTCACACTCAGGGGCTAAGGGGTCTAGAAGGGGCTGGGAGGGTCACACACAGGCACTAGGAGTCACTCAGGGACTGAAGAGGACTAAGGGTGTCTTCGGTTCACCTCCTCTGGGACACCTCACATTTGCTACTGTCGGCAGACAGGACACTGGGCTAGATGGTCCTTTGGTCTGATCCATATGGCCGTTCATAAGTTCTTATGTTCGCGGCTAGGGAAGTCATACTCAGAAGCTACAGGGGGCTAGGGACGTCACATTGAACAGCTAGGTGTCACTTAGGGGCTGCAGGGGGCTCGGGGGCTAAAGGGGACTAAGAGTGTCTCACTCAGGGGCTATGAGTAATTCAGGGACTGGAGGGGGTTAAGGGAGTCAGCCACTCAGGCTGCAGAGGGCTGGGGGATCAGGGTGTCTCAATCAGGGGCTGGAGGAGAGTAGGGGAGTCAGCCACTCAGGCTGCAGGGGAGTCACTCAGGGGCTAGGAGTCACTCACAGGCTGGAAGGAGCTAGGGGAGGCACAGGGATCCCCACAACTGGAAGTTGACTGGGGCAGCCATGGGAACTCCAGCTGGGGCTGATAGGAGCCCCGGCCCCCGCAGCTGGAAGCTGGCCCACAGGAACCCTGCTAGGGTCTGGGGGGGACCCCCATCTCTTGCAGAGGCTAGAAGCCAAGGAGCTGATTAGCTCTGCTCTCCCTCCCAGCCTCAGGCCCCCACCTTACCTGAGCTGAGCACTGCTCTTCAGGTATGCAGTTCTCTGCCCTGCAGCTGAAGTGGTTCTTAATTTGATTGGCTTAACTGCCTGATGGCTGTTAATCCAATTAAGAACCACTTCATAGAATCACAGAATATTAGGACTGGAAGGGATTGGGGCTAATAGATGTCAGGGATGGTGCTTGGTCCTGCCAAGAGGGCAAGTGACTGGACTAAATGACCTCCCAAGGTCCCTTCCAGTTCTAGGAGATGTACGTCTCCAATTTTAAATAAATATCTGTTAGTCTAGAAGGTGCCACAGGACTTCTTGTTGTGTTTGTACATGAGAGAGAGAGGATCACCAAATCATTTTTTAAAAAATAAAATGAGAAGCAGCCCCATTCCAGGCACAGCCCATTCTCCTGACACAACCAGACCCTTACGTTGCTCTAAGTTACGCTAACAGGAAGCCATATACCAAAGTGGGTTGCCCTAGTTCTTACCACTCAGGAGGAACAGTAACAGAGAAGCAGCCGCGCCAGTCTCTGCGCTACGGACGCAGAAGAGCAGTCAGCCCAGGAGCACTTGAAAGACTCATAAATTATCTCGTTAGCCTTCAGAGTGCTACTGGATGGTTTTGTTTTCATTGAGGAGCAGTAATTGGTCAGACAAATCATGATGAGAGGAAGCCTCTGCTCCGCACCCCCAAACAACCCACTTCAGCTGCGGGCCCTCAGCTGACCCCCTTTGCCTCTGCGCCGCCTGAACGCGCCCCTCAGCCCCGCCCCGCCGAGATGGCAGCGCCTCAGCCTGTCCCCAAAGGGCGTCCCCCGGCCCCCAGGCTCGCCCCGCCGCTCGGGCTCAAGCCCGCTGGGGCCCTGGCAGCACCTACCCGGCCGCTGCTGCTGCCGTCGGCGGCGGCCCAGCGCAGGGCGCAGAGCGCGGCCAGCAGGGAGCAGCAGGCCCGGGCCGGCTCCATGACAGCGCCGTGACCACAGGCCGCCGCACCCGCCGGCCGCGCTCGCCTGCGCCTGCGCCCGCGCCCGCGCCGCCCGGCCGCGGCTACAATGACGGCACTGCGTGCGCGCGCCCGGCGCCAACGCAATGGAGGGGTGCGTCCACGTCTCCCGCCCCTTCCACCTGCCCGCCCCCGCCCCGGCCCCCGGCCCTGGCCCTGGCCCTGGACCTGGACCTGGACCTCCCGCTCCCCTGCACTGCTCCTCCCCCGCCCCGGCCCCGGCCCTGGACCTGGACCTCGCCCTCCCGCTCCCCTGCACTGCTCCTCCCCCGCCCCCGCCCCCGGCCCCGGCCCCGGCCCTGGACCTGGACCTCGCCCTCCCGCTCCCCTGCACTGCTCCTCCCCCGGCCCCGGCCCCGGCCCTGGACCTGGACCTGGACCTGGACCTCCCGCTCCCCTGCACTGCTCCTCCCCCGCCCCCGGCCCCGGCCCCGGCCCTGGACCTGGACCTCCCGCTCCCCTGCACTGCTCCTCCCCCGCCCCCGCCCCGGCCCCGGCCCTGGACCTGGACCTGGACCTCCCGCTCCCCTGCACTGCTCCTCCCCCGCCCCGGCCCCGGCCCCGGCCCTGGACCTGGACCTCCCGCTCCCCTGCACTGCTCCTCCCCCGCCCCCGCCCCCGGCCCTGGACCTGGACCTCCCGCTCCCCTGCACTGCTCCTCCCCCGCCCCCGCCCCCGGCCCCGGCCCTGGACCTGGACCTCCCGCTCCCCTGCACTGCTCCTCCCCCGCCCCGGCCCCGGCCCCGGCCCTGGACCTGGACCTCCCGCTCCCCTGCACTGCTCCTCCCCCGCCCCGGCCCCGGCCCCGGCCCTGGACCTGGACCTGGACCTCGCCCTCCCGCTGCCCTGCACTGCTCCTCCCCCGCCCCCGCCCCCGCCCCGGCCCCGGCCCTGGACCTGGACCTCGCCCTCCCGCTGCCCTGCACTGCTCCTCCCCCGTCCTGGCCCCGGCCCCGGCCCTGGACCTCGCCCTCCCGCTGCCCTGCACTGCTCCTCCCCCGCCCCGGCCCCGGCCCCGGCCCTGGACCTGGACCTGGACCTCGCCCTCCCGCTCCCCTGTACTGCTCCTCCTTCGTCCCGGCCCTGGACCTCGCCCTCCCGCTCCCCTGCACTGCTCCTCCCCCGGCCCCGGCCCCGGACCTGGACCTCGCCCTCCCGCTGCCCTGCACTGCTCCTGCCCCGGCCCTGGACCTGGACCTGGACCTGGACCTCGCCCTCCCGCTCCCCTGCACTGCTCCTCCCTCGTCCCGGCCCCGGCCCCGGCCCTGGACCTCGCCCTCCCGCTCCCCTGCACTGCTCCTCCCCCGCCCCCGCCCCGGCCCCGGCCCCGGCCCTGGACCTGGACCTCCCGCTCCCCTGCACTGCTCCTCCCCCGCCCCGGCCCCGGCCCCGGCCCCGGCCCTGGACCTGGACCTGGACCTCGCCCTCCCGCTGCCCTGCACTGCTCCTCCCCCGCCCCCGCCCCGGCCCCGGCCCTGGACCTGGACCTCGCCCTCCCGCTGCCCTGCACTGCTCCTCCCCCGTCCTGGCCCCGGCCCCGGCCCTGGACCTCGCCCTCCCGCTGCCCTGCACTGCTCCTCCCCCGCCCCGGCCCCGGCCCCGGACCTGGACCTGGACCTGGACCTCGCCCTCCCGCTCCCCTGTACTGCTCCTCCTTCGTCCCGGCCCTGGACCTCGCCCTCCCGCTCCCCTGCACTGCTCCTCCCCCGGCCCCGGCCCCGGACCTGGACCTCGCCCTCCCGCTGCCCTGCACTGCTCCTGCCCCGGCCCTGGACCTGGACCTGGACCTGGACCTCGCCCTCCCGCTCCCCTGCACTGCTCCTCCCTCGTCCCGGCCCCGGCCCCGGCCCTGGACCTCGCCCTCCCGCTGCCCTGCACTGCTCCTCCCCGGCCCCGGCCCCGGCCCTGGACCTCGCCCTCCCGCTGCCCTGCACTGCTCCTCCCCCGCCCCGGCCCCGGACCTGGACCTCGCCCTCCCGCTCCCCTGCACTGCTCCTCCCCCGCCCCGGCCCCGGCCCTGGACCTGGACCTCGCCCTCCCGCTCCCCTGCACTGCTCCTCCCCGGCCCCGGCCCCGGCCCTGGACCTGGACCTGGACCTGGACCTCCCGCTCCCCTGCACTGCTCCTCCCCCGCCCCGGCCCTGGACCTGGACCTGGACCTCGCCCTCCCGCTGCCCTGCACTGCTCCTCCCCCGCCCCCGCCCCCGCCCTGGACCTGGACCTGGACCTGGACCTGGACCTCGCCCTCCCGCTGCCCTGCACTGCTCGGCCCCGGCCCCGGCCCCGGACCTGGACCTGGACCTGGACCTCGCCCTCCCGCTCCCCTGCACTGCTCCTCCCCCGTCCTGGCGCTCGACCTCCCCCGCCCCGCTCCTCCCGCTCCCCGGCCCTGCTCCTCCCCCGCCCCCGCCCTGCTCCTCCCCCTCCCTGCCCCCTCCACGGCCTCGCCCCAGCTCTGCTCCTCCTTGATGTTCACACCTCCGCATTAGCTACTGCTAATGGACCACGTTCTCTCTGACTGCACTGACCTGGTTTCTCCTCTCTTGATGTTCACGACGCCACATTAGCTGTTGATAATGGGCCACATGCCGGCTGGAAGTAACTCCGATGAACAGAGCATCCTCTGCTCTTTGGACTTATGGTCATCTGCTCTCGGCTGGGGTGACAAGAGCCTGGGGAAAGGGAAAGCCCCCTAACAGTCAATACCTATGATTAGTTCCTCAGAAGGAGCAATGGACAGAGCAAAGCCGGACAAGTAAGGGAAGTCCAGATGACCAAGGTACAAGCTGAGTTTCTATAATTAACAAAGCAGAACCATTCAGAGCAACTTACCAGGCTGCCCTACACTGAACAGCAAGGGCAGCATGAGAGGTTAATATTGTAAATGGGACAAATGTGGAACTTAATGGAAGGTCCCACTGTGGTGCACTGCTCAGCTGCTGGCTGGTGCTCTGGGCACAATATCCCTTATTTAAATGAGCAGCCATCCCGCAGAGGAGTGCTGATGAGCACATGTGGGGCAGCACTCCCCAAGCAGGAGGTGCTGTACAGGCCCTGTTTGGTACAGGGATAGGACTGAGCTGCGAGAAAGGCTTCAGCACTTGGAAAAACATCTGGCAGCTTCTCTTTGCAGCCCAGTCCCACCTCATTGCTGGAGACTTTCCCTGATGGGGAAAAGCTCTGAGATGTGGAGGTGCAGGGGGGCTGGCTGACAAGGGAAACACTCTGGCAGGCAGAGGAGGAGGACGGAGAAGGAAGGCGCTGACGGCAAGCTAGGGTAAGGAGGAGAAAGGCGCTGGTAGCTGCCGGGGGGAAGGAGGAGGAAGGTGCTGGTGGGGGCAGGGGGGAACGAGGAGGAAGGTGCTGGCGGGGGCAGGGGGGAAGGAAGGTCAAGGCTGTGTTGTTGTACAGTAAATAGGGAGAAGACTAAATAAAGACCTCGCTGGCGGCCTTGCTTGTAAGTTAAAGAGGCTGAACAAGCACTACAGGCTTGGAAGTAAAGGCACAAGGGTGCCCCCAGTCCCATTGCCTTGTGTGTTAGTAATAAGAGAAGATAAGGGGGCCCAATGGAGCCAGGTGTTGCTATGGTAACCATGCAGTTGGCAAGGCTGGGGGCATGAGGAAGGGACACCATGTGCCAAGCACTGGTCAGACATGGTCGGTTCGGTTCCTCCTCCACCATCTGGCAGTGGTCCCTTCTGGCTGCTGTCCAGCTGGCCTGAAGTGACTGGATCAGTTAGCCCAGCCCACGCCCAGGGCTGGCTGGATACGCTACCTCTCTCTTGCCATGGCTTGGGCAGAGGCAGGCGAGGTCTAGTGCAAAGGAGCACAAGTTAGAGGCTGCTGCTGTCAACACAGTGGTGGGCTCAGAGCTGGCTTGGCTGGGAGCTCTTAGCCCCTTGCTCAAATGGAGTTGAACAGTTCCTAGCCCTGGGGTGAACTGGGACATGGTGAGCTCTGCCCCTCGAGCAGCAAGAAGGGGCCTGCAGCTCCCTTCCTGAGGCTGACCCAGAAGCAGCAGAGCCAATCGCTATTTGCAGCTCTGTGGCAAAGAGGCACACGCCCCATGACCCTGCTGGTTGTGGGAGGCAGCTGGTGACCCTTGTCTCACCCCGTGCCGCCAGTGAAAAAGTACCAGAGCCACAGATGTGAGGCCAAGGAGAGTTTATTCTGTTCACAGCTCAGCAGGCTGGGAGCAGGTGCCCAGGGCTGCCAGGCTGAGGTCAGGAGTGGGCCTGCACCCTGCCATTCCCACACACAGGGCAAAGGTGGTGCCAGGCCTGTGGCGACAGGGCCTGCATGGGAGGAAGCAGCACCGTGATGGGTGCTGCCAGGCAGGTGGGGGCGACAGGACCAATCTCAGAGCCCTGCCATCTACACATCGGGATCCTGAGGTCAGGCCATGCCATGGGGCTGTGACTGCGCTTGGAGCCCAGAGAGAGTTAGCATCCCCTTCAGGCAGGACCTGTGCCCCAGAGCATGCTGGAAGCCTGACCAATCCATGGTGTCACTCTGACGCCTTGCAGGCGGGGAGCTGGTAGGCATGGCTCCCAGGGAGGGGCAGAGCACATGAAGACTTCCAGTGCAGCGAGTCAAGAGCAGCCCACTCCAGTCAGCCTCCTGCAACCTGGCTGGCCTCCCCTCCTGCCACACAGACCCCCAGCCTGGACTTCAGCTGCTCTCCTCCTGAGCCTGAGAGACAAACCCCAGGTCAGGCCATGTTCAGTGCCACCCTGAGCACTGGGCACCGCTGGCCGGACAAAGCTGGAGATGGTGACGCTGCCATGGGAGAGAGCTGCCCAGGCTGAGACTTGTGCTGGGCCACTCCCACTGGTGTGCCTGGTGCTGCAGTGAGGACAGCGTGCCACTCTCGCAGCCACCGGGCACTGAGCTCAGGGCTGCTCTCCAGCAGAGCCAAAACAGCCACACGAAAGTCAGCACGGAGCCCTGTGCCGCCTGGAAGACAAACCCGTTTGTCTGGGCACAGGCTTTGTTGGGCTGGAGCCTGCTTGGAACCAGCTGGCTCATGGCTGCCGTGCAGCAGCAGCAGACACGCAGTGAGGTGTGGCTGGGGTCCAGGTAAGGAAGGATGGCCAGGTGGGTGGGCAGATCCCAGCAACCCCTGGGGCATGGAGAGCTACTTACCTCAACCCACAGGCTGGAGGGGCCCTGATACCACTTCCTTCGGCAGCTGCTGGTGGGCCAAGACCCAGAGCGTCTCTGTCAAGGGGTAGCGGCAGCGCAGAGTCAGCCTGGTGAGGGACACCTTGGCTTAGCAGGGTGGGTGGGAATGTTGGTTCTCTCATGCAGCAGGGCCAACAGCCACCACAGGCCCCAAGGCATGGTGTTTGTGGGGGAGCAGCTCCACATCCCAGAAGCAGGAGACCTCAGGTGGAAGGGATGGGCCAGGGCAGCCAGCTCTCAGCAGTGCCTTCCCCTCCCTCCAGAGTCCCTGGAGCTCCTGTCGCTGTTGCAGTAGCAGCGGCCAGGACCCTCGAGTCCCTTAGAATTACCACACCCCGGGCAACTGCCCACTTTGTCTCTGCTCTCCCGATGGGCCTGCACTGAAGCCACTTGCCATCAGCCACAGGGACCCCCCTGCTGGCCCAAGAGAGGGCCCTCACCTGTACCACGAGTCCCGGGTGACGATGGGAGAGGTGGCTGGGATCCCCTCAGGCACAAAGGTCACCTCATTCTCATACAGCAGGAAACCACCTTCAAACTGTGCAGGGGAGACCAAGTCAGAGGTCAGAGATGGCAGGGCAGGTTGGGATTCCATGGGCTCCCCGACCTCCAGAAGCTTGGCCCCATCTAGCCCCCTGGAGTCACAGGTTCTGGGGCACTCCCAGATCCATCTGCCTGTCTGTTAAGGGTGCATCTCTCTCACGGGGTGACAAAGCTTGGCCCTGCTAAAACCCAGGGACTGAGGTGAGTGAATCTAGGTATCTGGGCTTGAGGGGCCCCTGCAGCCACATCCCTCTGCACCTGAGATGGCTTGCTTCCCAGATACCTGGCTTCCACCACTATCCGCCAGCAAAGCACCGCAAGCCCTGCCACTGTCCCAGAGGCCCAGCATACGGCCATCACTAAGCAAGAGCCTGCACCAGGTGCACCCTCCTGTCCCAGATGTGCCCCCAGTCACAGACACCAGCTGCTGCCCTCCCACATCCCAGGGGCTCACCCGCCACGTGGTCCCACAGGAGGCCAGAGAGAAGGAGAAGAGGGCACGCAAGGAATCAAAAGCCACTGGCCCACAACTCGGGTCCCTCAGGTGGGTCCGGCGAGGGTCAAGAGCAGGCCGGGTGTCCAGGCTGAGCACTGTGGCCACCATGGTCCTGTTGGGCAGGCACACTGTGCCCATCAAGTGGGGGGAGACAGCGTCTCAATCAGGCCCAGAGTGCACCCCACCCCAACCATCACCCATCATTCCCCCAGCAGCAGCTGCTGGGCAGCTTGAGCTCTCAGAACCCTCTGCTAACCTCTGGCCCCCAAATTGCCTGCATGGCATGATCAGCTCGGGGAGCGGGGGGCTCTCTGCCCTCTGGCCAGTGGGGCACTCCAATACGAGGCTGGGCAGCTGTCCCACATGGGGGAAGAGGAGAGCGAGGACAGGGGATAAGGCTGGGCTCAATGTTCATGGCCACTGACTGTGGAGAAGTTAAGGAATCAGCCTGGGCCCCATTGCAGAAGCCATACCTAAGGGAGGTGGGACACCTGTGCCCCACAGGCCATGGAGCACCCCTTACCAACCCTCCCAGGGACATCCCATGATCCTGGCAGGGGTTGTCACCCAGCACTCACCCAGCAGTTGTCCTGTGGGGAAGGTGCAGACAACAGTGAAGGATGCCAGGACCAAGAAAGTCTTCTTGTCCCGGAAGGAGAAATCCAGACGCGCCGTCAGCCCTTGCAGAGAGATGCTCTGGAGGTGTGATGGCAGACAGTGATCTGTGGATGAGCCCCAGCCCTGGCACAAGGCAGGACCCTTCCCCCAGCAGACCCCAGCATAGCCCAGAGCTTGGAAGAGGTCAGGCCTCACTAGTGTGTGAGCTGGCTCCTGCCCCCATGTGTCCTAAATGCAGCAGTGCAGCGGTCACCCACCCTCACCCCCGACCCTTGCTTGGGAAGAAACAAGACAAGCTGGGAGCATGGGAACTGCATCCGCAGGTTAGCCCAATCCCCAGGGTGCCAGGCCCATTGTGTGGGGCTGGACTAGAGCGAATACAAAGGCAGGTAGATATGTAAGAAAATGACTGCAAAAGAAGGAAGTTATTATCCATTGAAAATTAGGGTGGTCAGCCAGGGGGATTATGGCCATTCAGCATAGCTGATGGGGAGATGTTGAAGTCCATCTAGGGGAAGTTGCCTCTGCAGAGAGACTCAGATGCAGTGAATTTGTATGTTGCATTTTGCCCGTCTTCTGTGGCACAGTGCAGCTGCAAGTGTCACTTCAAACAGCCCCCGTGCCCACAGGGAATTCACTGAGAACATACACATGGGCTGTTTCTACACCTCACTTTTTCTGAAAGTGGCATGCTAATAACTGGCCCAAAATATGCTAATGAGGCACGAATGTAAATTCTCCATGCCTCATTAGCATGAGGTCACATGATTTGGAGTCCGGAAGATGCCCTTCCAGACTCCAAAACAGTGTGTAGATGCGCAGCCCCCCCCGGGGGCCTTCCGGAAGAAAGGCCTCCTTCCGGCGGCTCCTTCTTCCCCAAAGTTTTCAGGAAGAAGGGGCCTCTGGAAGGAGGACTTCCTTCCAGAAGACTGCCTGGGGGGCTGCACTTCTACGTGCTGTTTTGGAGTCATGTGACTTTATGCTAATGAGTTTTGGGGAATTTACATCTGTGCCTCATTAGCATATTTTGGGCCATTTATTAGTATGCCACTTTTGCCTGGGAGACCCCCCAGGCTGTGGGGGGAAACTAAAAAAATATAAATATAAAAATATAATTGGAGACACACATCTCCTAGAACTGGAAGGGACCTTGGGAGGTCATTTAATCCAGTCCCCTGCCCTCTTGGCAGGACCAAGCACCATCCCTGACATCTAGTTGCCCCAATTCCTAAATGGCCTCCTCAAGGATTGAGCTCACAGCCTCAAGTTTAGGAGACTAATGTGCAAACCACTGAGCTATCTGTCCCCCCACTGTAGTGCCATGAGGCCAGAAGGAGATGGTGGCTGCCCAAGGAGACATCTGGCTGCTGGTCACTTCTGGCAGCAGGCAGGGCTCTACTCAGGCTCCCTATCACCCAGCCCTAGAGATGACAAACCAGTGTTCTGCCCTGGCAATGAAGGGTGAGGAATTCCCCACGATGGTGAAGGAGGCACAGCACATCTAGAAAATATGGCTTATGAGTGACAATTTGAAAAATTGGGTTGTTTAGTCTGGAGATGAGAAGGCTAAGGTGGATAAAAGAGCTTTCAAGCACATAAAAGGATGTCAAGAAGGGAAGGGTGATACACTTGTTTTCTTTGCCACTGAGGACAAGACAAGAAGCCATGAGCTTAAATAGCACAAGGGAGGTTAAGGTTGGGTATCAAGAAAAGCTTCCTGTTGGGGAGTGAAGCACTGGAACAAATTAGTTAGAGAGCTTGTGGAATGAATCTCCATCACTGGGGATTTTTAAGAGCAGGGTAGACAAATGCCTGTCAGGAATATACTAGCCTGGCCCTGTCTCCAGGCAGCTGACTTGACTAGATGGCCTCTCAAGGCCCCTTCCAGTCCTAAATTGCTATGGGTCTGTGCTCAGGCACATCAGGGCACCAGAAGAGACGATGACCCAGAAAGTCTCTTTGTTGCTATAGTGAGGCTCTAGAGACCCAGAGGGTATACCAGCTCAGGCAACATGTGATTCGACTTGGGGGTTAATGGATGGCTCTTGTGCCCGTGGAACCACTTTCTCACCCACCCACCCCCAGCTACAAAAGGGATTGAAAACTGTTTCTCAGAACTGACAATCTGGGAAATACCTGGATGAACAAATGTAAATGTTCCTGAAGCAACCTAAGCGCTTTGGTCTTTGGGTTTGGTCTGGGTTCCAGAGGCTTGCCCATTTCCTAACTGCATCTCCCAGGCAGCAAGCTTTGGGGCGAGAAAGTCTGCCCACACTTGCCCAGGGCTCCTGGCCAGGTCCAATGTAGGCCTGCTGGAGCTGGTACATCCAGGCCACAGGAAGTTCAACAACTGGAAAATTTCTCACATAATGAAAGTTCCAAGAAGCTTCTAGCCAAGCCGAATGTGCAATTCTGAGCTCTAGGGGAGTTGGGTTCTGTTTTCACGACGGAGACAGCAGCGTGAAATGAGGAGCTTCGATTTTCCCATCCGCACAGAGAGAGCTTCACCCCAGGGCAGCTGTGTGTGCTGACTGAAACACTCCCATTGGCTGTGAGCAGCGCCTGCGTGCAGAGAGCGTGGCAACATACAGCTGCCTCGGTTCAGAGTGGGCTGCAGGCAGCTGTCCTTCATGCTCCCTCCCATGAGAACTGCAACCCCAACAGAGAATCTTCCCTTCCTCCTGCCCGCCCCACTTACTCCACCTACCTCGTACGCCAGTCCAGGAGCCAGAAGGGGAACAGCCAGGTGGAAATGGTGACCATCGTCTGACACTTGGTAGCTGTTGGGGGCTGCCAGCTGGCTCAGGGGCTGCTCCCCAATGTAGGGTACCCAGAACCGATCCAGGGTCCCATGGGTCAGCACCAGTGCCAGCGCCCCTGCCTCACAGGAGCCCTGGAAGACAGGTGGCACTGCCCACAGGAGAAGGGAGTAAAACATGGATCCAGTCTCATGGAGCAGCCCAGAGCTGAGGGCTCAGCAAGGCCCTGGCTAAGATGTATCATGAGAGGCAGTGTGTAGCTGGGTGGGCATGTCCAGGACAGGGGAAGGCATGACCTCCTCACCTGCCCACTAAGGCCACTCCTGGGTCTTCCTCCACCTCCATATTCACACCAAGGCCAGGCCCTCCTTCCCCGCAACACCCCCAGCCTGTACCCACCCTGATACCCACTGCCCCCACAACACCCCCAGCCTGTACCCACCCTGATAGCCACTGCCCCCGCAGCACCCCCAGCCTGTAGCCACCTTGATACCCACTGCCCACACAATACCCCCAGCCTGTACCCACCCTGATAGCCACTGCCCCAACCACACCACCAGCCTGTACCCACCCTGCTACCCACTGCCCCCACAACACCCCCAGCCTGTACCCACCCTGCTACCCACTGCCCCCGCAGCACCCCCAGCCTGTAGCCACCCTGATAGCCACTGCCCCCGCAGCACCCCCAGCCTGTACCCACCCTGATACCCACTGGCCCCGCAGCACCCCCAGCCTGTACCCACCCTGATACCCACTGCCCCCACAACACCCCCAGCCTGTACCCACCCTGATACCCACTGCCCCCGCAGCACCCCCAGCCTGTACCCACCCTGATACCCACTGCCCCTGCAGCACCCCCAGCCTGTACCCACCCTGATAGCCACTGCCCCTGCAGCACCCCCAGCCTGTACCCACCCTGATAGCCACTGCCCCCGCAGCACCCCCAGCCTGTACCCACCCTGATAGCCACTGCCCCCACAGCACCCCCAGCCTGTACCCACCCTGATACCCACTGCCCCCGCAGCACCCCCAGCCTGTAGCCACCTTGATACCCACTGCCCCCACAACACCCCCAGCCTGTACCCACCCTGATAGCCACTGCCCCAACCACACCACCAGCCTGTACCCACCCTGCTACCCACTGCCCCCACAACACCCCCAGCCTGTAGCCACCTTGATACCCACTGCCCCCACAATACCCCCAGCCTGTACCCACCCTGATAGCCACTGCCCCAACCACACCACCAGCCTGTACCCATCCTGCTACCCACTGCCCCCGCAGCACCCCCAGCCTGTACCCACCCTGCTACCCACTGCCCCCGCAGCACCCCCAGCCTGTACGCCCCCGCTACCCGCTGCCCACAGAGCATTCCATTCCCGCTAGGCCCTGACTCAGCTCACCCACATCTGGGATATCACAGCTGATGATCCCCAGGTGGGTGAAGGTCTCCCTCGTGGGTTCCAACCGCAAGGTGTAGTTGAGGTGCAGGGTGTAGCGCCTGAAGGGGCCATGAAGGTACTGCCAGGACAACAGACTGGGTCAGAGCCAACCCCCTCAGCTCTCCAGCTGCAGGCTACTGCAGCCCCATTGCAGGGGCTGTGGACACCCCCAGGGTATGTCATGCAAGACCAGGGTCTGCTGACTGTCTCCACACCAGCCTTCAGCCCCAAGCCAGCTGCTGCAGGGCAGGGCAGGTCATACAGAGCTCTTGGGGCCTCACAGCCACAGACCCACTCCCTGTGCACAGGAGCCCTCTGCCCTATCTCCCCTATTACCTGCTGCTGCACCAGGGGGTCAGCGAAGGGCACCCGCAGCCCAAAGGCCTTGGTGCCGTTGGGGTTAGGATGCTCATGGGGGTCAAAACCGCGGTCCTGGGCCTCGGAGAGGCTAAGGGGCCATCCACCCACGGAGACAGACACCAGCTCCACGTCAGGCAGGAAGTGCCCCAGGCGCACCTTGAAGTAGCGCTCAGCTGCGATGGTGTCTGGGGGAGGAGACGGGGCACAGCACGTCAGGGTTTTACTGGAGCACTGCAAGTGCAGCTACCCTCCCTGCAGACAGCCAGTCCCCTGCCCCCGCTCTGGGAACCCCATACCAAAGGCCATGAGCTCAGTGGAGCTCAGTGTCCTAACAGCGTGCTGGGAGCCGGTGATTTCTGTACCGTCTGACACCCCATTGGCCCCTGCAGCCTGCTCTGCCATACCCTGGACCAGACTGGAGGGGCGCGGGGACAGGCGGACTGTGGCGGCAGGCTTGTCGCCCACAAAGGGACCTGCAGCAGAAGTGGTGGGTTTTGCTTATGGCCAATTACTTCTGTTAGCCCTTAACATGCCACTGGCCTCCTCGTTTGTGCAAAGACGGCGCTCCTGAATGTGGGGTGGGGGTCTGGTGCAGCATCAGTGGGGCAGCAGGAGACCACAAGCCAAGAGGGGGGCACCGATGGGCACCACGAGGCAGACCCAGCCTGAAGTCTGTCTGGAAGGTGTTCCATGACCCCTGCCCCATCCCCTGCTCAGACCCCAAAGCTGGGTCTGTGCTGAGCAGCACTGGGGGTGGGGGGGCCAGTGGGGGCTTTGGACTTGGGGTCGTTGGAGGAGCTGAAGCCACATGCTCTGCTGGGGGGGTGGGGGGCACCTTTGGTTTAGCTTCCTCAGTTTGGAAGTATCGTTCCCCTGCCCCTCCCCCAACCAGCCTACCACCACCTCCCCGGCCACCTGTGGAAACATGGGACATCCCCTGCCAGGGCAGGGCTACCTGGGCCCTTGCCGATGGAAGAGGCTGGCCAGGGCTATGGAGACCTACGCCAGGAGCTCAGTCCTGGGCTCTTCTGCTGCAGAGATTTGGGCACCCATTGGAAAGGCAGCGACCCCCACCTGAGTGCCAGAGCCAGGGGCTGGCACCTGCTTCCCATGGGGCTTGGGGCACCTGGTGCCTGGGGAGCAGAGACTGCACCTACCATCAATGATCTGGGGCGGCTGCGGGGAGAAGGGGGTGCGGCTGGTCCGGTAACTGCGGTGCCGGGTCCTATCGCTTGCGTCCCCTTGCCATTGCCTGTCCAGCAGCAAGTGGATGCTGTACCTGGTGCCGTAGTGATTGCCCACCAGGGCGCTCTGTGAGGAGGAGGGGAGCTATGATGCCCCTCTGGGGAGACCCTCCCATGGGAGGAGAGAGTTCAGCCAGGGGACAGCCAGGAGCACTCACCCACTAAGCACAGCCCATGAGCGGAGGGGATAGACCAGAGAGGGGCTGTACGTCCCAGTGCACTTGCACTACATGGGGAGCTGGGGTGCTGTGGGGAGAGGCTGGCAGGACCCTGGGCACAGACTGGCAATTACAGGAGTTCCTGGAGCCTGGTCACAGGCTGGAGATCCAGGCCAGGTAGTTGTGACTCCAGGGCTCTGCCCTAGCGGCGGGGGGGCGCTGGGGCCCAATGGGTAAGAGCAGGGCAGGCTGGGAGCCAGGACCCCTGGATTCCCACCCAGCTCTGCCGCTGCCAAGCTGAGGGGCCTGTCCTTTGGCCATCCAGACAGTGAGCTCCTTGCTACAGGGACCTCCTGCCAGATTCAGAACAATCATTGGCCTCAGCAGAGCTCCCCACCTGGCAGAGTGAGCCATCTCTTCCCAGCACCGGCGCACTGACCTGCATCAGCCCCCCAGGGGCGCCAATGGGCACCACAATGAGGATCAGCCTAGTATCTGTCAGCAAGGAGTAGCCATTGCGTGCCACCGTGGCTGCGTCAATCAGGCGACCATCCAGGCCCATCTGGACCCGCTCAGCTTGGTACTGCTCTGGCCAGAGCACCAAGGAGGGCATGATCCGTGCTGTCTGCCAGCTCAAGGTCGTAGCACTGACCTGAGGGGAATCTACAGACAGGGAGCCATGAGTCCTACCTACTGGTCCTCTGAGCTCTGCTCCTTCAGCCCCATCAGTGCCCGCCACTCCTGACCTGCAGCCCCCAGTACCCACCTGGGCTCTAAGCCAGTCAGTGCCCCTCACTCCCAACCCAGAGCCCCTTGTTAGCCCAACCCTGGGCTCCCTCCAGGACTCACTGATGGGGCAGGCCACAGCTGTGTCCACCACGAGGATCATCCAGGCCTGTTTGTAGAACACTGTTGCCCTGGCCACTTCCATCTCCAGCCCCTCTGCCTGTGGAGAGTGGGTCAGTGAAGGGGCACTGGGGAGGGGGGCTGCCCTGAGGGCTCAGTCAAGGTCCCCCCCACATTCCACCAACAGCCAGCCCAGGGCAGGGAGTCTGACCACTGGTGTAAATGGGCTTGAGCAGCCCTGGCAGTAGCCCAGAGGAACCCATGCATGGGCTGGTGCTAAGTCAGCTTCCAGCTGCTCCTTCTGCCCCACCAGGAGCTGGGCATGAGCACACGTGCAGCCAAGCGGGCATGAGTGCCGTCAAGGGCCAGGCTCCTGGAGCCTCCCGATAGCAGCAGTGTCTTCTGAACCCCCAGTGCTCCCATCCCCCACTGTGCACCCAGGACCCCCCAGATCCCAGCTCCCTCCCACCCCCCTGGATCCCCATGCCCCCAGCCCCCACTGTGCACCCAGCTGCCTCCCACCCCTGATGACCCCATTGCCCCCACCATCCACACTGTGCACCCAGCTCTCTCCCATCCCTGGACCCCCAGTGCCTCCCCCCATCCTCCACTGTGAACCCAGCTCCCTCCCGTTCTCCTGGCCCCCAGCCCCTCACTGTGGCTCTCTCGCTCTGGGCGGTGCTGTACGGTGCCCGGAAGAGGACACGGGTGGCCGTGGTGTTGACCCCATAGCCCAGGCTGTGGGCCTGCGTGGCTGGCATGCTGAGCAGGGAGCCATTCTGGAAATGGAAGACAACCTGCCACACCTGGTTCAGTGTCCCCTGGGCCTGCGAGGGGAGAGACATCGTGCTAAGTCTGCTGAGATGCTGGGGCAGGAGCAGGTCCGCCCAGGGCCCAGTGCTGCCAGGCCACCCCTCCACAGACTCCATGCAGCAGAGCTCGTGGCTCTGCACAGGGCTATGGGCATCAGGTCCGAGGCCTGGCTCAGCTCAGCCACCCTGGCATGTGTTCGGGGCAATCTGACCTGACACACTGGCTGCGCAGCCAGCCTGTGCCTGGGGCACGTCCAGGGCCAGTCCTGTGCTCGCTGCGGCTCAGAGAGCGGGTGTGCCAGGGACAAAGCGCTGCTACAGAGGTGCAGGCCAAGCTCCGTGTACTGTCTGTGGTGGAAGACGGACCCAGTGATAGTGGTCCACTGATACTACAGCTGTCCCGAGCACACTCACCACTGGCCAGGCCGCGACCCAGTCCTCGTTCAGAGCCTCGCTAGCAATGCCAGGCACAGCCCGCCGCACCAACACCTGCAACAGCACCGGACAGCTCAAGCTGGGGAAGAAGCATGCTAGAGGTTTCCTCTGGTGACCCAGCAGGTGTGGGGCTGCCCCAGGAGCCCCCCAAGACACAAGTTCTTCCCCCTCCAGTCCTGCTGTGCCACCCCCCCCTCACCTCCATGTAGTTCTCCTCACAGACAATCTCCCGGGGGCTCCACGGGGCTCCCAAGGGACAGCAGATGGTCACATCATAGGGGACGTTGGGCCCTGGAGCACCTGTCATCACCACCTGCAGCTGCAGGCTGAATTCCTGGTCCAGCTGGGTCCCCAAGCAAGAGACAGCAGAGGTTAGGCCCTCTCCCCGCAGGCGATGGCAGCAGACACCTGGCCCCTGGGGTCACAGCCCAGGCAGGGAAATGGGTCTAGGGGTAACAGGTGCGGAGGGCTAGGAGTCAGGACCCATCCCTTTCAGGACGTGGCAGAGGCCCATGATCACACCCAGCTCCTGGCAGGAAGGACTGGGCGCCCGGCACTCACGCTGTTGTGGACAGAACAAGCCAGGAAGGAGACGCGGATCTGGGGGTTCCCACGGAGGTCAGTGCCTGCCGTGAATCCACACTGCGAAGCCAGCTGCCCTGTCACCTCGATGTACTGCCCCGACTCAGCTGCCGGGAGAAACCAGCTGGAGCCCCACTGGACTCGCCCCACCTGGCACCTGGAGTACAAGCACCTCCGCAGCGTCCCACCAAGCTACACCTCACCCCATGCACCCACCCCTGGCTTCCCACACACCCAGCCTCTGCCCCAAGGAGCCACGCAGGGCTCCGTGTCCACAGAGCCAGCCCCCCAGGGCCCCTGCACTCATTGTAGATCCCATAGCGCCAGTGGCTCTGCCCCACAAATGCCTTGTCCAGCCAAACCCAGAAGAAATGGCCCCGGCACTCAGTGTGTGCAGCTCCTGGAGGGATGAGCAGTGTTATGGGGCAGCACCAAGCCACAACAACCCACCTCAGCACCGTGCCTGGTGCGGGGACTCCTCCCCTATCAGGGCCACAGGCTGGCGGGGTCACCCCACCCTGCCAGGCCCAGCTATCCTTTGCCCCTCTGTCAGTCACAGCAGCCCTAAGCCAGCCCTGCACCCTGCCAGGGCTTGTTCATTCCAGGCTCCCCTCAGCCCTGGGAGCCCCCTGCAGCAACAGGCGCCATGCCAGGCCCCCAGCAGACTCACCCTCAGGGAAGGGCACGGAGCCGCCATGCCAACACACCACCACGCAGAGCAGGCCCAGCCTGAGAAGAGGAATGGGGCAGAGTCAGCACAATACAGGGGTGCCCCTGCCACCTCTCTTCTGGGGGGCTGGTGGGTGAATACTGCGGCCCGGGAGGCTGTGGCAGAAAGGAGCCCCTCCATATATCATCATCTCCCTCCACTCCTTCAGACATGTGCCCTGCAGATCCCCCATCTCACAGACCTGCTCCCTGCAGAGCCCCCATGGGCACAGATGGACTTGGCACCCCAGGGAGCACCCACCATGCACTGGGGCCTGAGGGTTAGGTGCTTTGGGCCCAGCGCGCTGGGAGGGTGCCAGGCTGGATGTTGCAGACAGACCAAGGGATGTGCCCCGGGACAGTCGTTATGAAACCCCCCTCCCTGAGACCAGCACCCACACACACAGCACAGCACAGCACAGCACAGCACAGCACAGCACCAGCCTCCTGTGCTAGGCCTTGGCCAATCCCCACCACGCACTGCTGTGCTGCCCCCCCGCCTGGCCCTCCCCAATCCCAGCCACGCACTGCTGCGCTGCCCCCACCCCTCCCTGGCCCTCCCCAATCCCAGCCATGCACTGCTGTGCTCCCTCCATCCCTCCCTGCCCCTCACCAATCCCAGCCACGCACTGCTGCGCTGCCCCCACCCCTCCCTGGCCCTCCCCAATCCCAGCCATGCACTGCTGTGCTCCCTCCATCCCTCCCTGGCCCTCACCAATCCCAGCCACGCACTGCTGCGCTGCCCCCACCCCTCCCCAATCCCAGCCATGCACTGCTGTGCTGCCTCCACCCCTCCCCAATCCCAGCCATGCACTGCTGTGCTGCCTCCACCCCTCCCCAATCCCAGCCATGCACTGCTGTGCTGCCCCCCCGCCTGGCCCTCACCAATCCCAGCCACGCACTGCTGCGCTGCCCCCACCCCTCCCCAATCCCAGCCACGCACTGCTGCGCTGCCCCCACCCCTCCCTGGCCCTCCCCAATCCCAGCCACGCACTGCTGTGCTCCCTCCACCCCTCCCCAATCCCAGCCATGCACTGCTGTGCTCCCTCCACCCCTCCCCAATCCCAGCCATGCACTGCTGCGCTGCCCCCACCCCTCCCTGGCCCTCCCCAATCCCAGCCATGCACTGCTGTGCTCCCTCCATCCCTCCCTGCCCCTCACCAATCCCAGCCACGCACTGCTGCGCTGCCCCCACCCCTCCCTGGCCCTCACCAATCCCAGCCACGCACTGCTGTGCTCCCTCCATCCCTCCCCAATCCCAGCCATGCACTGCTGTGCTCCCTCCATCCCTCCCTGCCCCTCACCAATCCCAGCCACGCACTGCTGTGCTGCCCCCACCCCTCCCTGGCCCTCACCAATCCCAGCCATGCACTGCTGTGCTGCCTCCACCCCTCCCCAATCCCAGCCATGCACTGCTGTGCTCCCTCCATCCCTCCCTGGCCCTCACCAATCCCAGCCACGCACTACTGTGCTCCCTCCACCCCTCCCCAATCCCAGCCATGCACTGCTGTGCTCCCTCCACCCCTCCCCAATCCCAGCCATGCACTGCTGTGCTCCCTCCACCCCTCCCTGGCCCTCACCAATCCCAGCCACGCACTACTGTGCTCCCTCCACCCCTCCCCAATCCCAGCCACGCACTGCTGTGCTCCCTCCACCCCTCCCCAATCCCAGCCATGCACTGCTGTGCTCCCTCCACCCCTCCCCAATCCCAGCCATGCACTGCTGTGCTCCCTCCATCCCTCCCTGGCCCTCACCAATCCCAGCCACGCACTGCTGCGCTGCCCCCACCCCTCCCTGGCCCTCACCAATCCCAGCCATGCACTGCTGTGCTCCCTCCATCCCTCCCTGGCCCTCCCCAATCCCAGCCACGCACTGCTGTGCTCCCTCCACCCCTCCCCAATCCCAGCCATGCACTGCTGTGCTCCCTCCACCCCTCCCCAATCCCAGCCATGCACTGCTGTGCTCCCTCCATCCCTCCCTGGCCCTCACCAATCCCAGCCACGCACTACTGTGCTCCCTCCACCCCTCCCCAATCCCAGCCACGCACTGCTGTGCTCCCTCCACCCCTCCCCAATCCCAGCCATGCACTGCTGTGCTCCCTCCACCCCTCCCCAATCCCAGCCATGCACTGCTGTGCTCCCTCCATCCCTCCCTGGCCCTCACCAATCCCAGCCACGCACTGCTGCGCTGCCCCCACCCCTCCCTGGCCCTCACCAATCCCAGCCACGCACTGCTGTGCTCCCTCCACCCCTCCCCAATCCCAGCCATGCACTGCTGTGCTCCCTCCATCCCTCCCTGGCCCTCACCAATCCCAGCCACGCACTGCTGTGCTGCCCCCACCCCTCCCTGGCCCTCACCAATCCCAGCCACGCACTGCTGTGCTGCCTCCACCCCTCCCCAATCCCAGTCACGCACTGCTGTGCTCCCTCCACCCCTCCCCAATCCCAGCCACGCACTGCTGTGCTCCCTCCACCCCTCCCCAATCCCAGCCACGCACTGCTGCGCTGCCCCCACCCCTCCCCAATCCCAGCCATGCACTGCTGTGCTGCCCCCACCCCTCCCTGGCCCTCACCAATCCCAGCCACGCACTGCTGTGCTCCCTCCACCCCTCCCTGGCCCTCACCAATCCCAGCCACGCACTGCTGTGCTGCCCCCACCCCTCCCCAATCCCAGCCATGCACTGCTGTGCTGCCCCCACCCCTCCCTGGCCCTCACCAATCCCAGCCACGCACTGCTGTGCTGCCTCCACCCCTCCCCAATCTCAGCCACGCACTGCTGTGCTCCCTCCACCCCTCCCTGGCCCTCACCAATCCCAGCCACGCACTGCTGTGCTGCCTCCACCCCTCCCCAATCCCAGCCACGCACTGCTGCGCTGCCTCCACCCCTCCCCAATCCCAGCCATGCACTGCTGTGCTGCCCCCCGCCTGGCCCTCACCAATCCCAGCCACGCACTGCTGTGCTGCCTCCACCCCTCCCCAATCCCAGCCATGCACTGCTGTGCTCCCTCCACCCCTCCCCAATCCCAGCCACGCACTGCTGTGCTCCCTCCACCCCTCCCCAATCCCAGCCATGCACTGCTGTGCTCCCTCCACCCCTCCCCAATCCCAGCCATGCACTGCTGTGCTCCCTCCACCCCTCCCCAATCCCAGCCATGCACTGCTGTGCTGCCCCCCGCCTGGCCCTCACCAATCCCAGCCACGCACTGCTGTGCTGCCTCCACCCCTCCCTGGCCCTCCCCAATCCCAGCCATGCACTGCTGCGCTGCCCCCACCCCTCCCTGGCCCTCCCCAATCCCAGCCACGCACTGCTGCGCTGCCCCCACCCCTCCCTGGCCCTCCCCAATCCCAGCCATGCACTGCTGTGCTGCCTCCACTCCTCCCTGGCCCTCACCAATCCCAGCCATGCACTGCTGTGCTGCCCCCCGCCTGGCCCTCACCAATCCCAGCCATGCACTGCTGTGCTGCCTCCACCCCTCCCCAATCCCAGTCACGCACTGCTGTGCTGCCTCCACCCCTCCCCAATCCCAGCCATGCACTGCTGTGCTGCCTCCACCCCTCCCCAATCCCAGCCATGCACTGCTGTGCTCCCTCCACCCCTCCCCAATCCCAGCCACGCACTGCTGTGCTCCCTCCACCCCTCCCCAATCCCAGCCATGCACTGCTGTGCTGCCTCCACCCCTCCCCAATCCCAGCCATGCACTGCTGCGCTGCCCCCACCCCTCCCTGGCCCTCCCCAATCCCAGCCATGCACTGTTGTGCTGCCTCCACCCCTCCCCAATCCCAGCCACGCACTGCTGCGCTGCCCCCACCCCTCCCTGGCCCTCCCCAATCCCAGCCATGCACTGCTGTGCTGCCTCCACCCCTCCCTGGCCCTCACCAATCCCAGCCATGCACTGCTGTGCTGCCCCCCGCCTGGCCCTCACCAATCCCAGCCATGCACTGCTGCGCTGCCCCCCAAACACTGACCAATCCCATCTTTGTCCTGCCACCCTGTGCTGGGCGCTGCACAATTCCTGTTACAGCAGCTAAGACCTCAGCACCGCACTCCCCTCTCCCAAGAGCCCTTCTGTCCCGGGCTGGAGGAGCAGTGTGGGGCCTATGACACATGATGAACCAACCATTCTTCCCACACTGAGGGGACAACAGCACCGACACCCGCCCCCCCCCCCCGCCCCCCCCCCCCCCCTGCCCCTCAGGTGCGGCTGCACTCCCTCCATGCCCGGCTCCTTGTGCCGAGACATGAGCTGTTCTGCAGCAGCGCTGTCCCCTTTGGCTGGGAGCCACGAGACACCCACAACACCCAAACCCCAACAGGAGCAACGGGCCCTTGGCACGGTGGAAACCCAGCATCACCCATGCTGGAGACAGCGGTCAGGCTGCTGACCCACTTGCTACTCCCTCACAGCCCAGAGCTGGGGCGGGGGGGGTCAGCTTCCTCACAGCTACTGCTCCCCTCACAGCCCAGAGCTGGGGGTCCCAGCCTCCTCACAGCTACTGCTCCCCTCACAGCCCAGAGCTGGGGGTCCCAGCCTCCTCACAGCTACTGCTCCCCTCACTGCCCAGAGCTGGGGGTCCCAGCCTCCTCACAGCTACTGCTCCCCTCACAGCCCAGAGCTGGGGGTCCCAGCCTCCTCACAGCTACTGCTCCCCTCACAGCCCAGAGCTGGGGGTCCCAGCCTCCTCACAGCTACTGCTCCCCTCACTGCCCAGAGCTGGGGGTCCCAGCCTCCTCACAGCTACTGCTCCCCTCACAGCCCAGAGCTGGGGGTCCCAGCCTCCTCACAGCTACTGCTCCCCTCACAGCCCAGAGCTGGGGGTCCCAGCCTCCTCACAGCTACTGCTCCCCTCACTGCCCAGAGCTGGGGGTCCCAGCCTCCTCACAGCTACTGCTCCCCTCACTGCCCAGAGCTGGGGGTCCCAGCCTCCTCACAGCTACTGCTCCCCTCACTGCCCAGAGCTGGGGGTCCCAGCCTCCTCACAGCTACTGCTCCCCTCACAGCCCAGAGCTGGGGGTCCCAGCCTCCTCATAGCTACTGCTCCCCTCACAGCCCAGAGCTGGGGGTCCCAGCCTCCTCACAGCTACTGCTCCCCTCACTGCCCAGAGCTGGGGGTCCCAGCCTCCTCACAGCTACTGCTCCCCTCACAGCCCAGAGCTGGGGGTCCCAGCCTCCTCACAGCTACTGCTCCCCTCACAGCCCAGAGCTGGGGGTCCCAGCCTCCTCACAGCTACTGCTCCCCTCACAGCCCAGAGCTGGGGGTCCCAGCCTCCTCACAGCTACTGCTCCCCTCACAGCCCAGAGCTGGGGGTCCCAGCCTCCTCACAGCTACTGCTCCCCTCACAGCCCAGAGCTGGGGGTCCCAGCCTCCTCACAGCTACTGCTCCCCTCACTGCCCAGAGCTGGGGGGGGGGGGGGGGCAGCTTCCTCACAGCTACTGCTCCCCTCACAGCCCAGAGCTGGGGGTCCCAGCCTCCTCACAGCTACTGCTCCCCTCACTGCCCAGAGCTGGGGGGGGGGGGGGCAGCTTCCTCACAGCTACTGCTCCCCTCACAAGCCAGAGATGGGCAGCCAGCTTCCTCCAGACCCAACAGGCCTGAGGTGGGGGGCAACCCACTGGCAGCTACTGCTCCACTGAAACACCCAGCGACTGGGGACCCAGATCCTGCTTACAGCTGCTACCCGCCCCCGGACAGCCATAGATGGGCCGGGGGCGGGGGGGGGGGGTCCGCTTAGCGCCGACCCACACTTTATCTCCAGCCCCACAGCTATACTGCCAGCTGTGGTGTGCTGCTCCAGCCCTGTGCGCCCACACCTGGGTCCCCCACTCACCACGGCAGGAGCATCGTGGCAGGGCCAGCTCCGTGCCCTGCTGCACAGCACTGGATGGACTCAGGGCGGCAGGCACTGCTGCGGTCGGGGAGTGCAGCCCACACCTGGTCCCTGGCAGCTGATGTGCTGGGCTGGGTGGGGCCTGGCTAGGAATGGGGTGAGAGTGCAGCTTTGTGGCCTTGCAGAAGAGATAAGGCAGCAGCGGAGCGGCCTTGGGGTGCGGACGGGGAACCCCCAGGGTCTGAGCCCCCTGAGAGGAAGGGAGACAGGGAGGCAGTGCACCTAGGAGTCAATGCTAGTTGTGCCCTTTCCCTGCTGCTCTGGCCGGGAGTCCTGTGCTGTGGTGCGTTGGGGAGAACCCCTGGAATCGTCCTGCTGCACTCCCAGCCCTCCCCTCCTGCCCTGGGGCTCTCTGTGCAGTGCCCATCCCAGGGCGTGGGAGGTGACAGGTTCTGTGCCCAGCTGGTGTGGTGGGCACGGCTGGGCATCACTGCCAGGGCCCAGGCGGTCTGATGGGCTCTGCAGCACCCACTGTCATGGGGCCCAGGCCTGGCTGAGGTTGTGCAGTGGCAGGAATAATGCAGCCCCCAGCCTGGTCAGTGGCTGTTGCTGATGGAGACATTAATGGCTCTGGCCCTCTTCCAGCCTGGGCTGGGGTGTGAAGCAGCCATCAGCCTGAGCCTGTCCCCACGGCGCAGCCCATGGCTGAGGCCTTGGGCTCACAGAGTGTTATCGAACCCTGGCTCTCGGCTCACAGCCTCCCCACCAGCTTTAACCCACTAGAGCCCAACCCCTCCAGGAGCCCAGGGTCTCTCGCAGCTCTGGGAGAGCAGTAGTGCCTCCTGGTTAGAACAGGACAAGGGGCTGGGGTCCGGGACTCCTGGTTTGCATCCAGGTCCTGTGGGGAGAGTGGGGTCGAGGGGGTGGTGGCGGCAGGGGTCCTGAGTCCTCTCTGCATTCTGAAGGAGAACACCGGGGGCGGGGGGGCTCCAGAGCAGCGCCTGTGAGGTCAGGACTCCTGGGTTCTAGCTGTGTTCCAGGGCTGGAGTGGTGGGCACTGCAGACAAGGTGCTGCCATTTATTTTTCTGGGGGGAGGGGGTGCTCCAGCTCATCTCTGCCCTGAGGCCCACCCCGATTCTCCCTCTGCCCCCAGGGCCCTACCCTGGTTCTACAGCTCCACGCTGCCCCTCCCCAGCACACACTGCCTGCACCAGCTCAGCAGGGGGCAGGACGTGCTCAGGGCAGGAGGCCCTGAACAGCTGAGCGGTAGGAGGCAGGTGGACGGGCTACAACCCAGAATGCCCCCCGAGTCAGGGCCTATGCCACAGACCTTAAGGGTCCCTCAGCATAATTGCAGGGGCCCATGAACATGCCAGCAACCAGAGACCGGGGCCACAGGCCCCTCCCAGCTTTCTGCCACCCACTGAGCACAGATGGTTTTAAACTGTGGGATGGGCCTCCCTGGGGGGCCCCGGGGGAGGGGGGGGATATTGGGAGGGGGCAGCAGGGCAAACAAGAAAGGCAGCACTACCTTCACTCTAACTCAGCTCACTGTGGGGCAGTGGCATCGCCAACCCCCACCCTCCGCCCCCCGCCCCCCGCCCCACCATGTCACCTCCCCAGTTTGAAACCTTGCAGTAAAACCTGATGAGAAGTGTGAGATGGTCTCATGCCCCGCCCCCCCCCCCGCCCCCGAAGCTTCACATTGTGCACGTGGGGGCTGCAGAGCAGAGCGGAGGTGCGGGCAGGTGCCCACTGGGTCGTGGGGGAGGCTGCACAGTCGTAGTGGGGTGCAAGCAGGTATACACTGGGTCATGGGGGGGGCTGCACAGTGGTAGTGGGGTGCAGGGAGGTATACACTGGTTTGTGGGGGGGGGCTGCACAGTGGTAGTGGGGTGCAGGGTGGTTTGTGGGGGGGGGGCTGCACAGTGGTAGTGGGGTGCAGGGAGGTATACACTGGTTTGTGGGGGGGGCTGCACAGTGGTAGTGGGGTGCAGGGAGGTATACACTGGTTTGTGGGGGGGGGCTGCACAGTGGTAGTGGGGTGCAGGGAGGTATACACTGGTTTGTGGGGGGGGGCTGCACAGTGGTAGTGGGGTGCAGGGAGGTATACACTGGGTCGTGGGGGTGCTGCACAGTGGTAGTGGGGTGCAGGGAGGTATACACTGGGTCGTGGGGGGTGCTGCACAGTGGTAGTGGGGTGCAGGGAGGTATACACTGGGTCATGGGGGGGGCTGCACAGTGGTAGTGGGGTGCAGGGAGGTACACACTGGTTTGTGGGGGGGAGGCTGCACAGTGGTAGTGGGGTGCAAGCAGGTATACACTGGGTCATGGGGGGGGCTGCACAGAGGTAGTGGGGTGCAGGGAGGTATACACTGGGTCATGGGGGGGGCTGCACAGAGGTAGTGGGGTGCAGGGAGATATACACTGGTTTGTGGGGGGCCTGAACAGTGGTAGTGGGGTGCAGGGAGATATACACTGGTTTGTGGGGGGGGCTGCACAGTGGTAGTGGGGTGCAGGAAGGTACACACTGGTTTGTGGGGGGGGGGCTGCACAGTGGTAGTGGGGTGCAGGGAGGTATACACTGGTTTGTGGGGGGGGCTGCACAGTGGTAGTGGGGTGCAGGGAGGTATACACTGGTTTGTATGGGGGGGCTGCACAGTGGTAGTGGGGTGCAGGGAGGTATACACTGGTTTGTGGGGGGGGGGTGCTGCACAGTGGTAGTGGGGTGCAGGGAGGTATACACTGGGTCATGGGGGGGCTGCACAGTGGTAGTGGGGTGCAGGGAGGTACACACTGGTTTGTGGGGGGGGGGCTGCACAGTGGTAGTGGGGTGCAGGGAGGTACACACTGGTTTGTCGGGGGGGCTGCACAGTCATAGTGGGGTGCAGGGAGGTATACACTGGTTTGTCGGGGGGGCTGCACAGTCGTAGTGGGGTGCAAGGACGTATACACTGAGTCATGGGGGGACTGCACAGTGGTAGTGGGGTACAGGGGAGGTATACACTGGTTTTGTCGGGGGGGGCTGCACAGTGGTAGTGGGGTGCAGGGAGGTATACACTGGGTCATTGGGGGGGGCTGCACAGTGGTAGTGGGGTGCAGGGAGGTATACACTGGGTCGTTGGGGGGGCTGCACAGTGGTAGTGGGGTGCAGGGAGGTACACACTGGTTTGGGGGGGCTGCATAGTGGTAGTGGGGTGCAGGGAGGTATACACTGGTGTGTGGTGGGGGGGCTGCACAGTGGTAGTGGGGTGCAGGGAGGTATACACTGGTTTGTGGGGGGGGCTGCACAGTGGTAGTGGGGTGCAGGGAGGTATACACTGGTTTGTATGGGGGGGGGCTGCACAGTGGTAGTGGGGTGCAGGGAGGTATACACTGGTTTGTATGGGGGGGGCTGCACAGTGGTAGTGGGGTGCAGGGAGGTATACACTGGTTTGTATGGGGGGGCTGCACAGTGGTAGTGGGGTGCAGGGAGGTATACACTGGGTCATGGGGAGGGGGCTGCACAGTGGTAGTGGGGTGCAGGGAGGTATACACTAGATCATGGGGGGGGCTGCACAGTGGTAGTGGGGTGCAGGGAGGTATACACTGGTTTGTATGGGGGGGGGCTGCACAGTGGTAGTGGGGTGCAGGGAGGTATACACTGGTTTGTATGGGGGGGCTGCACAGTGGTAGTGGGGTGCAGGGAGGTATACACTGGTTTGTGGGGGGGGACTGCACAGTGGTAGTGGGGTGCAGGGAGGTATACACTGGGTCATGGGGGGGCTGCACAGTGGTAGTGGGGTGCAGGGAGGTATACACTGGTTTGTATGGGGGGGGCTGCACAGTGGTAGTGGGGTGCAGGAAGGTATACACTGGTTTGTATGGGGGGAGCTGCACAGTGGTAGTGGGGTGCAGGGAGGTATACACTGGTTTGTGGGGGGGGGCTGCACAGTGGTAGTGGGGTGCAGGGAGGTATACACTGGGTCATGGGGGGGCTGCACAGTGGTAGTGGGGTGCAGGGAGGTATACACTGGTTTGTATGGGGGGGGCTGCACAGTGGTAGTGGGGTGCAGGAAGGTATACACTGGTTTGTATGGGGGGAGCTGCACAGTGGTAGTGGGGTGCAGGGAGGTATACACTAGGTCATGGGGGGGGCTGCACAGTGGTAGTGGGGTGCAGGGAGGTATACACTGGGTCATGGGGGGAGCTGCACAGTGGTAGTGGGGTGCAGGGAGGTATACACTAGGTCATGGGGGGGGCTGCACATTGGTAGTGGGGTGCAGGCAAGCGCAGGTAGATGCATGCTGAGTCAGGGCTGTGCCCGCTGCTCCCTGTCCAAGCTGGAGTCTGGAGCAGCCCAAGTTAGCGAGCCCATGGCACTAGCCCTTGTGCTGGTGTGGCACCACTGTGCATCCCGGTGTGGGGAGCCATGGGCTGCATGGAAGCAGAATCCATGGGCGTTACACCTGGCTGCAGCACTCGCATGACACAGACCCACTGCCTCCTGCCTGCCCCGGTGAGTGCTGCAGTGCAGGCCCACGGGGAAGGGATGGGTCACTGCAGACCAATGTTACAGGCCTGTGCTGAAAATAAGGTCGTAGCAGGTGTTTGCCGGGCAGCACCCCCAAGCCTGCCCTCCACCAGGAATGGGCCTTTGCTGACCAGCCTGGGCACAGAGAACAACAAACATTGACATACAAGGCCACAGAGGAGGTGTCACCAGAGGTGTGGCTCATGCTCCCCCTGGGCAGCCCCCCTTGCCCCTTGAATCAGAGCCCCTGAACTCTGAGGTAATGGAGGCGCGGGGCCAAGGAAATATTTAAAGCAGCCATCCCTGAGGGACAAGGGGAGCTGCATAAGTGGACCCTGGCTTGGATGCCAGTGACAACCTGGCTGTCTCAAACCCCCCCCCCCCCCCCCCAACTGTGTCATCCCATGGACCTGTTTGCTTATTGCTCAGGCCTAGCAGGCCATAGAGACAGGCCCTTTAGTCCACGCCCCGTGGGGGACGGCAGTGCCCAAAGCCAAGCCAGGCCTTCCAGGAGGCACATGCGAGTACAGGCAGCATTGCCAGATCCTGGCCTGAGAGTGGCAGCATCATGAGATCCCACCTGACCAGGTAAGTGCGAGAGGCCAAGCGTGAGGGGAGCACTTAGAGAGCAGCAGGGAGCAGACACAACAGCCAGCAGCCTGGGGTCTGTGCCCCTGTATGCGGGGAGGAGGAGACAGGGAGCACAGCTGCAAACACCTCGTGGGCTGGACTAACTGCCCCGATTGCTACTACTGTTCACCTGGTGGGTGCATCGACCCACCTCAGCTTCTCCATTGCCTCACAAGTAACCAGCACCGAGCAGGATGGGCACGAATTCCTCACACAGTGCAGCAGTCAGGACTCGGAGACCTCCCTGGGTTCTTTGGCTTGAGCTTCAGCTGTGTGCCATAGGGAAGCATGGCTTGGGGTGTCAGCCCCCAGCAGGGCACAGGACATAGGGTGTCAGTCCCCTGCTGTGGGACACAGGACTCAAGGTGTCAGCCCCTCCAGCGCACGTGACTTGGGGTGTCAGTCCCTGATCACATGCTGAGTTGTACACTAACTGTGACCATTCCATGACTTTTGCTTAGTTTTACGATGATGAAATCTCCACACTGCCCTGCTTCAGTACAATGAACACACACACAGAGGAAAAAGACTGCAGCAGAAGTGGGAGCGACTCTGAGGACATTTCTTGATGTTTAATTCATGTCAGTCTGGTGCACCGTTCATATAAATAGCACCCATGTGAATCTATGGCGTTGGTGCCAAGCACTAGAGAGGAGCTGCTCCCCAGAACCCAGCTCCTAAGAGGAGCTGCTCAGGGAGAAGAAAACCTGGGACAGGATAGAACCAGACACATCAGCTGCTCTCTGGGTGCATCTACACTCTAAGTGTGCTCGACGGCAGCTGCCCCCCATCCCTGCAGTGCCGAGGCCTGTTACAGCACCACACACGGGTGTGTGAGTTACATCACTGCCCCCCCCCGCAAGGCAGCGCTGGGGCACAGGGACAATTCCTGTGTCTCTGGGGGGGTGGGGGGGAGGCAGGAAATGTTTCACAGCCCTGAGAAAGGCAGCCAGGCTGAGCTAAGTCAGGTGTAGATCGGGCCTCTGAAAGCCAGCTGGGAAGCCCTAGCAAATGCTAGCAGGTGAAGCTCCAGAGATAGGGGGGTCAGACCCTTGGGGGTTTGCTAGTGCAGAGGGGTGAACAGCCTAACAAGAGATTCTAGGACAGCCTTGCTCCATGGCAAAAAGGAGTCTGGAGGGGGCTTGCCTTGCCGGGAATCCCACAGGTAGCTCTGCCCAGCTCACAAGTGGTTCAGTGTGTGCCTGCTCCTCAACCCCTACCCAAACCCTGGTGAGGATCACAGCCAGTTCAACCCCTCCATTCCTTTCCCCTCTTTGTATTGCTGGCCTGCTGCAGCCTTCCTGTTTCTGTCAGTCACTATGTCCTGAGGCTGCTCTATACCAGGTAGCCGGGTTGACCCTGCCACAGCAGTCAGGCTGTGCAAACACCCCCACCTGGACGTTCTGGCAGCCTAGCCCCTGGAGAAGCACAGCTGCCAGGTGTTCATATGGCAATGGCAAACCACCTCCCTGGTACCAGCCTGGGCCTGCACAGCCTTGGCAGCATGTTCTATGCAGCTCAGTCACATGCTGATGGATCGGCTCTGAGCTGTACCAAGGTGACAGGACATTCAACCTCCTTGGCAGAGCCACGTTATGGCCCTGCACCCTCATGATCCCATCTGCTCTCCTGGGGCAGGAGCCACACCGCAAATGCAGCCCTCAGGCTACTCTACTTAGCTCAAGGGAGAGTCCTGCCCATGGCGGTGCAAATATTCCGAAATGTCCCACGACCAATCCCATCCAGAAAAGGCTCCTTCCAGCAGAAGAACAAATGGCTGCCCCAACTAATTAACGCTCAGCTCCCCAGGGCTCCAATCCCGCTGCACCAAGAGTTCAGAGCATGAAACACAATTCTCCAGTGGGCAGTTTTTCCGCTCCACTTCCTGCTGATGCAGCATTGACAGAGCCCCTCACCTGTCCTTAAAGTCTTTTGCATAAGGTGTCCGTTTCTGCAGCAATGGCCTCTGCCCTCTGGGAAGCCAGCCTCTGACCCAGCTTAGCCATTGATGATCTTCTGGCTGATGTAGCCTGGCATGGTGTACACTAACAGGACCAGGAAGATGGTCACCACAGCCAGAATGAGGAGAATGATGATGTACTTCTTGTACCGCTTCCAGATAAAGAAGATGAAGGTTTTCATGGGATTCACAAACCAGTTGAAAGAAGTTTTTGGACGGCTGGAACAGAGCAGGGGAAAAGCTGTTGAGCTCAGACAACACAAAGCACAGTTCCATCCACTCCAGAGCAATGCCCTGGAAATCTACAACACACTGTCAGCTGCTGCTGCTGCTCATGGGCTGCCAGTAACTAGGTACCAGATCAGAGCACACAGGCCCATGTTCTAGATCTCCCAAACCCAAGCTGACATGGCTGCCAGCTTCTTCTGGGCCCCAGGACAGCTCCCTCCCACCCTCCCTCTCCCCCTGGCACACGGACAGAAAGGATTAAGCAGCCTGCTGCATAATTCATTTAACCCTTAGGAATCTGTTGGTAGATGTTTGTGGCTTTGTGTGCTGACATTTCTACTGTCAGAGGTTAACAGTGTAACCCAATGGTTTCTGTCTATGCTGTCTTCAGCTCACTTGGACGCCTACAGTGCATCCCCTGTAAATCAGGAAATCAGGAAACTTAATTCATGTAGCTAACCACCGATGATGCTTACAGAACAGATCTATTCCAAAATCTCCATGATTGCCTGTGGCTCGCTTAAGGACTCCAGGCTCTCAAAGAACGCCTGGAACGGCATCGTGATGGAGTGAGGAATGTGTGTGACAGGCCAAGCATCTTACGCAAGCTAAGGATGACCCCCCTGCTGTCTGTACCCTAAGCTGGCAGGTGACACCTCTGTCCCTGAACAAACAGCGGGGAGGAGCCCAGCTGGGTTTGAATCTGGGAGAGGCAGTTTGAAGCTGCAGGGAGAGTGGGAAGCCAGCCAGCCTGTGCTGAGGAGAGGCTAGACCCCAGATGGGACACCCCTCCGGCCTCCTCTCCCCAAGATGGGTTGGAATGATTGTCTCTGTCTGCTGTATTGACACCTCTGCACTGCGCTGTGCCTCTGCAAAGTAATAAACTTCCTGTTCCACCTGCTGTGAGAGAGTCACTTCTGGCTGCAGGCAGGGTGCAGCGCTGGGGGACCCCTGAACCCTATCACACATGTAAAACCCCCCTGATCCTTTTTATTCCAGATCTGCTTAAGCTTCATCAGGGGAAATCTGAGAGGCAAAACTGAGATCTCCAGTCGTAAACTGGATTCACCCCAATATGGGCACTGGGCTATAAGCTATGCATTAAATCTGGAAGAACTCTTTGCAGGTACACTCATCCATCACTATACGAGCACAATTGGTTCCCCAATTTCTGTTTGTAGGCGAAAAACTCATAAGTGACTCTAAATTCCAATTAAAATACATGTAAAACTCTCCAATTTGTTCCAAGGGCTTGTAACTTGACATAAACCAGCTGGGTTTAGGTACTTTTCTGATGTATTTGAATAGTTTGGCACCAGAAATAGGATGTAGTGTATGTATGTACAGCAGGGATTACCAACCTATGGGTCTAGACCCAAACATGGGTCCCATCAGATTTGTTAAAGGTTGCCAGCTGGGCAGTTCCCAGCTGCATGTGGCTGTTAAAGAAGCCATTTGCAGTTTCTTAACACTGCTGCCTCAGGCAGATATCTATCAATAGCGATAACTGCTGGAGATGGCAGCAATCTCTATCGCTAGACATAGCAATTACTTTACGCCTAGGTGCTGAAACTTAACACTGGAGTTAATTTCTGGGAGCAGGAGGGTGCAGTGGGGGGAGACACCCAGCCTAGCAGCCCCCGTGAAGAGGCTGTGGGAGGAGGAGTGTCTAAGGCTGGGGCTGTTGAGAGGTGCAGGGGGGGTGTCTCAGACTGGGAGAAGTTTGGGGCTGCAGAGAGAGTCTAATGCTGGTGGCCAGTTTGGGGCTGCTGGGGGGCGGGGTGTAAGCCTTGGGGCAGCTTGGGGCTGCTGGGGGGTTCTAAGGCTGGGGTTGGTTTGTGGCTGCTGGGGGGTTCAAAGGCTGTGGATGGTTTATGGCTGCTGGGGGTTCTAAGGCTGGGGGAGGTTTGGGACCATGGGGGATGGTTAAAACCTGGCCAACGGTGAGGTCTGCGGGGCAGGTGGGGGTGGGGGTCTAATACAGTAAACTCTGGAGTTACCCAGGGGTTGTTCCTGCAACCCCCGCCTAACTCGAATTTTCCTAGAAGGGGAGTGGAGCCAGGAACCACCAGGGCTGATGAGTTTCCTGGCTCCCAGAGTGGCAGGAGCTGGGAACCAGGGGCAGGCTGGTTCCAATCTCCCCATGGCTTGTGGGGCCAGGAAACTGATCAGCTCATGGCTGGTCAGTTTCACATTTCCGCCATTGCAGAGGAGGGAACCAAGCTAAGAGCCTTCTCCCTCTCTTCCTCCAGCTGAAGGGCTGTCAAACAGCTGCATGTCTGAGGGAAGGGAGGGAGAAGGCCCCAGGCTTAAAAAAGAGCTTGATAAATATTTGGAGGTTAGGTCCATCGATGGCTATTAGCAAGGGGTAAGGTGTGGTGCCTAGCCTTTTGTCGAAGGCAGGAGATGGATGGCAGGAGACAAATGGCTTGATCATTGTCTTCGGTTCACCTCCTCTGGGGTACCTGGCATTGGCTACTGTTGGCAGACAGCATACTGGGCTAGATGGACCTTTGGTCTGACCCAGTATGGCCATTCTTATGTTATGTTCTTATGCGGGTCTCCCCGTCCCCAGCCAGGGACCCCACAGGTGGAGCTGAGCTAGCCACAGGGCTATGGGTCTCCCCACCCCCCAGCCAGGGACCCCACTTATATAAGTGGGGGAAGTTCACTCATATGGTGAATAAAGGTGGGTATATGTGTTCCTCATATTAGCAAGTACTTATAAGTACTCATTAAACGATTATTACAAGGAAGAGGGAGAAGGAATATTCTTCTTAACCTCTGAGGGCAGGACAAGAACCAACTGGGCTTCAATCACAGCCGTAGAGATTTAGGTTGGACACTAGGAAAAACCTCCTGTCAGGGTAGTTAAACACTGGAATAAGCTGCCTGGGGAGGTTGTGGAATCTCCATCACTGGAGATTTTTAAGAGCCGGTTCAACAAACTCCTGTCAAGGATGGTCTGGATGGTGCCTGGTCCTGCCGTGAGGGCAGGGGACTGGACTGGACAACCTCTTCAGGTCCCTCCCAGCTCTAGGAACTCATGACTGATACCCACTTGGGTTTCTCCAAGGGTTCAGGCTCTTTTCGGCCCAGGCCAACGGGACTCTTCTCAGCCTCCTCCACAGTCAGTAGCTGGAGTTCAGCTTCTACTTTGCCCTGCAGAGAGAGAGACTTGAGAGGCCAGAGCCTCGTAGCGAGATGAAGGGCCGGGTTGTTGAAGGTCACTCGGTAAGGGTCAAGCACCCACCCTGGTCAGGCTCTTAGAACCCCCCTCCCCCGCAGATGCCCATCTGTGCCAACTGGCACTTAAATCCCTTTGAAAACCTGCCCTTCAGGCCTTCTTGCCGCTGAGTGCCCTGCCCCTGCCCGCGCACCCTGGGACCCTTCCAGCACTCCTGCCACTTGCCCCTCTGCAGCGCCACAGAGGGACTCCTGGCAGCATTCAGACATAGCCACACCAGCCGAGCCCTGGCCGGCTGCCCAGGCAGCCATCTCCGCATGGCCCACCTAGAGCTGCAGCTGCCCAGCACCAGGGCTCTGCGTGCTGTGCCTGTGGAGAGTGGCATCACCACTTCCCAGTGAGGCGTTGATACACCCTTCAGAGGGCCATCCTGGGGACTTTCTGGCCCCACCCTGCAGAGCATGGACCCCAGGGCTGGGGAAGGGCGTCTCAAGATGGTGCACGAGAGCTCCCGGCAACCCCTCCCGCTCTCCCTCACAGGGCTGTGCTGCCTCAGCATCCCACTGCCTTGAGGGCCCCTGAACCCAGCCTGCATCCCAGACCAGGCTGTGCCCCGCTGGGGCCCTCCCGGTGCTGCTGCCCAGAGCTGACAGCATGGGCCCTTTGCTGGCACCTGGCCAGTTTGTGCGGCAAGGGAGGGGATCTGGGGCAGGTGTGTCAGCAATATGCCAGGATGAAGCCCCGTGCCCCCTTCTCCTGCTGAGGTCCTGGCTGCCCCTCTCCCACACCTGCTGATTTCACAAACCTGCCCCCTGCCCTGCAGAGTCCCAGGCCAAGGCAGCCCTCAGCCCTTTTCCAGTGCTCTGGTGACTGCCCCCGCTTCCTGCTCCACCACAGGCTGCTCTCCCGGCAGCTCAGCTCTGATGCCCCTCGTTTTCTCCCTGCCATTTGCTCCTCGTCCAGGAGAGCTTTTAGTTGTCCCTTGGGTCTTTTGGCCCCTTCCTACTACGGCTTTCAAGGCACCAGCCCATCAGCCAGTGACCCCTCAGTCCCGGCCTACCTACCAACATTGGGAAAAGCCACCAAGTCATGGCCAAGGTCACGGAACATTTCAGCTCCTTGTCCCAACACCCTCCACAAAAAAATGGTCATGCCCTGGGAGGCAGTGTCTTCAGTCAAACCACAGCACTCTGGGCCCACACCTGCCAACTCCAGCTCCCTGCCACGCCCAGTTGGCACTGTGCCAGGCTGCATCTGGGTCCCAGGGAGCCAACCCCACACCCTCCCCAGTGCTTGCAGATAAGATTCACAGGCCAGGCAGGAGATGGGGTCGGGGCCGGGGCTCTCCACTCCCTGCCAGCGTGGTGAAGCAGAGCACACCAGGCTGGCAGACGGGTGGTGGGGCAGAGCAGGCTGCCAGTTCACTGCTGCTGTGAGTAGGAGGGCCTGACCCCTGCTGCCATCCCAAGCCAGGTCTCCCCAGATAGTTCCCCCGGCACAGCCCTTGGCCCTGCCTATCCCATCCATAAGCTGGCAGAGGTAGCTGCTGCAGGGCCCCAGAAGGCACAGGGCCGGTACTGGGGTGAAGTGTCTGCAAGATTTAGGGAGCTGGAGTCCGCTGGGGAGGTGGCTGCCCTGAACCCAGGAAGAGGGCTCTCAGAAGAAGCTGCAACTCCCATGACAATGCCTTTACACCAGCCCTCCTCCGCTCTTCTGAGGCTCTGCTGTCCCAGCAGAGGGCTCAGTTAAGCCCAGGCTGAAGTTCTGACGCTGTCTGTCCTGGGCCATGCAGCCCCGTCCCACTGCAGTTAGACCCAGTCAGGTCAGGGCAGCTCCCAGCACCAGGCCTCCCACTCCCTAGAGCTCAGACAGGCAGCTGCTGAGCACTGCCTAGCACCTTTCTCCTCCCTGGACCTTACCGTCAGGATGTACTTGTTCCCACTAGGGTCTGTAAACTCAATGTCTTCTGGCTTCACTGACCTCCTCCTCTTCTTCTTCTTCTTCTCCTTGGCCTCTCGCTCCTCTCGCTCCTCGTCTTCCTGGTCTTTCAGTTTGATGAAGGGCCACCAGCCCCTCATCCGCTTGTTCCGGAAGATGGAGAAGCGGGGGGTGGCCTTCTCCTTGGCCATCTGAATAGTGCACTGCTCAGAGCTCTTGGCTGCCCGCACCATGTCATTCAACTTCAGTTCAATGGACCCTTCAATCACAGACAGCACGTGAGAATCTCCAGGGCCCCTCGTTTAGCAGGTGAGGCACTAGGGACAGCAGCCACATGCTGCTTGGCCTGCACCCAGCCAGTCCCCATGGAATCAGCCCCATCCCCCGACATCCATGACTTCTGGTTGTCTCCATCCAAGCCACACTATCTGCATGTTACAGGTGGAGAACCTGAGTCAGAGGGAGGGACTTGCCTCACCTATTGGGTTGAAGGCACAGCCTGGAAGAGAAACCAGATCTCCCAAGTCCCACTCTCCCAGCCTAGCCATTGGATCTCACGTCTCCAATACAAGCATTAGTGCCACGCCTCATACCACTAACCAGCCCCATCGACAATGTTCTGTTCTGTTCTCACGCCCCAGCCTGTGCCGCCTGTTTGATGCAGAAGGATGAAATCCTGAGCCTGGTGAGACAGACAACAAGTGTGTCTCTCTAACAAGCTAGGACCAGCACTGCTAGAACAACACTGCCAAAGGCACTCTGGTCAATTTCTGGTGTCTCTGAGCGGAACCTCTGGGGCCACAAGAATGTCAGTTTTACCCAGCAGGACCAAGGGGCTCCCAGGGCCTACCGCTCTTGGGCATCCACACCATGGGGACAAGATGGCCTGGGCTGTGTGCTCCTGACCTGAAATGGGCACGTTCCAAACCCTCCCAGCCCCATTCTGGGAGCAAGCACTGAGCCAGCTCTCCCCTGGCTTTCAGGCTCCAGGCTCCATGGCAGGTGATTGTGCCTGGCACCACACACTCAGGAAGAATGGGGTCTCCTGTGCGTGGGGCAGCCCATCTGGTGGGGCTGTTTGAGAGCTGTGGCCCTGGAGCAGATTCCTTCTAATTTATACCTCCATGGGCAGAATAACTTGTGTTATGTGCACCAAAGCTATAAGGATGAGCACCACCATGCAAACACATACTGCCGGCTGTGGGCACTCTGCTAATTAGCTGGGCAGCACTTGACTCTCTCCTGGGTGGCTGCCCACTCATGCAGTGTACAAGGAACGCTGGGTTCCTGTGCACCCAGGTGAGGTGGCAGGTTTCCCGCAGACCTGGAAATTAGTTGAATATGAGTGTTTACATTAAACTCTTCAGGTTCAACAAACTGGCATTTTCCAACAAAACGGTGCCAGCAGCAAATTCCAACCACCTGTATCATTAGACTTGCAGTCCCCTCAGACAGCCCAGGGGTCAGTCAGGAGGTACCAAGGTTTGGCCAACTTGAGGAGAACAGAGCAAGGGAGTATGTTCTGCAGGCTGAGAACAAAGGGGCAGGAGGAAAGGAGAGCATAACTTGAGGTAGTCTAGCCATGGTATTCCCACAGCACCTGCCACCGTGGCATTCACGTGCTAACAGCATCCCCAGCTGTGAGCTCTCGGCCAAAGCCTCCCCCTTTGATCAAAGGCCATGGCTGGGCTGACCTCTGACTCGCCAGGCTTTCAGAAGGCGCAGGAGGTCTCCATGTCCAAGAGCACGGAAGCCCAGAGGCAGTGGGAAGGTGGTTGTTCAAGAGCCAGCAAGAAGGGCACTGACAGCTGCTGTGGGAACGCAGCCGGGGACAGCTTTGCCAGGAGCTGCTCCCTCACCCCTCTTCTGTGCCACAGAGAATAGGCAGTCTGAATGAGAGTGCTTAAGCCCAATACCAGGAGTAAGCAGGAGCCTGGGGGGTCACAGAGCTGTCAGCAGCAATGCTACCAGTGGGTCAGGCGGGAGTCTGCAAATCCCCTGGCGAGCAAGTGACTCCCATCTCTTCTGCTCACCCTACCTGGGAGCTGCCTTCTGCCAAGCTGCAGGTGGGCATCCTGGGCAGGCGAGGCCCAGAGAAACCCCCACTCTCGCAGCAGGAGGGTACTGTACCTAGAAAGTCATTGGCTGAAATCCTGTCATAATCCCAGACTTGAAGAACCAAGACAGCTGGCTCCCTGAACTCTGATTCCTCCAGCGAGAAGATGGATTCCTTCTTTTTATAGGAGATCTCCTTCTCGGTCGGAAGGTAGTCGAAGCGGAACACAAACCGCCAGTTGAAGTTGCCTTCTCCGGTCAGGGAGTTAAAGTGAACATCTGTCTCCTGTTTGTCATGGTCCAGACCTTTGATCCAGCTGCAGAATAAGTTCAATGACCATCAGTCAGCATGTTAAAGCAGCCCTGAAATCCAGTGGCACCAGGCTTCAGGGTGGCAGGAGCATGCGTCCAGGCTGACGGCCAGCCCTCAGCCACGGCTCAACAGCACCTCCCAGCAGAAAACTAACTCACACAATAACGGGCTCGGCCAACGTGGCCCACCTGACCCTGGCAGACAGGAGCAGGTGCGCTCTGTGGTAGGCCACAACACTTCTGAGGCTCTAAAGAGGCCTCCCTGCAGCCTGTCTTTTTTGTGGGCGCAAACCCCTCCAGCAGGAGGTCAAAGATTGATCATTGGGACAAAGGGGGCACTTGGTTTTCTGAGTGAACTGAGCCCCACGCAGGAAGGAAGTGCAGCTTTGATGGTCTGTGCACCAGTTGCAGTGTCTGCGTAAGGTGGTGGGGCAGGTCAGAGAGTGGAGGGCTCCTACGGATCAGGACCGATGTGTTCCGAAGAACAAGTGGGTCTGGTCCTGCTTTCGGCAGGGGGCTGGACTCAATGACCTCCTGAGGTCCCTTCTGGCCCTTGGATTCTATGATTCTAGGTCTGAGTTGGACCTCAGGGCCAAGGCCACTGTGGACAGAGGAAAGGGACAGGGCGCTACTGGCCCCTGGCGGGGTCACCCTGGCTAGTGAGCTAGGAGGAGAGCAGGTGATGACTGTGGGAATCAGATGCAGGGAGCACAGCCCCATGTCCAGGCAGGACAGACTGGACAGGCCAACTAGCCATTCCCTGCCCCACAGCTGCTTCTGCTCCTTTGAGTCCCATCAACTCTGGCACCTTTTCACATAGATGTCGCTGGAAGTTTCTCCGGTTATCGGATTAACGTCATCAAGAACCACATCGTCTGTGTTCCAGATGATGATGCGCAGCTCATAACTATCAGAAGGGAAAGCCAGGGGCAGTTAGAAATGCATTCGCCAGGGCTAGCAAAGCCAGCACCAGCCTGCATACAGCCCAGTCCCCTGCCTTGGGCCGTGCCTGTGCTCTCTGCAGCTTGGGCCAGGGGCCCAGCCCAGCTCACAAAAGGCCCCTCTCATGTCACTCCAGCCCAGGCATGGGGACTGTAGCACGCAGAGGTGTCTGAACCAAAGTCCATCTCCGGCACGCTGGAATCTGCCCATCACATGTCAGACAGAAAACAGCAACAGTAAGAAAATGGTCCAACTTTAGGCCTGTGGAGCACCTGCACTCCCCTGGGGAGGCACCAGCACTGTCGGTGTTTGTACACTGCTGGCCAGGACCTTGGTTCTCTGCTGGGAGCCAGCAGAAGCCCAGAGGACACCGCTCCTCCCAGCCTTGTCTGGTGACGGGCAGGAACTTTCCCTGCCCTCAGCCACACAGCCTGCCCGGGCAGAGGGAGTCGCTGGGAGACCAAGATGGGGTGAGGCTTGAAGCCCTGAACCAGCACAGTGGGAGCCATGGAGATGAGCCGGGGCCCAGAGCTGAAGTAGTACTACTGTCAGTGCCCAGCGGCGAGCCCTGAAGGCTGAGAGAGCCGCTAGCCTTCCCTCTTCTCCAGGACTCAGGAAGCCCTGGAGGCAGGTGAGGCTGGTCCCCAGGCTGCAGTTAGAAACAGGCTTTGTGACGTCTCTGGTCCCATCTTGCCCTGATCGGTACCTGATGGGCAGTCGTGGCTTGATATTGACAGGGGGTGGTGCTGGGACATCGTTTGGAAACATGTCAATCCACATGTGGAGGGAGCCCTGCAGAAAAGAAAGAGCTGAGCTGCTTCCAAGGACCCACCAAGGCTGAATCACAAACAGATTTATTCCCACTTCCCTGCACCTCCCAAGAATTCTCTCCCCAAAGCCACTGACGCTGCATAGGGATGCAGTCTCACTCCAAGTTCTGGGCTCAGCTCCCCCTATGCAGCAGCACAGCTTCTGTGCACAGGGTCTCAGGACTGCAGTGGGGAGAGACCCCTAAGCCCTAAAGCTGCTGGGGACAGCAGGGGATGCCCCTCCCCAGCACTGAGTTGCTGTGGCTAGGGAAAAGGACTCCCTGCAGGGAGTCACCCAGGTAAGCCTGAACCCCAACTCCTTGCTCCCCCAATCCCCCCAACCCTGAGCACTCTCCTGCACCCCAAAGCCCTCAACTCCAGTCCCACCCTAAAGGCCACACCCCAGCTGGAGCCCTCTCACTCCTGCGTCCCAACCTCTGCACCAGGCATGAGCCCTCGCACACTATGTAGCCCTTGTCTCAGCTCACCACCGTGTCGCATGTCACCCCCACGTGGGCGCACATAAGAAGTGCCTTCCACTCAAGCGTGGGAGCGAGGGTAATGGAGCACTGCAGCCCCCAGCGAGCCCATCAGGCTGGGGAGAGCCTGCCAGCACTGGGACGGCCTGCCTGAAGCGTGCCAGCTGCTTGTATTTAAAATGGGGCCTTATAGGGCGGTTAAAGAAATGACATCTGCACAGCAAGTCACTACCATGAGACTCACCAGACCCTTGCAAAGTCGTTGAGTACAAGTTACTTACTACGTAACACTGAAATGGAACATTTCTGACTTCACTGGCAGCCACCTCAGTTTGTCCTCTATCAAAACAGTTCACGCCCGGGCTCCACTTACTGTGCTGGGCCCAGCTGCCAGACCGCCCCACCCATGGACTCTGCTTCCCTGGGCTCAGATGTCCATGCCAGGCACCCCCCCTCCCTGGGCTCTCCTTTCCTGTGCTGGGCCCAGCTGCCAGACCACCCCACCCATGGGCTCAGATGCCCATGCCACCCACCCACCCACGGGAGCTCCCTTCCTTCCCTGGGCTCAGATGTCCGTGCCAGACGCCCTTCCCCACCACCTCCCAGCTCAGTGTCCCTGTCCTGGTACACATCCCACACAGCTGGAAGCACCCTCTGGAGAGCCTCACAGAGTCCAGTCCCCTGCCCACTTGGCAGGACCAAGCACTATCCCTGGCAGATTTGTTTGTTCTGTTTTGTTTTAATCTATTTGCTCCAGACCCCCTCAATGGCCTCCTCAAGGACAGAACTCACAACCCTGGGTGAAACTAAAAGGGTTTTTTCTTTCCAAAACCAAATTGAAGAAGCTACTGTGACCTAACTAGCTGTTTAAAAATGTTTGGAGGTGACATTTCGTCACAGGTGGCCTGGGTCAGCTGACATCCCCCTTGGGCCAAGCCCTGGAACTTCTGAGACCAGACGCAATCAACGAGGAGCTAAAGGGTGGCAATGATTTATTGCATTCAGGGACTGTCACATCACTACATGACCAGAAAAGGGGCAGGTGCCTGAAGGGTGAGACATAGAGATAAGGAGGGATGGGGGGTAGGGGCTGACTGGTCAGCCTCACTGCAGTCTCTAGAAAAGACATGGTGCAAGTCCTCAAGGAATCTATTTTGAAATACTTCAAGGACAGAAAGCTGATCAAGAACACTCAGGATGGTGGACATGATATACCCAGACTTAAGCAAAGCTTTTGATCCAGTCTTCCATAGTATTCCTGCCAGCAAGTTAAAGCAGTATGGATTAGATGAATGGACTGTAAGGTGGACAGAAAACTGGCACATAACCTATGAGTAGGGGCTAAGGGAAATGGCTTATTTAGTTTGCAGAACCAGAAATGAGTGGTGATTTGATAGCAGCCTTCAACTACCTGAAGGGGGTCTCTAAAAAGGATGGAGAGAGGCTGTCCTCCGTAGTGACAGATGGCAGAACAAGGATCAATGGTCTCAAGCTGCACTGGGACAGGTCTAGGTTGGATAATAGGAAAAACTATTCCACTAAAAAGGTGCTGAAGCACTGCATTGGGTTCCCTAGGGAGGTGGTGGAATCTCCATCCCTAGAGGTCAAGCGAATGCCCTGACTTCTTGGTTGACTTGACAAAGGCACGGCTGGGATGATTTAGTTGGGATTGATCCTGCTCTGAGCAGGGGATTGGACTTGATGACCTCCTCTTTCAGCCCTAACCTGCACTTGGGACAGAAGAATCCCAAGCACTGTCATAGGCTGAGGACCGACTGGCTAAGTAGCAATGCAGCAGAAAAGGACCTGGGATTACAGTGGATGAGAGGCTGGATGTGAGTCAGCAGTGTGCCCTTGTAGCCAAGAAGGCTAATGGCATATTGGAGTGCATTAGGAGAAGCATTTCCAGCAGATCTAGAGACGTTATTATGCCCGTCTATTCTGCACTGGTGAGACCACATCTGGAGTACTGCATCCAGTTCTGGGCCTCCAGTATAGAAAGGATGTGGATGTACTGGAGAAAGTTCAGCAGAGGGCAAGGAAAATGATTAGGGGGCTGGAGCACATGACCTATGAGGAGAGGCTGAGGATTTGAGCTTATTTAGTTTGCAGAAGAGAAGAGTGAGGGGCGATTTGATAGCAGCCTTCAACTTCCTGAAGGGGAGCTCTAAAGAGGATGGAGAGAGGCTGCTAGCAGCAGTAACAGATGGCAGAACAAGGAGCAATGGTCTGAAGTTACAGAGGGGAAGGTCCAGGCTGATTATTAGGAAAAACTCTTTCAACAGGAGGGTGGTGAAGCACTGGAATGCACTGCCTAGAGAGATGGTGGAATCTCCATCTCAAGAGGTTTTTGTGTCCTTGACAAAGCCCTGGCTGGGATGACTTAGGGGGGATTGATCCTGCTTTGGGCAGGGGGCTGGACTACATGACCTCCTGAGGTCCCTTCCAGCCCTAGGATTCTATGAACCTCCTATGACACTACGAATTGCCCATGGTGCTGCAAAAGTCTAGCCCAGGGTCACTGGACAAACCTGAGCAAAGGAGAACTTCAACAAGGCAGGCAAAGGCTGGGCGGGGGTAGAAAGGGTATGAGAAACTGAAGCTGAACATCAGGAACCCTGCGAGGCTGCAGAGTTTTAGTCCAGTGTGGAATCGTTTGCAAGGGCAGAGATGGGAACTCCATTGCTTGGGACAGTTTCCGATGGACTGGGCAATGCCCCAGGGAAAAGACAGTGAGGAACCGTCATGCTCTGGCAAAGGGAGTGACCAACCAGCACCAAGAGCTATGCTAGGCTGAGAGCATAGTGGTTGTCTGGTGTGAATAAATGCAGCAGTCTCACCTGCACAAGCCCAGGGTTCTCAGGGTTGTAAAGGGACCGAACCTCCACGTGCTCGGGGACCAGCTTGTACCCATACTCTGGCATCTCATCCCAGTGCTGTAGGACATACAAAGCCTTGTGCTCATCATATGCTGACCAAGTCTCATCCTCCATTTCTCTCTTGTCTTTCACAAAGGCCTCTAGAACACAAGACAGCCAGTGAGAAGGCTCCAAAGCCATGTGGCCAGCCAGAGGAACAATGATTATTAGAACTGTAAGGGAGGTGGCTGGGACATCCTAGCACATCACACATCTGCCCAGACCACCTGGCTGGGGGAGGCAAGGATGAAGACAAAGAAAGCCGTGGAGAAGAGAAGAGACTGGAAGCTCCATAGTGCTGCTTGGCAGAAGACAGAGTGCGGTGGAGAAATCTTCTGTGTGAAGAGCTGAGTAAAGAGAAACAAAGTAATAAGACAGTGAGTGCCAGCTACTCTCCCCCTCGCCCAGAACAGAAGAAGTGGGGAGATCAAGCCCCAAAGCAGGATTCCCCCTTCCCGGGGCATTCAACCCCCAGCTCTCTGCCGACCAGGAGCCTGCTGTCACATGCAGGGTTGGTGTGGGGAGAAGCGGGCTATGCTGTTTTCTGCATGAAGAGGTCAGACTGTGCAGCTCAGTCACACACTGCTCTGTGTGGGGACTGGCCAGCAGCAGCCTGGAGCTGTTAGCTGCTTTCTGACACTGTGCTGTCAGGAAAGAACAAGCAGCTCACAGCCACAGGGGTGTGCAGGAGAAGAGGGAGATGAGCTCTCCCAAGCTGGGCCAGGTCATTACCCTCCTCCTGCTCCCCTGCTGCTGGAAGCGGCTCTCATCCCTCCTCTGACGCACAGGGCTGAAAGGTGGCTGCTGGCCACATTCTGGTGTGAACCTGGACAGAAAGCTGGGGTGGTGCATGAAACCCTGCATGCTCCTTGTGTTTTCTCGGAGTGATGCAGTGCCAAGTATCCAGAGAGGTAGGTCTCCCCTGGGCGCCCACTCAGGCACAGAGGGCTGAGAGCACTGGACAGGGAGGGCTGGTTGGTCGGTCATCACCCTGTGTGACAGAGGGGGACAGGAGCAGGTGTGTATCACCTGTATATGTGTGGGGAGGTAGGAGGATGTGTGTCACCCCACCCCATGTGCACCTATAGCCTTAAATAAAAAGAATCCAACCTGTAGTGCTCCTACTGAACAGGCACTCAGGCCACTTGATGATCAAATGAACACGTGTATGAATGATTGCCATAGAACTTGCATGGATACAAGCAGTTTTTCTAGATGTCCTCTCCTCACCCTAGGGAAACAGGTCCATCCAGAGCCTTGCCCATATTAGTGAGCAGTTCCGGATATTGTGCGGGTAAACTCATCCAAGTGGCAGCTCACCAAAGGGAGCAAGGGGTTTACAGTCGGGTCCTTTCAATGGTCACCTCCTTGGCTGAGGGAACACATTGTCTTGTGAGGTCTGTGCAGTTCCCCAGAGCTGTGGCTGAGCGGTTGATGCAGTGAGGGGAGGGGGATCCAAGCGCACCCGAAGACCTGAGCCATGCACAGCCGAAGCGCACAGAACTCACTCTCCCCCGATGCTCACAGTACCTTCAGGGAACGCCTCTGGCGGGACTTTGAAGATCTTGTTGTTCACTTTGACCTCCTCCCGCCTGTACTCTGCAGAAGGGAGCGAGTTCTTCTTGCACAAACTCTCCAAGATCTGCGTGGGCTTGAAAGCATCTCGCCACACATTATAACCATCTCTGTGAGGGGGGGAGAGGAGCTTCAGACAGACAGACAGACACACCGATGACTCCCTTGGGTTGCCATGGCAGACAATATTTATCCTGGGATTTGAGAGCTGTGTCCCCATCAGGCTCCCCACTAGACAGGTGGGGCTGCAAGAGTGCAGTGAAATTACTTCCAACAGGCTCCCTTGGGAAGGTTGTGAAGAGACTCAGAACCCACCCCCTCTTGGATGGCAGTAGCAGGCCCATGAAGAGAAATCTCCCTCCTCAGTTCACCCATTGGTCAATAGGAGCGACGGAGGAAACAACGGCTGTAAGCTTGCAGGGGAATTCTGCTGGAAGGCGTCCCTACCCACAGGGCTCTATGCGGGGGACAGAGCCTTGTCCTCTCGTATCGGAACAGCCAGCTCACAGGCAACCTGTTCTGTGCACACTTCCACACTCTTCCAGAGGAGGAGGAAGAGTCTCTCTCTGAGGCCTGGAGTGGTCTCAACTGGCCTTTTGAGACCTCTTCCTCAGTGTGATCAAGGGAGAGTGACTGGCTCAGAAAGTGCTGGCTCCAGAACGAGAGGTGGCAGCACACACTGAACCTGAGGGTGATCGTGGCCAGTGCAAGGAGGCGATGCTTCAGGTGAACAGCTCTCAGCGTCTCAGCCCATGCTGTGAATGATTGGCAACCTAACGCCACTTCTTGCGGTGTGTGTTCCCCAAGCAGAGTGCGCGTCTCACGTGGGGGGTCGCAGTCAGGGGCTGCTCCCCCGCGCAGTGGGCAAGGTTTGACTCCTGGTGAAAACATAACCAACTGTACTAGCACGGGCGCACTGCGAATTAACCCAAAGCGCCGCACAGGGCTGACATGTCACAGAAAGGGACAGGAACGGTGAATCAAAAACCAGAGCGCTCGGGTCCAGCCCCAAGCGCTTAGAAGGAACCGAGTGGGGTCGAGGCAGCACTGCCTCGTATAGCCAGGGAGAGGACAATGAGCACAAGGCGCAGGTGCCTCTCCCACAAGCACTGCTAGTGCTCTGGCTTTGGAGCGCTGGGTGTGCATACACCCACAGGGAAGACACCGGGGCATCCACACAAAGGCCCATGCCTGCCTGTCCAGACATGCCTCTTGCCCTTCCTCCCATGGCCACACACACCTGCACTATCCTGGCTTTCCACCTCACACATCCACACACACAGTTAGCACCAATCAATGCCCCAAGCCCTGCATTTCAGTCACACCAAGGGACAGCCCACAGCTCACAGAACTGCTGCTCAGGCCTTGCCATGCTGCCAATGCCCAGGTCAGTGGCTTAGATCATTTCAGCTCTCACTAAACAAGAGGGGATTTAATTGCTCCTGCCACTTACATTAATCAAAAGGTGCTTAGCACACCCACCGCACACCCATAACTCAGGCCAGGCCTGCGCTCACAAGTGTGCCCTGGCCCAGCTGTCCCACAGCAGCTGCCACGGAGCAGTGGTAGCTGTGCTGTCAGGACGGCGTCTCCTGTCACCTCAGTGCTGCACACATGAACACTTACGCTGGCAAAATGTACATCGCCAGGGTGGTCCTGGTGGGGGGCTGCCACATGTTTTGAGTGGCAAAAGTTTGCCGACATAAGTGCTGATGTGGGCACAGCCCAACCCTGAGCACTAGCCACCATTTGCCCTGCCTGGCATAACGTCTGCAGGGCTCCAAGCTACGCATATCCTGCATCCAGCAGCCATGGGCTGGCTGCAGGAATCATGGGCTGGTTGGGCAACCTGGCCACACAGCCTCCTTCTAGCCTCAACGTGGATGACTTTGTGACAGGAAGTCCCAGGTGCCAGCTTCTGTTCAGGAACATACGTGTCGTACTGGGAGGACACCCCGCAGTTGGCTCGGTGTTTGCTGTAGAATCGGTTCTCCAGGTCAATCTTTGTCTCTCCAATCAGGTCATCAGAGCCGACCAAATCGTGGTCAAATATCGAAACGGTGAGTTCTGACTCCATTGGAAAGGATATGCTCAGCTCCAGAACCCTGGACCCAAAGCAAAGAGACACCATATTAGCTGTGTAAATAGAAATAAAGCGAGTTTCCCTCCCAGACCTAGGCTGAGAGCAGATCTACATGGCTGTGGGATGAGGCTGATGAGGTCCTACTCTTCCTGCCGCACGTACCTCCCCAACCTGTGCTCCCCAGAAAGGAAATATCCAGCAGTGGCAGAACCTTCTCCTTTCTAATTCCTGGCTCCAAACCCATTGCTCAGGCACTCCTGGGCAGCAACACCTGTTCTGTAACCTCCGTAGAAGCCACGCAGGTCCTCTGGCTTCATGTAGCTCATTGTAGATCATTCAAGCAATTCTACTCTGTGTTCCAATGACAATAAGTATAATCAGCTGTTGGGCTACAACTACCGCCTGTTACCTTCCCCTTCCTTGGATGAGCAAAGATTTCCACCCAGGGTCCAACTGCAGTACTTTCATCACGACAGTGTGCCAAACCTGGGGCACATTCAGGAGCACGCCTGTGCGTGCAAAACTCTGTTCTCATTTCTCAGTGCTTGCCCCAAGAAGGACATTGGCGATCAGACACTGGTTAAATTGTGGCCAACCTCTGAGTCCCAGGGATCCTGAGTCTGCAGTAGCAACACAGTGAGTGACCCCGCTGGAATCAGGAACACACAGAGGAGCTGGGAACTACTGCTGCACCATCATTATGTGTAATGCTCCCCTGCTGTTGGCTGCCAGGGGCCTGGGTCTCCTTCATCCTCCTCACCATTTCCTGCTGCTAGAGAAGAGGCCTGGGGCTTTCCTTTCTTCCCCCAAGAAGGAGGGGCTTCCTGGATCTTTGTTCCCTTCTGAGTGCAGTTCTAGAGGGATCAGGCTCCTAAGCTGCTTTGCCCATATATGGGGTAGAGTTAACATCCCCCTGTTCTGCCCAGGAACAGAAGGCCAGTCAGACACATATATCTGCAAGAGCCCTGGGCAGAACCCATCAGCTGCTGGGCTCTGGGTACAATGTGCCCAAGAAATGGAGTCTCCAGTGGACAAAGAAGGAGCCATGATGTTGCCCTGATACCAGAATATTGGCTCTGGCAGACACCTGCCATCATCCTTCTCAAGATGCACCAGAGAAGAGGCTGTTTCTAGGCAACCCGACCCCAGGCAGAGCCTGCTCCTTACTCGCCAAACACAGGGTTGAGCTGCTTCGGGATGTAGCGGTCCTTTGTATCCTTCTGCTCTTGCCCAAGAGTTACCACCACATAGGGATCTGCCTTGCCATTGGGGTCTGCTGGAGCCAGGTTTGTAGCCTAAAACACATGAGACAGAGGATCGTGGGGTGCCGCGTCCCTGGCATGAAGCCCCAGTCAAATGAGAGCCAGCACAGGACCGAGGGCAGCCGAGGGGCTTCTGAGTTGGAGCACTGAGAGCTGCTGTCACGTCAGCCACAGGCAGCAGATGGCTGCCTCTGGGACATGACCAGTGCAAACCCCAGTGCTTCAGCCACCGGACGCTAGACTGAACCAAGATCCTGAAAACATCCCTGGGGGCCTGTGCGGCTCGGGCTGGCTGCAGGACCACAAGGGGGAGGGGAATAAAGGGGGCACCAGCTGGAAGAGGGGAATGTTATCCCCCCATGTGACCTCCCATGTGATTTGTTCCCAACCACCCCCAGCCTAGGGCCCCTCCCGCAGCAAGTTACCTGGCGGAGGTGCTCTGTCCTGGCCCAGGTAGCCTGCCTGGGGTGGTGCCTGGCAGGGAGCAACTAGAGCCCGGCAGTGGGTAGCATTCACCGGGAAGAGAAAAGGCTCTGTGGCTGGACCTGCCCCCCACTGGCGTTCTAGGGCAGGGTACATGACCATGCGCGCTCCTCCCACGTGCTGCCTGGAAGGACCCGACAGCAAGGCCTCTGCCAGGCTTCCTGGCCCCAGGATGAGAAGGCATGGCATGGCCAGGGATGTTCTCCCTGAAGGAGGTCACCAGGACCCACCACAGCCACTTACCTTAACAATATACACTCTGACAAGCACCTTGATGGGTCTGTTTCTGGGAATACCCTGTGAGATCTTGTGCTCTGTTCCTGCCTCCTCAGCCGGATAAACAAAGAAAGAGCCCTGCAGGGCACAACAGCAGTGGGGATCTCAGAACCCTTCTGCAGAAAATCTTTCAAGCCAATTGCAGTGCCCAGGATTGTCTTAACTGTGCAGAACTGGAACTGGCAGAGTCCAGGGCCGTCTGAGCCCTGCACTGGCCTCGGCGTCCCTGGCTACATACCCTGCATGTTCCCAAAGAGCTGCCATGGCCTCCCCATACACTCAGAATCAGGCTAGTCTGCAGTGGACGCCAGCCTGGGACTAGCAGAGCCCATGGGGCTGTCCTGCAGAGGAGAGTAGGAGCCAGGTAGGAGCCAGGCTAACACCTAACCACACCTCCAGCATGGCTACCAGCACACCAGAGAGGAGCGGAAAAGGCCTCTGCTGAAGGAAGGGCTTTCACAGTAACAGAATGAGTTATTACTCATGATGGCTACGTCTACACGTGCACCCAACTTCGAAATAGCTTATTTCGATGTTGCGACATCGAAATAGGCTATTTCGATGAATAACATCTACACGCCCTCCAGGGCTGGCAATGTCGATGTTCAACTTCGACGTTGCTCAGCCCAACATCGAAATAGGCACAGCGAGGGAACGTCTACACGCCAAAGTAGCACACATCGAAATAAGGGAGCCAGGCACAGCTGCAGACAGAGTCACGGGGCGGACTCAACAGCAAGTCGCTCCCTTAAAGGGCCCCTCCCAGACACACTTTCATTAAACAGTGCAAGATGCACAGAGCCAACAACTAGTTGCAGACCCTGTATATGCAGCACGGACCCCCAGCTGCAGCAGCAGCAGCCAGAAGCCCTGGGCTAAGGGCTGCTGCCCACGGTGACCACAGAGCCCCGCAAGGGCTGGAGAGAGAGTATCTCTCAACCCCCCAGCTGATGGCCGCCATGGAGGACCCCGCTATTTCGATGTTGCGGGACGCGGATCGTCTAGACGTCCCTACTTCGATGTTGAACGTCGAAGTAGGGCGCTATTCCCATCCCCTCATGGGGTTAGCGACTTCGACGTCTCGCCGCCTAACGTCGATTTCAACTTCGAAATAGCGCCCAACACGTGTAGACGTGACGGGCGCTATTTCGAAGTTACTGCCGCTACTTCGAAGTAGCGTGCACGTGTAGACGCAGCTGATGTGTCCTGCGGCACACATGCCCCCAGCCAGTACCTGTGCTGACACTGGAGGGTAACAGCATATGGCATCGGGATTACCAGCTAACTCATAGCATAGGTGTCAACAAGTCACAGCAGGCCCAGACCCCACCACTGCCAGCTTGTCATCACCTGCAGCCCCCAGTTTAAATCCCTCCTGCGAGTCATCGACAGCCTACAACCTACCCTGGAATGTGACCCCTCACTCTCACAGGCCTTGGGAGGCAGGCCAGGTCTCTCCTACAGACAACCCCCGACACCTGAAGCAAATATTCACCAGCAGCCACAAATCAGAGCACAGAAACACTAATCCAGGAACCTATGCCTGCAACAAACCCCTTTGCTAACTGTGTACATATCCATTCTAGAGACACCATCACAGGGTCTAATCACATCAACCACATCAGCAGCAGCTCATATACCTGCACATCCGCTAACATGATATAGGCCATCAAGTGCCAGCAATGCCCCGCTGCCGTGTACATTAGACAAACCAGACAGTCTCTGTGCCAGAAGATAAATGGACATAAATCCAACATCAGGAATGGGAACACAGGCAGACCTGCAGGGGACACTGTAACCTCCTTGGACATTGGGTAACGGACTTAAAAGAACCCACTCGTCTACAAAAGAATTTTCCCACAAGACACAGAGGGAGACATCTGAACTGAGATTCGTTTGCAAACTTGACGCATTTAAAATCGGTCTTACCAGAGATCTCAGTTATCTTGTTCATAAAAAGAGCAATTCCCCCACCTTTGACATTCACAGGAATAGGACACATCCTACTTAATTTGCTTCATCAGCTGGTCCTGCTAGTGACGCGAAACCCTTCTCTCCCTGCCCCCCTTCACCACTAATAACCCTTGGTTTCTGTTTTTTCTAGGGCTGCCAGTTAATTTGTGTTAATCGCAGGTGTTAACTGTTAATTGACAGCCCGAGAAAAAAGCCATTACTGGCCCTGTTATCCCCACTGTTGGGAGCCGGATGGGTGCGGAGCCCCACAGGCGGCTGTGGGAACCCGTCTGGGGGCAGCCCTGCAGCTGAGAGCTGGCTGGGGCGCAGAACCCTGCTGACAGCCACAGGAACCCCAGCTGAAGACAGCCCTGCCAGCAGCTGCGAGAACCCCAGCAGGGGCAGCCCGACAGCTGAGAGAGAGCAGAGGTGGGAAGCCCCACTGGCAGCACACGGGGACTCCAGCTGGTGCTGCAGTGACCCCTGCAGCCCTGCAATTAATCACATGATTAATCAAGATTAATTTTTTAATCACTTGACAGCCCTAGTTTCCTCCTCTCTGTTCTTATATCTGATGAACTGTGTTTTTCCCACAAAAGCTCAAGACCTAGTAAATTTGTTCATCTCTAAGGTGCTGCAGGACGGCTGGTTATTTGTGAAGCTACTGACTAGCACAACTACACCTGAGAGACCAGCAGCTGTAGTCAGGGCAGCACCATCCAGGCGTGTTCCACTTTAAATTTCACCAATACAGACAATGGACACCAAGCAGCAGCAGCAGAGCACTAGGTACAGCGAAATATGATCTCGAACGGGCCTGGCACTAGAGCTGGAGGCCCTCAGTCACAGGGAGCGGAGGCGCTGGGAGCAAGCGAGGTAGAAGAGCCACCGCTGTCTATGGCAAAGGCACACACGTCCCTGAGTAGAGCAGTAATGCTCAGCTTTTCCTGTCCGGCCCCTGACCAGTAGCAGAATCTGTCTGCGCATGCACCCCTCCCCTTTACTGCATGGAGGAGTGCAGGCTGCAGGCAGCGCTGGGCTGGTGGCAAAGAGAAAAAGAGGCAGAGCAGGACTAGGGCCAGAGCAGGGCCAGGGTGGGGCTCGGGTGCACTGGAGCTGGGCTCAGAGGTGGGATGGAGCAGGGGGCAGAGTGGGGCTGTGCTCAGAGCAGGGCCGGGGCTGGGCTCAGGTGCACTGGAGCTGGGCTCAGAGGTGGGATGGAGCAGGGGGCAGAGTGGGGCTGGGGTACGAGCAGAGCGGTGCTGTGTTCAGAGCAGGGCCTGGGCTGGGCTCAGGTGCAGTGGAGCTGGGCTCAGAGGTGGGATGGAGCAGGGGGCAGAGTGGGGCTGTGGTCAGAGCAGGGCCAGGGCTGTGCTCAGAGCAGGGCCAGGGCTGGGCTCAGGTGCACTGTAGCTGGGCTCAGAGGTGGGATGGAGCAGGGGGCAGAGTGGGGCTGTGGTCAGAGCAGGGCCAGGGCTGGGCTCAGGTGCACTGGAGCTGGGCTCAGAGGTGGGATGGAGCAGGGGGCAGAGTGGGGCTGTGCTCAGAGCAGGGCCGGGGCTGGGCTCAGGTGCACTGGAGCTGGGCTCAGAGGTGGGATGGAGCAGGGGGCAGAGTGGGGCTGTGCTCAGAGCAGGGCCGGGGCTGGGCTCAGGTGCAGTGGAGCTGGGCTCAGAGGTGGGATGGAGCAGGGGGCAGAGTGGGGCTGTGGTCAGAGCAGGGCCAGGGCTGGGCTCAGGTGCACTGGAGCTGGGCTCAGAGGTGGGATGGAGCAGGGGGCAGAGTGGGGCTGTGCTCAGAGCAGGGCTGGGGCTGGGCTCAGGTGCAGTGGAGCTGGGCTCAGAGGTGGGATGGAGCAGGGGGCAGAGTGGGTCTGGGGTACGAGCAGAGCAGGGCTGTGGTCAGAGCAGGGCCGGGGCTGGGCTCAGGTGCACTGGAGCTGGGCTCAGAGGTGGGATGGAGCAGGGGGCAGAGTGGGTCTGGGGTACGAGCAGAGCAGGGCTGTGGTCAGAGCAGGGCCGGGGCTGGGCTCAGGTGCACTGGAGCTGGGCTCAGAGGTGGGATGGAGCAGGGGGCAGAGTGGGTCTGGGGTACGAGCAGAGCAGGGCTGTGGTCAGAGCAGGGCTGGGGCTGGGCTCAGGTGCAGTGGCGGTAGGGGGCAGAGTTCCAAGCTGCTCAGGGGCAGAGAAGAGCTATGTGACACTCCTACCCCCGGTGGGGCTGGCCCTGGCCCTGCTGCAGCCCCTCCAAGTGTTCCTCCATTCCCCTGCCAGGGACGCATGCCATCTGGGGACCACTTCTAGTGGCTACTGCTTGTTTTGGTATCCAAGGGACAGCCTGAAACAGCTACAATGGATCTGCCACAAAGCGTTCATGCGGGAGCCTACAAGGCACCCTCCAGTCAGCGCCCTGCCCCTGAGTGTTTATCTGCCCAACCCCTTCTTAGTGAAGGGTAAAAGGACCAGACTGGTTCATGCACGTAGCTACCTTCCGCTATTTCACACCTTGCTGCCACTTTCCCTCAGGATGCAGAGGGCACCCTAACAACACTGCACCTTGTACTTCCCCACAAAGTTGTCGTCCTCGTTCCCCTCCTCATCCTCGTTTGCCTTCCCCCGATGCAGCGGGAAGATGTACAGCCAGTCTTCAAAATTATCAAACTCACTTTCCAGCTCCCGGTTGCAGATCTGGAATAAACGGCAGGTTATTTCCTTCCAGCTGAGTCCTCCCAAAGGGATGGAAAGGGTTAATGAGCTCTGCAGAGGCATCCCCCGTGGACCATGCAGTCCATCCCTGCCCTGGCTCCAGGCATTTCTGACAGTGCCTAAGGGAGACGAGGGCACTCAGCACTGAGCTGGATTGGACCCTCTGCTCCAGTGGACTCCCCAGAGAAGGCAAGGGACCACCCAGCAGAGCATTCCGGCTGGCTTCGCCCCTTTCGGGTGCCCTGTGGTGTCACAGCCACCAGGATCCTGAGGAAGACAACACAGGAGGGAATAAGAGGGACAGAGCAGCTCAGTCCCACTCAGAACCATACCTGTAGTGTGGCTATGAGCTTCCTTTTGGGCCGCACGGGCTCTGCCTCAACTGTCATTCCATTTTCCGCTTCCACGTCAAGAGAGTCCACATTCAAGTTCCCTCCATCTATAAGTGGCATTAATGAGACCATGAAATATTCTGGCTGCACCAAATCAGGCATTCCTCTCTTGGACTGGTATGTCACTCCATGACACGGCCTCAGCAATAGCTCTCAGAGAGCCACTGGAACACTGGATGTCACTGTGCAACACACAACCGACATCCTGTAATAACCATCCTCGGAAAGCATTTCCACCAGGTAGAACACAGGGCATTTGTAGAGCAGTGGCCAGCAAGAAAGAAGACAAAGCCCTGGAGGAGTTGGTACAGGCAGAGACAACACGACTGCCTGCCTGCTGTCTAACTGGTGTGTCTCGCCCATGCCGTGTGACCTGGTGTTTAAGTAAAACACAAGGAGAGCCGGCAGTGGCTGGGCGGGGAGGGCCCATGCCCGGGCTTAGGGACAGTAAAAGTAAAGCAAAAGACGACTCAGAAGTGGTTGGAAATCTGTTGGTGAGAGATGCTCTTTTATCAAGCTGAGACACACAGTCTGTGCAAACAACTCTCTTGTGCCCCGTGCTAGGCGTATGGGATCTGTGCGCTGCTTCCTCCTAGACAGCTGTCTGAAATACAGCATCAGCACTGCAGGGGCAATCGACATCAGGCCAGCCTCTGGAAATGCCAGCAAAGCCTGTTTGCCCAGCTGGTCCAAGAACTCACCAGCCTCATTCGGGTCCTCATTGTCCCCATCCTCCTCGTCACTAGCGGCCTGAAACACACGCAAGCACATTACCAGTCTCCTCAGTCAGTACATGTGCCACCCTTTGTTGCACCAGTCTCACCTGCCCTCTATGGCATGAGCTGATGCGTGCCATGGCCAGGGCGCAGCTGGGATCAAGAGCGCACAGCACTGCAGCTACACCCTGCTGTGATCAGCTCCTTAGCCAAAGCTGCCCTGTGAAAAATGGAGCCAGGCTGTAGACAGAGAACTGTGGGGGCACTTCCTGAGCTCTCCAGACTGATTGATGGCTGGCTAGGCAGGCGCAGTAAGATCCCCATTACTGCTTTGTGACTGCCCAGGACAAGTGAAAGCCACGTGAGCATTCCTTTCCTCCCTGCCCCTCCAGGCAGGACTCTTCTGCCCAGATCTCCTTGCCAGGAGTGCCCAAAGCACTTCGGGCCACATTCTAACGATCCCTAGGTGTTGCTTCGCTCCGTACTGCAATGCCGATGTCGTGGCACCGACACCCAGCTGAACCTTCAGTGCGAATGAGGTGCCCACAGACGAGGCTGGGGTTCTCATCAGTCAGCATGCTGAGCAGAGAGTTCAACACTCCCTGTCAGTGGCACAGTGAGAGCAGAGATAAGGTGGAGGGGCTGGAGCCACATGGACATTCCCATGGGCCTGGAAGATGTCTTGTCAACAAGGGACAACAGAATCAATGCGACAAAGCATTACCTGGTTGCTCATTTCCTTTAAGGACTCGTAGTACTTAGACCACCAATCCAGCTCCTCCATCTCTGGCTTTTCCTCCTCAAACTCCTCCTCTTTCTTTATGAGTTTATTGATAGGAATTTTCCGCAGCGGCGCCTAAGAACACATAGCAAAGGGCTGAGAACTGGGAAAGGGCCACACCTGCATTTCTGTGAGTTGGATGTAGCGGGCTGTTGTAGCGCCAGATGGAGAGAACCTGTCCTGCACCACCCTGGGAATCAGCTGTCACAAAGACCACAACCACCTCCTGGCTGCCAAGGGCTCAGGCTTGGTGCACTTCTCCCAAAGCAGCATTATTCCCAGCAAAAGGGTAAGCCAGAGTATTAGCTAAGCCACCAGCAAACTGTGAGCGGGCAGGAGCCAGGTGTTACATCTGGTTTACAGCAAAGCCCCCAGGTGCTGTGCTGGCTTATCAACGGTGAGGGCTAGTGCCACAGGGGGGACAGAGGAATAGGCCTACCTAGGAAAGACCCTTTATGGATGTACCATTCATTGCCCAGAGCACCTCTTGCAGACTGAAGACCAAAACCTTCCCTTCAGACATCAGCTCAGGCGGCCCTCCCTGACCACGTTACAAATACAAATCCCCAGTCACAAGGAGATGGCTAGCTAAAGAGAACTCTGGGACAGGCTCTCTGGCTTGCTGTCCTCAGTGCTTTGGAGATGCCATTCAGCCCTGACTCCCTTGCCAAGGCTATGGCTAGAATCAGGGAGTCCCCAGCAGACACTGAGTCACAGCTGTTCCAGCTATTCCCAGCTGGTAGATGGCAGCTTTGGACTGTTGTCAGAAGACGGAAGGCAGAGAGAGAGAGATTCTCCATCTCCGAAGTTGGACTTTGCAACAGGAGGAACACGCCTTTCTGATTCAGGCTGATGTACAGGGTGGAGGGTAGGTCTTGGGACTGGGTCCAATTGGGGTCTAAAGACCATCACTGTGAGATGTCTATGGAGCCAAAGTCCCCACCCCTTTTGAGAATCTGAACACGTGTTCTAGGCATAGTCCAATACCCATAGGAATATAGGGTGTATGGTAACGTCTTAGCCTCCTCTCAAAGTACTAAAACTGCTAAGAACTACAAATGTATAAGTTATCTAAGAATTAAAAAAAAACTGTTTAAAGAGTTTATTTGGAAAGACATTAGAGATCAGGACAGTGGAGGTTCCCACCCAGACCATGTGGCGGTGAGAAGAAACGTAAAACGCAGACAGCCCACCCTGCCATTTATCACCTCAGCTGGAAGCACAAGATGAGCCTAGGTGCATGCATGGACCACAGACACTCCTTTCAGATTCTCTCGCTCGAGAAGCCTAGTGTCCATGCACAACCACAGTGGGCTGCAACAGGGACCATCACTTGAAGAAGAACATGGGCTTTGGGGCACATTCAGGATGGGGCAGAAGGGTCACCTTGCCAGGAGTAACCAAGGCTTGTGGAGACCGGAGTATTGATATGGTGTAGTAAGCAGGCTGCTGGTCCAGCATGACTAGTCACGTGATTCTCAATATATGTTTGTATGCTGGCCAGGAGATCTAAAGCTTCAGCAAGATTAGAAATTCTACATCAGAAGGAATATTTGTTTACTGTGATGCTCTCACTATTGGAACAAGAGTGTGAAAGTCAGGAAATGCAAAGGCAAAGTTGCCCAAACACCCTTAACTCTGACCATGTGATCTTATTGAGTGGGAGCAGCAACTGTATCACATCAAGGAGTTATAAATATTTAGACAGGTCAGTCAAGGGGCTTGTCTCAGATGGAAAAAGGCATCCAGTTATAACACGGGCAAATTAACTGGTAACCCACAATAAGCTGACACAACTTGACACTTGACAGACATCGTATACGCAGTCTGACACACTGTGTTAATCATGGCCAGTCCTGCCTGTCCAAAGTGGTGGCCTTCCATGATGAGATAACTGGCTCTGTGGGTACAAGGGAAGTGGTGGACGTGACATACCTGGAATTCAGCACAGAACCCTCCCCAGCAAGTTTTAAAGGAGTAGGGCCCGGATGAGCAGGTGACAAGGTGAACAGAACGCTGGCTGGATGGTCAGGCTCAATGTGCAGTGATCAATGGCTCGATGTCTGGCTGGCAGCTGGTATCAAGCAGAGTGCCCCAGGGGTTGGTCCTGGAACTGGTTTGGTTCAGCTATTGACCTGGATGGCGGGGTGGATTGCACCCACAGCACGTTCACAGATCACACTAAAATGGGAGGCAGGTAGACATGCTGGAGGGTCAGGATAATTTCAGAGTGACCTAAACAAATCGGAGGATTGGGCCAAAAGAAATCTGAGGAGGCCCAACAAGGGCAAGTGCAGAATCCTGCACTTAGGAAAGAAGAATCCCCAGCATTGTCACAGGCTGGGGGCCAACAGACTAAGCAGCAGTTTGGCAGAAAAGGACCTGGGCATTACAGTGAACAGGAAGCTGGAGATGAGTCCACAGTGAGCCCTTACCGCCAAGAAGGCTAACGGCGTATGGGCTGCATTAGGAGGAGCACTGCCAGCAGATTGAGGGATGTGAGTACTCCCCTCTCTTTAGCACTGGCGGAGGGGGATTCAGGCAAGCAGCATTTCCACTCACATAGTACTATCAGTGCTACTGTGCACACCCTGCACTCACCTTCACCAGATTCAGGGGGATTGCTTTGCTGCCGCCGTCACTTGCAGCCACACCGATGTTGAGCACAGTCTGAGGGACACTGGGTGGAACAGAGGCTTTCCGTGCTGAGTGAGAAAGGTGGAGACTACATATGCCAACAGGAAGCTGATCATTTGTTCCTTGTCTTATCTTCCAAGGTCTCATTACCAGCTACAAATGGCCATGCAGCCAAGGACACAGAGAGATCTCCAGGGTGCCATTCCTAGGGTCTCTGAGTTACCTACAGCCACCCAGCCCCAGCACTTGCATTGGGAAGTTTTACCCAAGCATGGTGGCCACAGGAAGTTGCAGTGATATCCAGGGTGGGGTCCCACTGCTCTGCCTGGTGCTCCTGGCACGGCACCCCACACCTGGGTCTGGCAGTGACAGGTCTGATCCAGAAACTTGTAGCATCTCTCCCACCAAGGGCCTGCTGGGGGCCCATGCCACACCACAGCCCTACCCAGGGAAGAGCAAATGGCAAGAGTGCTCTGGCTGCTCCCTGGCCCAATCAGAGGCAGCTACCCCAGCAGCTAACACTGCACACAGACTCAGCACATGGGCCTCGCTCAGTGCAGCGTGACAGAGGCCCCCCGTCCGAGCGGGCCACTCGTCGTAATGGAGCAGTACCTGGCTGCAGGAGAGGCCATTCAGAGAGGGATTCTCTGGCCTGTGCTGAGCAGCCGTGACTCTGCCGCTGAATGCCACCATTACCCCCCTCACTGCATTGCATGCATTCATTGGCGCGACCTGCCCCACGGATGCTCATTACCCCTCAACACACCATGTCACCCTGCACGACCTGCCCTCATGGGCTGCCGTTACCCCCCAACACACCACGTCACCCTGCATGACCTGCCCTCATGGGCCAGCACAACCCTCCCACTGCACCATGTGACCCTGCACGACCTGCCCTCATAGGCTGCCGTTACCTCCCAACACAGCATGTGACCTGCCCCATGGGCCGCCATTACCCTCACCCACTGCACCATGTGACCCTGCACAACCTGCCCTCATAGGCTGCCATTACCTCCCAACACAGCATGGGACCCTGTGTGACCTGCCCCCTGGGCCGCCATTACCCTCACCCACTGCACTGTATTCACTGGTGCAACCTGCCCCATGGACGCCCATTATCCCCCACTCCACTGTATGGCCCTGCATGACCTACCCCCAGGGACGGTCATTTGGTGCAGGGGGGGATAATGTGCTGGTCATAGCGGTAGGCTGCTTGGGACTGGTTTTCCGAATCCCTCTTGTTCTCGTCGTGTCTGTGCTGTGGGTGCCCCGGGCGGTGCAGCAGAGCTCTCAGAAGGTTGCAAGTGGAAGCCTCTCCACGTCACAGCAGGGTGTGAGCCCAACCCCCAGAGGGGATTTCATTAAGCCCCAGCCCACATTAAGGGCCTTGTTTGAGGGGCTGAGCAGCCGCCCTTGAGGAATTCAGTCTGCAGGCCCTTCATGTCAGCACCGCCGAGAGGCCACAGCCTTGCAGAAAGACAGTGAGACCACCTGACCTGAGTTTCACTGGTGCTCACCCTCGCCTGGGTCACCACAGGGTTATCTAAGTGCCCATCAGGGGAAAGAGGAGGGGCATTGCATGGCCAGCCTTGTCTGGGGCAGTCCTGTGCCCCGACGCTGCCCTGTACCACCCTGCCCTGCGAGAGGGCTGCCAAACAGTGCCAACCTGGAAACTCACCTTTCGGCAGATCTTCTGGCCCCTTCTCTAGCTCCTCCATTTCTTTGGGAGAGAATTTCATGATGTGGGAAACCACGTGGGTCCCCACCAGTACGGTGCGCCCAAAAGCTCGCTGTTCCACCACAAAGACGCTCAGGGGTGGGTGCAGGTACACCTGCTCTGGGAGCTCCTGTAAGAGAGCCTCTCGCTGTCATCAGCGTGCAGGAGAAGGCAGCCCAGAGCCTGGCCCACAATTTACCCACGTGTCCAGTGCTGCATTCCCTCCAGCTGTGCCCCGGTGAGCCCCTAGCTCAGTGGCCCTAATGCTCCCTCTGCAGATGGGTCCTGACAGCACCAGTCCCAGGACTCCGCACCTCTGTTCTGAACTACAGCCTGGCCCACCACTGGCCAGAAGGCAGCCCCTGATGCTGGCTGAACGCATTCATGCCACAGAGCATCCTTCCCAGCACCAGCTGGTCTCTAACAGGCCCCAGCTCCCCAAAGGGAGACCCATCTGGGGCAGAACCCCATTGGCAGGCAGGAGCCTTGGAAATTCTGCCTCTCCCCTTGTGGCTAAGGCCTGCCCCATGGGAAGTCTGCACTGCAGCCCAGGCCTGGCAGCGAGCACAGTGCCCTACTTACCACATTGATGTATTTGACCAGCTCGTTGAAGTTGGGGTTCTCTTTGTACGATGTGAGCACTTCTGATTCCACTTTCTTCCCAGCACATTCGATGACCACCTGGGGCTGATCTACCTCAAACAGGTTCACACGCTTCAAGTCTCGCAGGCCCCAGAACAGGATCTGAACAGCGGGAGTCAAGCACAGCAGCTGCTCTAGGGATTCCATACGCTCCATACACACCTTCCCAGCCACTGGCCCCCTCCTCCCAGCCTCCAACCCCTCATCCCTTCCAGTGACCATCACTGCTGATCTGCCCATCTGAACCCAGCGCTAATCTCACCACACCCTCTCCACCCTCCAGCTGCCAGCTGATCTCTCCTCCGCTCTGGCAGCCAGCATCGCCACCAGCTCCTCACCCCATTGCTCGACAGACAGGCCAGGGGGCAGGCAGACTAGCTGCTCCAAGGCAAAGGACAAGCTGACACCACTTAGCCAGGTGTCATCAAAGATGACAGCCATGGCCCATAGAGAGGTGCCCCTCTCCTGGCCCCAGCACAGAGCTGCCATGGACAGATGTCGCTCCTCTGGCCCCAGCAATGAGCTGCCATGGCCAGGAGAGCTCTGTGCTGGGGACAGCAGAAAAGTAGCCAACAGAAGGCCTGGCTTATAGGGGAGGGGTCTGAGGGGTCTGTGCACTAGCCCTACCCTGAGCACTGGCTCTGCATTCCTGTTAGCCATTGGGACTGGGGGACCTCAGCTTGAGGGAAAGAGCAGAGCCCATACCCCCTTGTGCATCCCCTTCCTCCACCCCAGCCCAGAGCCCATACCCCCTTGTGCATCCCCTTCCTCCACCCCAGCCCAGAGCCCATACCCCCTTGTGCATCCCCTTCCTCCACCCCAGCCCAGAGCCCATACCCCCTTGTGCATCCCCTTCCTCCACCCCAGCCCAGAGCCCAGACTCCCTTGTGCATCCCCTTCCTCCACCCCAGCCCAGAGCCCATACCCCCTTGTGCATCCCCTTCCTCCACCCCAGCCCAGAGCCCATACCCCCTTGTGCATCCCCTTCCTCCACCCCAGCCCAGAGCCCATACCCCCTTGTGCATCCCCTTCCTCCACCCCAGCCCAGAGCCCAGACTCCCTTGTGCATCCCCTTCCTCCACCCCAGCCCAGAGCCCATACCCCCTTCTGCATCCCCTTCCTCCACCCCAGCCCAGAGCCCATACCCCCTTGTGCATCCCCTTCCTCCACCCCAGCCCAGAGCCCAGACTCCCTTGTGCATCCCCTTCCTCCACCCCAGCCCAGAGCCCATACCCCCTTCTGCATCCCCTTCCTCCACCCCAGCCCAGAGCCCATACCCCCTTGTGCATCCCCTTCCTCCACCCCAGCCCAGAGCCCATACCCCCTTCTGCATCCCCTTCCTCCACCCCAGCCCAGAGCCCATACCCCCTTCTGCATCCCCTTCCTCCACCCAGCCCAGAGCCCATACCCCCTTCTGCATCCCCTTCCTCCACCCCAGCCCAGAGCCCATACCCCCTTGTGCATCCCCTTCCTCCACCCCAGCCCAGAGCCCATACCCCCTTGTGCATCCCCTTCCTCCACCCCAGCCCAGAGCCCATACCCCCTTGTGCATCCCCTTCCTCCACCCCAGCCCAGAGCCCATACCCCCTTGTGCATCCCCTTCCTCCACCCCAGCCCAGAGCCCATACCCCCTTCTGCATCCCCTTCCTCCACCCAGCCCAGAGCCCATACCCCCTTCTGCATCCCCTTCCTCCACCCTAGCCCAGAGCCCAGACCCCTGCCTTCACCCCAGCCCCCAGTCCAAAGCCAATACCCCTTCCTGAATCCCATGCCCGTGCCTCAACATGCAGCCTCAAACCACTCATCCACAGTCACACTCCAGAGCCCTCACCCTCTCCCATGCCGAGGAATTCCGGAGAGTCCTACAGACAAGCAGGAGCAGCCACTGGAAGCAAAGGGTCACTGCCCCAGCCCATAGTTGCTATTTAGTGATGAACCCACATTCAGAGCCCTCCCCACAACCCTTTGGCCCACCCCTGCCGCACACTGGCCGTGTGCAGAATGACTTTAGGTACGTGATGTGTCACCTCCACACTAGTGGACCTAGTGAAAGCCATTCTGCACGGGGACGTAGCATGTTAGAGGGAAGAGTGGTCAGAGGGAACTGCTCAAAACTTCCTGAAAAGCCATGGCACCTCTATGCGGAACTCCTTGAGGATGGGCCGGATTCCTTCCGGGATAATGAACCGTCCAGCACGCGGATCGTCCAGGAAGTCTGGCTCCTTAGGCTCCACATCTTTGGGCACTGATGGCTGGACAGATGGGAATGGCCAGAACGTACAGAAATGAAGGCGTTTATCTTTCCTACCCCACACATCCCCTCCCCAGCCTGCCCACCCATCTCCAGCATCATCCCTCTCCTCCTCCCCTGCTGCCCATGACGTCCCTGCGATAGGAGCGTTCCTCTCTGCCTGACGTTGTGATGACAGCAGAGAGCCCACCATCAAGCCCCTAGCAGGCAGCAGCTGGAACGAGCTGCCCCATGCCTCTTGCCACACTGTCACCTCAGAGAAGCCAGTTACCTCCAGGTAGCCACTGTAATCCAACTCGATCAGCTCAAAGGTAGCAATTAACTCCCCTGCTGCTTTGGGCCCTTTGTAAATGTCAAAGAACTGCAGGGCAGGTTTGCAGTATGGTTCATCCACCAGCTTCACCTGCGGGGTAGCAAAGGCCCGCCCGAGGAATTCCGGAGAGCCCTATTGACAGGAAGGAGCAGCCGTTGCAAGCAAAGGGTCGATGCCTCAGCACTCTCACAGCCTATCAGGTAAAACATGCTCCCAGGGGCTGAATCCCCACCAGGATAAGTTTTGATAAGTCATCTGAAAGATGGCCGCTCCCTCTCGGACCACCACATACTGCTGCCGGGAGCCCAAGGCAGGCCTCAACCCACATCTCGCGTCTGTGACTTTTCACTGACAGAACGCAGCTCACTGGCCCAGTCTCCCTCTTCTCTTCTCTGGAGGTGAGGTGAGCACGGGACCATAGTACAGGGGGCCTGGCGGGGAGGAAGAAGCTGAAGCAGTGGAGCAGGGGTGGAAATGACACTGAGTGAGCTATGACTGTCACAGCTCTGCTGTGAGTTCCAACTTTGGGCCTTGGGAGCACAGCAAATCCCTGCCACAGCTCCTGTGCACAAGCTGGGCTGGTTGGAGCAGTGGCCTGTCTAGGCACTGCCTGAGAACTCTGCCACACAGCCAAATTTGCAGCTTGGCAGATCCAGCTGCTTTCCAGAAGGCAAACCAGAATCCATCTCAATGTCTGTATAGGAAGCACCCTTTCCGCTAACCCCACTCCCAAGCCTGCTCCAGCTCATCTGGCTTCACTCATCACGCACACAACCAGAGCAGACTGACAACAGGAAGCCTGTCAAATCAGTCCCCAGGGAGCCACTGGGATTGGCCCTAACCCCCACCCAAGCCTCCGGCTGCCAGTGTAGGTAAAGAGAAGTTACTCACCTGTAGTAACGATGGTTCTTCGAGATGTGTACCCGTGGGTGCTCCACAATAGGTGTCGGGCTCGCCCGGCGCCGCAGATCAGAATTCTTCCAGCAGTTTCTCCTGGATCGCGCATGTGCCGGCGCGCGCCGCTCCCCGTGCACCCCCGGCCACATGTGCGATCCAGTCCCTGCCAGTTCCTTGACCAACCGCCTCGAATGCTCCTGAAAAACACTAGACAGAGATCTGAAGCGGGGAGGATGGGCGGGTGGTGGAGCACTCACGGGGACACATCTCGAAGAACCATCGTTACTACAGGTGAGTAACTTCTCTTTCTTCTTCAAGTGGTCCCCATGGGTGCTCCACAATAGGTGACTACCCAGCAGTAACCCAAGTAAGGAGGTGAGTAATCGGTTCATGTGCAGCTTGCCCCCGAGAGGACTGCTGTCGACAGACGGGTATCCTCTCAGAATACCCAAGGCAGGGCATAATGCTCGGCGAAGGTGTCGTAACATGACCAGGTCGCCGCTCTACAGATGTCTTTTAACGCAATGCCCTTGAAGAAGGCTGTTGATGCCGCCACCGCCCTGGTGGAGTGAGCCCTAGGCGGGGCCAGCAAAGGAGTCTTTCGAAGCTCATAGCACATTTTTATACAGGACACAATGTGCTTTGAGATTCTCTGTGAAGAGAGACCTTCCCCTTTTGACCTGGGAGCAAGAGAGACTAGAAGCCTGTCCGTTTTCCGGAAGGACTTAGTTCTGTCTATGTAGAAGGTCAACGCCCTCCTCACATCCAGGAGACGCAGACGTGCCTCCTTGCTGGAGCTGTGAGGCTTCGGGTAAAATGAGGGTAAAACTATTGGTTCGTTAAGATGGAACTCCGAAGAAACTTTTGGAACAAAGGCTGGGTGCAACCTTAAGGCTACCGCCTCCTTTGAGAATACTGTGCAGGGCGGCGTTGCCATCACTGCTGCGAGCTCGCTCACCCTGCGGGCTGACGTAATCGCAAGGAGGAAGGTTGTTTTCATTGTAAGGAGACGTAGGGGAACTGTGGCTAATGGTTTGAAAGGTGGACCCGATAGCATGCTGAGCACCAAGTCCAGACTCCACGATGGTGGAAGCGGTTTCCGAGGGGGGTACAGGTTTACCAGCCCCTTCAAGAACCTTGTGACGATAGGATGGGTGAATACAGTGGGCCCTTCCTCTGTATGCCAAAAGGCTGATATAGCAGCGAGGTGGACCTTTAGCGAGGATAGAGAAAGCCCGCCTCTTTTGAGGTCCAATAAGTATTCTAGTATTACAGGTACAGGCACGTCAAGGGGAGCTAACTGCTTGGCGGAACACTAGGCTGTAAATCGAGTCCATTTCCGCTTGTAAGTCCTCCTGGTGGAGGTCCTTCGGCTACATTCCAGGACTTGTTGTAATCCCTCCGTACACATGCTCTCTAAGGAGCTGAGCCATGGATTAACCATGCTTGCAGATGCAGACTCTGAGGGTGCGGGTGCACTACGGACCCCTGAGCCTGTGTGAGTAAGTCCAGCGCCACCGGTAGAGGAAGCGGTGGGTGGTCCGACATGCGCAGAAGCAAGGGAAACCATTGCTGCCGATCCCAAGTTGGGACTATGAGTATCATGCGAGCTCTCTCCCTTCTGGCTTTCTGCACAACCTTGCGGGCCCCTCCATGAAATCATGAATGCGTCCCCCAGGGACCCCCATCCCACTCCTGCCCTGGAGCAGTATTGGGGACACTTCCTGTTGTACTGGGTGGCAAACAGATCGATCTAGGGAAACCCCCATGTACGAAAAATGCGCCGTAGCAGATCGGAGCGGATCTGCCATTCGTGCATGAGTGCGAAGCGCCTGCTCAGCTGATCTGCTTTCACGTTGTGAGTGCCCGGCAAGTACGAGGCTTTCAACGTTATGTTGTTGGCGATGCACCAGTTCCACAATTGGACTGCTTCCACACATAGAGCATGGGATCATGCTCCTCCTTGTCGATTGATGTAAAACATAGTGGAGGTATTGTTGGTATTGATCCCGACTACTTTGCCGTGCAGGTAATCTCGAAAATGTTTGCAGGCATTGAACACTGCTCTGAGCTCCAGTATGTTTATGTGCAGTGTCTGTTACGCAGAGGACCATAGCCCTTGCGTCACCTTGTCGCCGATGTGCGCTCCCCATCCTATGCAGGAGGCATCGGTAGTAAGAAAAATAGAAATTTGTGGTTGGTGAAAGGGCACCCCCACTAGCAGATTCTTGGGATTTTCCCACCATGCCAGGGATCTGCGCACCTCTGTCGTGGGTGACACCACCCTGTGGACAGTATGGGATGCCGGTTTGTAAACGCTTGCCAGCCAATGCTGCAGGCTTCGCATGTGTAACCTGGCATTCTGTACCACAAACGTCGCTGCCGCCATGTGGCCCAACAGCTGTAGGCACGTTAAGACCGGCACCGTGGAGCTGTATGCAATGACCTGCACCAGCGCACTGATGGTGAGGAAGCGGGTGTCGGGCAGGTATACTCTTGCTGTGAAAGAGTTTATGCGTGCCCCTATGAACTCTATATCTTGTGTGGGTTCGGTCTTTGACTTTGCAAGGTTGATAACTAGGCCCAGCGAAGAAAATGTGTCTGCTGTGACGCGTATCATGCATAAGAGCTCTGCCTTCGAGGCCCCCTTCAGCAGGCAGTCGTCCAGATATGGGAAAATAAACACCCCGTCTGTGCAGGTAGGCTGACACCACTGCCAGGGTTTTGGTAAAGACTCTGGGAGCCGAAGAAAGGCCGAATGGAAGAACCCTGTACTGGAAGTGCTCCTTGCCAACCGTGAAGCGGAGGAAGCGTCTGTGTGCCGGGTGGATTGTTATATGAAAGTAAGCATCTTGTAAGGCGAGGGCTGCAAACCAATCTCCATCGTCCAGTGCCGTGAGTATAGAGGCAACTGTGATCATCCGAAAACATTGCTTGTGCAAGTAACGGTTGAGGCCCCGAAGATCTAAGATGGGCCTCCAACCTCCTGTTTTCTTCTCTGTTAAGAAGTAGCGTGAATAAAAACCTTTCCCCTGGAATTTTTCCGGCACTCTTTCCACCGCCCTTATGAACATAAGGTGATCCACCTCCTGCTTGAGCCTCGCCTTGTGGGCAGCGTCTCTGAGGTGAGGCCTGGCAGGAGGTTTCGTCGGTGGGAGTGACTGGAAGGGGATCATGTAACCTGTGGCTATAATCTCCAGCACCCATTTGTCTGTGGTGATCTTTTGCCATTGGGAGTGGAATGGTCTGAGGCGATGATGGAACATGAGATGAGAGTGGCATTGAGCGATGGTATTGATAGTGCAGCACGCGACATACCTGTCAAACTTGTTGCCTTTGGGCCTGCCCCGAAGGCGTACGGCTTTGTTGAGAACGTCGCCTGGGAGTTCTGTACTGCTGCTGCTGTTGATGGCGCCCCGGTCGTAGCCTTGTTGATATTGAGCACGCTGTGGTTGATAAGCGTAGCGTCTTTGCTGAGGGTAAAAGTTGTTTTTTTACTTTTCTGTATGGGGGAGTATAAATGCCCAAGGTTCTAAGTGTGGCTCTCGAGTCCTTACTGGAATGGAGGACTGAGTCGGTGGAGTCTGCAAACAGCTTATGTGTATCAAAGGGAAGATCCACGATCTTCGCCTGCAGGTCTCTGGGGCTACCAGACGTCTGGAGCCAGGATTCTCTACGCATGACCACTGCTGTAGCTGCTGAACGTGCCGCCGTGTCCGCCATGTCCAGGGCAATCTGTACTCCCATCTGCGATTCTGCATAGCCCTCTTGAACAATCGCCTTTAACACTGGCTTCTTGTCTTCCAGGAGTGAATCCATGAGGGGAGTAAGCCTGGAGTAATTATCAAAGTTGTGGTTTGCTAGGTGTGCCACGTAATTTGTCATTCTCAATAGCAGGGTAGAGGAGGAACATACCTTCCTACCAAACAGCTCTAGCTTCTTAGCATCTTTGTCCGATCCCCCCGATTTGTACTGAGAGGCCTTCGACCTCTGCTGGGACGATTTGACCACCAAAGAATTCGGTTGTGGGTGACTAAAGAGGAACTCCATGCTCTTTGCCGGGACGAAATACTTCTTATCCGCTCTCTTGTTCGTAGGCGGGATAGAGGCCGGAGTCTGCCATGTGGTTGTGGCTGACTCCATAATGGCTTCGTCCAGCGGAATAGCAATTTTGAATGAAGCCGGGGGTCTCAAATTTTTCAGGAGTTTGTGATGTTTCTCCTGCACCTCTGCCATTTGAATGTCTTGCGTGAAAGCCACTCTTTTGAATAGCTCTTGAAATTGTTTAAGGTCATCCAGGGGGTAGACATCCCCGGGGACTATGGCCCCATCTGGGGAGAATGAGGAGGAACCACTGGGGTAAACCTCCCTCAAACTCTCAGGCTCCTGTGGTCGATGATACATTTGCTCCCTGGAGGACTGTGAAGGAAAGTCCCGGGGTTCTAAAACTAACTCCCCTTGAGACAACTGTGTTTCCATCCCAGATCGAGAGTGTACACGGGGGTATTGAGCAGCAGGGGGGGACCTGCCCCTGGATGTAGGCCTGCGGTGTCTGTGTTCAGCATGATGAGGACGACCATAGCAGCATGGGCAAGGGCCCGGGGTGACACCGGTTGGAGGAACGGAGAGGGAGGTTCTGGATAGGCCGGTGGAATCACAGGCCTTCAGTGCGGCATGTGTATCACGGGGGGAGGGCTTGGTGCTAAAGGCAGCGCAGCCCCGTCCAGAGATGGGCTGCGGTGCCCGGTTTTTGCTTTAGCCATGCCCCTCCCCTGCGGGGCCGGCACCACCCCCTCCCGTGCCGGGGATCTCGGCCCCACTGTCAGTGCCGCACTCGGCATGCTCAGCTGCAGTGCCGCGCGGATAGTTTCCTCCGGCGCCTGCAGGCTCCGTGCCTGGTGTCCCTACACTGTTGGTGCCGCAAGAGCTGGTGCCGCCGATTCCGGCGTTTGCCTCACTGGCGCTCTCAGCACCCTGCGTGCCGGCTGTTGTGTAATTGGAGGCTCAGCCTCTGCTACGTGCGCTGCCGCGTCGTTGCTTCCCTGAGCTCACGGCTGGGGGCTCTGCGCGCCGCTCGTCCTGCTCGCTGAACTCGCCGGCAAGGATCAAGCCCTTCTTCTTATGCAACCCAGAGGGCCCTTCTGGGTGAGGCTTCTCCGGCAACTCTGGCTGGAGAGCCTTATGAAACAAGAGCACTTTAAGCCTCATCTCTCTGTCTTTCCTGGCCCTGGCTGTGAGCTTAGCACAGTGAGAACACTTCTGGGTAACGTGTGATTCCCCCAAGCAGCAGATGCATTCACTATGCCCATCAGAGGCCGGCATAGCTTCGCGGCATGACTCACACTTTTTAAAACCTGAGGAGGCCATCGTGGTGAGTCCTTTACTGTTAATAGGGTACTTAGTGCGTAGTCAGTGCCTTTTCACCCCAAATAGCGATCACCGGCCTGCGGGGCAGCGGGTGGCCTAAGTGGCCTTCTCGTCTGCTCCTCTCTCCTTCGCTCCTCTTTTTTTTTTTTTATTTTTTGCTGATATTCTCTTTGTCCTTGTTTTCTTTTCCCTTTTTTTTTTTTTTGACAAAAACAACAAATTACACGAAAAACAGCTATCTTATCTGACTCTGGCCTTATCCTGAGCAGATTCTATCTGCAGCCGATGGCGGCTGAGAAGGAACTGGCGGCGACTGGATCGCGCACGTGGCCGGGGGCGTGCGCCGGTGCATGCGCGATCCAGGAGAAACTGCTGGAAGAATTCCGATCTGCGGCACCGGGCGAGCCCGACACCTATTGTGCAGCACCCACGGGGACCACTCGAAGAAGAAGATATAATCCCAGGGCAGCGGCAGAGCAAACTGGTGCACTTGAACATATATCTGGACAGCCATTCACTCCACTTTCTCAGAGTCCTGCCTACGCTGAGCGTGTCGACACCAGAGGGCCTGGGGTCATTCTGTTATACTTACAAATTTATTATGGTCAAAAATATTGATGACAACAACTGGGGTCTCAGTCTTCAAATCCTCTCTCTTCCCATCAATAATTAGCTGATCATATATCAGTAGCTCATTCCACAATGGGCTCAGCGTCTCCTCCAGGGTCTGTGTAGAAAGCAGCCAGGGAAAGTGGAGCTCAGCAGTCTCTTGAATTTAATCATGCTCATACTTACAATGGCCCTTTACGGAGCCAGCGGAAGGGGAGAAGGGGAGGCTGCAGCTAGCCCCTGCCCAAAGCAGGGTGAGAGGGACTGTGGATCACACACAAATGCACAGACCCAGGCACAGCACTCTGCAGCATGTGTGCTGCTGACGTCTTCACCGGGTGGGATAAGAGGAGACGAGAGACTCTTGGGGCTGCGCTGGGAATTAGCTAGTCTTCCAGAGACAACAGTCCAGCTAATGAAACTTAATGCAACTGTTGTAACCAAGATTCCTTAATACTCACACTGCTCAGAGCAGGCCTGGCAAGAGCAACGAAAGGAAACAAAGACTAACAGAGGACATACCACACATTCACAATGGCCTTGCAAATAGCACAGGGTTAGTAGATAAAGAAATGGTAAAAAGAGTGAAGGCTAAACTGCAGCTCTCTTTGCTTGCATACTTGGCAGCCTGCGGGTTTGTTCAGCGGTTGCTTACAAAAATTAATAGTACAATTATTCAGGGTAATGCAATCAGCAGGGCCGACATCCACTGTGGGCCCTGGGGCTAAGTGGGAGGGGGGCCAGGCTCCGCACTCCCAGAATAGGCGGGGCCGAGGGAAGAAGGAGCCGGGTCTAGGACAGTAGGTCCTCAGTGTGGCTGGACTCTTGGGCATCTGCCCCTTTTCCCCCTCTCTTTGGTCGGTGGGCCTGGACACAGTGTACATGAGCCCCAGGCTTTAGAACATGCTGACAATCCAGTGTGTTTGTGTGTGCTGTGGTGGCAAGGCCTTACACCCCTCCATCTCAGCAGAGGACTGTGGTATGCCAGTAGTGCCTCTCCATGACAAGTCCACATGTCAGCTAAGTCCTTAGGAACACTATGTGGAAAGTACCAGGTAAAAATCCCAACACTCAGCAACCCTGGAAACGTCTCCACAGCCCAGGACAGACACTAGATGGCCTCGCCCAGGAAGCCGACTTCTGACTCGGCCCAATGGAGAGGGGGTGCAGTGGAACCAGAGAGCCCTTACCCTGGTGGTCTGGCACTGTGTTGAAAACACTACCCGTGCAAATGGGTCTGAAAGACCATTGTCATCAGCAGGCAGGATCCCCCGGGCCTGGTACAAGTGAGCTCGCAGCTGGAAGTAACTGAAGTCTGGCAAGAGAAAGCAGAATTTACAAGGCTGCTCGGAATTTGGAGCCATTATGCCCTTGGCACTCCAAGGTGACAGTTTCTCGGCAGGCCCAGAGGGAAATGGAGCAGCCCTTGGGGGTGAGAAGGAAAGTGGTGTCCACAGAAGAGCTCTGGGTCAATATATCTCAAACGTGGCTGGGGCTAGGGGTCTGGTTTTGGTTAATTCCTTTGTGCCTGGTGACGACTAGTGCTCTAAGGTTGGCTGGTGGGGGGTTAGTTTTGGAGTGCTGTGCTATGAACACATGGCACTCAGGGCTGCATGAGGTCTCTGCCAAGATGGTGAAGTACTGGGCAGGTCTTTAGCAGGTCACACACCCTAGAATCGGGGACCCAGACAGTGACTCTGGTAGTTGATCAAGTCACAGTGCCCCTTTCTCACTGGCGTGTCCCTGTGACCTTCTGCTAGAGCTTCAGAGCCCAGAGACACATGCTGCCTACGGCAGGCTGAGGGCAGCTCTCTCCGTGCTCCGTGCTAGCCAGCCCAGGCCACCCACACAGGAGCAGGCAGCAGCACTCGAAAGCTGCTGTGGCAGACATATTCCCATGAGCCAAACAGGCCTGGGATGAGCCCACACCAGAGTGGTAGGACAAGGCTGCAGGTGGCAGAGCTGCATCCTACTCAAGCAGGACTCCCTCAGTCACTGCCATTATCACCTGTGGGACTGCAGTTTCACCAGTGCAGTCAGAGCAGTGTGCACTCACCATCCCGGCTGAGCCGGCTGGGCAGCACGTGCGCTGGGAGCGGCACTGTCTGCTGGCCTCTCTCGCAGACAGGCTTGAACTCCTCCGGCAGTTCTGCAGTGCTGTTCCTCACGTATTTGGTCACCCCCAGCCACATGTAGATCTCTAGTTTGGCAAAGATCTCTCCCGCGCGTGATCCTGGCACCTTGGGGCACAGAATGTCAGTTTCACTTCATGAACAGACCCCCAGGACATGGTGCAGCAGCAACAATCACATGAGGGTGATTAGCAGTGCACATCACTGTGCCTGCAGCTTCATATGTGGGCTGGAATGGCAGCTGGCAGGTACCAAACTGTATGTTTCTTGGGAAATTCCGAAACTTGGAAAAATATTCTGTTACAGAACAAAACCAAAACTGTCAAAATTTCCCATGAAACAAACTTACTAAGAATGTATTTCACCATTGAAATATTTTATTTACATAAACTCAAAACATTTCCTTTCGAGTTTGCCTTTTTCGTAAGATAAAAAATGCTGAACTGAAGTAGCTTCTAAACAAAAGGCGAATGACTAGGTTCTGCAAATGATGAACTGTTCCTGTGTCAAAGGGTTCCAGATGCTTTGTGCTGTTTTTCCGAAATGAAAACAACCCCACTGTGGGAGGAGAAGTCAAGTAAGTCTTCACCTAGACCAGGGGCTCCCTTGGCGGTAGTTGGTATGGAAATGAGTGGCTTTCTCACTGTGCCGTTAGAATGATTGGCTTTTACTAGTCTTCCAAATGCCTTCTTGGCCACAAAACCAATCACTACAGTGGGGGGAGGAAAGGAGAGCACCATGGATTGAAAGAAGCAGAGATATGGTCAGGTTTTGCACATAAACTTTACCTTTAAAAAGACTGTCTGGATCTTTGCACAGTCCTTGCCTTTCTCCTCCTCCACAACAGAGTAGAGGATGTGCTGTGCAGGAATTCTTGCGTAAGCCACTCGTTTGTTGTTACTGAACATCCAGAGTAGGACATCGGGGAGAGTGCACTGGGGCTGGAAGAAATTGACAATGCCATCTCAGAGAGAATATTGCAACCAAGGAGCCAAAATTGCCCAGTCCTGCTTCCACCAGCAAAACTCCCACACTGCTGAGTGCCTGGCACTTTTGAAAATCAAATCACTTGCTAGGTGCTCCACCATGGCTTTAAGGGACAGGTTTGGAACCTTCATTATGTAGCACCTGTTACTTCTCTCAGCAAGTACAATCTGACAAAGTTAATGTTACTCGGTGAACTCCACTTCCGCATTTCCTGACTTTGACACTGAAAAGTTGTATCTCTACCTAGGTCTTTGCATTTAATTGCCTAGCAGATTTCGAAGGTGACCTGCCAAGATTTTTGCAGAGGTCACATATTTCTTGTGCTGCTGATTGTTTTTTCATTAAAAATATCTGTTCTATCTGGCCTTCTGTGTTCTCACTGAGGGATTCCTGGGGACACTAGAGCAGTGCAGTGCAGTGCGAGCTTTCCCAGCCCTCAGACAAACAGGGCTTTGAATCTCCCGCCCGCCACCCCTCAAGGGTTTGTGACTGAGGGGGAGCCTGGATCAGCACGAGCACGTCCCTGCCACCTGATGATGAAGTGGGGAAAGGACGTCAGCAGCAGACCACGTCTGCACACACGTCCGCTCCGCAGAGCTGTTGCAGCTTCTTTGCCAAAGCCATCAGGTTTGGATTAAAATCCAGATGCCGTCCTTATTGCAGTAGCAACAGCTGAAAAACTGGACCAACCTGCCTAACTAAGGGATCACCCTAAGTTGAACTCCTGCAGCAGTACTTGGGTGCCAACTCCGAGTGAAAGGTAGAGGGGTGAGAACAGCTGTTCCACGTGCTGTTTGAAGCCCCTGAGAGATTGTTTGAACAGCATTTAGCAGTGGAGTTGGCCAGACTCAGCTGAGAGCCCTTCTTTCTGTTCAGTAGTCACCAGAGCTGACACTACTGGCATGCAGATTGAGGGGTAGCACGTTAGACCTGGTGAAATGCCAGAGTTGCTGTGACCAACAAGCAGAGGCAGCCCCAGGAGAGGGCCCTGCCACCCAGGGATATGGCTGAGCTGAGCTGGGAGACGTTGGAACACGGCAGCAACAGCAGAGAGGACAGTGGCAGTAGTGAGCCATGGCAGTGGGTGACAGCAGCAAGAGGCACTGCTCCACAGCCTCCCTTGACAGGCGGGAGACAACCCGTAGGAACACATCCCAACTGTGTGCAGCAGAGGGGCAGGGGCGTGGCACATTAACAGCACTTTCAGATCACGAAGAGGGAAACTGAGACAACAGACAGTGCCCGTCACCCTGCTGAGTGTTTACTTACAGTTCGCCTGTGCTCGAATGTGTGTTGCAATGTTTCCTAAATGCCTGTGGGAGTTTTACTTTATGCGCAGTCTCAGTGCCTGTAGGCAGGGAAGCGTCTTGCACATATTCCCAATTTTAACTAAATTGACTTTAGCCTCTTTGTTCTGAAATTAACGTCCACACACAAACTGTCACGGAGATAACTACATCCAGGCTGAGAAATCTGTCAGTTTATAAGTAGAGCAGATGGTATGTGGTGCTAGCATATAGATGGCTTCGACAGAAGCTGAAGTGCACTTCTCACTAAGGTCAGGAGAGGAGGGGATTAAATTCCTGTCTTTGTCTCACTGCTGTCTGGAGACAATCCTCTACTGGCTGGATTAACAGGGCAGCATCTCATCAATTAACATCAGGAACAGGTAGGTCTTGTTTGTATTCAAAGCTGCACCCCTATCACAGAAGGTGCTATTCTAAACCAAGGGGTTAACTCCAGGCAATGCACACCACAGGCACACACAATGGAAATTAAGCCTAGTTTATATGAATTAGCTTAATTTGGTAAACAATCATTTGAGACCTACATGGAGGCAGGTCTGGTTTTCACCCGACTAAGAGTATCCACGCTACGTTTTCAGCAGTTTAATAAATTAGTTCTGTAAATTGATTAAACCTAAGCCAGGAGAAAACTTTGAATACAGAAAGGTTTCTTTTTCGGCAGCAGAAATTTGAGTCTAATTGCTTTAACTAACAGCTCCGGATTCCCAGAATGTGCTCAACATGGACCCTCCTGTGGAGAGACCCCAGGGCAACAGGACTGGAGAGGGTCTCCCTGCAGGTGCCTGGCTGCCAAGAGGAAGGGATTTGGCTGTGGGTCACACAGCAGTGATGTCGCACCTGGGATGAGGATCGCTAAGTACTGCTCACCAATCCCAGCAGCTCCCCTATTTTGAAGTCACTTAGAACCATTTATTCCATCATCTTCTCTCCTGTGCACCTTGGACAGAGTCAGCTGCTAGGATGCCGCCAGCAGATCAGGCTCTTCTGTCAGCTATGGACAGGCTGCCGAGCTGCCTACCCCAGACTGCACCAGGGATGTGTTCACTGCAGGACAGTGACACTCCGCCAGACAATAAGGGCCATAACACAGGCTGGCCTCTAGCCACTGATGTGCCACACCCCTCCCAGGCAGGGTGAGGATCCAGCTACTCCAGGGGCCTGGGTTTTTGGAGCACTGGCCCAAGCCCACAGCAGCGTTTGCCATCAGAAAACCTATTCAGAGTAGGGAGGCGACCTGCTGAGCCCACTACCCCCATCTGGGAACGCAGCCCCCACCTACCCCTGGGCTTGGCCCCCTCACCTGCCTGCCCAGAGATAGGAGCCTCATTCCCTCCCACCCCGGGTACGCTCACCTCTTTGGCCAGGGAGCGCAGCTTGGCTAGGATTCTCTTTGTCTCGTTCACTTTCTCCTTCACATTGGCACGAGTCAGCCGTCTCCTCACACGGAGCCCCTGCTTGGCACACAGGATCTAAACACAAAGCACGCCTGTCACTCACCTGGTGGCCTGGCACAATATCCACACCAGCACCCCATGGCTGCAGCTCTTCTGCCCTCCGTGGGGCGAGGCCACATCAGGGCCCCCGCAGGAGCTGAGCTGGGCAAGGGAAGCCAAGCCGCAGACCAGGCACCAGCACAGTTCACATGAGCCCTGGCTCCCAGCACCCACAGGACAGGAGCTGCCGGGTGAGGGGCTGGGTCCTCTCGCACCAGGGCTCCAGCAACGGCTCAGCACGTCTGAGCCCTGGCTGAGCCACATGGGGGAGCTTGGCAGCACACAGCCCAGCCACACCCCACACTGAGCCCAGCCCCACATGGCCCAGCCACACCCCACACTGGGCCCAGCCCCACATGGCCCAGCCCCACATGGCCCAGCCACATCCCACACCAAGCCCAGACCCACATGGCCCAGCCACACCCCACACTGAGCCCAGCCCCACCCCACACTGAGCCCAGCCCCACATGGCCCAGCCCCACCCCCACTAAGCCCGGCCCCGACACATCCCACACTGAGCCCAGCCCCACATGGCCCAGCCCCACCCCCCACATGGCCCAGCCCCACCCCACACTGAGCCCAGCCCCACATGGCCCAGCCCCACCCCCACTAAGCCCGGCCCCGACACATCCCACACTGAGCCCAGCCCCACATGGCCCAGCCACACCCCCCACTGAGCCCAGCCCCACATGGCCCAGCCACATCCCACACCGAGCCCAGACCCACATGGCCCAGCCACACCCCACACTGAGCCCAGCCCCACATGGCCCAGCCCCACCCCACACTGAGCCCAGCCCCACAGGGCCCAGCCCCACCCCCACTAAGCCCAGCCCCGACACATCCCACACTGAGCCCAGCCCCACATGGCCCAGCCACACCCCCCACTGAGCCCAGCCCCACATGGCCCAGCCCCACCCGACACTAAGCCCAGCCCCACATGGCCCAGCCACACCCCCACACTGAGCCCGACCCCACATGGCCCAGCCCCACACGGCCCAGCCACACCCCACACTGAGCCAGGCCCCACATGGTCCAGCTCCACATACCCCACGCCCACAGAGCCCAGTAACACACGGCCCAGCCAAACCTCCCACGGCTTAGCCCCACATGGCCCAGCAACACCCCACACTGAGCCTCGCCCCACACGGCCCAGCCACTCCCCCAGCTGATGCGGGTAGGAGAGCGTCAAAGCAGGGAGCGTTTGAAGGGCTGTGGTGGCTGCATGTTCACTGAGGTTTGGGCACTCCTGAGGCAGCAGGGCTTGCAGAACATCGGTGTTAGAGGCTCGGTACTGGAGCAGCGCCCTTAGTGGGTGCAAACTCCTCCCTGACCCAATGACCCTCAAAGCTCCTCCCTCCCTCAGCCCCACAGACCCACCCCACTTACAATGTTGTACATCAGGGATTTCAGCCGACATCTGTCCAGGTTGTTTGGACGCGTCATGGTTTTTTTCTCTGCGTTTAGTGAACACTGCCTGTGGGAGAGAGCCTGTGACCCCTGAGCCCACCTCCTGTGGGCATGGCAGGGGTCTGAAAACAAGAAGGGTCGCCACTAACACCCTCCCCCACCCCACACTGAAAGGCTTCTCCTCCCCTGCCACCAATGGCCTTTGCAGCATTTGCACTGTGCATTAGACTGGACTCAGTGTGGGTCTGCCTATGTGGGTCTTCCCGAGCTGCAAAGGAGGGAAGCCCAAAAGCAGTGGTTGAAGCAGAAAGCGGCTGGCTTAGCATGCGGGGCAAACCAGCCAGCAGCCCGTCAGCACCCTCTCTAGAGCTGCAGCCTGCTCCCCTCACCCTCTGCTCCCTGAGCTCCTGCACTCTTTCCTACCTCTTCTTAGCTTCTCTCTCATGCAGGGCAACTCCCACCTCTGCTTGCAGCTGGCACAGCAGAGCACACCAGCCTGCCGTGGCCCTGCTCAGGCACCTCTGCAGAGCTGTGGGCTCCTCAGGACCCTCTGTGCCTCCCACTTCCACCAGGCTGGCACTTGCCCAAGATGGGAAAGCTGAGGCTCCCCCTTCCCCATCCTCCCACAGGAAAATGAAACCTTTCACCAACACCCATTTCAACGTTCACCTCTTCCCCAGGCAGCGCTGCCCACCCTGGGGAAACGCTGCCCGAGGCAGCCATGCCAAACGCACTCCAAGTGCTGCGACATCAAGTGTCACAGAGCCTCATTCTCAGGGGCCTGGAAAGTCACAGGACCACACTGCGACCCACAAACCATAAACCAGGCACCTGGACTCCCTGTAAAAAAAACCAGCGCTCACATAAGCCAGCTTGCTAGGCAGGAAGCCCCCCAAGTGACCAGTGGGACATGCAAAAGGAAGGAAGGCCTGGCCCCTCTCCAAAAATAAGCACCTGCCTTGGTTAGCAATTCACAAAGGAACCCCCTGCAGGAGTCAGGTGACACTAGGCACCTAAAGCAACTCTTCGGTGGTGAATGAGACAGGCACCTAGAGCCACACAAAGCAGCCAGAATAGCTTGGGCCCCTTGTAACTTTACCCCCGTGGTTAGTGCTCTCAGTGGAAGTGGCAGAGACCCAGGTTCAAGTCCCACATCAGGCAGACTGGTCTCTCCCTTGCAGGAGGGGCCCCTACTCACTGGCTGGGGAATACCCAGATGTGGGGCTCTGCCAGTGTCTCCCACGGAAGCTGCTCCAGTTGAGTTCATAAATAACATAGTACTTGAGCAGAGGGCCTGGCCCGTGGATTTGCCTCCTCTCAGATGTGTGCCTGAGACACCAGGCTACTAATGTTCTCTTGCCCTCAGCGCTGCACGTTCCCAGACAGAGAAACTTCAGCACTGAGGGAACTTTTACCACAATAACACAGGTGCCGAAGGAGTACAGGTGCCCACAGGGCTGGAATTCTGAGACTCACGCCCCCGTGTGAATCCAAGCCTCAGTTCTCAAAGACAACAGTAATCAGCTGGCACTCACCCAGGCTGCATCCTCCACAGCTGACCACACTAGGTTCCCAGCCAGTTATTGTAACAATGATAGGCCTTCTCCACAACGTCTGGATCTGCAGCTTAGTGTCCTACTCTGGATGCGTTGGAGCATTGCTGTGACTAGTGTTGGGGCTACACCTGTGACTGGGGCAGGACAGCTGGGCAAGGCCTCAGGAAAGTGTGGGGCTTGGTAACATCCATTAAAGTGCATATAAAGATTTCAAAAGGAAACCAAAGACCCACTAACCTGCATCCAGCTACAAACTCCTCCAGCACCTGCCTGAGTCTGTCTTCTGCTTTAGACTTTGGCCTCCTCAGAAGCATCTCCACGTCCTCCAGTCCATGCTCCTGTGGAGACATGTGCCATGTCTGAATGACCCCTGGAGATGAGTGAAGGCGCAAAGGCACTCCTCTCCCTGCTAAATGGCCCGGCCCAAAGAGTTCACCTAAAATGGCATTGTGGCCCCTTTGCCAAAAGGTAGCAAATGTCAGGGCCTTGATGATCAGTTTCCTGTTGGAGGAGAATCACTGATGTGGGCACCTCTTAGCTTTACACCATATAAAGCAGCCCTGGAACAGAAGTGGTCAGAATGACACATGGGTGACCTCTGTTTCAGCTGTCTCAGCCCAAACACCGATGCCTGGCTCCAAGGAAACAACTGTGCCCTAAGTAGTCGCTCAAGTGAGAAATTAAGACTGAGAACAAGTTTTTTTTGTGGGTCACCGCAGCTCTCCAAAGAACCTGTGTCACAAAACACAGCAATGCAGCACGTTTCTAAAGACAGCATTCTGCATGCACTTGCTACCACAGACAGCATGTCAGACCATGGAATAGTATACCCAGCTCTCACCATTTTACCACAGCACATACGATGCTCTTTAGGGTCAACCCGGCTCAGCCCTGCAAAATGCACTCACTGCAGCGGGGGAGAGATCCTGGCCCCTGACAGATTAACAACACATCTCTGGGTTTCCAATTTTCACTTTTAACTACAAAGCAATGTCCTGACAAAATGAACCTGTTACCTCAAGGAATGCTGGGAAAACACCAGAATTAGTTACTTGTATCTAAAGGCTTGTACACAGCAAACTACTGCACACTGACGGGTCCAAGTAGAGCTTGCTGGGGCATGCTGAAGTCTGTCTAGTGCATTTCAATGTGCTGCTTTTAATCGGTGCTCAGTTAAGGCACCTGCCAGAGCCTTATAAAAAGATCTCACTCTCGGTGTGCATTATGCCAGCGGTAACAGGCGAGAGCTCACTCTCGGTGTGCATTATGCCAGCGGTAACAGGCGAGAGCTCACTCTTGGTGTGCACTACACGAGCGGTAACATAGGTGAGATACAATTTCTCGCTGTAGTACACATAAAGAGAAAGCCCCAAACATCCCCAAGTATTGGATGTTGACATCAAACTCAGAAACATTTGAACCTCCCACAACCTCACAAAACAAATCACTAGTCGTGTCTACACGTGCACGCTACTTCGAAGTAGCGGCACTAACTTCGAAATAGCGCCCGTCACAGCTACACGTGTTGGGCGCTATTTCGATGTTAACATCGACGTTAGGCGGCGAGACGTCGAAGCCGCTAACCCCATGAGGGGATGGGAATAGCGCCCTACTTCGATGTTCAATGTCGAAGTAGGGCACGTGTAGACGATCCGCGTCCCGCAACGTCGAAATAGCGGGGTCCGCCATGGTGGCCATCAGCTGAGGGGTTGAGAGACGCTCTCTCTCCAGCCCCTGCGGGGCTCTATGGTCACCGTGTGCAGCAGCCCTTAGCCCAGGGCTTCTGGCTGCTGCTGCTGCAGCTGGGGATCCATGCTGCATGCACAGGGTCTGCAACCAGTTGTCGACTCTGTGTATCTTGTGCTGTTTAGTGCAACTGTGTCTGGGAGGGGCCCTTTAAGGGAGCGGCTTGCTGTTGAGTCCGCCCTGTGACCCTGTCTGCAGCTGTGCCTGGCACCCTTATTTCGATGTGTGCTACTCTGGCGTGTAGACGTTCCCTCACAGCACCTATTTCGATGTGGTGCTGTGCAACGTCGATGTTGAACATCGACGTTGCCAGCCCTGGAGGACGTGTAGACTTTATTCATCGAAATAGCCTATTTCGATGTCGCCACATCGAAATAGGCTACTTCGATGTAGGCTTCACGTGTAGACGTACCCACTGAGCCCCGAGAAACGAAGCAGCATTGTCGGGGAAAGCAGGGCATTGCCCCATCACTGCTAGACTTTACCAGGCGTTCCGCTATTTTGACAATCCAGTTGGAATTGTAGAGTCTCCAGGTGTGATCTTCCCAATAGCTCCAGACGTACACACAGGGCTTCTCGTGCAGCAAGGGCAGGCAGCTGTAAGAACTGAGAGCAGCAGGTAGAGCAGGTTACAGCTCATACTAAGAGACCAAAGCCATCCCAACACATCAGGTGTCTTGGGGAACCAAGTGTGGGGGACACAGCTCTGCTGCTGCTGCCTTAGCTATGACCCATGGCTGGGAGGACAGGAGGCCCAGGGCATCCAGGTTGTTTCTGCTGAGAAGGAATCAGGCAGGAGACAAAGCCCTGCTGACCAGCCAGAGGAGGAAAGGTGCCATCCCGTGATAACATTTACCCAGCAACTGGAGCACTTGCATGGAACATGGAGAGCCACATTCACTCCCCCATCCCCCAAAGGCGGAAGGATTTGAACAGCCATCTTCTAGCGCTCAGCGCTCAGGAGCGGCACTGATGCTGCACTGTGGGATTGTCTGATGCGGGGCTCTCTCCATCTCACCTGTGAAACGCTGGGGACAAACTGCGTACTGGGCCAGAAGGAGAGACTGACTCTGTAGCTCGGTGCAGGGCACGCCGGGGGTGGGAGATTCAATTCCCCTCCCACAGTGACTCTTCAATGCACAGTGGACTAACACTGACAGAAAAGACTGAGGAACGCCCTCCCCACCCCGAGAATAGCCCACAGCATGGAGCAATCTGTCTGTGGGGTGAGACCCATGGCTAGAGCTCACCCCTGCACCCCCTCCCACCAACAGGCTTGCCCATGCCCCAGGTGACTTGCTCTAACTCCTGGGATAAAGTTATGAAATTATGAGGTTGGAATTACCTACGGGCAGATTCTGAATGAAACCTGATCCACCAGGTGGCCTCTAGGTACCCGCCTCCACTGAGCAAAGATGTATCATCCTGGATTCACAAACTACTCTGGGCTTCGACAGGAGACAGTTGTATGGTTGCCCAAAGGAGGCAGCGGCATTCACACCGAGAGACAGAAACACAGGTACCAAGGGAACTGCTACCCCGAAGACTTAGGCACCAAGTGAGTTTAGACCCCTACAGGAATCTGGAGTTTTCTGGCTCTCAGTGGCACCTAAAATGGACTTAGGTGCCTGAGTCTGTGCTTGAGGAGTTGAAGCACCTTTGTCAACTAACCCAGCTCCCACACAGCATCTGTCCTGCCTTACAGGCTGGATGCAAAGGCTGAAATAGGGCTCATGGCAGAGTTCCCCACTGGGGGGGGGTCAAAGATCTCCTCCAGGACAGCCTGCAGTGACCCTCAGCACTGGAACTTGTCCCGCACATTGGCTCCGTCAAGACCTCTGACACAGAATCTTCTTTGGGAGTCAAGCTTGTCAGGCCACTGATATTGGACTCTGGCACCAATCATGAACCTTCAACAGCAAATCTCTAAGGCAGGTGGGCTGCATGGCACTGTCACTGGTCAGGGTGGAAGACTGCTCTCTGGAGGTGCCAGGGGGAGGTCCCAGCAAGCAGAGCAATGCTCAAGGCTGTGTCCTGCTCTGCAGTAGAAATGGCACTGAGCACTCTCGTCTCTCCTGGACCCTGCAGGAGTGACCAGTCTGAACCCAGTGGATTTGTCCTCTGCCATCTCAAATGAGCGAAAAGAGCCTCAACAGACCTGGAGAAAGCTCTGTGGAGCCTGGCAGGCCTAACCCAGCCAATAGCCTGGAAGAACTGGCCTCTGATGCCAGCAGAAGGCCAAGTGTGACTGAGTTCCTCCCGGTGCCCACAACAATCAGGTCTCACTCCCCCTCCCCTGGGATGAAGGCTCAATGGACTCTGGTGCCTACACAGCTCCAACACCCTGTAGCACCCACAGCAGAAGAGCTAAATTCCTGGCTTTGGTCCCAGAGCAATCATCTCCCTGCCCATTCAGGGGGATTCCCAGTACCAGAGAAACACCACTTGCTGACCCTCCACCCCATCCTCACTCGGGGAGGGATAGCTCAGTGGTTTGAGTACTGGCCTGCTAAACCCACGGTTGTGAGCTCAGGCCTCGAGGAGGCCATTCAGGGGTCTGGGGCAAATAGATTAAAGGAAATCTGTCAGGGAGGGTGCTTGGTCCTGCAATGAGGGAAGGGGACTGGACTCGATGGCTTCTCGAGGTCCCTTCCAGGTCCATGAGACACGTATGTGTGCACTGGACCACCTCTTCGCCAGTATGCGGGATGCTGAACACTCAGTGTACCCAGCTTGGTATTTCTGCCACTGTGGGCGGCACCACTGCTCTCCTGGGGAGTGAAGCCCTTAGCCAGCTGCCGCATGAGTCCAGGGCTTAGGCTCCAACAGCCATTCCATTCAAGGGAACCGAGGAGCCCAACTGCCATGGACCATCACACCACCTGGGGGAACGGCGTCAGCGAGGAGCTCTGCCATCTCTGCCCATCTCTGCCCCTGTGCCCCTCTGCCACCATCTCTGCCCCTGTGCCTCTGAGGGCTTCGCACATTGCAGGTAGCCAAGCAGAGTCTGGTTATCCCCTTACGGGATGAATAAGCGGCCAAAGGCTCTTCGCGGAGGAGGCTCATGTGAGTGTACACTGCGCTGAGGACTCACCTGTCATATTCGGTGGGCTCCGGCCTTTGACTTTCTGTCATGGACTTTGTCTGTAGTGTTGGACTTGGGGCCATAACTTCAATGTCCAGCTCATCCTCTGAACTGGAATCCAGCAGAAGCTGTTTGTCTTCAGGCCCTTCTCCTTTCTCACCTTTTTTGGGCATTTTGGTCACAATCTCTTCAGCTTTCCCGTAGTTCCCTTGCAAACACAAGTATTGGTCAGAGGTTAAACCCAATGTCGGCTGCAGTGCGGCGTTGGCAGAATGCTACTGTCCACCATGGAGTACGCCGAGCAAGTGCCAGAGAAGGAAAACGCTGCAGCGCACCAGGCGTGGGAAGTGCCTTCATGCCCATCAGAAGGTGACGCACACAAGCTGAGGTTCTGGATGGCCAGACATGCAAGCTCACAGCTTTAGCTCCATCATCCTCCCTAGATTCAGAAGGACGGAGCGAGGCTCCACAGCTTCCCTTCTGCCCCCCTCCCAACCCACTGCAGAGGGGAAAGCAGCAGCAGCAGGCAGGACCCTTTGCAGTTTCCCAGAACCGTCATCCTCTTAACTCTGAAGTTTGGGACTTTGGACTTTGCTTGGCCTCACCCCTCCACACGCTGAGCCCCTCAGCTTCCTCTACTGCCTCCCCACTACCCACCCCCATTTCTCTCTCTCTCCCATACTCTGCAATCCCTTCTCATCATCCCTCTCTCCTAGTCACACCCTAATGTCTCACCAAACCGCAACTCAGGGACATCCCTGGAATGTGGACAGTCTCTAACTCATTCTAAAAAGGCCTGATGTGGCTGCATGACTTACCTCCATAAGCTGACCTAGCCATTTCCCCCTACAGCCTCGAGGGTACTTCCAGCTGTGACACTCTGCTGTGTGGTTTTGTGTGTCTGTTCAGGCACTGCACAGCCAGAACCATGAACTATGTGGCTGGGGAATAATATCTCTTGAGGAGGCTCAGAAATATATTCCCTTTGTTACTTCTAATTCCAGAAAACAGGAGCACCAGAAGCACTTACCTATTGAGATCTCAAAATGGACTGGCTTGGTGCCTACAGAGGGGTCCATCATTGTCACCTCAAAGAAGGCAGTGTAGAGGAGGAATTCTTCCTTCGCACCCACTGCGTTCTAAACAGGGAGACAGAAACCAGCCCAGCTGTCACGAAGCTCGTGTCAAAAACATCCCGAGCAGAACAGTGGCCCGGGGGCCTGAGAGTGGTAACTGGGTGCTGGGACCCTCACACAGCAGGACCTTTGCCCCATGGGCCATGAGGAGCAGCTGTCTTGACTGTCAGGGTGTGGCAGAGAGGAAAGAACTGCTGCAGGCTGGTATCCCCAGTTCCTGTCAAAGATTCCTGAGGCTGCACTGGAACCATCTGTCTGCCAGAGCTCAGTTCTGACTCTCCCCTGCCTCAGTGCTCAGGCGAGGCCACAGGGAAAGCCCAAGAGGGTCTGCAGGCTAAGGTGCCAATACACTCCTGATGGATGCAGCTCTCTCTCCCTACTTTTCTCTGAGCTGGCTGGAGGCTTCCCTGCTTCCCTGGTGCCTTGTAGAGACACAGCGCTAGACAGCAGCTGGCTGACGCTGCCTGAGGGCAGGCAGGATGCAAATGATGCCTCTTGGAAGAGGGGAGCCTCCTGGAAACCGACAAAAAGGGTGACAGAACGTGTGTGTAATGACTGTCCAGGCCAGCGCTGAGGCAGGTTGGCTGCCCAGCACCTAGGCTCCATTTAATGAGACTGCCCCAGGCAGCTCTTTAAACAGCAGGTCCCTACTTTGCAGGCTACAGGACAATTTGCTTAGTTTTTGAAAATGGCGGGAGGCCTTCCCACAAGCTCAGATAAGAGACAGTCCATTAAACACAGGGGCGGGGGGTCTCGTTAGGTGTGGAGAATGGTGGATGGGTAGGTGGGGGGGAGGGAGGGCAGGCTGCAGAGGGATGGAGTAGGAACAGAGGCAGACCCAAGGTGAGCCTCTGGTGAAGGGGCAGAGTGTGGTATCAGAGCAAAGCAGGGGCTGAGCACACCCCGGGCTGGGGAAAACGCCAAGTCAACACGTATGGCCAAAGCAGCCTTAGCCACAGACCGAGTTGCAATGCAGGCCTGCTGCTGGACAAGAGCACAAACCCCTTGGACACAGGCAAGGCCCCACTGGCGTTTAGCTCTTCATACAGGGCCTCTCTAGGTGCACACCTGAGAGGCACAGCAAGAACAGCGCGGGTGAGTTACCAGTTACTCCAGATCCAGCCCTTCTACACACAACTCAACTCCCCTGGCAGAGCCCATCGGCTCCTGGCATGCCCACCTCTGGCAGCGGATGGAGCTCCTCCACTTCCACAGTCACCTCGTTGGGCTGCTCTGCCTCCTCAGGGCCACCTGCCTCCTCCCCGCCTGCCCGCTGGCTCTGCTCCTTGGTGCTGGCCTTGGCCTTCTCCTTGGACTTTTTACTCTTCTTCTTCAGGGTCAGTTTGCTCAGGGTGCCCCTCAACCCCTCTTTGCGCTGGCCTTCTACGGCGCTGGGGCTGCTGAAAACCTCCACTGAAATGGCCAGGAGGAGGCGGCCACGGTAAAATATGCCCTCCCCCAGGCCCTCGTTGAGATCCTGGTGCACATCCCGCAGGGCCGAATTCTGGGGAGAGCCGTACAGATTCACCCAGGCAGGGCCGAAGGTGGGGTTAAAGCCTGCAGGGACAGAAACACTTCAGCTAAATGGTTGGGATCTGCCTTTGCTGACAGGCACACCTGGAGAGAGGCCTGCATCAAGCAAAATCAGACAGAAGCACACTCAGAGAGAAGACAGACACGGGAGCAACCCACAGAGAACCCCACGCAGACAGACACGTGAGTAACCCGCAGACGCTCACCCACACACAGACATGGGAGTAACCCACAGACACTAACCCACAGAGAACCCCACACAGACACGTGAGTAACCCGCAGACGCTCACCCACACACAGACATGGGAGTAACCCACAGACACTCACCCACAGACAGACACGGGAGCAACCCACAGACAACCCCACACAGACAGATACGTGAGTAACCCGCAGACGCTCCCCCACACACAGACATGGGAGTAACCCACAGAGAACCCCACGCAGACAGACATGTGAGTAACCCGCAAACGCTCACCCCACACACAGACACGGGAGTAACCCACAGACAACCCCACGCAGACAGATATGTGAGTAACCCGCAAACGCTCACCCACACACAGACATGGGAGTAACCCACAGACAACCCCACGCAGACAGACATGTGAGTAACCCGCAAACGCTCACCCACACACAGACATGGGAGTAACCCACAGACAACCCCACGCAGGCAGATATGTGAGTAACCCGCAGACGCGCACCCACAGACAGACATGGGAGTAACCCACAGACAACCCCACGCAGACAGATATGTGAGTAACCCGCAGACACGCACCCACAGACAGACATGTGAGTAACCCACAGACAACTCCACACAGACAGACATTGGCATAACCTCTGGACACCCCCGCTCCAACCCACACACAGACATTGGACTAATCTGCAGACACACGCTTACGGACAGATACGGGTGGCAGGGAACAGGCCAGAAGAACGGAGAGCAGAGGACTCACCATTCCTCCCTGGGTCTGAGATCTGCTGCAGGTCGATAAAGTGTGTCGCAAGCGCCACGTCACCAATGTTCGCATCGTCCAGCACTTGGATTTTTATTTTTCTTGCCAGAGGGGGAAACATCTCAATGAAGCTGATTTGCTCATTCCACTCTGGTTCTGCAGTGTCATTCTCCACTGAGGTCTCCCCCTGGAGCAAAGAGAGACATGAGGACCACACAGCGCACTACTAAAGAACTCCGGTGGCATCAAAGACAGCCACAGGTTCAGGAGAAACCACTGAGGCAGTCTGGGAAAATCTGTGCAGAACCCTCCACACCCCCAGGGTCTTCAGGGATTCCCCATTAGCATGTGGTTCTGAGGCCCTGGTCCTCTGCTCTGCCCTCACTGAAAACACAGGGCAAATCACTTAAACACTGGTTAAAGGTGTCAACAGCCTGTGTAGAGGCACTGTGAAGCCATGTTTGACTAGCTGTGGCAGCTCCCCACACCGAGCACAGGCCAGCCAGGCCCATGCAGGAGCACACTCACAGCTCAGCCAGGGTCAGGACTTAGGGGCTCCAGTCCTCACCCAGCCAGAGCCAGCCATGCGACGTTGAGGTGAGGTGTAGGGTGACGGCTTGCCCTGGAGGGGCAGAAGAAAGAATGTATGAAATGAGGGAGAAGTAAATGTGAGATGCTGACCTGCTCTCAACAGAACCTATACAATGATCCCAGAGTTATTGTCCCACTCACCTTACACCAAATGGCTCTGTTCATAAGAAAAACAATGGAGCTGCTGTTCTTTTTAATGTTGATAAATGCAAAGTAATGGTGATTGGAAAACATAACCCCCACTCATCATCATCATCATCATCCGTCCCTTGACCGAGGTCATTGGGGCGCCTTCATGACAACGTTCCTTATATTGTCTCTCCATCTTTGGCAGTTGTGTGCCAGTTCTTGAGTTGCGGCAAAGCTCATCCCTGTGCATTCTTTAACATTGTCTATCCATTTCTTTTTCTGTCTGCCACGTCTCCTCTTGCCATTGACTGTGCCTTGCAATATGGTCTTGGACAGGCCTGATGATCTCGTTGCGTGTCCATACCATCTTAGTTTACTCTTTTTCACTCTGGATAGTAGCTCGTGATGAGGTCCTATTGCTGAGTTGATGATGTTTCTGACCTCTTCGTTATTCATATGTGCCGTGTAGGGGATGTTAAGAAGCTTGCAGTATAGCCTCATTTCAAGGGCCTTGATCTTGCACTCTAGTTCTGCTGTCAGAGTCCAGGTCTCACAAGCATATAAAAAGCTGGAGTGTGCAAGAGCTTGCATGAGTTTTACTTCTGACTTTAGGGATATGTTTTTGTCTTTCCAGATTGGTTTTAATTTTGCCATTGCTGCAGTTGTTATTGCTGTTCTAGCGAGTAGTTCTGGTTTTGTACCTGCATCAGAGATGATCGACCCTAGATATTTAAATTGTTTTACTTCCTCCAATTTCTGTTGTTTTATGGATTTTTTGCAGATATGCCCTTAGGATTGTTGGTCATGAGTTTTGTCTTTTCTGCGTTTATTTCCATGCCATATGTTGTTGAAGTTTTATCGAGGCATTTAACAAGGTTATCTAGTTCTTTTTCACTCCCTGCCAGCCCAACAATGTCATCTGCTAAGCGTAAGTTGGTTATAGATTGACCACCAATGCTTATGGTTCCAGCGTGGTCATCTAGAGGATCCATCATGACACGTTCCAGAAAGATGTTGAAAGGGGAGGAGAGAGTATGCAGCCCTGTCATACTCGTACAGTGGTACGAAACCAGGCACCAACGGCACCATCGAATAATACTGCACTGCTGGCCTTTACATATAAATTTTTAATTATGTCAACGAGTTTACTGTTGATGTTAAATTGCTTCTTTGTTGCCCACAGAGCTGCGTGCCAAACTCTGTCAAAGGCCTTTTTAAAATCAATAAAAACGTGGTACAGGTCTTGCTGATGTGAACTGTATTTCTGACAGAGTATAGATAGGTTGAAAATCTGTTCAGTGGTACTCCTGCCTGACCGAAAACCAGCTTGCTCTTCAGAAATAATCTTCTCAGCCTGGGGTGTTAGTCTGTTCAGTATGATTTTCAGCATCACCTTACTAGAGTGGCTAATTAAGCTGATGGTCCTGTAATTTTCACATAACTGTAGGTTTCCTTTTTTAGGAAGCGTTATAATTAGTGATTTAGTCCAAGTTGTTGGCCATTCTCCACTCTGCCGTATTTTGTTGCAAATCATTGTATGTCAACTGTACTGCTGCCTCCATTTCTTACAAGTTCAGATGGGATGTTATCTATGACAGGTGATTTGCCTGCCTCTAGCGATTTAATGGCTGCTTCAACTTCGTCCCGTAGGATGGAAAAGTTTGTTTCTTTTGTTGGGTTGTGAACTTTCAGAACATTTCAGGACGTTAACCCCCAGTACATGTACAAAATGATAGGGACTAATTTAGTTATTACCACTCACAAGAGAAATCTTGGTCATAGTGGCTAGTTCTCTGAAAACCTCCGCACAATGTGCATCAGCAGTCAGAAAAGCAAACAGAATATTAGGAATCATTAAAAAGAGCTAGCAAATAAGACAGATAATATCTTTTTGCCCCTTTGTAAATCCAGGTATGCCTACATCTTGAATACTGTGTACAGATATGGCTGCCTCATCTCAAAAAAGATTACCTTTGCATGGAAAAGGTTCAGAAAAGGGCAACAAAAATGATTTGGAAACCCCAGGGAACAGGTGCTGTATGAAGAGAAATCTAGGGGAATCACTGCTCCTGTCCTCTCATGCATCTTGCAATCATACTCTGGGTTTCATAGGAGTGAAGTATTTCTTTTGGGACTACAGAGCTGAGAGAAAGGCTGAATGACCAGGTGAAAGATTAACAAATTGTGCAGCGATGGACGAGATATTGCACTGATCTATACAAAGCACAGTTGGACCCGGGTGTCTCAGAGAGAGCGATTGAGGAACTGAAAGAGAGATCTCCCCCGAGCATCGAGAGCAAGACCAATATTTCGAAGGAGGAAGTAGAAAAAGCAGTGAAACGACTAAAGACCAGTAAGAGTCCTGGAAATGATAAGATCACAGGAGAGGTGATCAAATACAGTGGAGAAAGCATGATTCAGGAAATACATCGACTATGTAACATAGCATGGAAAGAAGGGAAGGCACCTAAGGAATGGACAAGAACTGTGCTAGTGACAATACACAAGAAAGGAAGTACATTGGAGTGCAAGAACCACAGAACGATTGTCCAAACGAGTCATCTAGGTAAGGTGCTGATGATGATACTGACCGAGAAACTAAGATCGCAGATAGAAAAACATATAGCAGATGAGCAAGCGGGATTCAGAAGAGTTAGAAGTACCATATAGCAGATATTGGTACTAAGACCGATAGCGGAGAAAGCTCAACGAAAGAACAAGAACATCTACACTTGCTTCATTGATTTTCAAAAGGCATTTGACAGTATAGATCAGAAAGTGACTTGGGTGGTGTTAGAGTCATATGGAGTGGATAGCAGACTGATACGGTTGTTGAAGGATATCAATGATAATGCAGAGGCAGCGGTGAGAACATCCAGGGAGTTGGGAAGTTGGTTTAAAACACATAGAGGTACGAGACAAGGAGATCCAATATCACCAAGTATCTTCATCGTTCATCTGGAGAGAGTGGTGGACAAGACCAAGGAAGAGAGAGAAGGGATATCTGCGTATGGGAAAAGAATTAACAACTTGAGGTATGCGGATGATATACTTATCATTGAGGAAGATGAAGAGAAGCTAACGAAAATGGTGCAGGTGTTAAATGAATAAGGGAAGCTGTACAGACTGACTAAGAACATCAATAAAACAAACACAATGGTATTTGGAAATAAGGAAATAGGATGGAAGATCAGTGTCAATGGTATTGAACTAGAAAATGTAGAGAAGTTCACACATCTGGGAAGCAACATAACATATGATCTAGACTGTAAGAAGGAAACAGCAACTAGAATAGCGAAAGCAAGAGTGAATTTGAAGGCGATGGATAAGGTCTGGAAAAGCAAAGCGATTAGCTTAAGAATGAAGCTGAGTGTCTTGAAACCGTGTGTATTCAGCAGCATGTTGTGTGGATGGGAAACATGGGTGATAATGCAAGATTTGAAAAGAAGAATATTGGCGTTCAAAAGGAGTTGTTATAGAAAGATTCTGAGAATAGGATGGATGCAGAAGGTCACCAATGAGGAATTATATGGGAAGATTCAGCCAAAAGAAAACCTGCTGCAGAAAGTTATAAAATGGAAGCTACAACTATTTGGTCATATTTGCAGAATGAACGATGAACAAAAAAATCAAGACCCTGGTATTTGCATAATGGATGGTTTGAATAGGAGAGGCAGACCCCACAGAGAATGGATAGATGATATAGCAGATTGGTGCGGAGCTAGTCTACAGAAACTAAGCCACTCCACACTGGACTGGGGAAGATAGAAGGAAATAGTGAGAGAGGCATCAGACACCAATGGGCGCTGAGCCCACAGTTATTGATGATGATGGTTTAGGCCTCAGGGCCAGACAGAGTCACAGGTGGGCAATCAGTCACATCAGGCTTTGCAGGGCAGAGGCTGGGGCTGTACATGCACTTTCAGTGTACCCATACTCCACAGAACACTCCAGGGGAGCTGGACATTTCATCCTGGGAATTGCTTTGGAACTTTTTCCTGTACTTTGCAGTGTGAGTTCTAGAAACAGCCATATCTGTGGCTTGGGCTGTTGACATCAAGAACTCATAATCTGCTCCTTTCCACAAGGAACTTACGCAAGCTCAGACTCTCCCTAAGCACACGACTGTCCCACTTTCTTACTAGCTCGTGCTGCTGCTCACATTAGTACTATGTGAGCTCTGAGTGGAGCACGCTGCTTCTCTATGTTTCAGTGTTCTCCCTACATCCATTCCTACACACTTCTGAAACAATGGCTCAGCTGCGCAGGTGACAGCGATGTGGGGTTGTCATACAGGACACAGAGGGGCGCCCAGGCCTCGCTGTGAGAATCAGAGACCACAGTGCCCAAGCAGAGACTTACCTGTTGTCCGGCAAATGAGACCTGCACATATGGATCAATGAAAACTTTCTTCTCGCCCACAATCTTTGAGAAGCCGCCCATGATCCCAGCGCTCATGCTCGGCAGGCCCTCAGCCCGGTAAACCTTAATGCAGATTTTGGCCCAGGGTCTCTCCGCAGGGACTCTCTTAGGCAGCAGCAAGTTCCTAGAAGAAATAACCCTTGTTCTACCTGTCACCACAGCAAGACAAAGCCCTGGAGTACAGGACATGTGACAACAGCTCGGCCACGGGCCCGTTGAGTCTGGTCTCCCATCTCAGACAGTAACCTGCACCAGGAGCTTTGGAGAACGAATGGTGTGAAGACCCCATTAGGAACTGTGAGGCACTGGCCACCCCCGGGTGGCAGGGGGCGCGCACAGAGCCGCGCAGCACACACTCACTTTTCGATGTCCTCGTTCTGGCTGCTAAGGGGCGTGGGAAGGGAGCCCATTGTATCGCCGCGGGCGAAGACAGACATGCTACACTTCACAAACCCTTTCACTCCTGCCCTGGTGTCCTTTGGGTCATTGATGACAGCCCACTTCTGAAAGAACCTGTGATCTGAGGAGATAAGGTCAGGAATCAGGAGCTGTGAATTCCCAACCACATCACGGTCATTTTTCAGGAAGCACTGCTCTGCACGGAGGCCCTGCTGCACTGGAGGCAGCCCGGGGACATGGCCCAGCTCACTGTCTCGTCAACTCACAGACCAGGGAGCTCAAACTCAAGACAGTGCAGGGGGGCCAACTATGGCTGCTGCCCAGCAACAAGCCCCTCCTGTAACCCCTGATGCCCTTGTGATGTTAGGGTGCAATGCAGGGGTGAGAGCAGGGGGGGAAGGGGTGGGGCGTGAGGAATGGGTACAGACATGCCCCTGCCTGCACCCAGAGATTGACCGTGGACCATGAGCATGAGACACCCATCACAGACTTTAAGGTCAGAACAGATCATTATGATCATCTAGTCTAACATACTGCTCGCCGCAGGCCACAGAACATCACCCCACCCACCCACTGGGACGTTTTCAGGCCCGTTTGCCACCTGCGACCCATTGTAGCTCCAGGGTATCCAACTGAACAAACCAGGTTAACACCAGACAAGGGTCAGCCCCAGAGTGAAACTTGTGGAAGTGGCAAAAACCCCTTGCTTGGGATTTACATGTGGGTGGAACAAAGTTTCAGGGGATAAGCATGAAGTTACTACTGTGCACAGACCATGGAGCCAAGGACAAGTGGGGATGGGTTTGTTGGCTTTTTGTTAGGTCTGTTGCTTAATCACAGATAACTCACCCAATTAAGTCAAAAAGATTAATCCCAATTAATTGCAGTTTCAATCATACTGCTAAACAATAGAATGCCAATTTAAATTGAGTAAGTATTTTTGATGTTGCTCATATATATTGGTTTCAACTACAATATAGAACACAGTGTTTAGTCCTCACTTAATGTTGTTTATCACAAATATTTGCACTGTAAAAATGACAAACAAAAGAAATCATGTTTTTCAATTCACTTCGTAAAAATGCTATAATACAATCTCTTTTTTATGAAAGTGGAACTTATAAAAGTACTTTTTTGGTCCCACACACGTTCTCAGAAACAAAACAACGTTAAACTTTTCAGAGCCTATGAGTTCACTCCGTCCTACTTCTCGTTCAGCCAATCTCTATGAAAAATAAGTTAATTTACATTTACGGGAGATACTGTTGCCTACCTTCTTATTTACAAATAACGTGGGTACAGATATTCACGAGGGACTGTAGCTGGCGTAGCCGGCTATTTACATGTCAGTTGTGTGAACCACTCATATTCCTCTTCATGCTTTGGCCACCATTTCAGAGAACATACACCCATGCTGATGACACTCATTAAAAATAGTGCATTGATTAACTTTGTGACTGAACTCTTTTGGTGGAAATTATATGTCTCCCGCTCTGTTTTACCCACATTCTGTCATGTATTCCTGTTACAGCAGTCTCAGATGATGGCCCAGCTCACATTGTTTGTTTTAAGAACATTTTCACTGCAGATTTGACAAAACACAAAGGAGGTATCAATGAAAAATAGCTACAGCATATGACCCAAGGTTTAAGAGTCTGAAGTGCCTGCCAAAATCTAAGAGGCAAAAAGTGGGAACATGCTTTCAGATGTCTTAAAATGAAACACTCAAATACAGAAACTACAGAACCCAAACCACCAACAAACAACCTTCAGCTGGTGGGATCTGTTGCGTATAAAAATGAACATGCCTCGGTCTGCACTGCATTAGAACATTAGCAAGTAGAACCCATCATCAGCCTGGACACATGACCTCTGCAACAGTGGCTGATGCATGAAGGGACACAGGACTCGTTAGCACATCTAGCATGTAAATATCTTGTGATGCCAGCTACATCAGTGCCATGTGAATGCCTTTTCCCCCTTCCAGGTGACATTTTAAATAAGCAGCAGCACTGTCTCCTGCCAGTGTAACCAAACTCGTTTGTCTGAAGTTCATCTGAACAAAAAGTAAGACTGATGAGACTTGTAGGCACTAAAACTTTAGTTGCGAGCCTATTTTCTGGAGTGGAGCAAGCCACTAGAGTTCCAGCCAGGTGCAGCTTAGACTCATGGGGCCTTGCCTTAGTAGGATATTTCCAGAAGTTCAAGGATCTGGTCCAGCAGTTCTCAAACTTCTGCAGTCCAAGGACCCCCCATTTTGATGTACAATTTTTCCTGGACCCACAAGTTCTAATTTTCCTTGGTGTTCTCAACCCGTGCTCAGCCACAGGCCCCACCTCCACTCCATCTCTTTCTGTGCCATTCCCCCACATTGCCCCTTCCCTGTCCTTCCCCTTCCCAGCTAGCACTTCCTGTGTACTGCTGAACAGCTGTGTTACAGCCCTGGAACAGCGGGGCACATGTTGATCAGCAGCTTCGTGGACACCGGGAGTACCCTCAAAGACACTGCTTTGAGGCCTGCTGCTCCATTGCAACCTTGGTAAATGGCAACAGAGGAGTAGAAGTAATCTAGATTTTTCTGTGATCGTTTTAATTGCTGTATTCTAGAATTAGCAACGAAGTAAAAATGTACATTAACATTTCAAACCTAACTCTTACGTGACCTGGTGGAAGGTGTCAGAACATGTTAGTCATATGGCTGATGGTGACAAATATTTATTCAATGTTCTCATATAGGAGTTTGATAGCTACAAGGTTCCTGTCAGAGAATAATTGCTATGTTATTAGCTGCAAAAAAGCCCCTCAAGGTTTCAGGTACCCATGTTGCCCCTGGAATTATGGCTAACAATGCCTCCCCCCACCACAATCTGAAGTGATGCCCCTGCGACGCTGAGGAAGGATAGACAGCACAGGACAGCCCACAGAGTGGTCCCATGGCTCTGCACACGTTACCTGGCTGGCTGTACACAGTCTCTGCATCGATTTTGAAGGTTCCTATGCGAGTTCCCAGGAATCGGATCTTCTTTGAATGAAAGACCTGCAGGTAACACACAAACCCCATGCTGCCGTTGAATGGTCCGGCTTATGGCATGGCAGAGCGCAGCTGCTCAGAGAGCAGTGGGCAGGGGGGACAGGGGCTATGAACACAAGGATGGCTGATGGCGCATCAGTGGCAAGGGCCAGGTAGAACACACATGCTGCCCAGACACTGGGTGATCCCCCACCCCTACTCCAGACACCAGGCCAATCTCGCACTGGGCTGCACCCAAGCCTCAACCCAGCCAACCACAACCCCCTCATGCCCAGACTCTCCTGCACCAAGGTCACACCGGGGCAACCACCACAAGAGCCCAGGCAGAGGCATGAGCCAAGCTGCCCTGGACAAGCCACTACACGTAACCAGACCTGCCCGAGGCCTGCTCCACACCAGCCCCTCTCTCATGGGCAGGCCTAGCCTAGCCTCCCCAACACACTGTGGGTCCAGTGACTTTCAGGTGTCTGCACAAACTGTTCCTTCAGCCAGGCCAAGGTCAGGACAGAACAGAGCCAATCTCCTGGGGGCCTGAGCCAGGATGGCATCTCTCGACTACGTCTACACGAGCCCCAAACTTCGAAATGGCCACACAAATGGCCATTTCGAAGTTTACTAATGGAGCGTTGAAATGCATATTCAGCGCTTCATTAGCATGCGGGCGGCAGCAGCACTTCGAAATTGACGCGCCTTGCCGCCGTGCGTCTCGTCCAGACGGGGCTCCTTTTCGAAAGGACCCCACCTACTTCGAAGTCCCATGAGCTCATGGGAATAAGGGAACTTCGAAGTAGGTGGGGTCCTTTCGAAAAGGAGCCCCGTCTGGACGAGACGCGCTGTGGCGAGGCGCGTCAATTTCAAAGTGCCGCTGCCGCCCGCATGCTAATGAAGCGCTGAATATGCATTTCAGCGCTTCATTAGTAAACTTCGAAATGGCCATTTGCGTGGCCATTTCGAAGTTTGGGGCTCGTGTAGACACGGCCCTCCAGTGCCAATCGAGGCTGGCTGCCCCTTTGTGCGAAAGCCAAGCACATGCCTGCAGGGAAGGGGTGCCATGCTGAGCATCAGACGGAGGCTGTCAGAAGAACCAGAGTCTCTGGTCTCTGGCCTAGGTTTCAATGGACAGGTGCTGCTCTTAACCCTCCGGTGAGCCTTTAGCGCTTCAGGCCTCCAGGTCTTTAAAGGGGCTGATTCTGTCCTGCTTTCCCCTTACACTGGCATTGCTGTACATGGAAAGGCTGCCAAATCAGAAAGTCCCTCCCACCTCCCAACATGTCACACCCCTTTGCACTCTACGGACAGGCCGGGGCACCATTTCTGGGGTGCCACTGGATTCAGTCTCCATCTGACTGGGACTGAAAGCAGCTCGAGCCCCTCCTGGGAGAGCAAAACGCCAGCAACACGTCAGCTCCTTTCCAGGAGCCAAAGATGGGGAGGTGATGTCTGTTATGAGCTCTGGCATGCAAAAGGCACACTCCGCCTCACAGCATAAGTCCTGACCTCATATTCAAGGTCCCATTCAAGGCAGAGGGCCCATTACCTTTTCCAGACCTCAACAGCCCATTTCTGAGGCACAGAAACTGGTCCAATACAAGCTCTTACTTCACACAGACCTGGGACCAGCACGGCTACAAGCACACTGCCCTCCAAGTGCGTCAGCCGGGAATGGAAACACAAACCTGGTCTCCCTCAGGGGCTCACGACTTGGGAGATGAGCTCCCCAGGGTCTCAGTGTCCACTGCAGGGTCAGGGAAACAGCTGCGCTGCACTAGCTGAATGTGTGCAGATGCTGGGCAGCTGAAACCCCACAGGTGCTATGACAGCAGGAGACCGATGAGTTACGTGTAGCTGGGTGCCATGTGGCCACATCACTCCCAAGCCAGGAGAGGGCACACCTGTGACCTGCCACTAAAAAGCAGTAGCACTACCACTGTCTGCCCCCGGGGCTGCTGAAGGCGCCATGAAGCTGGGTCGCAGACTGCCACTGATTACAGTGGGTTTGGGGCACACCCCTGAGCTACACATGTAGCATCTGTTAGCAACAAGGAAGAAGGTAGTACTACCTACTGGCTAACGCAAGGAATGGGTCAGAGCCCCTCAGATTTATTCCCAGCTCTTCCACTGATTTGCTGTGCGACCCTGGATGGGCCCTTTAACTTGTCTGTGCCTCATCTTCCTCACCTGTGGGGGTAACATGGGGCCCTACCTCTGCACAGCAGCCGGTAGGTCTGTTCATGTAAGTACACATGCATGGACAGACACGCACACACAGCCCCTTGGTGCAGCATGGCACCTGTTGCCATTACACAGCTTCCTGCCCATGGGCCCCAGAGAGACTGTGCAGCAGGGCAGTCTTACCGAGATCTCGATGAGTCTGTGAAATAAAACTTCCCTTGGCTCGTGGAATTCAAACACAAAGTACTGCAAGAGACAAGAGAGCCCCCTGAGCACAGAGCTCCCCTAGCACTGCGAGTGCCCCCTCCCCACAAACCAGGACGGCCACTGCACACCGAGGGCCTTTGGCAGTGCTGGGCCCTCTGCGTGACTGAGCAGGGGCAAGCAGAGCTGGGCTCCTTGCTGACCTGGGCCGCAGAGAGTAACAGCCCAGCCTGCTCAGCCACATGGCTGCGTCCCTGCTGCCTCAGTGCAGCACACCCCAGACACAGGGCTCTGGGCGCCCTGCCAGTGAGATCTCTGGCCCCAGCTACACACCTCATTATAAAAAGGGCAGTTGGTTGACTTTTGCGTTGCCGTTTGCCTCTTCTCATCTCCAACCTTCACCACCACAAAGGGGTCAATGTTCACCCCCACCAGCTTCTGGGCCTCAATGACATTGATCCCAATCTGTGGAGACATGGACAGGGCTGCATTGCTGGGGCCTTCAGTGCAGGTGGGAGAGGAAAACTCGCCTCGTCTTTCTGCAGCCAAACTGTCCAGAAACACCATCCACTGACTGGCTCCCACCCCTCTTCACTGCTTTCCAAACAGCCCTGCTGTCCTCAGCACTAGCCATGGGTAAGGACACCCTCAGGTGGAGCCGGACACATGGGAAATGAAAGACTTTACTACCCTCCAAGTTCCCTTTCTGCTGGAGTGTGGCAGAGTCTTTGGCCTCCTGTTCTAGGTGCTCACTAGAACACCTAGACAAACATTGACAAACAGCCAGGCTAGTAAGCCCAGAGAGGCCAGCTGACCTGGGAGTCATGCCTCTGCTCCAGAGCAGCAGTGGGGTTCATCCGGGGACCACATTCAGTGCAGGGGCATAGCAGCATCCACACATGGGTTTTGTTGTCTCTAGGAAGAGAATGGGAACCCCTGCCAGGTGGGCTGTGAGGGCCAATTCACAGCTGCCCTGCACGGCAAAGAGCTGCAGACACACTATTATTAAACTACAGGGCAACATCCCAACTGAGACAGCAAGAGGCCAATGGCACTCCCCACCCTGCTCCATACTGTGTGGTCTCTCTCAAACTCACATCTGACTTTAAAGCCCAGGAAGAGTCCTGGCTCACCCAGTTTGCATGAGGTATGCTGGAACTGTTCCATCCTGTGCAGAATGGCCCACTGGACTCTGCCCCCACCCACAATGACAGGAAATAGCAAAAGCTTTTTGGTCCAGCCAGTGAGGCTGGAGATACAGACATCTCAGCATTTATGCACCAGCCAAGGAAAGAGCAGTGCTGCTGAGCCCAGCATGTGATTCACAAGTGACAAGAGCAGTGAGGTGGTGAAGAAGCATCTCCAGGCAGTCCCTTGGAGAGGGCAGAGGGGCAGAGATAGTGGGGGCCGACCCCACTTGGAAGAGAGGCACTGGCCTGGCAGCAAGCAGCCCTGAGAGGGGGTTGCATTCTGCGGTATCCCTGCCTCAGGACAGGGATCCACTGAGGTGCCCCAGACTGGCAGGAGGACTCTTCAGTACAGTACCTGGAAACTTTGCGGTCTGGGAGTGGAAAACAGGTCCCACTTGGTGAGGCATCTGGAACGGCTGCAAGGGAAACACACTAGCTGAGAAATAGCTGTTGGGGAGAGAGCCGCCTGGGCAAACCCTCCTTCAGAATCCTGGAATCCTCACCCGCTGGCACTGATCACACAGCTAGGCCCACAGCGGAGCTGTCATGGCTGGAAACCAGGGGCTAATTAGCCCAAAGGCCAGCTAGGGAAAAGGAAGTGCCAAGCCCTCCTCCCAGCCAGCCCCAGCACTTCCAAGCAAACTCCCTCCAGAGGAGGTCAGCCAGTGGGAGGGCCCATGGAGAGGTTCATGGCCCACAAGCACCCTGCTGCCCTGCTGCTGGAGAGCAGCTGCAGCCCAGACTGAGCACGCAGCTGCAGCCTACACGAAGGGACACCAAGCTGGCTGAACCTTGGGGCAGGGGCAAAGGCTCTCAGAAGAGGTTCCCCCAGCATTCAGCCCAGCGGGGACAGGAGCCGGCGCCCAGCTGCGGGAGAGAAGAGGCGCACATGCCAGGTACCTCTTGACAGGGCTGAAGACGATGCCCAAGAACTCCATGTCAGACTCGTCATAATCCTCCTCCTCTTCCTCGTCTGCCTCTAAGCCCTTCACCAGCCTCCTGCCCAGTGCCGTGGCCTTCTTCTCCAGCTCGTTCGCTCTCTTCACATCAGTGGGCCTGGAAACATGCACCCCGTGTCACCCTAGGGGGAGGCTGCGGGCGGGGGCAGGGCACAGAGCCAGGCAGCACTGCCCTCCAATGCCTGGCCCCTGCACATTGCTGTGAGAGGCCCTGCCCTGGGCTACTTACAGCAGCTCTTCAAACCCAGCATTGCGGATAATCAACTCGGTGCTGCAAGACACAAGTGCTCGTCAGACCAGCCAGCCCGTCGCTGCTGCCCACCAACGCGTGCGGCCCGTCTGCTCCCTCCCAGCCTAGCCCCTTCTCAGGCCAGCATTGTCCCTGAAGAGAAGCACGAACTGTGCAGTGCCTCCCTTCACGCAGCTCCCTGACCCTCAGCCCCCAGAAGGCCCTCGCTCAGAATGCACAAGGGAAGCCATGAGGACTCACCCATCTGCCTGCTGTGCCACACCCAGCCGGCTGTCTGTGCGCATCTCGCACAGCCTCGGGGGCTGCCAGGACCAGGCCTTTCCCACCCCTCGTCCCCACTGCAGCCTTGCCCCTCTCACCCAGCCTAGGGCCTTCCTACTGGCCTGGGCTTCTCTAAGGCACCAGAGAGCAGCCTCCCATGGTGGGAGCGGTGGGCATGCCCCCCACCCCAAGTACGGGCCCAGTGGGGCAAAGATGAGGCTGCAGCACTGCAGGTCGCTGACACACAGCCCAGGCTGCTGGGTGGGTTGACGTTCCACACCTCAGAGAGCAGCCTCCACTCTAGCGCTGTTCTGCCCACTAGTAGCTCAGTGCTGTCTTCTGGGGCTGTCTCCAACTCACCCCGAGGCTATAAAGGCCACTGTGGACAGGCCTCTCAGGCACAAGGGGGGCAGGGAGGCAGAAGTAGTCTGAATTTTTCCTCCTCCATTATGCTGAGTACCTGTCTTTCATGTGGTAGACAAAGTCTTCCTCAAGCCACGAACCCACTGAGCCCTCCGGGGGCTGGTAGCGCAGATCTAGCTCAATATGGATCTAGGAAGGAACAGTCAACATGCACTCAGAGTGCAGCAGCCAGGCACTGCCCACCTAACTCCAAAGGGGAGGGGACACACATCACAAATAAGAAAGGAAGAAGCTCTCAAGGGCTGTCCTTCCTGGCTGGCCAGCAGAGCAGGCAGCTCAACAGCACACAACCCAGCTGATGGGGCAACAGAAGATATGGATTTGCCCAACAGGACCCTTTCTGGCCAATGATTCCTGCAGCTTCCCAAAGCTGGGAACGTGTGGAAGCCAAGCTGAGGTGAGCTCAGGTTTCCAAGCGTAAAATGCACCACTAGCAGCTTTCCCCTGCAGGCATGGTGCACAGCCTTCGAGGAGCTGTGCAAATGGACGTGCCTGAGAGCCCTGGGCAGGGCCACATGCAGCTGGTCTGGCTTTAGCTATCACTTGATGACCATGTGCTAATAACTGTGGCACTGTATGCAGTTGGGTGGCGACCTGTTCTATGTTGCCACCCCAGGGAGGTGTATTTAACCAGCAATGCTTGCTTGGCAGCTTCCCCAGCAGCTCCCAGAAGCACTGAAAGAGGGTCAGCTCTATCCTTTTCTATTGAGTCCTGACTTCCTGTTAGCTTTCGGACTGTCATTGCACATTGAGTGGGCATGTTCAGAGAACGCTCCACGATCTCTTTCTTGAGTGGAAACATCTAATTTAGACCCCATCATTTTATGCGTGTGCTCGGGTTGGTGTTTGCCAATGTGCATGACTTCGCATTTATCAACATTGCATTTCATTTGTATTTTCTTGCCCAGTCACCCAGTTTTGTGAGAGTCCTTTATAAAACTTCACCAGTTTCTTTGGACTTAAGTTTCTAGGGTAATTTTTTATTATCTAGGAGATTTGGCAAAACAGCATTAACCTTTTCCCAGAGGATTTCTGAACACATTGAAGAGCACTGATCCCCTGGACAGGCTCCCATGGGACACTGCTAGTTAGCATTCTCCATTCTGAAAACAGACCATTTAGTCCTACCCTTTGTTCCTGTATTTTAAATGGTTCAATGTCCCAGGAGAGGACTTTCCCTCTTAGCCCAGCAAATCTTATTTTGCTTAACAGCCTTTGGTGAGGGACCTTGCAAAGGCTTTCAGAAAGGCTACCTATGCTATACCCCTGTCCGCACATGTCTTCAGCCCCTCAAGGATTTCTAATCAATTGGTGAGGAGTGAGCTCCCTTTTCAAAAGCTGTGTTAACTCTTCCCTGTCAATGGTGTTTGTGTGTCTGATAATTGAGCGTTTTACTACAGTTTCAGCCAGTTTGCCCAGTACTGAAGTCAGGCTTACTGGTCTCAGTATGATTTAACCTCCTACAATTGCCAGGATGGCCTCTGCAGCCTTATCTATCCTCCAGCCATCCTGCACAGAGGGTGATTGAAGGATAGGTCACAAACCATAGTTCGTAGTTCTACACAGTCATATTTGAGTTTTTGCAGAACTCTTGGGTGAACGCCATTTTGTTACAAAACCTCTTCCAATGACACCTCAGTTTGGGACAGTCCCTCTGATTTGTAAATGAAAAATAAATGACTCAGGTGTGGGACTCTCCCTCACATCATCTGCAGTGAAGACCAATGCACAGAAATCATTTCCTTTCTCCATAGTAGACTGCTCTTCCTAGACTGCTCCTTTGGCACCTCACTCTTCTAGTGGTGCCATGGTTCTTTGGCTGGCTTCCCACTTCTCGCTTCCGATGTACTTAAAAAATGGTGCTAATGCCCGGAGTGATCAGTAGGAAGCACTGTGCTGGTACGACACGAATCATTACACACAGTGGAGAATGTGGCCAAATAGGATGTGCAGGACTCCAAGCCTGGAGTGCCAGAGGTATTTTAACAAGTCAGACATTTGCTAGCTGTCCACCTAGAAACCTCCCGGTCTCCTGGTGTGCTCACCATCAAATCAGTGCTCCAGTAACCACATGACTCACCCCCGTGATGGTGTGGTTCTTGTCCACAAGGGCCTCTCTGAGGATCAGGCGCCCAGATGTCACTAGGTGCTGAAGGCTGATGACTAAGGTACCAAGTAGTCTACAACACAACATCAGAGAGGGAATATTCCATTATGGCTTCAGCCTTAGCTAGTCAGTACAGAGGAGGTAGCTCATGTCGGGCTGTGTACATAATATTGCCAAAGTATTTCAGGTAGCAGGTTTGTTACGAGATAGAATCTGGGGTTTGACTTGAAACTCTTATGTCCTTACTAACATGTGCAAACAAATACACTGTGCATTCCATCTACCCATCAGCAGCTGCAATGAAAAGAGCCAAGTGATGGGGTTAAAAGTGTAAAGGGGTATGATGCATGGGCAGTACCTGTAAGAGGCAAGTAGAGGCAATGCCTCCCCTGGGTCTGAGTGCTCAACCTTTCCCCTCTTGCTCTCTTTATTCTGACCAATCCTGAAGGGTCACACAGCACGTGGTTACAGCTTGAAAACTGGTGACTCTTCCCCCAAAGTGGATCTAGTAGCGTAAAAAGTGAAAATCTTTCCAGCTTGCCATTAGCGTAACACAGCACCTGTGAAAGAGCCAGTCAGTGGTAATGAAGCTATTTAACAGGCATGTGTTGACCCTGAATTTAGGGACAAAAACAATTGTGCCTTACTATTTCTACAGGTCTTTAGCGTAACAGTTGCTTTACATATTTCATTAGTTTGTTGCTGAAGATTATAAAATCACATCTCTAAAAAAAATCCTTCAGTAGATTTTTAAATGCACAATCTGAGTATTCAGCCTTAGCCTTAAATGCTTGGGTGTTCAGGCATCTAGCTTTTTAAAATAAAATCTTCAAAAGACCACCCTGTTCTAAACTATACATTTTAATTTTAATTTTAATTTTAATTACTGCAGTACAAAAACTTGGTTCCAACGTTGTCCTGTTCTTTCTAGCCATCCCTATTCTCCTTTCACCCACCTGTTGGAGGGAGCCCTTGAAGGGACAGCATTCCTTTTCTTCCAGATAATTGGACAAATGAGTTTCCCATACTTTACTGTTGACTATTTGATAGACAAATTTTAATAGAACCCTCCACCAAAATCAGTACCTTACTCAGATATACAACCCTCTGTTGTGCCTCAAATCTTTGGAAACCTACTTAACACACATGATGAAATTTCATAAACATGTCTATTGTTATGGAGATCATACACAAATTAATGTTCCCTTTTTCTAAAAGCAACAAACTTTGTTATGAACACGCTAAACCTTTCTGACATTAAATGTCTTTGTTTCAGTATGTTAAATATGTACTAATCTGGAATGTTGACTTTTTGACGGTTTAGGAGGATGTAAAACATACTGTCTAAGAAAATGGATAACAGAGAAGAGCTCCCTTGTGTTTTCTGTTATAGTCAATGTTGCATTCAGCAGGACAGCTGACTTGCCCTTACCATAAAGTTTTTGCAATAAATCTCTGACAAACTTCAGGTTTTATCACAAAACCCATGACTGACATTTTTTATTCCCAATTTTAGTGTCTTTAATTAGGTACCTTCTGCATGTCCAGCACTAACAATCTGGCATTCTGTGGAAACCATGCTCCATTTTCTTGGAAGGAAATTGCAGAGGAGTGGGAGTTGTTTATTCAACTATTTGCTACATTTGGGTCCAGGGATTGAGTTGGAAGGGGTGAGTAGAGGGTGGGCAAGAAGAGAAGAGGGTGACTGGGGAGGGGGGGGTCCTGGGTAAAGCAAGGGTGCAGTGTGGGTGGGGCCACAGACTGGGGTGCTTGCCTCCCCAAACAGCAGCTTCACCCTGCACCCATGGTATGATGGGAATGCAGTATACCAGCTGCACTGGAAGGCTGCCTGGCTCCCCTCTCAAGCCAAGGTCAAGTAACCAGCTAAGGGGGTGGGGGAGGCACAAAAAAGGCTGATAGCCAACAAAGTCATGGCCTTGGCCAGTACACAATCTCCCTCCTTACCCCTCCCGTGGGATGCAAAAAACGTGGCACCAAGCCAGGGCAAGGTTGCAAGGGACAGGCCTGGGGGTGTGTCCTGCCAGGAGATGGAAATGGGGACACAGGGTCAAGGCTCTGCGGCATCCGTGCTGGGAAGAGAGCACTGGGGAGCAGGCGCTGTCGGCACAGAGAGCTACAGATATGCTTGCTTGGCTCTGCCCCCAGTGAACATCCCATTGCCTGCACTTTGGATAGCAGGTCTGCTGCCTTCTGAGTGACAAGGAGCAGAGGCGGGAATGACCCTAATGCAGTTCAGGAGCCTGAAGCAGCTCACGGATTCAGGGTGCCCCCTGTATTCCAAAGGACCAAAGCCTGTGACTCACTAGGCAGCTGCTCTGGGGCGAGGCCTCACTCTCTTCTGTCTTGACAAAAAGCAGTCAAGTAGCACTTTAAAGACTAGCAAAATGGTTTATGAGGTGAGCTTTCGTGGGACAGACCCACTTCTTCAGACCATAGCCAGACCAGAACAGACTCAATATTTAAGGCACAGAGAACCAAAAGCAGTAAGCAAGGAGGACAAATCAGAAAAAGATAATCAAGGTGAGCAAATCAGAGAGTGGAGGGGTGGGGGGGAAGGTCAAGAATTAGATTGAGTTAAGTATGCAGACGAGCCCCTATAGTGACTCAGAAATTTCACATCACGATTTAAACCATGTGTTAATGTTCTGAATTTGAATATAAATGTCAATTCGTCCACTTCCCTTTCTACAAAGGAGCGATAATTTCTTTTCAGTAGCACACATACCTTGAGGTCATTGACAGAATGGCCCATTCCACTAAAATGTTGACTAACTGGTTTGTGGATCTGGAGTGTTTTGATGTCTGTTTTGTGCCCGTTGACCCTTTGTCTAAGGGAGTTAGAAGTTTGTCCAATATACAAAGCATCTGGGCATTGTTGGCACATATTATGTTAGTAGAGGAGCATGAGAAAGAGCCCGTGATTCTGGGAGTAATCTGGTTAGGTCCAGTGATGGTATTTCCAGAGAAGATACGTGGACAAAGCTGGCAGCAGGCTTTGTTGCAGGGAAAGGTTCCAGGACTGGTGTTCCTGGGGTATAGACTGTGGCTGTTAGTAAGGATCCTCATGAGTTTGGGAGGTTGTCTGTAGGAGAGAACAGGCATGTCACCCAGGGCCTTCTGGAGTGTAGCATCCTGATTAAGGATAGGTTGTCGGTCTTTAATAATTCGTTGCAGTGGTCTGAGTTGGGGGCTGTAGGTGACAACCAGGGGTGTTCTGTTCTCGGCTTTTTTGGGCCAGTCTTGGAGTAGCTGGTTTCTGGGTATGCATCTGGCCCTGTCGATTTGTTTTTTTACTTCTCCTGGTAGGTAATTCAGGTTTATGAATATTTGGTAAAGTTCTTGTAGTTTTTGGTCTCTGTCAGTTGGATCAGAGCAAATGCGATTATACCTAAGAGCTTGACTGTAAACAATGGATCTAGTCACGTGTGCAGGATGGAAACTAGAAGGGCATAGATAAGTATAGCGATCATTTCCTGGACACTACAGTACTAATCAAGTATGGCCTGATCAGTACCACACTGTACCGAAAACCTACTGATCGCTATACTTATCTACACCCTTCTAGTTTCCATCCTGCACACGTGACTAGATCCATTGTTTACAGTCAAGCTCTTAGGTATAATCGCATTTGCTCTGATCCAACTGACAGAGACCAAAAACTACAAGAACTTTACCAAATATTCATAAACCTGAATTACCTACCAGGAGAAGTAAAAAAACAAATCGACAGGGCCAGATGCATACCCAGAAACCAGCTACTCCAAGACTGGCCCAAAAAAGCCGAGAACAGAACACCCCTGGTTGTCACCTACAGCCCCCAACTCAGACCACTACAACGAATTATTAAAGACCGACAACCTATTCTTAATCAGGATGCTACACTCCAGAAGGCCCTGGGTGACATGCCTGTTCTCTCCTACAGACAACCTCCCAAACTCATGAGGATCCTTACTAACAGCCACAGTCTATACCTCAGGAACACCAGTCCTGGAACCTTTCCCTGCAACAAAGCCCGCTGCCAGCTTTGTCCACATATCTTCTCCGGAAATACCATCACTGGACCTAACCAGATTACTCACAGAATCACGGGCACTTTCTCATGCTCCTCTACTAACGTCATATATGCCATCATGTGCCAACAATGCCCAGATGCTTTGTATATTGGACAGACTTCTAACTCCCTTAGACAAAGGGTCAACAGGCACAAAACAGACATCAAAACACTCCAGATCCACAAACCAGTTAGTCAACATTTTAATGGAAGGGGCCATTCTGTCAATGACCTCAAGGTATGTGTGTTACTGAAAAGAAATTATCGCCCCTTTGTAGAAAGGGAAGTGGACGAATTGACATTTATATTCAAATTCGGAACATTAACACATGGTTTAAATCGTGATGTGAACTTTCTGAGTCACTACAGGGGCTCGTCTGCATACTTAACTCAATCTAATTCTTGATCTTCCCCCCCACCCCTCCACTCTCTGATTTGCTCACCTTGATTATCTTTTTCTGATTTGTCCTCCTTGCTTACTGCTTTTGGTTCTCTGTGCCTTAAATATTGAGTCTGTTCTGGTCTGGCTATGGTCTGAAGAAGTGGGTCTGTCCCACGAAAGCTCACCTAATAAACTATTTTGCTAGTCTTGAAAGTGCTACTTGACTGCTTTTTGTTTTGATAGTGTATAGACTAGCACAGGTTACTCTCTGTTACTCTTCTGTCTTGGTGATACGTGTTCAGCAGACACACCTTAGCAGTTAGGGGCCCGTGAGCAAGCAGCCCATGGTCTCCCAGCCCATGCCGCAGCATTCACCCAGAAGCATTACCCCCTGGCAAAGAGGACCCAGAGGGAACAAGGCTTTGTGTGCTCTGCCCTGCATTCAGCCACATTTGTATGCCTGTGGCTGTTGCCAGACAAGAGTTACATTCTGGTGGAGTTGAGGCTCTGCAGTACAGTAATGCAGGGTAAAGGTGCAGCAGCATGTTGTGATTATCTCAGAACCAACATTACAACACCAGGAAATGCAGACAGTAATCCAGACAGAACGGGCATGATCTAGTCTGACCTCCGACACAGCTGGGCAAACCACCTGCCCCAGAGGTTCCTGCAGCAGCCCTGTGCCGGGTGGTTGAGCCAGAGCAGACCTGTTGAATGAGGCTTCCATGCTGGACTTAGATCTTTAGGTGACAAAGAACCCATCATATACTTGGTCAGCTGTTCCTGTGGCTAATGCCCTTGGCGGGGGAACACTTGTGCCTTCTCACTAGATGGAATTTACATAGCTTCAGCTTCCAGCCACCAGCTCTAATGAGTTCTTCTTGATTAAAGAGCTCCCAGAGCTCAGAAATCTCCTCTCTTTGCAGGTATTTGGTGTGATCATGATCACACCATCTCTTAACGTTCTTGAAATAGCCCCAGCTTCCTAAGGCTCACTGCAAGGCAGAATTTCTAGGCCTCAGTTTAGTCTTGGAGCTCTTTTCTGAGCCCTTTCCAGTGGGTCAACATCACTTTTGAGCAGTAGGTACCAGAACTGTGGTCAGAATTCAGTAATGGTCTCACCAAACATGTTGTATGTAGAAGTTGTTATCACCTCCCTAATCTGATTCAATATTCCCCATCGTATACAGCCAAGGACAGCATTAGCCCGTTTAGGTACAGCATCTCACTGTAACTCAAGTTCCGTTAGTTATCCTCCACAAGACCCAAGTCCTTTTCAGTGTCATTGCTTTCCACACAGCCCCCCACCTGGTAAGCATAACCTATCATATCCACGTGTTGTTTGAATGAGCCAGGTCACCAAGCAATTCAGATTGGTCCATAGAATCATAGAACACTGGGACTGGAAGGGACCTCGAGAGGTCAGCGAGTCCAGCCCCCTGCCCCAATGGCAGGACCAAATACTGTCTAGACCATCCCTGATAGACATCTATCTAACCTGTTCTTAAATATCTCCAGCAATGGAGATTCCACAACATCCCTTGGCAATTTATTCCACTGTTTGACCACCCTGACAGTTAGGATCTTTTTCCTAATGTCCAACCTAAACCTTCCCTGCTGCAGTTTAAGTCCATTGCCTCTTGTTCTATCCTCAGAGGCCAAGAAGAACAAGTTTCCCCCCTCCTCCTTATGACACCCTTTTAGATACCTGAAAACCACTATCCTTTTTCCCCTCAACCTTCTCTTTTCCAAACTAACCAAGCCCAATTCTTTTAGCCTTTCTTCATAGGTCACATTCTCTAGACCTTTAACCATTCTTGTTGCTCTTTTCTGGACCTTCTCTAATTTCTCTACATCTTTCTTGAACTGGGGTGCCCACAACTGGACACAATACTCCAGCTGAGGCCTAACCAGCACAGAGTAGAGCGGAAGAATGACTTCTCCTGCCTTGTTCACAACACACCTGTTAATGCATCCTAGAATCATGTTTGCTTTTTTTGCAACAGCATCACACTGTTGACTCATATTTAGCTTGTGGTCCACTATAATCCCCAGATCCCTTTCTGCTGTACTCATTCCTCGACAGCCTCTCCCCATTCTGTATGTGTGAAACTGATTGTTCCTTCCCAAGTGGAGCACTTTGCATTTGTCCTTATTAAACTTCATCCTGTTTACCTCAGATCATTTCTCCAATTTATCCAGATCCTTTTGAATTATGACCCTATCCTCCAAAGCAGTTGCAACCCCTCCCAGCTTGGTATCATCTGCAAACTTAATAAGCGTACTTTCTATGCCAATATCTAAATCGTTGATGAAGATATTGAACAGAACCGGTCCTAACACAGACCCCTGCAGAATCCCACTTGTTATACTTTTCCAGCAGGATTGAGAACCATTAAGAACTATTCTCTGCATATGGTTATCCAGCCAGTTATGCACCCACCTTATAGTAGCCTCATCTAAATTGTATTTGCCTAGTTTTTTTATAAGAATATCATGCGAGACCGTATCAAATGTTTTACTAAAGTCTAGGTATACCACATCTACCACTTCTCCCCTATCCACAAGGCTCGTTATCCTATCAAAGAAAGCTACCAGATTAGTTTGACATGATTTGTTCTTTACAAATCCATGCTGGCTGTTCCACATCACCTTACCACCTTCCAAGTGCTTGCAGATGATTTCTTTAATTACCCACTCCATTATCGTTCCTGGCACCGAAGTTAAGCTGACTGGCCTGTAGTTTCCTGGGTTATTCTTATTCCCCTTTTTATAGATGGGTACTAAATTTGCCCTTTTTCAGTCTTCTGGAATCTCTCCTGTCTCCCATGATTTTCCAAAGTCTCAGATACCTCCTCTATCAGCTCCTTGAGTATTCTAGGATGCATTTCATCAGGCCCTAGTGACTTGCAGACATCTAATTTTCCTAAGTGATTTTTAACTTGTTCTTTTTTTATTTCAGCTTCTAACCCTACCTCTTTCCCACTAGCATTCACTATGTTGGGCATTCCTTCATCAGACTTCTCAGTGAAGACCGAAACAAAGAAGTCATTAAGCATCTCTGCCATTTCCAAGTTCCGTGTTACTGTTCCTCCCTCCTCACTGAGCAATGGCCTTCCTCTTGTTTCTAACGTATTTATAAAAAGCCTTCTTGTTTCCCTTTATGCCTGTAGCTAGTTTGAGCTCATTTTGTACCTTAGCCCTTCTAATCTTGCTTCTGCACATTCTTGTGTTGTTTGCCTATATTCATCCTTTGTAATTTGTCCTTGTCTTCATTTTTTATATGATTCCTTTTTTATTTTGAGACCATGCAAGATCTCGTGGTTAAGCCAAAGCAGTCTTTTGCCATATTTTTTATCTTTCCTACACATACAACTGATCTGCCCCCATCACTACATACCACTCTGCCAGTATTCACATCATCTGCAAACTTCACCAGCATATATATTTTCTTGCTGATCATAATGATATTCAATAGCACTGGGCCAAAAACAAGACCTCTCCAGAAACCATTCCGTTGGCAGACTCCCTATTTACAATTGAATTTGAAGCTCTTTTAGTTAGCCAATTATTAATCAATTCAGTGTGTGATATATTGATTTTGTGCCATGCAACGTTTTTAATCAGAACATCGTGCAATACCAAGTCAAACACCATTAAAGAAGTCGAGACATATTCCATCAGTGGGATGCCTCTCTAACCAAACCTGCTATCACATTAAAAGAAAAATCAAGTTTTTTTGACAAGACCTATGTTCCTTAGAAACAACAAGATGTCCTGTGGTACCTTACAGACTAACAGATATACTGGAGCATAAGCTTTCGCAGGCGAAGACCCACTTCATCAGATGCATTGGAGTGGAAATTCCAGAGGCAGAATTCCCACTCTAATGCAGCTGATGAAGTGGGTCATTGCCCACGAAAGCTTATGCTCCAGTATATCTGTTAGTCTGTAAGGTGCCACAGGACATCTTGTTGTCTTTGCAAATACAGACTAATAGGGCTGCCCCTCTAATACTTATGTTCCTTAGAACATTCACACTCACCGGCAGTATGTTCACAGCCTTTCCATCTTTCTTGAGTGGAGCCCATATCAGGTTTTGCGATTAGAGTCATGTGAACCGGCCTCCAATTACCCCAGTCATCCAGTCTCTCCTTAGCCCCACAGAACCTACCTGTTACTGAAAACTTTACTGCAGTTGTAAACTTTCACTAGCAGCATCTCTTCCATAATGAGCTTCCCATAATGTGGCCAGCGAAAGAGCTGAAAACAAGCAGAGACACAGTGAATTTCCATAGCACTTCACTGATACAGGGGATCCCCACTAATTTTCAATGTATGCCCTTCCCTAGAGCCTAGATGTACTTCCTAACACTTTGCTCTAGGGAGATTCCGCACAAGGGAGAGCAAAGAATCATAGAACACTAGAACTGGAAGAGACCTCCCTGAGTCCAGCCCCCTGCCCTCACAGCTAGACCTAGCACCATCTAGCTCAGTGTTTCCCAAAGTGTGGTATGCGTGCCACCGTGGTACACTAAACGATTTCAAGGCATATATGGCAGAAAATAAATTATTAAAACCAGGAGATAAGCAGAGGGATGGCACTGAGAGGGGTGTGTGCTGATCAGGCCAGAGTCCCAACAGGGGTATGCGAATATTTTAAGTTTGAGACACACTAATCTCGATCATCCCTGACAGATGCCTATCAGCCTGCTTTTAAATATCTGGAAGGATGGAGAACGCACAACCTCTATAGGCAATTTATTAGTGTTAACCACCCTGACAGTTGGGAAGTTTTTCCTGATGTAAAGCTTAAACCTCCCTTGCTGCATAGTAAGAAAGAGGGAGCCATGCTAGTCTATGTACTATCAAAACAAAAAGCAGTCCAGTAGCACTTGAAAGATTAGCAAAATAATTTATTAGGTGAGCTTTCGTGGGACAGACCCACTCCTTCAGACCATAACCATACCAGATCAGACTCAATATTTAAGGCACAGAGAACCAAAAACAGTAAGCAAGGAGGACAAATCAGAAAAAAATGATCAAGGTGAGCAAATCAGAGAGTGGAGGGGTGTGGGGGGAAGGTCAAGAATTAGATTAAGCCAAGTATGCAGACAAGCCCCTATAGTGACTCAGAAAATTCCCATCCCGGTTCAAACCACGTGTTAATGTGCCGAATTTGAATATAAAAGACAGTTCAGCTGCTTCTCTTTGAATAGAGGTGCGAAAATTTTTTTCAGTAACGTGCATACTCTTAAGTCATTCCATTAAAATGTTGACTAACTGGTTTGTGGACCTGGAGTGTTTTGATGTCTGTTTTGTGCCCACTAACCCTTTATCTAAGGGAGTTTGAAGTCTGTCCAATATACAAAGCATCTGGGCATTGTTGGCACATGATGGCATATATGACGTTAGTAGAGGAGCATGAGAAAGTGCCCGTGATTCTGTGAGTAATCTGGTTAGGTCCAGTGATGGTATTTCCGGAGAAGATATGTGGACAAAGCTGGCAGCAGGCTTTGTTGCAAGGAAAGGTTCCAGGACTGGAAATCCTGGGGTATAGACTGTGGCTGTGGGTGAGGATCCTCGTGAGGTTGGGAGGTTGTTGGTAGGAGAGAACAGGCATGTCACCCAGGGCCTTCTGGAGTGTGGAATCCTGATTAAGGATAGGTTGTAGGTCTTTAATAATTCGTTGCAGTGGTTTGAGTTGGGGGCTGTAGGTGACGACCAGGGGTGTTCTGTTCTCGGCTTTTCTGGGCCAGTCTTGGCGTAGCTGGTCTCTGGGTATTCGTCTGGCCCTGTTGATTTGTTTTTTTACTTCTCCTGGTGGGTAATTCAGGTTTATGAATATTTGCTAAAGATCTTGTAGTTTTTGGTCTCTGTCAGTTGGAGCAGAGCAAAGGCGATTGTATCTAAGAGCTTGACTGTAAACAATGGATCTAGTTATGTTTGTAGGATAGAAGCTAGAAGGGTGTAGGTAAGTATAGCGATCAGTAGGTTTTCGGTACAGTGTGGTACTGATCAGGCCATCCTTGATTAGTACTGTAGTGTCCAGGAAATGTATCTCTTGCATGTTGTAATCGAGGCATAAGTTGATGGTGGGGTGTAGATTGTTGAAGTCTCTGTGGAATTCTTCTAGAGTTTCTATACCATGGGTCCAAATCATAAAGATGTCATCAATGTATCTTAAGTAGAGGAGGGGTAATAAGGGATGAGAGCTGAGGAATTGTTGTTCCAGGTCAGCTATAAATATATTTGCATATTGTGGGGCCACGCGGGTGCCCATAGCAGTTCCACGAATCTGGAGGTATAAATTGTCCCCAAATCAGAAATAATTGTGGATGAGAACAAAGTTACACAGGTCAGACACCAGACTGGCTTTGGTGACTTCAGGGATGGTATTCCTGATTGCTCGTAATCCGTCTTTATGTGGAATATTAGCATACAGAGCCTCTACATCCATTGTGGCAAGGATGGCGTTATCAGGAACTTTTCCGATGTTTTGTAATTTCCTCAGGAAGTCGGTGGTATCTCAGAGATAGCTGGGAGTGTTGGTGGCGTAGGGTCTGAGGAGAGAGTCCACGTAACTGGATAGTCTGGTGGTAAGGGTGCCAATACTCGAAATAGCAACGAAGGGTTCTGTGGCACCTTATAGACTAACAGAAAAGTTTTGAGCATGAGCTTTCGTGAGCACAGACTCACTGCATCCGATCAGTGAGTCTGTGCTCACGAAAGCTCATGCTCAAAACTTTTCTGTTAGTCTAAAAGGTGCCACAGGACCCTTCGTTGCTGTTACAGATCCAGACTAACACGGCTACCCCTCCAATACTCAAAATGACAGGGTGTCCGGGGTTTCCAGGTTTGTGGATTTTGAGAAGTAAATAGAATAATCCAGGCTGCGGCTCAGATGGTGTGTCTGAGTGAGTGAGGTCCCGAGTAGCAGCAGGGAGTTCCTTCAGTAGTAGTTGTAATTTCCTTTGGAATTCCAAAATGGGATCAGCAGAGAGAGGTCTCTAAAATGTGGCGTTGGAGAGTTGTCTGGCTGCCTCCTGTTCATAGTCTGACTTACTCATGATGACAACAGCACCCCCTTTGTCAGCTGGTTTGATTATGATGTCTGGGTTATTTTTGAGACTCTGGACAGCATGGCATTCAGCATAGTTCAGATTGTGTCTCATTTGGCATTGTTTGTGTATAATGTCAGTCTGAGCACGGTTGCAGAAGCACTGTACGTAGAAATCCAGACTTTCACTACAACCCTCAGGGGGAGTCCACATAGAGTTCTTCTTCTTCTGTTGTTGGTAGGGGGGATTGAGAGAGTCAGACTGTTGTTCATAGGTGTGCTGGAAAAATTCCTTTAGATGGAGGCGGCGAAAGAAGGCTTCAAGGTCACCACAGAATTGTATTAAGTTTGTGGAGGAAGTAGGGCAGAAGGAAAGACTCCGGGATAAGAGAGACTAGTCTGCTGGGCTGAGTTGGTAGCTGGAAAGGTTAACGATATTGTTAGTTGAGCTGCTGTTATTGTAGTTGAAGTATCCTGAGGAATAAAGTAATGTAGAAAATTTATTCTCTTTTCTTTTTTGTAGAAAGTGGAAGTGTATTTTATAAGTTTCTTGTCTGGCACTGGTAAAGCCTCCTACTGTGGGGTCTTGAGTGGATGTCTGTTTGTTGATGATAATTTCAAGTTTAGATAGTTCATTTTTGATCATCTTTTGTTTATTGTAAAGGATTTTGATCAAGTGGTTCCTCAGTTTCGTAGAGAGCATGTTGCATAGAGGCTCACTGTAGCCAATGTAGTATGTTGATTGTAATGGGTTTTTCACTGTCAGTCCCTTGTGTACAATGTCCATTTTCTTGCATTTGGAGAGAAAGATGATGTCTGTCTGGATGTGGGCGAGTTTTTTCATGTGGTTGGTGGATCTCCATTCCAAATGGCTAAATGTAGTGCCTTGCACATTGAATAGAAACAGAGAGGGAACCATGCTAGTCTATATACTATCAAAACAAAAAGCAGTCAAGTAGCACTTTAAAGACTAGCAAAATCATTTATTAGGTGATGAGCTTTCTCCCTTGCTGCAGTTTAAGCTCATTGCTCCTTGCCCTACACTCAAAGGTCAAGGAGAATAATTTTTCCGTGCTCCGCAAAACACCTTCTTGGGTGCTTGAAAGCTGCTATCAAGCCCCCTCCCAATCTTCTCTTTTCCAAACTAAACAAACCCAGTTCTTTCAGTCTTTCCTCACAGCTCATGTTCTCCAGACCTTCAGTCATTTTAGTTGTTCTTCTCTGGATCCGCTCAAATTTCCCTACATCTTTCTTGAAATATGGTGCCCAGAACTGGACACAATACTCCAGCTGAGGCCTGGTCATCGCAGAGTAGAGTGGAAGAATGACTTCTTGTGTATCACTCACAGCGCACCAGTTAATGCATCTTAGAGTCATGTTTGGGTTTTTTTTGTTTTCGGTTTTGCTTTTTTGGTTTTTTTTTGCAAGGGTGTCACGCTGTTGACTTGTATTTAGCTTGTGAGCCACTCTGACCCCTAGATTCTTTTCTGCAGTACTCCTTCCTAGGGAGTCCCTTCCCATCCTGTACGTGTGTACCCCACTGGCTTCATCTGCCACGGGATCTTTGCGGCAGAGCCTTTCAGTAGCAGGCACCAGAGATGCTCCAGGGATTCAAGAGGTTTGCCTGGGCTAGCCAGGCCCTAGGACAGGGACACTGGTGGGTTCAAACTGGGAGCCAGCCTTCCCCCTTCACCCTTCCACCAGGCATGAGGCCTGGTCAGAGGACAACTAGTGAATGGGTGGCTACAAAGTAGCATTAATGACACCGTAAAAGAAACACTGCAAAATCAGCCCAGTGCCATCCCACAGCGAGCGCAGGGACAGGAGAATGGGCCAAGACACCCCACTGCTCCCAGAAGTGGTCCCAGCCCCCCCGAGAGCTTGCGAGGCAGAGGAGGAGCCCAGCCAAGCAAGGAGACGACATTCCCAAGGTTGCTGGCTGCATGGTTGTGCTGCAGCTCTAGTTGGAGGATGCAGGGAAGCAAAGTGGGACTCGGTTCAGGGGTGCTGAGGGTTCCATAGAACTTTCCTGCCCACGCTTTGTTCAGGCACTTGAATTAAAGAGGGAATAACCAGCCAGCTTCAGCTCCAAGTGCTTCAGATACTAGGCCTAAAGCTCCTTCTCTCCACGGCTTAGCTGAGCTCAGTGTCTCTGCCCACATGCCTGCCAGCTCTTGGGCAGCCCCGGCCAGTGTCAGTCAGGGAAAGGGCACAGAAACCTCACTCCCCAAAGTGAGAACCTCACATGTGGCTGACAGACCTTTGCATACCAGAGCCAGTTGTGCCCGTGTCCCCACCCTCCCCTTGCTGCTCACCCTCCCCCAGAACCTGCCTCCTCCCAGCAGTGACACTTGTGGGACTCCATCGGGCCAGGGCTTTCTGGCCACTCCCTGCTGCTGTTTTGACCTCTTGACAAGCACTGGAGCAGCATGAGGAGCATAACCCTGAACCCAGATTGGAGTGGCGGGACTGCCAGCTGTCACCAGACCTCTCCCACTCGATGCCACAGCAGAGAGCTGTGCTGGGCAGGAGAGGGCAGCCCACATGCAAACAGGGCACAGCAGGCTGCTGCCTGGACCAGCGCGGTCTGCTCCATGCCCTGTGTCCTGTTGTGGCTCTCCAGCAAGGCACAGCTGGACTCACAGACCAAGCAGGAGGCTGGTCTGCGCCGCTCCCCACATCTGACATACATATTTGGGACTGTCTTGCCAGGGAGTCTCAGCCTCCCACAGAGTCGCTCTCACACAAGCAGGCTGATGCATGCACCCAGTGAGGCTGCTGGAGAACAGACAGCAAAAGCTAGCTGGGCCCATCCCTGCTGCAGGTGTGGGCCAGAGCCAGCACCCTGCTTCTGGGTGCCCCTAGCAGCAGAGTGTGGGTGAGGCAAGGGTGAAGCGCCAGCAGCCAGGTGGGCAGGGCCTGTGCCATCTCTGCGATCCCAGCTCTCAGGGCACTGGCAGGCACATGTGAAACAGACCCCAGGAGGCAGAACTGAACCCTAAGGGTCCAGGCACCAGGGGCAGCTGTGCAGCCTGCAACATGCCCGGGCCTGCCTCATGCTCTCATTGTGTGACCAAGAGCCTCTCTGCCCTCCGCCTCCCTCCCCACCGCCACCCCTGCTCCCTCTGTCCCCTCCCACATCACCTCTTGCTTCCCCAGGACCCTCCACACCCCCCAGTTAACTAGGCCTGCAGCCAGAGCCCAAGGAGCTGAAGCAGCCGACAGAGGCAGCTGCAGGTACGTAAGGGCCAGGCAGGCAAACCCCACAAGGCCTAGATCCCCATATCACCATTAGAGGCCACACTAAGAACCTGCAGGGAGGAGGAGGTGGTTCTTCACTCTCAGCCCACAAAAGCCCAGCAACAGCCACAGCCTTCTGGCCGCAGGGAGACACCAGTCCCCTTGTCTCAGCTTGTGACTCACACTGCTCATGGGGCACCAGCCTCTCAGTCCGGGGATCCAGCCTGCCAGAGGTGGGCCCCTGAACTCAACTTCCCTGCTGCACGCTGGGGTGGATAAGACAGCCAGCCCGTGGCAGGGTGTAGCACTAGCTCATCACTGGGCTGCCACGCAAACATCCTATCCTGCATCCCAAGGCTTGTCACAAAGGGCTTCAGAATCACTGCTGCGCAGCCCACAGAAGAGCTCTGGCTCATCAGTAGGAGTTGTCTGATTGATCCTGTAGTAACGCCCCTCCCCGATACCCTGGCAGCCACCCTGTATGCCTCCAATCAGCCACAGCAAGGACTCAACCCTCAGGCTCCCACATCCCAGGGGAGTGGCCTGCCTCCTCCCCCACGTGCCAGCTGTTTTTTGTGCAAGCCCAATTTAGGGTCCATGCTCTGAGTTCACCCACCAGCTCAGCCCCACAGGCAGATGTGTCCTGGAATCCCTCATGGGCTCCCTCCTGAGCTGGAACACAAGTTAACCATGGGGCAGTGCATGTGGGATCTGGCTGCACAGGGACACAATGAGTGGTTCCAGGTCCAATGGAGGCTGGGGGAGATGGGGTCTGTGCGTCCCACCCCTGGGGTGGAGCCGCCATCTTTATTTATGACAAATAACATTTGCAGAATTTTGAAATATCATGCAAAGCTTTGGGGAGGGGCACAGAATCCCCTGAGAGAATTTACTTCGGCTGTGGCCACACTTGCCCAAAATTTTGAAAGGGCCATGCTAATGGCCAAATCAAAGAATACAAATGAGGTGCTGAAATGAATATTCAGTGCCTCATTAGCATGCTGCCAGCCGCAGCACTTCAAAAGTGCCAGGTTTCACTCACACACAGCTCATCTACACAGGGGTCCTTTTCAAAAGGACTCTGCAAACGTCAAAATCCCCTTATTCCTATCAGCTGATAGGGCCCCCATGAAGACCAGCCACACGCAAGCCAAACGCAGCACTTTCAAAGTGCTGCAGCTGGCACCATGCTAGTGAGGCACTGAATATTAATTTCAGCACCTTATTAGTATTCTTTGATTTGGCCATAGACTCACAGAATCCCAGGACTGGAAGGGACTTCAGGAGGTCACCTAGTTCAGCCCCCTGCTTCAAGCAGGATCAACCCCCACTAAATCATCCCAGCCAGGACCTTGTCCAGCCAGGACTTAAAAACCTCGAGGGATGAAGAATCCACCACCTCTCTAGGCAACACATTCCAATGCCTCACCACCTGCCTGGTGAAGTAGTTTTTCCTAACATCTAACCTACACCTCTCCCTCTGCAACTTCAGACCATTACTCCTTGTTCTGTCATCTGACACCACTGAGAACAGTTTCTCACCCTCCTCATTAGAGCTCCCCTTCAGGAAGTTGAAGGCTGCTATCAAATCACCCCTAAGTCTTCTCTTCTGCAAACAAAACAAGCCCATTTCAGCGCCTGAAGAGTATCCTCTGATTTGGCCATTAGCATGGCCCTTTTGAAATTTTGGCCAAGTGTGGCCACAGCCTTCCCAGCTTAGACTCATGCATACTGCTGCTACGCTCTTGCCATCAGCAGCTGTGCTGCATGACTGGGCTGTCTGGATTTACCGCCTCTAAGTCACTTGGGCTCTTTGCTCTGTAAACACCAGTCCTCTGGACCAGCCTCTAGGCGGCTGCAGAGATAGATGCTGCACTTCTTTGCCAAGCCCGTAACATCGTTTGCAGTCTGGTCAGTGTCCTGCGCAAAAAGCCACCCCACAGTAACTGACAGCCCAGCTGTGCAGCCCACCCAGCACTGCTCCAGGACTCCAGGCCCCATGATTGCAGTGGGGAGCTGAAGGCCTGCCTGGAACTGAGCTCTTCTCAGACATGTGCTTCAGGACAGAGCCAGGCTCCTTCGGCTCCAGCTCATCTGGTCACCCAAGAGCAACCCCAGGGCTTCAGCAGAGCAGTGAAGAGATGGCACAGCCCAGCTCAGCCCCAGCCCCGCAGGTTCTTTCTGCTGAGGGCTGCCTTACCTCATCAAAGACGGCTTCCTGGCCACAGCGGACCTTCTTTGTCTTCTGCGTGAACCCTGCAGAAACAAGGCCATAGCATTCTAAAGCAGTGCTTGGACGCGGGCTTTCCCCCTCCTGGTTCTGGGCATTGGCAGCCAGGGAACACGAAATCTGCTAGGCAGGAGGCCAGAGCACCCAGCTGCGCCAAATTCTTTACAGGTCCAAGCCTGGACGTTTGGCTGCTCAGTCCTTTGTGGGAGGTTCTCAGCACACCTGAGGACTGGAGCTTAGTTCATTTCAGCTTGCCCAGGCAGCAGTGCATGGGGCCTGCAGCAGCTCCCAGGAAGGGAAGGCCTGACAGACTTGTGCTGGGTGTTTCCCTATTGTCTCTTCCTTTCAGCATTTAGCTGCTCCTGATGCGCCCCCCACAGTGCATATGCAGTGAGCTCCCCCAAGGGGCCACTCTGCAGGGAAGCCCCTCGACAAGACACTGGCCTCCCTGGAGCAACAGGCGTCAGTGATTAAAACAAACAGTTCCAAACTGCTCTGGGTTGCTGTTCAGGGCTAGCCTTGTGCCCAGCCTGCACTGCCCAGCCCACAGAAGTGCCCACAGAGAGGCGGAGGGCTGGGCTGGGCATCAGCCAGGCACTACAGAGACCAGGCCATGAGCAGAGCTCTGCTAACACACGCCCTCCCGAGGCCCAGGCTCTGGGAAATACACCAGGAGGGTTTAAGCCCCAGGCCAAGGACTTATCAACGTCAGTTACTGCCACCTGCCTCCGCCCTTATTATGCTCCTGTCCTGCCCTCCCTAGGACCTCCCACCCGCTGTGCAGGCCCCACGGCTGGAACCTGGCAGAAGCCCAGCAGCCTCAGCTGGAGTCATGGGGCTCACACCTGGGCCCTGCCTTTCAGCTGCCCTCCCGCCCCAGGTTGTGCCACCAGTCCAAGCCTGGCCTCCCATGGTCTCAACTGCACAGTGGCCAGGAGATGAGCCCTGCTGGAGACGGGCGGCGGGGGGAGGCTGTGAGCAGGCAAGGGTGCAGCTGCTCTTGGGCAGAGGCCTAGCCTGGGAAGCCACAGGGACTGTGCAGGGGATGGGGTGATGGCACCTCTCTCAGGGCCTGGCAAACCCACTTTGGCGGGCTGTACAGCACTTGAGCCGGGGTCAGAAAAATGGCTCAATCTACAGCCACACTCACCCCCTACCCAGCAGGGCCAGACCTGGCACTGGGCCCAGGTGCTGGCATGGAAGGGAAAAGCAGCAAGACCCCTGCCCAGAGCCCCAGCCATGAGGCCCCGGCCCTGCACCGAGCCCTGGGCTGCTGGCGCTCATTGGCAAAGGGGAGTGAGCCCAAGGGCAATGGGGAGACGGGGCAGCTAAGCCAGAGGAGAGCCTGGCAGCACCCAAGGGCTAGCGGGGACCCCTGCAGTGCAGTGTTGGGGAGCAAGGGGCTGGAGAGAAAAACTAGCCTGGTCCCTTCATAGTCCCCTGCATATGGGCCACTAGTAATGTAAAACCCCAGTTCGTTGTCAAACACACTGATTAACCCGTTAACCAATTAAAGCGGGGGGCGGGGGAGTTGGGAGGCTGCTCCAGACCAGCTGCAGGCAGGTGGGCACTCCAGTGCATATGGAATAGCCCCGGTCTCTGGTGTCCCATGAGCAGGGGGCACGCCAGCCTGATCTGCCCCCCAACACTGCAGCCGGGCACTGCTGGGAGGTGGGTGGTGCCACTGCCAGCTCCAACCCCTCTGGTTGTCCGTAACCAGTCAGCCTCATCTCTTTAGGTCAGCAGTTCCCACAGTGTGGTACGTGTAACACCAGTAGTACGCAAAAGGATTTCAAGGGCTATATGGAAGAAAATAAATGACTAAAAATCGGGAGATAAGCACTGGGACAGCACTGGGCAAGGGGCTACGCTGATAAGGCCAGAGTGCTGAGAGGGGTACACAAATGTGTTAAGTTTGGGAAACACTGCTTCAGATTAACCGTCATCATCTCTAGAGGTTCCAACCCCACTGAGCACACGCTCCTGCTTCTCCCATGAACTGACATCCCCCTGTGCACCCATACCCAGACCCTCCCCCTGGGCTACCTCCCCCCACTAGCTATCACCCCACCCTGCACACTGGCACCCAGCCCTGCCCCTCCCACCTATCAACCCCACTGCCCATTGGTACCCAGCCCCACCCCGGGCTATCTCCTGTGCACACCGGCACCCAGCCGCCCCCCATGCACACCTACCAATCCCACTGCACACTGATACGCAGCCACTCCCCCAGGCTACCCACCCCATGTACACCAGCACCCAACTGCCCCCCTGGGCTACCACGTGCTCCCCAGTCTACCACCCCCACACCTACCAACCCTACTGCACACTGGTACCCAACATATCCCCACCCCCAGGCTACCACCCCCCCCGCCACCCCCCACCCCAGTACCCCTCCTCCCCCGGCTACTCCCCCCGCCCCAGTACCCCGCCCCCCCGCTACCACCCCCCGCCCCAGTACCCCTCCCCCCCGGCTACTCCCCCCGCCCCAGTACCCCTTCCCCCCCATCCCAGTACCCCGCCCCCCCGCTACCACCCCCCGCCCCAGTATCCCTCCCCCCCCGGCTACTCCCCCCCCCGCCCCAGTACCCCTCCCCCCCGGCTACTCCCCCCGCCCCAGTACCCCTTCCCCCCCGCCCCAGTACCCCTCCCCCCCGGCTACTCCCCCCCCGCCCCAGTACCCCTCCCCCCCGGCTACTCCCCCCCCGCCCCAGTACCCCTCCGCCCCGCTACCACCCCCCGCCCCAGTACCCCTCCTCCCCCGGCTACTCCCCCCGCCCCAGTACCCCGCCCCCCCGCTACCACCCCCCGCCCCAGTACCCCTCCCCCCCCGGCTACTCCCCCCGCCCCAGTACCCCTCCCCCCCCGCCCCAGTACCCCGCCCCTCCGGCCACGCCGCACCTCGGAAGCTGAGCTGCACCTGCCGCTCCCCGGCCCCCGGCAGCTCGGTGACCCGCTTCACGCTGACACTCAGCGCCATGCTGCTCCCGCTGCCTGGCCCCGCTGCTCCCGCTGCTCCCGCCGCCTGGCCCCGCTGCTCCCGCTGCTCCCGCCGCCCGGCCGTGGCTGACGCAGAGCAGGGACGCGCCCAGCAGGTTGGGCAGCAGCTCCGCGCCCGGAAAGTACACACGGCCCGGCCCCGCCTGGCACCCCCGCCCCTGCAGTGCACACACACCGCGGGAGCGAGGGGGTAGGGATGAACACTGTCACACTCACCCTGGGCACTCCTCTCCCCCTGCACGCGAATACACACACTCACCCTGCACACACACCCCATCAGACTCACCCCTGGCGCCCCCACCCCTGCACACACACACACACACTTCAGCAACCCCCTCACCATTGCACAACACACACACGCTGCCTTGCGCATACACACCCCAGCACACACACAGAGTCAGCCCTGAGCACCCCCCTCACCCAGCACTCTCCATTCACCCTAACACACCCACACACTTTTTTGGCTCCACCACACATCCTGGACCCCAACGCCTGCACCCCCAAAATGCCAGTACTCAATGTGCATTCCCACTGACACTCAGAGCACATAGCTCCCCTGGGGCCCTGACACTCCCCACACTGCAGCCCCTTGGCCTTTCGAGCCCCCAGCCTCTCACGTATACCTGGCACTCAGCCCGTACACCACTGCATTTCCCCAAACATTGTCTGCAGCTCAATGCACCCCCCACCTCCCTCAGCGAGCCCTTAGCACACATCCCAACAAATATCCCCAAACACCCCATGCCCCCCAAAACTCCCAGCACCCTTAGGACAATGCTGCACTCCTCAAGCACCTCTCCAGACCCTGCATCCCCCTGCACCACTAGGGCTCTCTTAGGGCTTGTCTGCACCTATGCCAGCATAGCTGTGCCCCCTAATGATGCTGCTGCCTACGCCAATGAGAGAGCTTTCCCAGCCAGACTGAGTACCCTACCTTGTGACAGGCAGCAGGTATTTCAGCAGGGGAAGCCCTCTGTCCCCCATTAACTCAGAATGTCTGTACTGGAGGTGAGGCAGGTATAACTACATCACTCAGGTGTAACACCACAGCTATACTCACACAGACTCACAGGTGCTTAGGGTTGGAAGAGACCTTAGGAGCCCATCTAGTCCAACCCCACCGTTCAAAGCAGGACCAACCCCAACTAAGTCATTCTAGCCAGGGCTTTGTCAGCTCTGCCCTTGCTAGGGATGGAGATTCCCCCACCTCCCTAGGTAACACATCCCAGAGCTTCTCCAGCCGCCTAGTGAACTAGTTTTTCTTAGTATCCAGCCTAGACCTCCCCTTCCACAACGTAAGACCATTGCTTCTCATTCTGTCACCTGTCACCCTGGGGAACAACCCAGCTCCATCATCTGATGGCTGCTATCAACACCCCCCCCCCAACTTGTCTCTTCTGCAGCCTAAATAAGCCCAATTCCCTCAGCCTCTCCTCATAGGTTGTGCTCATTTTTGTCACCAGCCACTGGACTTTCTCCAGTTTATCCACATCCTCTCTGCAGTGGGGGACCCAGAACTGGAGCCAGTACTCCAGATGAGGCCTCACCAGTGCCAGATAAAGGGAAATAATCACTTCCTTTGATATGCTGACAGTGTTCCTACTAATGCAGCCAATATGCCATTAGCCTTATTGGCAACAAGGACACACACTGTGACTCACATCCAGCTTCTCATCCACTGTGGTCCCTAACAGTGCTCCTGTAAGTTGGGCACTTGTGTGGATGCTCAGGACAGATTCCAAAGCCACTCACCTGATTAGCAGAGCGCCCACAGCTAAATTTGTGCGCCTCCTTTGGTGCACACACCTTGGTGCACATAACAGAATGTATTCCATGCCTGGATGGACAATAGCCACACATGGGTGAGAAAGGTTAGAGGAAATATTGGTTTCCAGGTCTTTTTCTGAAGAACTGCCACTTAGCCAGTCCGTCCCAGGCCTGTAGCAGTGCTTGGGATTCTTCCATCCTAAGGGCAGGACTCTGCACTTGTCCTTATTGGACATCATCAGATTCCTGTTGGCCAACTCTCCAAGGTGTCTAGCTAGCTCTGGACCCTATCCCTACCTCCCCTGCCCCCAGATATCTACCATTCCCCCTCAGCTTAGTGTCAGCCACAAAATTGCTGTGGGTGCAATCCTTCCCATCAGCCAGGTCACTAGTGAAGATGCTGACCAAATCGTTTCCAGGACCAACCCCTGGGGCACTCTTTTTGATATCAGCTGCCAGCCATTGATCACTGCACATTGAGCCTGACCATCTAGCCAGCGTTCTGTTCACCTTGTCATCCGCTTGTCCAGGCCATACTCCTTTAACACTTGCTGGGAAGGCTACTGTGGGAGATGGTATCAAAAGCTTTGCTAATGTCAAGATACACCATGTCCACTGCCTTTCCCATGTCCACAGAGCCAGTTAGCTTATCACAGAAGAAAATCCTGTTGGCCAGGCATGACTTGCCCTTGGTGAAGTGTCTTGTGAGATTTTTTTGAGTTTAAGCTCACCAGAGGTTTGTTGGTTAAGCCAAGCAAGTCTCCTACCATATTTGCTATGCTTTCTGCACATTGGGATGATTTGTTCCTCCTTAAATCTGTAATGAGAACCATGCCTTACATGCACAAATTCCAAGGCCAGAAGGGACCAATGTGATCACCTAGTAGGCCTTACTTATAACACTGGCCAGCAAACACCCCTAAGGTAACTCCTAGGGCAGAGCTTGCAAACAAACATTTTCAATGACAGCAACTCCACTACGACGCTTGAGACTGTTTGCGTGGGCCATGACGCACTGCTAATAGTGTACACCTTATTTCTAGGCTGACTTCAGTGTCTAGAGGCAGTTTCAGCTACTGGATCTTGTTATGCCTTTGTCTACTATATCCACAAGCCCATTGTTAAATATTTGTTCCCAGGCTGGTACTTGGCCACTGTCACCCCTTCATCTGCTCTTTGAACTATTACAAGGCAGGTTTGAAACCCCTTAATCCTTCTCCAGGCTCTGCTCTGACCCATCTCCACCTTATCAACAGGTATCAGAGGGGTAGCTGTGTTAGTCTGGATCTGTAACAGCAACAAAGGGTCCTGTGGCACCTTATAGACGAACAGAAAAGTTGTGAGCATGAGCTTTCGTGAGCACAGACTCACTTCATCAGATGCTGGTCTTGGAAATCTGCAGGGCCAGGTATAAATAAGCTAGAGCAAGGGTGGGGATAATAAGGTTAGCTCAGTCAGCAAGGGTGAGGCTTACTGCCAGCAGTTGATCTGGAGGTGTGAACACCAAGGGAGGGGAAGCTGCTTCTGTATTTAGCCAGCCATTCGCAGTCTTTGTTTAAGCCAGAGCTGAGGGTGTCGAATTTCCAGATGAATTGTAGCTCAGAAATTTCTCTTTGGAGTCTGGTCCTGAAATTTCTTTGCTGTAGGATAGCTACTTTTAAGTCTGCTACTGTGTGGCCTGGGAGATTGAAGTGCTCTCCTACCGTAGTAGCTATCCTACAGCAAAGAAATTTCAGGACCAGACTCCAAAGAGAAATTTCTGAGCTACAATTCATCTGGAAATTCGACACGCTCAGCTCTGGCTTAAACAAAGACTGTGAATGGCTGGCTAAATACAGAAGCAGCTTCCCCTCCCTTGGTGTTCACACCTCCAGATCAACTGCTGGCAGTAAGCCTCACCCTTGCTGACTGAGCTAACCTTGTTATCCCCACCCTTGCTCTGGCTTATTTATACCTGGCCCTGCAGATTTCCAAGACCAGCATCTGATGAAGTGAGTCTGTGCTCACGAAAGCTCATGCTCACAACTTTTCTGTTCGTCTATAAGGTGCCACAGGACCCTTCGTTGCTGTTTATCAACAGGGTACCTGAAGTGCAGGCACCAGAACTGGACCAGCAGCAATCACACCACACCCCAGATCTTTTCCAGTCACTACTTCACAAGCTAGCACTTTGCCTTCTGTGCTGGGCATACAAACCCTGCACCAGCACGAAGGGGTTAAAGGCCAGGCCTAGGCCCAGCTAGTCCCACATCTCCAACTATACAGAGTACAGCCCAGCAGTTGGAAAGGGAGCAAGCCCAGCTGAGAAGGTGGGTGGAATGGGCCTCCCACGCAGGCTCCTGCCCCAAAAGGCTACAGCGGCTTTTCTGTAGGACCAGGACTCTCTGCTGAGCCCATGGAGGGTTACTGGACTGGGTTCCTCATCTAGGACTAGCTATGAAGGGATCGGTGGTAGGAGGTGCCTACTGGCTCTCTTAGCACCCTCAGCTGGAGCTCAGTAGAGTGGGTGTGCCTGGGCTCCCCAACCACTACCTGCAGGACTACATAGCTGATAACCACTAGGTCCCCCAGCCCACCCAGTGCAGGCTGACATTTGTTGTTCCGAGATGTATTTATTTACATTTAGCCCTATGAAAACACACATTGTTTACTTGTTCCCAGTAACTGTGAAAGCCAGAGTGGTCTGAATCAGAGACACACTGAGCCCAAAGCAAGCGGGCTGCAAGTAACCCAGTTTTCTGCCCACTGCCAGTTACACGTGTTTCTGAATGGGGCTTAGCGCCACTCAGCCCCTGTTCCCCTGGGGTGCCCAGTCCCTTTTTGGAATTGGAAGATGTTTGTCCAAGAAAAAGCACTTCAGAGCAAAGCAAGTTCTTCTGCTGAGTGTTTGTGTCTGAATGACTTTGGGGAGTGCAGCCGGAGGTGACACGAGGGTTTGATTGCCCCCAGTCTGACATACCCAGACACTGGGCCTGACACAGAAATGAGCCTTGTCACCAGCCCAATGTAGGTGCAGGCCCCCCCCGCTCCCAGCTTACCAGTCATGCCCCCCAGTGTGTGTGTGCGTGTGCACACACTCTCTCTCTCTCCACCCCCCACCCAGTGTTTGGCCTTGGGATAACAACGAAGGAATGTCAGCAGCAGAGTCTGTCAGAAAACCCTGCCAGCCCGATAGACCAGTAACCAGCCCTGCTCAGCACACCTGGCACTGCCCATTCCATAGGAGTGACTCATCCTGCAGGTGACCACAGGGCTGGGGCTTAGTTCCTTTTATTCTTTACTGCACACACATTTCCTGGGTTGCCACAAAAGCAATGGCAAGGGCTGTGCGTGTCACCTGAGGAAAGGCGAATAATGACATTGGCACGTAGCAGAGCAGCGAAGGGCTGGGCTCCACCCAAACCAGCACCAGTTACCAGCCCCTGACTGAGCCAGCGGGTGCCAGGCTGTGTGGGAGGGCACACACATGCTAACACCAGCTTGGAACATAGCACAGCCCTTATGCACACCTGGGAGAGAGAGTTGAGCGCCTCGTCTTGGGTGCTGGGCTCTGCACTGAGTCCATAGTGCTGCGAGAGCTGCTCCAGCCCCTGACAACCTGCCTGCCACTAACACAGGGGCAGCACTCCTTCCTGGGCAGCGAAACCAATTGTTCCTCCCTCAGCAGAGGACTTGGTATTTGTCCTTATTGCACACCTTCCGTTTACCTCAGACCCTTTCTCCAATTTCTCCAGATCATTTTGAATTCTGCCCTATGCTCCACAAACTTGCAACCCCTCCCAGCTTGGAGACAGTTGCAAAGCTGATAAGCGCACTTTCTAGGCCACTGTCTAAATCACTGATGGCAATATTGACCAGAACCAGTCCCAAAATTGACCCCTGCAAATCCCTCCTGTTATGCCCTTCCAGTGTGACTGTGAAACAACTCTCTGAGGACAGTTATCCAACAAGTTATGGACCCACATTAGCGTAATCCTACCTACATTGTATTTCCCTTGTTTTTTGATAACATGAAGGATTGTATCAAATGGTTTACTAAAGTCAAGGTCAGGGATCACGACCTGCAGCCCTTTAAGGACTTCTTTGCAGTCCCACCGCTATAACTGCAAAGTTAAAAAAATAAACAAGCAAACCTCTCCTGATTATTTTTGATAAACAGTGAATGTCTAAAAGCCCAGCAATGAACAACTTATATCTCAAAAGCAAACAATATGTGATCTCGAAATGTTGGCTAACTCCCCCTTTAATATGTGCAGTGCATTGTGGGATATGCTAACTGTATCTGTGTTTTGATTGTTTGCTAATAAAGTCTTGATTTTTTAAAAGGAAAAGGAAGCTGTAAAGGGCAACATGCATTTTAAGAAAGAAAACTGAAATTAAACATGAAGTAAAATTGGCAAAAGTGGGTTTGGGAATCGAAGTAAGGAAGACAGTAGTACAAACACAAACACACACACACACACACACAGGTGAAGTGTGAAGGAAAGAGAATATGTAAGACGTTTCTGAACATCCTGCGGTAAACATGTATGACATTACAAATCATTGTGTATGTGTGCTGTTGTTAAAATAAGGGTTATAAAAAGTCTGGCTTAATGTTATTTATTAAGGACCATCTCATTCACATGTATTGCCACTCTTGACTTATTGAGTTTTTAGTGAATTTGAAAAAAATGGCTCTTTTTGTTACATGCCACTGGTCTAGGTTTCCCAGACTCCCCTTTAGCCACAAAGCTTGTTATCTTATCAAAGAAAGCTATCAGGTTGGTTTGACATGATTTGTTCTTGACAAATCCATGCTGACAGTTACTTATCACGTTATCAAAACAAAAAGCAGTCAAGTAGCACTTTAAAGACTAGCAAAATAGTTTATTAGGTGAGCTTTTGTGGGACAGACCCACTTCTTCAGACCATAGCCATACCAGAACAGACTCAATATTTAAGATATCACCTTATCTTCCAGATGTTTGCAGATGAATTCCTTAATTAGTTGCTCCATTATTGTTCCTTGCACAGAAGTTAAGCTGACTGGTCTGTAGTTCCCATTGTCCTTATTTCCCTTTTTATAGGTGAACACTATATTTGCCCTTTTTCAGTCTTGTGAAATTTCTTCTGTCTTCCATGACCTTGCAAAGCTGATAGATAATGGCTCAGATACTGCCTCCATCAGCTCCTTGAATATTCTAGGATGTATTTCATCAGGCCCTGGTGCCTTACAGACACCTAACTTTTCCAAGGCTGCATCAACAGGATGAGATAAATTTGATTTTTAATAAATTCGATTATTTAGCTTCAATATTATGAATTCGAATTGTGTCTACAAAGCGTCTTGCAATTTGACCCAGCTTTTTTCCATGTTGAGTCTCTGCGTCCCCATTGCCCTATGCAAGTTTGACAGTGTGCACAGGGCACTGTGGGTATGTATCCCACAGTACCTTAGCTGCAGTTGCTTCATGTTCGATTCCCAGAATTCCAAGCACCATCCCAGAATTCCGAGCACCAGTAACCCCATGAAAAATGACTTGGAGATTGTACCATTTCAGGCTGCACCATTCAAGCGCAAGCCTGGAAAAAAAAAAAAAAAAAAACTCATAGCACACATCCTTTTGACAACCACACTAGCTAAGCACAATTTTTTTCTTCAATTACAAAGCTCATTGGTGGTTCAGTATCATAATGGTGCTGCTGCTGCTTCTGCTAACGATGTTTTGAAAGAGCAAATCTCCCAGCTACAGTCCAAGGCACTCGTAAATGCTGGCTGCCCTGGATGCATTGCTGACAGTGGAGTGGCAGTTTTGGACCTGTGAGACCAGCACATGCTACTGGAACCACATCCCTCTCCTCAAGGAACTGTTTTCAAACAAGTGTGTCTACACACAAAAAATCAGATCAAAGAGCAATCTGTTCTTTTGAAACAAAACAGCAGTCATGTAGCACGTTAAAGACTAACAAAATCTTTTATTAGGGTATGAGCTTTCGTGGGACAGACCCACTTCATCTGAGCATAGCCTTACCAGAACAGACTCAATATATAAAGCATGGAGGGCCAAAAATTGTTATCAAGGTTGACAAATCAGAAAAATTGTTATCAAGGGAAAGTGAGTGTCCACACAGTCCCTGTTCTTTCAAAAGAACGGGCCAGAGACTGAAAAAATCAGGCCCCATGAGGACTGCTGGTTCGGAAGAAAAGGGTCTGCAGACTAGCTACATGGTTTCTTTTGAAAGAAACTTTCAAAAGTGGGCCTTGTCCTGAAGCAGGAAAGGAAAAGTGCTTGCAAAAGGAGCGCTTCATTCTTCCAATTCACTTTTCAAAGAACACTTTTTGGATGTGTCTACACTTGCATTCTTCTTTCGAAAGAGGAATGCAAATGAGGCACTGATTTACATAGCTTGTGCTTCATTTGCATAATCTCTTTCCAGATGAGATTATTTTTGAAAGAAAAAAAACAGTGTAGACAGGGTTCTTTCAAAAATAAAGCCCATCTTTGAAAGAACTTTTCCCTCTTTTATGTCTTGGCTCATATGCAGTTGCCGTATTTTCCTGGTGCAAGGCAGTTCTGGCTAAGCACTTGGCTATGTACCACTCACTTCCTTTCTTGCAACATGCCTGTCTGTGCCAGCGCTCTGCATAAGACATACTGGGGCTCTAGCAGAAACTTTTGCAAAAATGCTATCTGATGGCTTAGGTCAATGGTTTGCAACCTGTGGGTCGCCCCCCACCCCCACCTGGGGGTGGGGGGCGGGGGGTCACAGATGTCGTCCTACCAAGGCAAGGAGTGGCTCCCTGCCTGGCCCGCGGTGGCTGCCTGCCCAGGGAGACAGCCATGGGAGATGGTGGCAGGGTAGCCAGCAGACCTCCTGGACTGCCAGGGCTCTACCTGGAGCTGGTGGCGGCTGCCTGCCCAGGAAGCCAGGCAATGGGAGCCAGTGATGGGCAGCCAGCAGCCTGCCCCTGGCCAGCTAGAGTCCCCACCTCAGAGCCAGCTGGGGTGCTATGCCTCAGAGTTGACCAGGGCTCCACGCTCCAGCCACTGGGTCTCCACCCCCCCACAGCTGCTGGGACGGACTGCTGGGGAGCTAGCCGAGGGCAGCCAGCAGCCTGCTGGGCCCAGCCAGGGCTCTGTGCCCCAGGGTTGATGGCGGCTAGGGTCCTGGGATCAGCCAAGGCTCTGTGCCCTAGGACCAGTGGGGGCTGCCTGCCCGAGACAACTAGGACGCCATGCCACAGCCACCGGGGCTCTTCCGCCCAGGTCAGCTGGGGCTCCAGCCCAGGACCAGCAGCGTATCTGCTCCCCAGGACCAGCGGGGGCTGCCCACCCAGGGATCCACTCTGCATCTTGCAGTCTGCCACAGGGAGCTGACTACCATAATTTCAAAAGGGCCCAGGCAGCCCCCCTCCCACATCTGCCTCTGAGACCCTCCCAGATAGTAACCAGGAAATCGCTCAAATTATCTCGTGGGTCACAACACAAATGCAATAAAATATGCGGGTCGTGGTTGAAAAAAAGTTTCAAACCAGTGTCTTAGGCTACCTTCTGCTTGAGTGGTTTCTCAGCCTGGAACACCTAGCCTACATCTACATTAGCCCCAAACTTTGAAATGGCCACACAAATGGCCATTTCGAAGTTTACTAATGAAGCGTTGAAATGCATATTCAGCGCTTCATTTGCATGCGGGCAGCCGCGGCACTTCGAAATTGACGCGCCTCGCTGCCGCGCGTCTCATCCAGACGAGGCTCCTTTTTGAAAGGACCCCGCCTACTTTAAAGTCCCCTTATTCCTATGAGCAGATGGGAATAAGGGGACTTCGAAGTAGGCGGCGTCCTTTCGAAAAGGAGCCCCATTGGGACAAGCCACGCGGCGGCGAGCCGCATCGATTTTGAAGTGCTGCGGCCGCCCGCATGCTAATGAAGCGCTGAATATGCATTTCAGTGCTTCATTAGTAAACTTCGAAATGGCCATTTGCGTGGCCATTTCGAAGTTTGGGGCTAGTGTAGACACGGCCCTAGAGTGACAAAGGCAGGCTCTGCAGAGCTGAACAAGAACTCCCAGTGACTGCGGCCGTAGAAACAGCTAATGAGGTCCTTAGCTGCATGAAGGGGAATCTTGAAGAGGAGCAAAGCAGTTGTTTTACTCCTGTGTTGGGCACTGGAATGAGCATTGCTGCGTGAAGCACCTGTTAGGGGTTCACCCCCCCTCTGGGGTGGGGAGAGGCCACACCATCTCACTACAGTCTAGCAGCTGCCCTGGTTCTCTAGGCTGGGCAGCAGTCACTACAGGCTTCAGCTCCTGCTGCAGGCTGAGCATATGCATAGTCAGTAAGGGGTCCCACCCTGGGTCAGGGCACAGCTGCAGTCAAAGCAGGGACACTGCTCCCCTCAGTAGGGCTGAGCAAACAAACAGGAAATAGGTAGCTCGTCCTGGGCCAGAGTAGGGCAGCAGCCAGTACAGGAATCAGTACCTTGCAGCAGGGCTGAACAGATGTAAGTCGCTTGCCCTGGGACAGCAGTCAATGCAGGGAAGCCCAGCTACCTCTTACCAGGGATGAGAAGGAAAACATTAAGTAGGAGTCTTGTCCTGGGGCAGCAGGCAGTGCAAGGCTCAGCTCCTTGCAGCAGGGGCTGTGCAGACAGTACAAGGTGTGGCAGCAATCACACAAACAAATCAGTGTGGGTCTGGAGATGGGGAATGGGGCACAAACCAACCCAGTCCACTGCATCCTGGCCTGGGGCCCTAACAGCAGCTGACTCCAACTGACAATCAGTGGGGATCCAGGCTGTAACACCCTGTCTTTGGCTCTGTTGGGGTGACCCCTGGGCTATTCCTACTACCAGTTCCACTGGCGCAGGGTCCCATTCAGGGGGTCATCCAGGCCCACATCTTCTGGGTAACAGGCAGAGAGCAGGTCCATAGGCTCAGACACATCAAGGCCTTCCTGGTAGCAAGCCCATGGCAGGTCAGTGGACTCAGGTAGGTCTGGGCCCTCTGGGTAGTGGGCAAGCGGCAGGCTCAAATGTGCATTTGGGGTGAGGTCAGGGTGGCCGGCCAGCCAGTCTGGCCAGTATGTAAATTGGATGGGGGCTATTCAGTTCCTGCTCTCTTAAGCCTGGCCTGGGCCCCCAGCTTGGCTCAGAAGTCTCCCTTTTTATGAACTCCATGCCCCGCCACTCCAGCACTTCCGACCTTGCGTGTCAATCTCCAGGGAGCAGAGCAAGGGTGCTGTGGCGCTGCAAGGCTTCCAGGAGGATTCCTCTGCTTCTGGGGTCGGGGAAGGCCACAGCACCTTGCTACAGGAACAAATATTTATTAATAGGTGCTTCACGCTAGCAGAGAACGCTTTAGTGCCACCAGTGTCATGCTGAAGCTACAGAAATTCAGATGGGAACAAAGATACTAATTTTTAATAGCAAAAGTAATTAATCATTGGAATGATTTGCAAAGGGGAATGCTGGAGACTCCACCCCCAATCTTTAACTTACAGTCAAATGTTTTTAAAAAGACTTGTTCGTGGTTGACTTGGGACAGGTCTCCGGCCTGGGTTATGCAGGAGGTCAGGCTAGACAATACCAATGGTCCCATTCAACCTTGGAATCACTGAATCTGTGAACTGACTTGTCAAACTTTTCATATGCAAACACTATTGCAAGACTGTCCTTTCACCTTGGACATAGCTTTGTTCCCTTGGTGATATGGCCTTGACATAAAAGCTACCCCCCCATCCCATCTGTAGGAGAGCGATGTCCCAGGCCCTGCCTCATGGGCAATACACTGTCTGGTTACCTCGTCAGTCATAAGGTAGCATTTCAGATAGAATTATTGGAAACCACTATTCAGCAGGTAGGTGGTTGCTGGTGGCATTGTGTTGCAATAAACATGTCCAGGCTGCATGTTTATCCAGTGGTCACCTCAGCATTTCACAGCCAACTGAGGGGCTTGAAAGAAGCCTTGTCAGAGCTGACAGATCCTGAGAGGCTGAACTGCTCACATATCATGAGCTCTGGAGACTTGTACAGCTTTTATCTTCTCGTAGTCAGTTCCCAGCCCTTTGGCCGTGACCAGGTGTCCCATTTATGGTGCCACAGTCACACACAATTTCCTCCTCTAGTCATTATGGTGTAGAGTTACTCCCCCTCTCTTACTAGCAGCTATAAGAGGCTGTGGTTGTGATCTCCCACAGCTTCCACCATGCTGTCTTCCTGTGGATGCATCAGTGAGTCTAGGCTGCACAGCTTATAGGCCACATAGCTAATCTTTTTTTTTTTTGCAGTGGCATTCTCAGCCAGCTGCTGGTGTCCAAACTGGAACATTGCTGCTGCTTTCGCTCTAGCCACACATGCCAGTGTTCCCAGAGGCTTGCTGGCTCAATTAGAGTATGTTTTTCCCTTGCCCTGCCCTTTCTCCTCCCTCCCTGGGTAAGCATGTCCAGGGTATGAAGTGAGAGCCCCTCAAGGCCACATTTGCAGCCACTAAAGAAAACACATAGTAAGATTAAGTATCGGAGGGGTAGCCGTGTTAGTCTGGATCTGTAACAGCAACGAAGGGTCCTGTGGCACCTTATCGACTAACAGAAAAGTTCTGAGCATGAGCTTTTGTGAGCACAGACTCACTTCATCAGATGCTGGTCCAGCATCTGATGAAGTGAGTCTGTGCTCACGAAAGCTCATGCTCAAAACTTTTCTGTTAGTTGATAAGGTGCCACAGGACCCTTCGTTGCTGTTATAGTAAGATTAGTAACAGAGAGAAAGCCGTGCTAGTCTATATACTAGCAAAACAAAAAAGCAGTAAAGTAGCACTTTAAAGAATAACAAAATAATTTATTAGGTGAGCTTTCGTGGGACAGACCCACTTCTTCAGACCAAGTGGGTCTGTCCCATGAAAGCTCATCTAATATAGTAAGCTATTATTGTGGGTTCATTTCTTCCCCTTGACCCACACAAGTAGCAAGCAAAACATTCTCACTTTTTCTTGGGATTTACCAAACACACAGTGGCTGCCTGAGCCATGGTGACTGCAGGCCAGGAAGGAGAGGGTGAGTTGAGACAATACAATAGGATCTATATAAACAGATGGGACAATTGAACTGAATACCAGCATTGTTTTCCCTGGCAGTGGTGATTTAATTGCTCGCTCTCTCTCTCTCTCCTGTGAATAAGGGAGGCTGCAAAAAGGGAACAGCTACTGCATGCATTTTGCTGCAAACTAGATCCATCTGCAGCTAGCTGGTGCGCTGCCACTGTACCCACTGAAGTAGTTACTGACCAGTGTGCCGACTGTCCCTCTGCAGTGGAAGAAATAAGGCGGTCCCTACTCCCCTCAAAACCTTTAGCAGAGGATTGCAGACTACCTCTGGCCACCTTTCCTTGAGAGCTCTTTGGAGGCTTCATAGGACAGCCTGGTGCACATAAAGTGTTCTGAGGAGCCCCCTCTGCCTAACTGTCCAGGGAATGAAAAGCAAATAGCAACTCCATCTTCGTTGGTATTTCTCTCTTCCAGCCTGATTTTAAAAACAGAATATGAACAAATGGGCTCCTGCAACATGGAAATCAACTGCAAACTTCCTAGACATTCTTTCCCCTGCATCAGGCTCACCAGGGCTCAAATCCTGGGAATCACACAACTGCTCAGGAGTCAAAAGAAGGTCCTGGCTCCCTGCTCCCTTGGACCCCCTTCCTCTGTCTCCCACACTCCTTCTCAGGGTTCACTTTGGTGGCTTGTGACTCCATCTCCCCTGAAGTATCTAGGAGGACCTTGGTATGGTGAGGGGGTCAACTGCCGAGCATGCAGCATGTCATGGGCTCTGTAGCACCAAAACTGTTTCCCTTCCCTTCTGAAAAGCACAGTGTAGGTCTTAGCTTTTCACATGGCACTGCTACATGTCCCTGTGATAATCCTTTACCCCCACATGTCCCAAGCCACCTGGCCACAGACAGACAGGCTGGTTCAGAGCTGTGCAAGCACAGCTGTCCCTCCCCACTGACCCAGGAGATCCACCACCTGTGTATTTCAGACAGGAACGTGCTGGACATTTGCTTTGTGAGCTCTTCACACCAGCAGGAAATGGAATTTCAAACACTCATAGGGCTTTAAAAAGGGGAGGGTATGTTCCTGTGTACATGGTAACCAAGCAGCAGAGTTCAAATGGCAACCCAAATGGTCCAGGAAAGGCACTGTGGGACATTTCCAGGAGCCCACTACAGTCAATGTGTCGATATAAGTACTATGACCCAAGCTCTATGCCTATCACTGAGGCGGCGTTATCAGGGTGGCATAGAAAGAGAAGTTACTCACCGTAGTAACGGTGGTTCTTCGAGATGTGTCCCCGTGGGTGCTCCACAATAGGTGACGGGCTTGCCCGGCGCCGCAGATCGGATCTTCCAAGCAGTTTCTGCCGGACCGCGCATGCGCCGGCGCGCGCCGCTCCCTTGCGCGCTCCTGGCCATGTGCGCGATCCGGTCCCCGCCAGTTCCTCGACCAACCACCTCGCGTGCCCCTGCAAAACACTAACAGAGATCCGAAGCGGGGAGGATGGGCGGGTAGTGGAGCACCCACGGGGACACATCTCGAAGAACCACCGTTACTATGGTGAGTAACTTCTCTTTCTTCTTCGAGTGTCCCCGTGGGTGCTCCACAATAGGTGACTACCCAGCAGTAACCCAAGATAGGAGGTGGGTAATCGGATTATGTGCAGCTTGTCCCTGAGAGGACCGCTGCAGAGAGACGGGTATCCTCTTGGAATACCCTGTGAAGGGCGTAATGTTTGGCGAAGGTGTCGTAGGATGACCAGGTCGCCGCTCTGCAAATGTCTTTTAACGCAACGCCCTTGAAAAAGGCTGTTGATGCCGCCACCGCCCTGGTGGAATGAGCCCTGGGAGTGGCCGATAAAGGAGTCTTTTTGAGCTCGTAGCACATTTTTATGCAGGATACAATGTGCTTCGAGATTCTCTGCGAGGAGAGACCCTCTCCTTTCGATTTGGGAGCGAGGGAGACTAGGAGTCTATCCGTTTTCCGGAAGGACTTGGTCCTGTCTACGTAGAAGGCTAGCGCCCTCCTCACGTCCAGGAGGTGTAGGCGCGCCTCTTCGTTGGAGTTATGAGACTTTGGATAAAACGAGGGTAGAACAATAGGTTCGTTGATGTGAAACTTGGAAGAAACTTTGGGAACAAAGGCTGGATGCAGCCGTATGGTTACCGCCTCCTTGGAAAAAACAGTGCAGGGTGGCGTTGCCATGACTGCCGCGAGCTCACTCACCCTACGAGCTGACGTAATTGCAAGAAGAAAGGTCATCTTTATCGTAAGGAGGCGGAGGGGAACCGTGGCCAAGGGCTCGAACGGTGGTCCCATCAGTGTGGTAAGCACCAGGTCCAAGTTCCACGAAGGTGGAATCGGTTTCCGAGGGGGGTAGAGGTTTACCAACCCTTTGAGGAACCTGGTAACCATAGGGTGGGCGAACACCGTGTGCCCTTCCTCCTCATGTCTGAACACCGAGATGGCGGCAAGGTGGACCTTTAACGAGGATAGCGAGAGTCCTCCTCTCTTGAGGTCCAGTAAATACTCTAGAATTGTAGGTATAGGCACCGAAAGGGGGGCCAGCTGTTTGGTAGAACACCAAGCCGTGAAGCGAGTCCATTTTTGTTTGTAGGTCTTCCTAGTGGAAGTCCTCCTGCTACTTTCTAGGACTTGCTGTACTCCCACTGTGCATGTGCTCTCTAGGGAGCTGAGCCATGGATTAACCACGCTTGCAGTCGCAGGCTTTGGGGGTGCGGATGCACTATGGACCCCTGGGCTTGCGTGAGCAGATCCGGCGCCACCGGAAGAGGCATCGGTGGACGGTCCAACATGCGCAGGAGTAGGGGGAACCATTGTTGGCGATCCCACGTTGGGACTATCAGGATCATCCGGGCCCTTTCCCTCCTGGCTTTTTGCAAAACTTTGTGGATCAGCACTGTGGGAGGAAACGCATAAAGCAGGGGGCCCCCCCACGGGATCGCGAACGCGTCCCCCAGGGACCCCCATCCCAGTCCTGCCCTGGAGCAGAATCGTGGGCACTGCTTGTTGTGCTGAGTGGCAAACAGATCTATTTGGGGAAAACCCCATGCGTGGAAAATCGGCCGTAGCAGATCGGGACGGATCTGCCACTCGTGTGTGAGCGCAAAACGCCTGCTCAGCTGGTCTGCCTTCACGTTGTGCGCACCCGGCAAGTATGAGGCTTTCAAGATTATATCGTGAGCGATGCACCAGTTCCATAAGCGGATTGCTTCCGCGCATAAGGCACGGGATCGAGCTCCTCCTTGCCTGTTTATATAAAACATGGTGGAGGTATTGTCTGTACTGATCCCGACGACTTTGCCTTGTATGTGGTCTCGAAAGTGTTTGCAGGCGTTGAACACTGCTCTGAGCTCCAGTACATTGATGTGTAGTGACTGTTCCGTGGGTGACCACAGTCCTTGAGTCACCTCTTCGCCCATGTGCGCTCCCCACCCTAGGAGGTAGGCATCTGTAGTGAGAAAAACCGATATTTGCGGCTGGTGGAAGGGTACCCCTGTTAGCAAGTTCCTGGGGTTTACCCACCATTGCAGGGATTTGCGCACCCCGGCTGTGGGCGACACCACCCTGTGAACGGTGTGTACTGCCGGTTTGTATACACTCACCAGCCAGTGCTGCATGCTGCGCATGTGTAACCTGGCGTTCTGCACTATAAACGTCGCCGCTGCCATGTGGCCCAGCAGCTGCAAGCACGTCAAGACCGGCACCGTAGGGCTGAAGGTGATGACTTGCACGAGGGAACCGATGGCTCGAAAGCGAGCCTCTGGTAGGTATACTCTCGCTGTAACCGAGTTTATGCGAGCTCCTATGAACTCTATGTCCTGTGTGGGGTCTATTTGTGATTTTGCCAGATTGATAACCAGGCCAAGTGAGGAGAATGTGTTTGCTGTGACGCGTATCATGCGCAGAACCTCCCCTTTCGAGGCCCCTTTGAGCAGGCAGTCGTCCAGATACGGGAAAATAAATACCCCCTGTCTGTGCAGGTAGGCTGACACCACTGCCAAGGTCTTGGTGAAGACTCTGGGGGCCGAGGAGAGGCCAAACGGTAGGACCTTGTATTGGAAGTGTTCGTTGCCTACCATGAACCGGAGGAATCGCCGGTGAGCCGGGTGGATGGTTATGTGGAAGTACGCATCTTGTAAATCGAGGGCTGCGAACCAGTCTCCATCGTCCAGTGCTGTAAGGATGGAGGTGATCGTGGTCATCCGAAAACGTTGCTTGCGCAGGTACCTGTTGAGGCCGCGAAGGTCTAAGATGGGCCTCCAGCCTCCTGTCTTTTTCTCCGTGAGGAAATACCGGGAGTAGAACCCTTTTCCTTGCAGTTGCTCCGGCACCCTTTCCACCGCCCCTATGAGCACGAGATGGGCCACCTCCTGCCTGAGCCTGGCTACATGGGAGGCCTCCTGGAGGTGGGGCTTGGGTGGAGGTCGCGACGGTGGGAGCGACTGGAAGGGGATGGCGTACCCCGTGGCTATGATCTCCAGCACCCATTTGTCTGTGGTGATCCTTTGCCACTGGTCGTAGAATGGTCGGAGGCGATGGTGGAATAGCCGCTTCGGATGACCTTGTGTGATGGTAGTGATGGCGCAGCCCTGGATCTGTATGTCAAACTTGTGGCCTTTGGCCCCGCCCCGAGGACGCACGGCTCTGTTGTGAGCGTCGCCTGGGAGTTCTGTACTGCTGGTGCTGTTGATGTCGCCCTTGCTCGTAACCCCTGTGATACTGGGGACGCTGTTGCTGGTACTGGTACCGCCTTTGCTGACGGTAGTACCTTTTCTTTGTGTATGGAGGGGTGTAAATCCCCAGGGTCCTGAGTGTGGCTCTTGAATCTTTACTGGAATGAAGGACCGAGTCAGTTGATTCAGCAAACAGCTTCTGCGAGTCGAAGGGAAGGTCAACTATCTTCGCCTGCAGATCCCTCGGTATACCCGAGGTCTGGAGCCAGGACTCCCTTCGCATCACCACTGCGGTTGCTGTGGAACGTGCTGCTGTGTCCGCAACGTCCAAAGCAATCTGAACTCCCGTCCTCGCAGCCGCGTAGCCTTCTTGCACTATGGCCTTGAGGACCGGCTTTTTGTCCTCTGGAAGCGAGTCCATGAGGGAGGTTAACCTGGAATAGTTGTCAAAATTATGGTTCGCTAAGTGCGCTGCGTAATTTGCCATTCGCAACGTTAAAGTGGAGGAGGAGTAGACCTTTCTGCCGAACAGCTCTAGCTTCTTGGCATCTTTGTCTGTTCCCCCTGTTTTAAATTGAGATGTTTTTGATCTTTGTTGCGAGGACTCCACCACCAAGGAGTTTGGCTGTGGGTGGCTAAACAGGAACTCCATGCCCTTCGCCGGCACGAAGTATTTCTTATCCACTCTCTTTTGGACAGGCGGGATAGTTGCAGGGGTCTGCCATATCGTAGTGGCGGACTCTAAGATCGCTTCATCAAGCGGTATTGCTACTCTGGAGGAGGCTGGAGGTCTCAAATTTTTGAGGAGCTTATGGTGTTTCTCTTGCACCTCTGCTGTCTGGATGCCTTGCGTGAAGGCCACCCTCTTAAACAGCTCCTGAAACTGTTCGAGATCGTCCGTAGGATGGACGTCCCCCAGGGCCGTAGCCTCATCCGGGGAGGAGAGCGAGGAACCGCTGGGGTACGTCTCTCTGGACCCTTCCGGTTCCTGCTGGTGATGATACACCCTCTCGCTGGAGGTTTGTGAGGGAAAATCTCGGGGTTCCATGACCAGTCCCCCCTGAGATGCTTGAGTCTCTGTCCCCGGTCGCAATTGCCCTCGGGGGTACGAGATAGTCTGTGGGGATCTTTCCCTAGTAGATTGCCGATGGTGTCTATGCCCCACGTGGTAGGGGCGACCATGGCAGTATAGGCACTGTTCTTGGGAAGGTGACCTAGACCACTCCCTTGGTGCGTACTCTCTGCGTCTGGGGGAGGGAGATCGTCGAGACACTGGAGAGAGCGATTTCGCATAATAGTCCAGCGGTTCAAACCCCAGGAAGGGTGAAGGTGGTGCCAGCCACGGTGAGGCTGGTTGTAAAAATGGAGAAGGGGGCTCCGGGTAGGCTAGGGGGGACCCCTGCCTTCTGGTTGGAGCCTGCAACATGAGCGGAGGGCTGTGAGAAAGCAGCTCCACAGCCCTGTCCGGAGAGGGGCTGCAATGCCTCCTCTTGTGTGCAGCCTTCCCCCTCCCTGGAGGAGGTAACTCCGCCCCCTGACGCGCGGGGGAGCCCGGCCCCGTCGGCACCGTGCTAGGCACGCTCGAAGGCGGTGCCGCACGTGCGGTGTCCTTCTGCGCCTGCAGGCTACGTGCCTGCGTGCTCTGCACCGCTGGTTCCCTGGGGGTCGGTGCCGCTGCCTGCGGTGCCGCCGGTACCGGCGCTTGTTTAGCCGCCGCCCTGCCTGCGGTGCGGGGCGGCTGGCTGGTTATCGGAGGCTGAGCCGCTTCCACGTGGCTCTCCGTGCCGCCGCCGATCAGCTGTTGCTGCGGCTGGGGGCTGCTTGCTCCTCCCGTCCCGCTCACTGTTGCTGCCGGCAGGGATCGGGCTGGAGAGACTTTCCTCCGTTTTTGCGCTGATGGAGTGAGGGAGGCAGCTTTCCTTTTAAGGGCCCCGGAGGGTCCCTCCTGCTGCGGCCGCTCCGGCACGTCTGGCTGGAGGGCCTTATCAAGAAGCAGCATTTTAATCCGCATCTCCCTGTCTCTCCGTGCTCTGGTTGTTAATTTAGCACAGAAGGCGCATTTCTATGCCACATGGGACTCCCCCAGGCACCTTATGCATAGACTGTGCCCATCGGACGCTGGCATCGCCTCTTGGCAGGACTCACATTTTTTAAAGCCTGAAGAGGACATTGTTGGTGAGTCTGGGTTTTTAAGCGGGTACTTAGCACCTTCTTTGTGCCGTTTTCCCCGTCCGATGGCCTGCCTCAGCAGGAGGGCTGATGGCCCTAGCTCCTGGCCTCCGACGCTTGTTACTGGGACTGGACTGAAGCTGTCCTGCTCGTAGTTTGTTTGTTGTTGTTTTTTTTTTTTGCAAAACAACAACCGGCTAACTTGTAGTAGCCTAAGTACCTGAAAAAACTTCAAAGAAAAACAGATAAAGTCGTTGAATACGCTATTTGGCCTTAGCCTAGTCGGATTCCGTCTGCAGCCGACGGCGGTTAAGAGGAACTGGCGGGGACCGGATCGCGCACATGGCCAGGAGCGCGCAAGGGAGCGGCGCGCGCCGGTGCATGCGCGGTCCGGCAGAAACTGCTTGGAAGATCCGATCTGCGGCGCCGGGCAAGCCAGTCACCTATTGTGGAGCACCCACGGGGACACTCGAAGAAGAAGGAAAGTTACATTGGTGGAAAGAACACTGCCACAGACACACCGTCTTAAGACGCACACCATATTGTGCTGATCGAACTAGCATGGACCAAGGCTGGCAGCTGGAGACCTTGCAGCAGTGGCTGAGAGGAACCCAGGGGAGGGTACAGCTGCATGGCTTTGCCCTGAGGAGCATTTGCATGCCCCCACTAGCCACAGCTATGCAGAGGATCCAGGGGTGGAGTTCCAGGCTGATGGGAACTGATGGCAGCTGGTCTCTGTAACAGCTACTCAGCTCAGTCCCACTGAAGGCTAGAAACATGCTGTGCAGCTGCATTCCAGCCACTCCCAGGGTAAGCGACAGGTCACAGTGGGCCAGGTAATCTAGCACACCCACCTGCAATTTAGCACCTTCCTGAGTCAAAGAAGGTCAGGCAGCATCACAGAGCAGGGATCTCTAGGAAGCAGAATTAGACCCTTCAGTGGTAGAAACAAAAACATGTTGTGCAAGATCCAGCTGGCAAGGGCAGATAAACAAGCCTGGTGAAAACCCTGAGGTGTGGCTCACACAAACACTCTTGTCCTTTGCTCACAGGGCCTTGATGGCAACGCCACAGTCACTTTTCGCTCACTCTGTTCACAACTTTCACTCCCCAGGCTGGGACCATTTCCTCCAGATTCCTTCTCATCTCCCTTCCACAATGGCTGGGCCTGTCTCTTGTCCAGAGCAGGAATGCCTGTTCCAATTGTTAAATAGCTACAGTGCTGGATAAGCTATCAGCCAGGCAATGCAACTGTTAGGTGTGAATTCTGTGAAAGAGGGTGTGTGTTTTGCACTCCCAGGCAAGAGACTTTGTCCATGTATAATTGCCAACATATTTAACCCACCCTGGAACAGTCCTTGTCATGTTTCCCACCCTTTGGAATTCATAATGATCTCAGGCAGGACTATTATTCTCTCTCTCCCCATCACCCCATCTCCACTTCCATATACCTGATTTGTCAGTTATTTTATTTTTTTGTGGACCTCTGTGCTATGTAACTGTCAGTCTGCACTGGAAATGCTACTGACCTGAAAAAGTGGGTCTGTACCAAAAAAGTTCATCAACTAATAAATTAGCTTGTTAGTCTTTAAAGTGCTACATGACCGCGGGTTGGTTTGTTAGAATACAGACTAACACAGCTACCTCTGTTACTATATCTTAATGGTTACACTTTATGATGATGCACTGACATTCCCAACTCATCACTCACTCTTGTCCTCTGCTCCTGCCCCATTCTCCCCCTCACACCTCCATCTCCCTCTTACAATTACCAGGAGAGGAGCAGAATGCCAGCTTGTCTCCTTCCACCTCCTGCAGCTCTCAGCACTGCAGCTCCTCCAGCCCCGGGCTCTGATCTGCCAACATGAAGGTAGGGCATGGCCACCCCCAGGGGGCAGCAGCCTCCAACACCATGGCTGCAGCTCAGCGTCATTGTAGGCAGCTGCCGCCAGGCACCTACATGCTCCATGCACCATGTGCTGTAGGAAGAGAGCTCCTGCCCCCCTAACCCCAGCTCCTCTGGTCCCAGTGGCAGCAGCTGTTGTGGTGGCCCCAGCCGCTCTGGCAGCGGCTCTGGTGTGAGTCTGGCGTTTATTTGCAGGGGAGGAAACTGGCAGACAGCAGCTGTTATTTCTGAAGTCTATTTTATCAGGGTCCGTTAAATCGAGGGTTTACTGTGTTGAGTTCCTTCCTTTTATAGCTCTGCCCATAGCAAGCATTATGATTACCCATTTGCTTGCATAGCTTCCCTGCCCTCAGGTTCAGACACTCAATTTTCCAAACATTCACCTTTTGGACTGAAACTTCCTGTGGCTGACCTCTGCTCAAAGATTAATTATTGTAAGGAAGTCTCAAGGAGGAAGAAGGAATCCATTTGCATTATGGGAAAGGGAATACACTCATCCAATTGTAAAAAAATTCTAACTCCTTTAACCAGCATACAGCAAAAGGGGTTGAACTCTGGCTGGCACGCAGTCAGCCCACAGTGAGGAATGTGCACTTTCCTATGCTTGAATAAGCTTCCTTTAATTTAACTGCTGAGAAAATTTCTTCAGATGACAGGTAGGGGCGTAAGCTGAAGTTTGGCATAAATTCCACGTAACTGTGTTCCATCCACTGCTCTTGCCAGGCGTTTTGTTTGAGGTGGGCGAGCTGTGCTTGTCTTCTCCTGGGAGTAGTCAGTGGAGTGGAGGTGTAACATTTTCGCACTGCTAATAACTGAAAAGGCACAGGCAGAAGGAGAAAGAGCACAGAAAGAAACAGGAAGTAAGAGTCCACGAGACTTACTCAAAGCAGATTCTTTATTTAGAAAACAGAATGATCAATGTTTGCTGAGCATTGACAAAGTTATCACCATTTTTAAATGGACTCATCTCTGCTTTCTCCAAGCACACCCATGAGTTTATCCCCATCTTGTAACAGCAGAGAAAGCAGGAACATAACTCACTTGAAACAGCCTCCTGCTCTTCTGTGACAAGGACACAGGACTTCCAAGTTACTGTGCCACCTACTAGGAGACAAATGAACTTAGAACCCCATCCTCCTAGGTACCTCTGTTCCCTGCACTCACCAGCTCTCTGCAGGGAAGTGTGGCAAGATCTCACTGGAGGGAGAGGGACCGACTGAGGTTGAGGTACAGAAAGTCAAATCCTCAAGATTCTTTTGCCTCTTTAGTGGGAACACACACCACCATATGCATGTAGTATTTATACTGAGTGAATTTCAGTTTCATAGAATCGTAGAAGCTTAGGGTTAGAAGAGAACTCAGGAGGTAATCTAGACCAAGCCCCTGCTCATAGTAGGACCAACCCCAACTAAATCATCCCAGCCAGGGCTTTGTCAAGCCAGGCAAACTATTTCAGGTTGGACACACTCCCACGCTCTGACAATGACAGCAACTGTGTAACTGAGGAAATGACTGCAGAAAAGTGATGAGCCACGTGACCCACCAGCTCCCACAGCCTATCATGGTCCATAAAGCGTAAGAGTCAATGGGCTTTTACCCCCACCACACACACACAGAGTGAAGGCATCATAGGAGCATTTAGTAACAATAGATAATCTTATAAAATCACTTTTGCAAAATCTGGTAACAAGCCTTTAAAATATATTGGCTTTATGAAGAAAACTGAATAGAAAATTACATGGCACACTACACAAAGGCACAACCAAAACTACCTGAGCCAGGCAGGCAGCCAAGGCACTTTGATCCTAACATATATGAGGATTCCTATCAAGTTGACTTGGGAAGAGAAGGGAAGCCCTCCATCCTGCAATGCATGATGAAAGACGTATGTTGGTGGTAAACATGACAGCAATTAACTCATTCCAATAAAATCAGTATAGAAAATAAATGTTACTTGGTTGTCAGTTTTCTGCAGTTCCATGCAGGCTTAGAAATCTAGTTATAAGTCAGGACTGTACTAAGTACTGAAGTAACTTCTTCATATATACAAGTTCACAGAATCTGGCAGGCCAGATTTGCTATTTTTATTGCATCTACTTATAAGGTCATTATTAACTTTAGCAATTCTTCCACATAAGAATTACCAAGAGCTACATTTTTGCACAGCATCCCTGTAAAGTGTTTCATTTCTAACATTCAGCAGAAGCTAAAGATACATAATGTGTAAATCAGGGAACTAGAATAATACATTTCAGAGGTGATTAATGCCATAGAACTTGAAGGAAATTCATACATAAGCAGAGATGCTCTTCCTGTTCCTTTGGAGACTTGCACAGCAGACACTCTCTCATCTACTCTTGCTTTGCTCCAGGTAGCTGCACAGGGGCCCAACCCCGCATCTTGTAATAAGACACCAGCTGCTTAGGAACTTCGGCCAGTACAGTCTGGGACAGAGCCTCCCGAGGAGCCTGCAGGAGACACGAGTGTCAGCAAACCAAACTACAGCATGTAATAAAGGGCCAAGTTATTAATGAATTCCCCTCATACAAGGAAAGACTCAAAATGTCTTTACAGCTTCAGCTTTCATTCAAGAGGGATTCTAGGGAATTCTGGGGAATTAGTGCAGTGTTCTACTGAAATGCACAAGAACACTACAGAGCCACCAGGTGGGAGAGGTCATGGTGTTTTTTCTGAACCAGCTTCTGTTGGTGAGAGAGAGAGAGAACCTTGGTGTTTACACAGCAACTTCTTCAGGTCTGGGAAATGTACTCAGAGTGCAACAGCTAAATACCAGGTGGAACAGATTGTATAGCATAATAGTTAATGTGTATTTCAATGAGTGTTGGCCCTTGAAATGGATATTGATCAAAGCTCCGACCCAGGAGATCTTTGGGTAAGCGTGACTGCACGGGGGTATGCTCTCAAACATTGCTGTAAGTTATTTATCTGATAAGCTCAGTTTAATTCTACCAAAAGACTGGTTCTTGAGGGCTTCAGAGATCACTAAGCAAATATTTGACAAAAATCAAAGAGCAGGTTTGTGCCCCAAATAGAGCTCTGATACCTGGACCTGTTCAAGTTACCAGCCAAAGCAAGAATAGCTTATTGCAGTCAATATCAATTCTATGAATCTAAAGAAATGTAAATATTGAGATGCTATAAAAATGTCAGCCCTCTATTCTGTCTAACTCTGCCACTTCCTCCCACTGGTGCCTCCTTTCCTTATTTGCAATATTCACGTATGTTCATTTTATTGTTGCCATCCCACAACAAAACATGTTATGCCCACCTGGTATTGTCTGGCTTTGCACCTTTGACAAGGCACAAAATTACAAATTCTACCGCATATCCCATGAAACAGAAGGTATCTCGACATACATGCTGTAAGTTGATTACCCTTCTGCACTTTTAATTGCCTGTTTCCTTTTGAAAATCAGTAAGAAATAAATCACAAAAAGAAGCACCCACTCCAAACAAGGCATTGCGAGAACAGAACTACATGGATACAACTGCCAAAAATCCCAGTGGAGGCAAAGCACCAGAGGAGCCAATCTTCCCTGTAACTGATGCACAAATCCAGAGGTGGAGGGTACTCAAAGAACAATGGACCAATCTGTAGCTGTATTTCTGCATGCCAAGGAACTCCTGTGCTATGTTTGGAACTACTCCTTGGAGGTCATGAGATACAGCGCCAGGAGATCTTCATGCAGTGCTTTGGGACAGCTTAGTTAATCTATCCACACTTTGCTATCCATGTTGAAATTAAAATGTCATTGAGAATTCTATTCTGGACCAACTCGAAAAAGTACAAGTTTAATTTCAACTCAGAATTTGGGAAAAACGTGAGAGGCTGGATGACAGTCAACAAGCAAAGCAACATGCTATGATGGAGAGTTCCAAGTGTAATCCTCAGGGAACTAGGCAAGCAGGGCTGAAGTGGCAGCATGCTCTGCCTTGCTGGATGCCTCACTCCTGTGCCACTATGGTTATGGCAACAAAGATCTCAGGCTAGTGATGAGAAAGCACTTAGCTCAAATTTCCGTGGAGGCATTGTGCTCAGTCTTCTGAGAACATGGCAGAGGCAACATAATATGCCCCTGGTTGCACCTCCACTCATTCTCTTGACCCAACAAGGTGGGAGTGCACCACTTCTGATGGCCAAAAAAAATCTCAGTCCTGAGGAACAGTCTCCAGTACAATTCTGGACCACGCCCCTTGCAGACTGTTCTCTGGCTTCTAACTATATGGGTAATGGACTTGCTATGAAAACACTCCTCTCTCAGATCAAACCTGACAGCTGGGTACAATGAGATCAGGATAGCAGCTGGGTTTTCCTTTTGCTAAAATAAAAGATCACTTACACTTTGGAACTGTCTGAAAGGCACAAACTGTACAATGTCACGTGCAGCTGTCTCCCCTGTCAAGGACCTTAAGACACCATTGTCCGCATCCAGGAATTCCATGGCCTTGAAATCAGCACCGCCAACACCAACGATGATAATAGACATTGGCAGTTTAGAGGCACAGACAATAGCTTGCCTGGTCTGATCCAGATCAGTGATCTCACCATCTGTGATGATCAATAGAACGTAGTATTGCTGCAAAACATGAAATCAGGAAAGTAGTGAATTTAACATCAACCCCCCGCCCCCGGCCAAAGAGCCTAAAGCCTTAGCCACAACTTTTAGGAAGGGAAATCAGATGAGCATATGAACAGGGCACGGGACTGAGTGAATCCTACTCCCAGAGAGCTAATTAGTTCTCCCTCTGCAACACTGATTCTCCTAATCTGTCTCTAGTTTTAAAGGGGAAGAAAGACTGGGAGGCTTAGTTCAGTGAGGTCTGTAAGGAATTTTAAGATCCTTGGAAAGAAAAAACACTAGAAAACAGCAAAGTATTATTTAAATATTAGCTTCAATACCTGCTATTTGAGGCTGTTCTCCTTGGTTGTGGCATTATTACAAAAGATAACAAAATTAAACTGACTTTATACTTGAGAGCGTAACAGGTTGGAAACTTCAGGTCATGAATGAATGCTAAGGAAGGACATGGAACAAAAGGCATTTTAAACCTCTGTGCACTGTAATGATAAACCTCATGTGGAACAGACTGTGTTGGAGGCAGCAACAAGAGCTGGCACATGAATGCGTATAGAAAGAGTAAGACACCCCAGACCAATCACTCATATGGGAACACATACAGCATTGGTGGGGGGCTTTAATGTGGGCTGTGTGGCTTCCTCCTCCTCCTAAAGACAAAGGGTTGCAACTAGGTACCGAGATGTTTATATGATTAGAGCTATCTTGTAGTGCTTGTTTGCAAACTTTAATGCAAACACGAAATTCTAACTTCCAATTTCAAATATGTCAGGTAGTAAGAAATATACTATGGTGAACAACTGAAAAGGAGCTGTCCAATACCCCAGCACCAGTGACTGGCAGTAGTTCAGAAATGCATTATTTATACCATAAATGTCCCTTCATTGAACAAGAATTAGAAAGCACTCGTCTTAGGAAGAAACAATCCACTTCATTGTCTAGGAAGGAGTACGAAAGAAAGGGACTTCGGGGTCATTGTGTACAACAAGCTAAATATGAGTTAGTGTGATGCTGTTGCCAAAAAAGCAAACATGATTCTGGGATGTATTAACAAGAGTGTTATGACCAAGACATGAGAAGTCATTCTTCCGCTCTCCTCAGCACTCACTGGGCCTCAACTGGAGTACTTTGTCCAGTTCTGGGTACCACATTTCAAGAAAGATGTGGAGAAATTGGAAAAGGTCCAGAGAAGAGAAACAAGAATGATTAAAGGTCTAGAGAGCATGAGCTATGAGGGAAGACTGAAATAACTGGGCTTGTTTAGTTTAGAAAAGAGATGATTTAGAAGGGACATGATAGCCGTTTTCAAGTACCTCAAAAGACAGTTACAAGGAAGAGGGAGAAAAATTGTGCTGTTTGGCCTTTGAGGATAGGACAAGGAACAACGGGCTTAAACTGCAGCAAGGGAGGTTTAGATAAGACATTAAGAAAAACTTCTTAACTGTCAGGGTGGTTAAACACTGGAATAAGTTGCCTACGGAGGTTGTGGAATCTCCATCGCTGGAGATATTTAACAGCAGGTTAGACACCTATTGGGGACAATCTAGATGGTGTTTGGTTCTGCCAAGAGGACAGGGAACTGGACTCAGTGACCTCTTGTGGTCCCTTCCAGTACTAGTGTCCTATGATTTTATATGTGGGAAGGGGCAAGAAATCAAATCTCAAAACAGGAACCATCATTCATTCTAGCACCAAACATGCATTTCAGAGATGAAGTGCAATACACCCCCCTGCATATACAGACAAAAGCCCAGAATCCAAGGATTTACAATCAAGTACCAAAACTAGGGATTTATCTATTCTAGATGCTGCTTCTTAGTCAGCTACACTCAAAGACTCCCTTCAAAGTCTGTGAACAACAAGAAGTCTTGTGGCACCTTATAGACTAGCAGATAATCTGGAGCATAAGCTGTCGTGGGCACAGACCCATTTCGTCAGATGCATGAGTGGGTGGTGGTGGTTTCAGAGGGGTATTTAAAGAGTGGGGTCCCAGTAAAGGGGGAGGGCCAGAGCTGACAAGGTCTATTCAGCAAGGTGGAAATGGCCCAGTATCAACAGTACTTATCAAAAGAGGAAAAAACAAGTCAGATCAGACAGGGGGATGCGAGCCTTTGTCAGTCTAATGGGGAGTTGTTAGTACCCAGAGCAGAGAAACTGCCTTTGTAAGCTGTGAGCTACTCCCAGTCTCTGTTTAATCCATGGTTAATAGAGTCAAATTTGCAAATAAATTGCAGCTGAGAGATTTCTCTCTCCATTTGATTTTTAAAATTTTTTTGTTTCAGAACTGTCACCCTTAAATCTGCCACTGTGTGTCCAGGGAGAGTGAAGTGTTCACCCACAGGCATTTGTACATTACCATTCCTGATGTCTGATTTATATCCATTTATTCTTTTACAGCGAGACTGTCCAGTTTGGCCAATGTAAATTGCAGTGGGGCATTGCTGGCACAGGATGGCATATATTATATTAGTAGATGTGCAGGTAAAGGAGCCCCTGATGGTATAGTTGGTGTTAGGTCCTGTGATGTCATCACTGGTGTAGATATGTGAGCAGAGTTGGCAGTGAGGACTGTTGCAGGGGCTGGTTCCAGGCCTAGAGTCACTGGTTTGTGATTTGTAGTGGCTGGTGAGGATTTGTTTAAGGTTGGCAGGCTGTCTGTAGGTGAGGACAGGCCTGCCTCCCAAGGTCTGTGAGAGTGAAAGATCATTGTTCAGGATGGGTTGCAGATCACTGATGATGTGCTGGAGAGGCCTTAGATGGGGGCTATATGTGATGGCCAGTGTTGTTTTCTTATTTTCCTTGCAAGGCCTGTCTGGTAGTAGGTGGCTTCTGGGTACCCATCTGGCTTTATCAATCTGTTTCCTCACTTCCTTAGGTGGGTAGTGTAGTTTGAGGAACGCTTGGTAAAGGTCTTGTAGATGTTTGTCTCTGTCTGATGGATCAGAGCAAATACAGTTGTACCTTAGTGCCAGGCTGTAAACAATGGATCATGTAGTGCGCCCTGGATGGAAGCATGAGGCGTGTAGATAAGCAGAGCGGTCCGTGGGTTTTCGGTATAGGGTGGTATTTATGTGACCATTGCTCATCTGTACAGTAGTGTCCAGGAAGTGAATTTCTTGTGTGGACTGGTCCAGGCTAAGGATGATGGTGGGGTGGAAGCTGTTGGAATCACGGTGGAACTCGTCAAGAGCCTCCTTCCCATGGGTCCAGACGATGAAGATGTCAATGTAGTGCAGGTAGAGGAGGAGTGCTAGGAGATGAACTGAGAAAGCGTTGTTCTAGGTCAGACATAGAAATGTTGGCATACTGTGGGGCCATGCAGGTGCCCATTGCAGTGCCACTGATTTGGAGGTCTAATTTGTCCCCAAATCTGAAATAGTTGTGGGTGAGGACAAAGTCACAAAGCTCTGCCACCATTTGTGCCTCGGTCTCATGAGGAATAATGTTCCTAACAACTTGGAGTCCATCTTCATGTGGGATATTGGTGTAAAGCGCCTCTACATCCATGGTGGCCAAGATGGTGTTTTCAGGAAGGTCACCAATGGATTGTAGTTTCCTGAGGAAGTCGGTGGTATCTCAAAGAAAGCTGGGGGTGCTGGTAGCATAGGGTCTAAATACAGAGTCCACATATCCAGACAATCCTGTGGTGAGGGTGCCAATGCCTGAGATGATGAGGCACCCGGGATTCCCAGGTTTATGGATCTTGGATAGCAGGTAGAATAAACCTGGTCAGGTTTCAAGGGGTGTGTCTGTGTAAATCTGTTCCTGTGTTTTTATAGGGACAGTCTTGAGCAGATGCTGTAGTTTTTTTGTGTATTCCTCAGTGGAATCCTCGGACAGAGGCTTGTAGAATGTGGTATTGAAGAGTTGCTTGGCAGCCTCCTTTTGGTAGTCTGTCCTATTCATGATGACAGCAGCGCCTCCCTTGTCGGCCTCTTGGATGACAACGTCAGAGTTGTTTCTGAGGCTGTTGATGGCGTTGCTTTCTGCGAAGCTGAAGTTATGGGGTTAGCGATGCTGCTTTCCCACAATTTCTGCCTGTGCACGCCAGCAGACGCATTCTATGTATAGGTCCAGTTTGGCATTTCGACCACCAGGGGGAGTCCATGAGGAATTCTTTTTTCTTGTACCATAGGTGGGAGGATACCTGTGGGTCAGTGCGCTGTTCAGTGGCATGTTGGAAGTACTCCTTGAGTTGTAGATGGCGGAAGAAGGCTTCCAGATCACCACAGAACTGTATCAAGTTTGTGGGGGTGGTGGGGCAGAAAGAGAGTCCTCAAGAAAGGGCAGATGCTTCTGCTGGGATGTGTGTGTAGTTGGACAGACTGACAATATTGCTGGGTGAGTTAGGGGTACCACTATTGTAGCCCCATGTGGAAAGTAGGAGTTTACAGTCCTTTTTCTTCTGTAGAGAAGAGAAATGTGTGTTGTAAATCTCCTGTCTTGTTCATAAGAATGACCATACTGGGTCAGACCAAAGGTCCATCCAGCCCAGTATCCCGTCTGCCGACAGTGGCCAATGCCAGGTGCCCCAGAGAAGGAGAACAGAAGACAATGATCAAGTGATTTATCTCCTGCCATCCATCTCCTGCCCTTGTACTGAAGGCTAGGGCACCATACTTTACCCCTGGCTAATAGCCATTTATGGACCTAACCTGCAAAAATTTATCAAGCTCTTTTTTAAACCCTAATAGAGTCCTGGCCTTCACAGCCTCCTCGGGCAAGGAGTTCCACAGGCTGACTGTGCGCTGTGTGAAGAAAAATTTCCTTTTATTAGTTTTGAACCTACTACCCATCAATTTCATTTGGTGTCCCCTAGTTCTTGTATTATGGGAAAAGGTAAATAATTTTTCTATATTCACTTTCTCCACACCATTCATGATTTTATATACCTCTGTCATATCGCCCCTCAATCGCCTCTTTTCCAGACTGAAAAGTCCCAGTCTCTCTAGCCTCTCCCCATATGGGACCCGTTCCAAACCCCTAATCATCTTGGTCGCCCTTTTCTGAACCTTTTCTAATGCCAATATATCTTTTTTGAGGTGAGGAGACCACATCTGCACACAGTACTCAAGATGTGGGTGTACCATAGTTTTATATAGGGGAAGTATGATATCTTTTGTCTTATTATCGATCCCTTTTTTAATAATTCCTAACATCCTATTTGCTGTACTAACTGCCGCTGCACACTGCGTGGATGTCTTCAGAGAACTATCCACTATAACTCCAAGATCCCTTTCCTGATCTGTCGTAGCTAAATTTGACCCCATCATGTTGTAAGTGTAATTTGGGTTATTTTTTCCAATGTGCATTACCTTACACTTACCCACATTAAATTTCATTTGCCATTTTGCTGCCCAATCACTCAGTTTGCTGAGATCTTTTTGTAGTTCTTCACAATCCCTTTTGCTTTTGACTGTCCTGAACCACTTGGTGTCATCTGCAAACTTTGCCACCTCACTGCTTACCTCATTTTCTAGATCACTGATGAACAAGTTGAACAGGATCGGTCCCAGGACTGACCCCTGGGGAACACCACTAGTTACCCCCCGCATTGTGAAAATTTACCATTTATTCCAACCCTTTGTTTTCTGTCTTTTAACCAATTCCCGATCCATGACAGGATCTTTCCTCCTATCCCATGACCGCCTAATTTACATAAAAGCCTTTGGTGTGGGACCGTGTCAAAGGCTTTCTGGAAATCTAGGTATATTATGTCCACTGGGTGCCCCTTGTCTGCATGTTTATTAACCCCTTCAAAGAATTCTAATAGATTAGTTAGACACGACTTCCCTCTGCAGAACCCATGCTGACTTTTGCCCAACAATTCGTGCTCTTCTACATGCCTTGCAATTTTATTCTTTACTATTGTTTCTATTAATTTGCCTGGTACTGATGTTAGACTTATCGGTCTATAATTGCCAGGGTCTCCTCTGGTAAAGTCCAGCCATGTGGAGGTTTGTGTGGAAGATTGTGCCACACTCTCTCTAAGAAACTGAGGAACCACCTAATCAGCATACTGTACAACAAATAGAGCAACATCAAAAGAGAGCTCTCAAATCTGGAGACCCTCAAATGAACAATCTCTCACTGTAATCTGTGCAGTATGTTGATTTCAGTGGGTTTTTCACCTTCAGTCCTTTTGGTATGATGTCATTCTGTTTGCATTTGGAGAGGAAGATGTCTGTCTGTATCTGTGCAAGTTTTTCCATGAGGTTGATGGATTTTCACTCATTGCGCCTAAATGTAGTGCCTTGAATGGTGACAAGTATCAGAGAGGTAGCCGTGTTAGTCTGTAACTTCGAGAACAACAAGGTGCTGATGGGGCAGGCACCAGCACTGATTCAAGTACAGGGAGCGGTAATGGTGCCGTCTGTGCCTCCTGTGGCAGGGTTTTCAGGCCAACTGGTGCCTGTGCCAGCTCTGCCTCCAGTTTGCCCACAATTTCCATGGGGAGCCAAGTTCCTGAACAGGTCACTACTGCCCTTCCCTTCCAAATGGAAGTGCAAGGGCTATCATCATCTTCCTCCCTGGATGAGGCAGTGGTGGGCTCATCAACCTCACCTCTGAAACCATCCCCCCCACTCATGTATCTGATAAAGCAGGTCTTTGCCCACGAAAGCTTCTGCTCCAAAACATCTGTTAGTCTATAAGGTGCCACAAAACTGGAGACAGAGCTGGCACAGGCACCGGTTGGCCCAAAAACCCCGCCACAGACGGCGCCGTTACTGCTCCCTGCGCTTGAGTCAGTGCTGGTGCCTGCCCCATCAGCACTGCAGGTACAATTACAGATGGAGCTGGCACCGAAGGGGTCCAGTCCTGCTGTGATGGTGCCGATGTCCATGCTGATGAGGTGGAAGCAGGCGGCTTCATGATGACCACCGCTCCCTGTATTTGTTCCGGTGGTGGGGAGCCCTGTGACCGCCAGTGCTGAGTGCAATATCAGCAGGGCCCCCAGCACCAGTAAGTCACTCCAACAGCCTGGCCCTACACCTTCTGAAATGCCCACGGGGTCCAGAAGGGCCACTGCTAAGTTGCCTGCAAAGCCAGTGGCCAACCCATACTGTCCGAGCGATCACTGTGGTGGCTGCGATGGCTATGGTATGACCCTCTTAAGTTCCCACTCCATTTGCTTGAGTAGGAGTCTGACTCTGCTGCCAATTCAGAAGCAGATGACCATGCCGGGGCCATCAGAGTCAGTGCTGATGTCATGTGCACCAAGGACAGTGCTGGTGCCAAACTATAGGGCACCTGAAACTGGCCGAGTCTGTTGGGTCAGCACCAGAGCGCTTGGCACCAAATATGGTGTCAGTACCAGAGTTGACATGAGGGCGGGGTTGGTGCTGGTATCATGTCCATGTGCCCTGCGCACACTGTTTCAGTTGTGCAGTGCCTGTCCTCCATAGACAGAGAAGGACCTGGCATCATCATCTGTAGAAGTCTTTGTGCTGCTCGAAATGCCTCCGCTGCTGAGGGCAAGTCTAGTGCCTGCGGGCTCCCGCTCTGCACCGGCTTCAGTGGACGCACCTCCTGGCCTTCAGCAGTGTGAGCCAGAGCCTTGGACTGGAGGCTGCCCGGCTTCTTCAGTGAGCAATGCTTCTTGTGCCTTCTCCTCTTCATCAGCACTGGGGATTGACTCCTATGGTGCTGAGAAAGCGATGGTGCCTGTAACTTCTCTCAGTGCTGGGAGTCCTTAGGTGGCACTGTGGTTGATAGGGACTCTTGAGGCTTAAAAGCTGCCTCCATTAAGAGGACTTTAAGGCATTGGGGCCTATCTTTTAAAGTTCTGGGCTTAAAGGCCTTACAAATCGGACAGCGATCAAGCAAGTGTCCTTCCCCCAAACAAATCAAACAGGCTGAATGGGGGTCACTTTTGGGCATGTGTTTGCTGCATTTTGAACAAGTCTTAACGCCTGGCGAGCCAGGCAGTCCCCAGCGCTGGGGGGGATGGAAAGCCCCACCTAGGATATCAGTTAAAACACTAAGACTAACTATCAAGCACTAAAACTATTTACACTTCTGCAAGAGCTATTTACATTACAATAAGCTACTAGCTAAAGATTTGAGCAGAGAAAGCAAGAGCTCCAAGACCGGCAGCGCAGTGAGAAGGAAATCTGTGTGGGTGGGGCGGTGCATATATCAGTCACCATATCAGCGCCATGCCAGGGGGTGCTGCACTGACCCTGTGGGCTACCGGCTAGGGTAAAAAGCTTCTGGTGACTGGGCGTGTACCCGTGCGCACACAGTTTGGAATGGATGTGAGTAATTGATCTAAGAACTCTTTGTGATTCAATTCCATCATATACAGGGAAAATGGAAAGATCAAGAAGACAGGCCTGTACCAATAAACATGTACTTACAGTAGCAGTTCCTTGCTGCGTTGCCTGAGCCGCAAACCTTGCCACATGGTTTATAATAGGAGAGAAATTTGTTGGCCCGTAGAGTCGGATCTGAGGCAGAGCCTGGCGATAAGCATCCACAATTCCTTGGACTCCTACGCAAGATGATGATCTGAATTACTAGAATATCCTTCACATTTAACTGTCTCAGTAATTGTTTTATGAGCGTTATCCTTCTGGCCTGTTACAACAATGTCACCTTTACGGTGTATAGTAAAAGCTGTGTTATCAGACACTTGGATAACCAGCAAGTTCAGTTAATCGATATTTGCTGGGGCACATCTGATTATCCAGCAACTCCATACCCCAGGGATGACAGATAATAAAGCTTGTACTGTACACAGAAAACCCTAATGGAGACCCTGGCAATGCAATAGGTAACCATGTTCACTATGGGAAGGAACACTTGGATTCACATAGGAAGCTCGCAGATTTTCAATTCTCTATTGGTCCCAAACAAGGGAGAATCTCTGAAGTTTTAGATTTAATGAACATGTGGTAGGTATCGAATAAAGAAGGAATGAAACAGTCCTTCCTCCAACAGCTTTATAATCCAACTCAAATGAAAGAGCAATTACAAAGATTTTAGACAAGCTACTGTTTGACACGGCTTTTGAGAGCAAAAGAAAAACATCAGTACTTTTAAAAGCTGCACTGGCAAATGGGTGAACACAGTGAATATTTGAGTAATACTTCAGATTCAGACATATCATCTACAAACTAAGACCTCTATTGCCAGAAAGAACAGAGGGTTTTTCCGCTTCTGATTTTTGTGGGACTTAAAAAAAAACAAAAAAACAAAAAACGCAATTTAAACCAGGAGTTCCTAATTCAGAAACATTAAGATAAAAGAGGCATGCTTACCCTGACAATATGGGTTGTTGGAGTTAAAGTTCAAGGCAAACTCATGAGAAACCTGGAAAAGAGAAAAGTCACATGCATTTAGCTGAACACTGAGGTGGTACACAACAAGTGCTGGCAGAATTCTGGGAAACCTACCTGCCAATTTGGAGGAACCTGAGCTCCAAACCCAAATGCAGGAAACAGCTTATCTCTGTAGGAGAAAGAGATACAGTACAAAAACTGAAAAACTGGGATTTGTAATACATGTTGAACCACTCTCATCCGGCACCTTCGGGACCTGACCTTTGTGGGATGAGAGTATTTGCCAGACAACAGAAGGTCAATATTTTCTAGCACTTTACCAACACTACTACTGCTTACTGGGCTCTTAGAAGACATTTGGGGTAAATTACAGCTAAATAAAAAACACAGAACACTGAAAGCCAGGACTGGTGGCTGTAAACAAAATTGATAGGACCATGGGAAACTTGGTCACACCCATGGTAAGTTGTTGTCCGGCTAATTAAAATCATGCCTGTTTTCAGAGGTTGCCAGATGGAGTTCTGAATTAGAGAGGTTCAATATGTATCTTATTTTCCACCCTCCTTTTGCCTCCCCTTATCACTGCTTCAAATTGATGGAAAGCGAATGCTGCATAGGACCCAATTCCGCTCCCAACAAAAGCAGCAGCAGGTTATGCAGGTACTATGAAAGTACACTGCTGGGGCTCAGTGCAGCCAAGCTTCCTTTGGCACTGAAAAGAGGAGCTCAAATCCCTGTTCAGCAGAAGACCAAAACCCTCACTGAGCAGTTTCTGCACATCAGACAAGCCTACAACTTAACAGCAAAGACCTTGCAGAACAGGCCTGCAGTTATCGAGAGAGCTGAGTGCAGACACTTATCCAGAGATAGTTGCTCCTCACCTTCATGAGCAGCAAGTGAGTCCCAAGTTTAAAAGAGAGAAAGCTGCATACCCCATGTCATTTTCTAAGTGCTACTGAGCTGCACAGTATAAAGTAATGTAAGTGTGAAGCAAAACCAGACAGTACAGGCAGATTAGCATAGACACATGATAATCTAGGCTGCATAAAAAGAGCAAAAAATTTCAAGCAGCAAATCCTGCATCAAGTCCAAACACTTTCACTTCCCAGCTTACAGATCTCATGAGATAGCCACCACACCCCTTGGTACTGGTTAATTGCACTCGCAGTTATGCACTTGCACCACATTTCTAGCTTGAATTTGTCTATCTTTAATTTGGTAGAAGTTCAAGTTCTCCCCATCTAGGTACTTAGATCACTCAGATCATATCTTAACCTTATGCTTCATAAAAGCAATCAACTGAGCTCCTTTAGTCTCTTATACTGCAACGTGAGCTTTTCCATCACAACAACATTCTTGGGGCTCTTCTCTGAACCCACCCTAATTTTCCAACACCCCTTTTGAAGAGCAGGCAACAGAACTGGACACAATCCTTATAGAGGTCTAGCCATCAGCTCAAGCTCAATATGGCTAAAACAAAGCTCTTGATTCTCCTAACTAAGCTCCCCCTTCTACCTCCTTTCCTCAATGACCATGGCCACCTCTGTCATCTCTTATCATTCAGGCCCACAAACAGGGTGCAACCTCCTTCACCTCCAGCCTCTCTCATTCAGGCTGTTTACACCCTGAACATTTTTTGCTGCATAACATCATTAAGATATGGCCTCTCATGTCCATCCATGCAGTAAAAATTCTCCTCAAACCTCACCACAGCTCACGTTTCAGTTACTGCAACATCCTTCTTTATGGCCTGGACAAATGCTACCTTGCCCCACTGACATCCATTCAGAATGCTGCTGCAAAGCCCACTGTACTAACCCACTGCTTTCATACATTTCACCTCTGTTTGTGTCCCTCCACTGCTTCCCTCTCTCTGTCTACTGTATCAGATGCAAGCTAGTTGCCTGAGCTTTCAAGGCCTTCCACAGCTTATCTCCACCCTAACTACCACCTCTAATTTAGTAATGAAAGGTCACACTTCTGTGGCAAGAGGCACATTTCTGGAGTCACAATGTGATACACAATAATGGCACACAATTAGATGATCTAGTAGCCCAGTGATCACATATACTCAGGAACTGTGGAAGAAGAATGAATTCAGCCTTGAACAGTCATGGCATTTGGGCTTGAAATGCATTACCAGTAACAGAAGATTAACTACTGAAGAAGTGGGCCCTACCCACCAAAACTCATGATCTAATAAATCTGTTAGTCTCTAAGGTGCTACAGGACTGCTTGTTATTTGTGAAGCTGCAGACTAATGTGGCTATCCCTCAGACTATTTACATTTGACAACAGCATTACAGATTAACCCATCACCTGAGACCGCCAACACTTAGTATTTCACATTTTTCAGAAGCCCATGGATGAATCAAACAAAGGTTTCCCAGATGATGTAAATTCTATGTAAAGCCAGGGAAGAAAACACACTGTGTTCACTCCTGCTTCTCCACCCCAAAAGGATACCTGAAAACAACTGGAAACAGAAGAACTGTAACTGACAGCGGAGGGAAAGACAGCAGGAGCCAGGCCAAGAGACCCCTGGTCTGTGAAGACCTTAATCTTAAACAATAACTAAGGTGGGAAGTTATTTTTATAAGCAGTTCTTAGTGAATCTAGCTTAGTTTGTGTGCTCTGTATTATCATTTTAGTAATCTGCAAAAACAAGAAGTCCTGTGGCACCTTACAGACTAACAGACATTTTGGCATCTGAGGAAGTGGGTCTTTGACCACAAAAGTTTATGCTCCAAAATGTTAGTCTGTAAGTTGCCATGGGACTGCTTGTTATTTTGCAGATACGGACTAACATGGCTACCCCTCTGATACTTAATCTGCTTTGTTCTGTTTGGTACCTCTTTGACCACTTAATATACACCTCTTCATAGAGAAAAAACTTATTTCTGGTTTGTAACAGAAACCAGTTTATGCAAAATCTGACTGGAGGAGGAGCAAGAGGCTGTGCATACTCTCTTTCACTCTGTGGAAGGTAGCAAAATTCATTTAACTTTTGGGTTTGTACCCCAAAATGACAAGTGACATCTGGGTACTGGAGTAAATCCATTAGCTGATGGATACATTCGCTCCCAAAGCTAATCTCAGTGTCTGTATCTGCAGACAATTGTGGCCTGGCCAATGAGTTTTGTTAGAGGTGACCGAGAACCCGGCTCAGCAAGACCAGATCAAAAGGGGCTCAGGCTGGCGGAGAAGAAAGGCTCAGTGGTGTGTAAGCACCTCAGATGACATCCCAAGGGTCCTGACCCAGCACAGTGGTGTAGTCAAGCAGCATAGCGTGTACGGCTTGTTGCCCTGAAATGTGGGTAGTGGTTTTAAGTTAATTTTGAGTGTGGTGGCTGGCAAAGAGGTTATTGGTTTGTTCTTTGCTACTTGCTTGTTTTGGTTGAGAGAAATAAGAACAAGAAAAATTGCAAGATGGGTGAAAACAGTGAAACCATTGCAGAATTGGAACTCTGCAGATTGCAGGAAGTGGAAAATGAGAAGTAACACAAAAAGTATACGGAATTATTTGAAACAGAATATGCCTGGTAAGAAGCAGAAAATTCCAGGAGAGAATCTGCCTATGAGAGTTCCATTGAAGCCTAGAGACAAGCCCTGGAATTGAAACAGAAGGAAACAGAAATCCAGGAATTAGCTTTGGAACTGACACACAAAGAAAAAGTGTGAATTGGCTATAATGGAGTGGAAGGGACAGAATCCCACAGCAGGCAGCTCTACGTCTCCAAAAATCCACAAGTGGGAGCGGTTGGGGCCAAAATATGGCAAATATGGCAATCCTGATGAATATTTCATCATCTCTGAGGACCTGTGCATGCTCCATGCCATTTCTAAGAGACAGAAGATGATTACTTTGTTTATAAAGTTGACTGGGAGACCTCTGAACATAGTCAATAAGATACCTATTGGTGATGTTTCACCAGGGGTCAGCAACCTTTCCAAGGCAGGGTGCCAAATTTTACCTTTTGAACTCTGTGTACTGTTCAAGTGCTTGTGATACTTTTTAAAGCCTCTAACAATCTTTCTTATAAGAACTTCATTAATAAATAAAAATGCAGAGCTTTACTGTTTAGGTGGTGGTTGGGAATATTAGCTGGTCTTTTGTTACTCCATAGTTGGCGTGGCTTAGAGCAATCTCCCAGCTGCCCGGGGGAGAAGGGACGGGGCTGAGCTTCCACCTCATATGCCAATAAAAATCGGCTCGCGTGCCACACTTGGCACCTGTGCTGTGGGTTGCTGACCCATGCTTCAAACTATGGTAAATTTAAGGAATTGGTTAAAACTGTTTAATCTGATACCTGAAACTTAGACAGTAAAATTTAGAAATCTTGGGACAAGGCTGTAGAACCTAGCTCAGCAAGACCAGGTTACAGAAGGCCCAGGCTAAGAGAGAAAGGGGAATCAGTGGTGTCTGAGCAACTCGGGTGACATCCCACAGGTCACAACCCATCTCAGAATCTCTTACATACGTGTCATAATCCTGGACCACATTTCCCACACTCCAGATGGCAGTCAGATATTCATTTATCCCATTTGGACTGATGTAGTGAAGAGACTCTGGTGACTTTGGGTCTCCATTGGAGCCAGTGAAATCTATACCCACCTAATTAAGAAGAGGAGGACAGCAGGTCATTGAAGTGTTGTTAACATTCTAAGTAAGTGAAAGAAAGAAAATGCTTGTATCCAGAAACAGAAGGTCACAGCTGGCCCAAAACTTGTGCATATGCAGCCTGATGACAAATTTCCCCAGCACCCAAGAAGAGCATGACTCCAGGACTTCCCAGGAGCCCTAGGTGAGCACTGGCACCTGTGACATAGTCCCAAGGCACACATCAGTATTGGCACCCTACTCCTAGGGGAATGGATAGGCACCAGCTTGTTTAATGATAGTCTAAAAATAAACGACCTAAGAAGAGATTGTAAGATGCTCCCTGTCAGCAGAGTTAGTGTGAGGGGCAGGGCAATGCTAATTACTATCAGCCAGAGAAAGTACTTTGTTCTGTTTTTTACTACCCTGATCAGTTCATAGAAAAAACAGCCTTTTTTTTTCTGTACCAACAACTGTACCAAACCTCCAAATTATTATGCCACCATTTACAGAAACATGAAGCAGGTGATCAACTCACTGTGAAGTTAATCTGGCAGCCTCCCATGATGTAATCCAGGAAGGAGTAGTCAGTTTCAATCTAAATGAACAAATACCCAGGGTTACATTCCCTCTTCTCCAGGGACAGAAAAGCTGGAAATCTACAGAACTGCTTACCTTGCAGGATTTTATCCTAATGATTCCAGAGTTTTTGTAGCTCTTTTTCTTTTGTTTCTTCCCAGGGTGAATGCATTCAAATTCTACCTGCCAGATGCAAGGCATGTAAGAGTCATGTTAGTGACATATACCCCTAAAAAAAGCAGTTGAGGAGTTTAAATCAGAGCAGTTCAAAGGGTGTAATTCAAGTCAGCCTTCCCCTTCAAAACATGTGAAATCAATGAGGTTTTTGAACACCTACATAATGAACAGATAAGATTTTAACCACTCTGCAACATGCTCACTTTTTCAACAACTTTATTTATTTCCCTAAATCTGACCATTTTAAAGTTTACTGCTCTGCAAAACTGGCCTCATTATGGTCAGGATTAAAGCTGGCTATGCACTGAGGACACTCCTGGCCTGTCTCCTGGAGTCTGCTCTGCTGGAGAGAACAAGAGAGGGTAGCTACTAAGCTTCAGCCTGATTCTCCAGAGATACAGGAAAGGGGAGATGAGGAAACTATGGCACAGGAGCTCGACAAAAAGCACCAAAATATGTACAAGAGGAGGACAGGCAAAGGACCCAGGAGTCTCAGACTGGGTGCTCTAGGTACAAAATGCATTTACTTTCTGGGATGCATGTCTATCACATTAGAGCACAAATAAAATTACTTTTGAAAGTGGAACAGAACTCTACACTAGCACTATCCAACAATCTCTTGCAAACCCTTTGCAGTGAGTTATGGCCCCCTCTGCTAAATAAATGGGGAAAAAAGAAATAGCTCACCAGAGAGCTGCCACCTGCTTTCTGCAGCTGAGACAGGTTAGTTTCAAAACTGCCTATCAGGTCATGTGACCCATCACTATCATAATCTGTACAATGTACCTGAAAGGAAAGAAATAGCAGGCAATGGACAAAGGTATTATATCAAGGAGAATTACAACTGCTCACCACATCTTTCGCTTCTTGCAGTTTTGCAGTGGTGCAAGTAAACTCCCCTATCAAATCAGAACTGGTGCTGTCATCCATATCACTAACTGAAACCTGACAGTAAAAGACACACTCAAAGTGAATCCTGGTTAGACACACATACTGCTACTTATCAGTTTGGCAAGTTAAATGTAATTCACATTTATAGTCAAAGTTTTGTTTTAACCAGAATCTCTCCTCAGCTAAGCTGATTCACTCTGCTGGACTACAGAATACTGTTTACTTTTATGTAGGCACAAAGACAAACATGATTTTATTCTGCAGCAGGTACTCAACTGGAATATGAGAAGTGTGTTAAGATACAGCAAAATCAGTCTCAGTGGGCTTGGTCATCGACCCTGGTACTCTATGCTATCATGTGGAGTAAGTGACATCAGCATGAGCCTGAAGAGCCCTGATGTACACTAGGTAAGACAGTTGATTCTGATAAGTCAATTCTAGCTACACTAATGGCGTAGCTAGAATAGCATATCTGAAATTGACTTTCTACCGTAGTGTAGATGTAGCCTACGTGCTCAAGGAGTTAGAATCTAGACTCCCCCAAATAAACCCTTTTCAAGCAACAGCCTCTGCCCAATCTGACAAAAGAGAAAGGGTCCGTTCATTTACTGGATGAGACCAAAGATAGCACTGAGATTTGAACTGTACTATTGCCTTCCTCAGAACCATCAGTTTGGTTCTGCATTGAATAAGCCTCTCACCTAAGTTTCAGAGATGGACTGAAAGCCTGAAAAATCTGTCTGTTGATGACTTGTTAGGAAAGAATGTGGGAAACTACAGTTTTGCATTTCTTGACCTATTTTAAATGTGATACATGATATTGCATTAGCATAAGGTTTGCATTTAATAAGTGATCTTTTATTTGCAATATTTAAATTTAAAACTAGTTGCTAGCTAAGAAAAGAGTGAATAGCTTGATAATCACGTAGTTAATAACAACCCAAGGATGGTGACTTTCAATTGCAAAAGAAAAAGAGAACACAATCACTTAAGCATTTCCAAAACCTTACCTTTATTGGATTATTAAAGTCCCCTCCACAAAAGGTTTGCAAAGGAACACTAAACTTTTTCCAGGACGGATTTAAATTGTTCTTAATCACCTGCAAGGTAACAGATTAAATAAATAATCTGGTATGAGAGATGCCACATGCACATTGTTAAGAGCACTAACATTGTCAAAAATCAAGAGTTCTGCACATGCTAAAAGTCTACTGGAAGCAATTCTTGAGCTAGAGTATAGCATTCCAGACTACATTTACTCTACAGGGCCTATGCTGGCAGCAGTATGTTTCATGCTGTCCCCTACAACACACACAGTTTACAATGACATCAGGTGTTTTTGTGCGGGTATAGGAATACCATCTCCATGAACAATATTAGTTACGTGGATCAACACACACTTCTGTCACCACAGATGCATCTATACTGGGGGTTTTGCCAGCAGAGCTACATGGGTCAGAGATGGGGGGCAGAAGAGAGGGGAAGGGTCACACCCCTGAACAACACAGCTACACTGATGATAATATTAAGTATGGATGACACCTCAGGCTGTGAACTGCTCCAATTTTGCACGCTCAGGGCATGTCTACACAAGCACAGATGCAGCTACACAGCTGTAGCACAGATAACTTGCTACAGCAACAGAAAGGGTTTTTTCATTGCTATAATAAATCTACCCCCCTTACGAGGCAGTAGCTGCAGAAGGGGTAGATCAACCTAACCAGACTGCACTTGTCATGAGATTTTTCACAGCCATGAACAATGTAGCTAGGTTGGCCTAAGTAAATGGCGGCTTAGGCCTTGTTAATACCTGGATCAGAGATCCAGAAAAAACAAAAATACTGCAAAAAACAAGTGTGCCCATCTTAGCAGGTGCCACTCTTTTCTCTTAGTCAGTACTGAGCCATTGCTCCAACCATATTTGGGTGGGGAGGGGGGAGGGACTATCTTTTTTCAGATTCAACATTAAAAGGATCACAATATATGGCCATTAAGGAGTCTCTACTCCTGTTAAAGTGCCATAGGTATTAACTTTAGTATGTTGTGCAAAATCCACATGGATAATTACATTCTTATGAGTTTGTTTGGAAAATAGTTTGGACATCTTTGAAATTATACACACTCAATGAAGTGCACATTAGTATTAGTGGTGCAAGAATTCAGAAGACACTAAAATCACAGCACGACATGGTCTCCCTTTTCAGGCAACGATAGCAGAACTTAATGCCAGAAAAGCACACACATCAGTGTGGAAACCCTACCTCTGATCTGTAGACCAGCTGCCATTTTCCACCATTACTCTGCTTGTAAAACTCCAAAAATGGATCCGATTTACCCAAAAAATCCTGTGCACATAAAAAAAAAAAAGTCATCAACCCCCATGTTTTACCCAAATTATAAGACCGAGAAAGCAAGCTAGAAGTAATCATAATGCAACATGCTGACAGACATGTTTGACAACTGCTCTTTTTACACTTACAATTGTTCCCCCTTCTTCCACTTGTTGCAGTCTCAGAATTAGCCAGACTCAGACTGGATGCCTGATTTTCTGCAGACTCACCTTTCTTTATCACTGACAGAATCGGAGCTCTCCCTCCCTGATGGTCAGGTGTCTGATAGCCTGTCACCTTTGATTCAGTCCTCTGTCTAGACCTAAACATTCAGGCCACCTCCTCCTCTATAAGACTGCAACCATCTGCTCTTTCCTCTGCCCACCCAGCTAAGGCAAACCTTTAGGCTCCTCTGTGTCCTTTGCACTGCTGCTCAAGTCTATTTACAATACTGCTGTTACTTCCCCACCAGCAGTTGGAACAAACACAACATCCAGCTCTCCCATCCCCAAGTCTTCCCCTCTCCATGGCAAATATAATAAACATACTGCCATTACCGTTAAGGCCCTTTATAAAACAGACTCAGCTACCTATCTGCCCTATATCTTTACCCAAGCACTGAGATACTTTCTTCCAAGCTGTCCTTTACTCAAGAAGCAGCTTCCCAAATCCTGCAATAAAAAAAATCTGTAAACACTGCCCTATTCTCCTTTAGATGCCTCCTTCAGACTAACTCTGACTGTCAGGCCTACAGAATGTTGCCAGCCAATAACTGCAAAGTTGAGACTACTACTATTACTACTACAAAATAAAACAAAGTTCCCTGTAAGTACAATCTGGGCAGTCAGCTAGCCTACAGGGAAATTATCTTGTATTACTATTACTGCATCTCTTCAATCCCAACCACTTTTCCACTCCCCTGTTTTTAAGGGCAGTTGCAATAGTTAATAACAACACAAAAAGTTTGTTGCAGAGCTAATAAGGTTGTTATACACAGTGCATATGAGACACCCACAAAAGCAAGAAGCCACCTATCCTTTTCTCCACTCACAGGCTCATGCTTTTCTACTAACTTAGCAAGCTTACAGCTGCTCCGCCGTGGTACTGCTAAAGTTAGTTCTATTCTCCTGGGCTGAGGAGGCCACACCCTCCAGCCTTAGTGGGCATGCTTCAGCTGAAAACTAGCTATCAAAGGAACAAGCTCAGCTCATTCCAGGCTGACCTCTGGAGTGAAAGGATGCATGCTGTGAACTCCAGATCAGGAACTACAGAAAACCCAGACGGCCAAAGCCAGGGACACTGACACTCTGTAGGATGCCCAATGAGTGGCAGAGCTATTGGAAACCACACTGATCTAGAAGACCACAGACACCAGTGTATCAGCATCAGGAATGGGGTAGGAAACAACTCAAGCAGACTAGTTGTGGGACTGAGTGAGGTCAGCATGTTTCCGACGGACTCCCAGCTGACCCAGTGGCAAGCATTCTGGCCACCGACAGGGCCCTATTCTGGGATTTGGTGAAGCAGGGAGGGCCCAGAACCCTCCTTCTGGCCGCCACTCACTCTGGTGTGGCAGCCCTCTCAACCATGTAGCCCCATGGAAGGAGCAATTATACTGACTCAGGCCACGTAGTCCTAAAAGAAATGATCTTAATGATGCTAGCCATTGGGCCATGCAGCCTTAAGAGTGGGCGCCCCTACTGACTCTTCCCTCTAGGCAATATCATCAGCTGAGCCAGATGTCCATAGTGACACTGAACACCAGATGATACACTGGCCAACCAAGGAGCCATTTCTGGCCTTTGAGCCACACAATCTTGAGAGGGAGCAGCCATACTAACTTCACCATTAAACTGCACTATCCCAAGACAAAGGGTCATATGGAAAACAACTGCAGGGAATTACCCCACCCCAATACACTGTAGGTGACCCCAAACTTAACTCTGCCACTTTCTAGCAGTCCTTCTGTGCATAATTCTCTACCAAACTTCCCTTCTCCAAACACTTAGCAGTGGATGTGGTGGGCACAGAGGGAATAATGGAAGGCTGCCACACCCAACGGGACAGAAAGCAGAGAAGTTTGTGTGGCAGTGCACATTTTACAGTGCACCACTATAGCTATAGTTGCATAGACACAGCCATTTAAAAGGTCAACCTTTCCAAGTCCTTTAAAATTGACATGCCTAGGCAGATTTGCTGAAGTTTGGTGTGCCTCCTGGGAGTGGGGGTAGCATCAGTTATACGTGTTTGGGGTCATGTAATCAACAAGTTTCTAGTTTATATGCCCCCTGGAAAAACAAGTTTCCTTCTGCTGCCTTGTAAACTGAGGAGGTAAATGACTAGACTGTGGTCAGAAAACTACAGCCCTCACAGGCCACATTTGTCCCATTCAACTGTTTTAATCCAGCCCTCACATTCCTCCTAAGGAGCAGGTTCCAGGGCTTGTCCTGCTCTGGTAGCCCTTGTGAAGAATGGAGTCAGGAGCATGTCCTGCTCCACACAACTCCTGTAAGCAGCAGAAGCCTGTCCCTCCTCTATGTGTAAGGGTAGCTCGGGCACCACTCACTGCCTCCAATCCCAACTGCTGACTCATAGTTCCCATCCAACGGGAGCTTCCAAGTGGCTCATGAGTATGGGGAAGTGCATAAAGCCCTCTACCTTTCTTTATGTTTAACAGCTGGCAGAGAATGTGCTGCTGCTTTTGGGAGATGCTTTAGGTAAAGCACCATGTGGAGCCTGAATCCTTGACCACCTTCAATGCCCCAATACTCTGCCTGAGCCCACCTCCACCTTCAGTCCAGCCCAAAGCACCTCTTGCACCACAAATCCCCCAGCCCAAGCACAGCACCCTCAACCCCAGCTGGAGCGATCTCCCTCTCCACAACCCTAATCTTGTAAATACTGAATTGTTTGGCTGACCATACAATTTCCGTACCCTGATGTGGTTCTCAGGCCAAAGTTCATCCAATCCTGGACTAGATCAATCAGCGCTCCTCTGTCATCTTTGGACAGTAATGTAAATGGGTATCACGGTCCACCCTTTTATGAGGCAGTTGTCCAGGTATGGGAAGATAATTACCCCAAGATGTCGTAGGTGGGCAGTCACATCTGCCAGGGTTTTGGAGAACACCTTGGGTGCAGCTGAAACCCCAAATGGAAGGACCCACTATTGATAATGGTGGGACCTCAATGTGAAATATAGGAAGCATTTGTGCACTGAATGAATTCTGGTATGGAAAAAGATATCTTGCAGCTTGAGAGCCAAAATCCAGTCTTCTTTGTCCAGCGCCGGAAAAATGGTTGTGAGAGTCACCATCTTGAAACATCGCAGGAGGTGCTACACCTCTTGATCGACTGGACTGTGTAAGAAGAGTCCCTCAATAGGCAAAAGGTAGGGAGGTGGGGGGTAGAGGTGAATGGAATAGTATACACCCAGGGTCACTAATTCTAGGACCCACTTGTCCAAAGTAATGAGGGCCCAATGGTGGAAATAGTGGCAGAGGCAGCAGTGAAACTGTTGGCGACCAGACTGTGGGGCAGCCAGAACAGGAAGCTCTATCGGCTGCAGGCCAAACCCTCAAAACTGCTCTTTAGGCTGCGCAGGGTGGGACACCATGGACTGTTAGCGCTGTTGTCGATGAGGCTTGTGCTGCTGGGGCCTGCGCCTCTGTTGGCTTTTGTAATGCTGAGGCTGCTATAGGAACTGCTCCAGTGGTCTCTGGTAGGGAGAGTACTGGACCCGTTTGAATGAAGAGACGTACATCCCCCATATGCACAGTGGTGTACAAGAGTCTTTCATGGACTGGAAGACCTCATCAGTGTTTTCAGCAAATGAGTGACATCTGTCAAACATGAGGTCCTTCATCTTCTGTTGAAGGTCTTTAGGGACCCCCAAGGGTTGGAGCTACAAATTGTACCTCATGCACAGAGGACGTGACTCTAGGTGCTGTGTCCATCACATACATTGCACACTGGAGCGCTGTATGGGTGATAGTAACCCCCTCTTGGATGACACTCAGGAGAACTGGGCCCTACTGCTCTGCAGGGAAGGGACCAGCTCCTGGAGTTTGGAATAATGAGAACAGTAGTTCTAGCCTTTTACGGATGGGGACCCATTTTGACAATTCAGGAAGACTTGGTGACCCAAGGCAATTCAAAAAGGGGGTAGGGGGGAAAGCAGTGTCATAACTAGCTAATTTTGTGCCTGAGGCAAGAATATACAATTGTACCCCCTCATGTTTATATACTAATAGTTATTCCATAAGAAAGGGAAAATAAACTATAATAATGTTGTTTTATTAATGTATTATTTTATTATACTTAATCTGAGTTGTGGTGGGTAAGAGACTCATTCTCAAACCGCTCCCCTGGCTCCCAGCTTAAAAGCCACAGAGGCTGGAGGGGCTGTGGGGGAGTCACAAACAAAAAAATGAAAACTGAGAAATCAGCTACACAGAAGAGAAGTGGTGGCAGAAGGTGGGCAAAAATTACTGCCAGAGACTATTAAGTGGCTTGCCTGGGGTCACTATGAATATCAGAGACATGGAAGCAGTCTTTGTAATGTGTAAGAGAGGGGTGTCCACGTTTTTTGTTTTTTTTTTTACACTGGGGGGCCACATGGCAATTTTTTAAATGTTCTAGGGGCTGAAAACAAAATAGCCCCAAGCCACCATCACCACCCCACCCCCACCCCCATCTTTAAATCCCCTGCAGCCCCAAACTGCCCCCATCCTTAGGAGCCCTGCCCCCAGCAACCCCAAATTAAGCCCCTGTCTTAGCCTCCCCCCCAGCAGACCCAAACAGCCCCCAGGCTTAGACACCCCCCCAGCAGCCCAAAACAGCCCCCAGCCTTCGAAACTCCCTCCTCCCCAACTTTTTCTGCAGCCCTAAAAGGCCCCAGCCTTAGACACGCCCCCTCCTCCCACAGCCTCTTCACCCAGGGCTGCTAGGCTGGGCAGCTCCCCCAGCCCTCCTGCTCCCACAAGTAACAGTTGTTAAAACCAATTAACTCAAATGTTAAGCTTTCAGCACCTAGGCGTAACGTAACTGATCTCTCTAGTGATAGAGATAACTGCCGTCTCCAGCAGTTATCTCTATCAATAGACATCTGCCTCAGGCAGCAGTGTTAAATTGTGAATGGCTTCTTTACCAGCTACATGCAACTGGGAACTGCCCAGCTGGCGACCCTTAACAAACCTAATGGTGACCCATATTTAGGTCTCAACCCACAGGTTGGGAGTCCCTGAATTAGAATGACCGCAGTCAGCCAGCATGGCCACATAGCTGGCTGCCCAAAGGAGCAGGGTCCCTGATGAATAGACTTTATGTCAAACAACATTCCACTTCTCACTGGACTTCTCCGAAAGGGTAGAGCAGAATGATTTAGATTTATTGGAGACCACGTCCACCACAAGAGTTGGGCTGTGGAGTGGTGAACAAGAAGTCTGAATCCTTGAAGGCAACAAAATATTTGTCAGCCCTCTTGTTTCATGGAAGAGATGGATGCTGGCATCTGCCAGATCAGATTTGTGGGATACATAATGGCCTCATCCATGGGCAGCACGATTCTTGAGAAAGTGGCTGGCTGAAGAGTGTGGAGAAGACTGCATTGTTTGATCTGCAACTCCTGCAGGTCTTTCTCCTGGGCCAATACCACTCATTTGAAAAGCTCTTGAAAGGTCCGGACGTCATCTGTTGGGGTAGGCGACACACTTCATCATCGGGGGATGAAGAGCGGTGGCCGGGGAAACCCCTCCTTGCTGTTGGAAAAGGAGTTCTGTCTCTGACCATTGTGACAGGGGGACATGTTGCCAACATCATGGGTTGTGGCGAGACAGGACATGGTCAAAGGTGCCCATGGAGGATTTGACCGATGTAACCTTGACTCCCAAGGGGACCAGTGTGAAGCAGGTTCCTGGGAGTATGTGGTACGGGTAGTGGTGTGCGAATGGTAAAGGTGGTGATGATAGGTGGGCCAATATAGGTGGCATATCCTCCCAGTTAGAGTGTGTGGGCCCTGTGGCACGCAGTCTGGCACCCCAGCCGTGGGAGAACCCCAAACACCAGAATGAACGTGGGAATGGAGGCATTGCAGATGATACCAAGCTGGGAGGGGTTGCAACTTCTTTGGAGGATAGGGTCATAATTCAAAAGGATCTGGATAAACTGGAGAAATGGGCTCAAGTAAACAGGATGAAGTTTAATAAGGACAAATGCAAAGTGCTCCACTTAGGAAGAAACAATCAGTGTCACACATACAGAATGGGAAAGGACTGCCTAGGAATGAGTACAGCAGAAAAGGATCTAGGGGTTATAGTGGACCACAAGCTAAATATGAGTCAACAGTGTGATGCTGTTGCGAAAAAGGCAAACATGATTCTAGGATGCATTAACAGGTGTGTCGTGAACAAGACACGAGAAGTCATTCTCCCGCTCTACTTTGTGCTGGTTAGGCCTCAGCTGGAGTATTGTGTCCAGTTCTGGGCACTGCAGTTCAGGAAGGATGTGGAGAAATTGGAGAGGGTCCAGAGGAGAGCAACGAGAATGATCAAAGGTCTAGAGAACATGACCTATGAAGAAAGGCTGAAAGAACTGGGCTTGTTTAGTTTGGAAAAGAGAAGATTGAGGGGGGACATGATAGCAGTTTTCAGGTATTTAAAAGGGTATCATAAGGCAGAGGGAGGGAACTTGTTCTTCCTTGCCTCTGAGGATAGAGCAAGAGGCAATGGACTGAAATTGCAGCAGGGGAGGTTCAGGTTGGACATTAGGAAAAAGTTCCTAACTGTCAGGGTGATCAAACACTGGAACGAATTGCCAAGGGAGGTGGTAGAATCTCCATCACTGGAGCTATTTAAGAAGAGGTTAGACAGATGGCTTTCAGGGATGGTCTAGAAAATGCTTGGTCCTGCCATGAGGGCAGGGGGCTGGACTCGATGGCCTCTCGAGGTCCCTTCCAGTCCTACTCTTCTATGATTCTATGACTAGCCAACACCCAGAGTGGAGTGCCCATGGGGACACTACTCGAAGAAGAGCTTTTCTTTAAAAAAAAGTTTACACAAAAAATTCCAAGGGAATAAAAGTTAATAGAGGGCAGCTCAAACCAATAGCCCACTACTTTTGAATGGAACCAAAAGGTTTTGATCCATTTTCAACTCTAGAATGCAACACTAAACACATACTGTTGCAGTGAGGTGGTTCCACAATACCAATTATGGAATAAAAAAAATGAGATAAAATTACATATTTTTCAACTTTCCATATTTGAATGGTCTTGTATGTCTTTAACACTAAACATGCAAAGTGCATACTCAGACTTCTCATTCAGTGCTCACAATGCGATATGGAGTCAGTCAGTCTCACCTCAACATAGGGATGAAAGGAGCAGTTTGGAAACACGAGAAGGAAGAAAGCTGATCAGTTTTTTGCCTGATGACGAGCAGTAGGTTATGCAGGGGAGGACACTAAAGTCTAGATCAGGGGTTTCATACTGAATTTGTCTTACGGCCAGTGCCAGTTCTCAAATCCTCCTAGTGGGCCAGTGGCTACCCTTTTGTGGCAAGGTTTGGCAACTTTCTATGTGACATTATGTTTGGAATGCAGTTAGCACCTTTCCTGTTCAAGCATTTAATATATGTCAGTAGGTTCGCTTTCACACTATCAAAACAAAAAGCAGTCACAAAAAGCACTTTAAAGACTAGCAAAATAATTTATTAGGTGAGCTTTCGTGGGACAGACTGTTCTGGTATGGCTATGGTCTGAAGAAGTGGGTCTGTACCACGAAAGCTCACCCAATAAATTATTTTGCTATTCTTAAAGTGCTACTTGACTGCTTTTTGTTTTGATAGCAGTTCCTGGATAGTATTCATGTGGAGACAGCTGAGGTAACTGTCCCAGTACACAGGACAGCTGATAAACCACTGGTGGAGGAGATAGATAGATCAGGGTGGACACTGGCAGCTTGCTACTTCTGGCAGTAGGCAGTGTTCCACCTCTGCTCAGAACCCTGCCACTGTGGTACTAGGAAACCGTTCCACTGTACTTGATACAGGAGACAAAGAATCGCCCCGTACAGCAGAGGAGAAGCCTCGTACCCCCAAGGCTGGGAAGTCTGCTGCCACCACTGTGAGGAGGAAACGTAGAGTAGTGGCGGTCGGGGACTCTCTTCTGAGGGGCACGGAGGTGCCCACCTGTCGCCCTGACATTTCATCTCGGGAGGTATGCTGCCTGCCTGGGGCCCATATCCAAGACGTTACGGAGGTGTCGTCGAGGATTATCAGGCCCTCTGACTACTATCCAAGGCTTCTCATCCATGTGGGCACTAATGATACTGTGAGGTATGATGCTGAGCAGGTCAAGAGTGACTTCAGGGCGCTGGGGGCATGGGTGAAGGAGTTTGGGGCGTAGGTGGTATTCTCTTCAATCCTGCCTGTCAGTGGTAGGGGCCCAGGCAGAGACAGGTGCATCCTAGAGGTGAATGCCTGGCTTCAAAGATGATGTCGCCAGGAAGGCTTTGGCTTCCTTGACCACGGGATGCTATTCCAGGAAGGACTGCTGGGCAGAGATGGTGTTCACCTTTCGAGGAGGGGAAAGACCGTATTTGGACACAGACTGGCTAACCTAATGAGGAGGGCTTTAAACTAGGTTCGACTGGGGCAGAGCAAAGCCCACAGGTAAGTAGAGAACATGGAAACCTGGGTGATGGGTCAGAAATGGGAGGCAGCATGGGCAACAATGTCAGAGTAAAAAGAGGGTCAGGGCAAAACAGGGAGGCAAGATCAAATTAATATCTTAGATGCCTATATACAAATGCAAGAAGTATGGGTAATAAGCAGGAAGAACTGAACGTGCTAAATAAATAAATATAACTATGACATTGTTGGCATCACAGAAACTTGGTGGGATAATACACGATTGGAATGTTGGTATTGAAGGGTACAGTCTGCTCTAGGAAGGATAGACAGGGAAGAAACAGGGGAGGTGTTGCCTTATATAGTAAAAATGTACACACTTGGACTGAGGTGGAGATGGATTGTGTTGAGAGAGTCTCTGGGTTAGACTAAGAGGGGTAAAAAACGAGGGTGATGTCCTGCTAGGCGTCTACTACAGGCCGCCTAGCCAGGTAGAAGAAGTGGATGAGGCTTTTTTTAAACAATAAACAAAGTTAAGCAGGGCCCCAGATTTGGTGGTGATGGGGGACTTCAACTATCTAGATATATGTTGGGAAACTAATACGGCAGGGCACAGACTATCCAGTAAATTCTTGGATTGCATTGGAGACAATTTTTTATTCCAAAAGGTTGAAAAAAAGTTACCTGGGGGAAGCTGTTTTAGATTTGATTTTAACAAATAGGAAGGAATTGGTAGAGAACTTGAAAGTGGAAGGCAGCTTGCGTGAAAATGATCATGAAATCATAGAGTTCACAATCCTAAGGAAGGGTAGAACAGAAAACAGCAAAATAGAGATAATGGATTTCAGGAGGGCAGATTCTGGTAAACTCAGAGAGCTGGTAGGTAAGGTCCCATGGGAAGCAAAACTGAGGGGAAAAACAGCTGAGGAGAGTTGGCAGTTTTTCAACGGGACATTATTAAGGGCCCAAAAGCAAGTTATCCCGCTGTGTAGAGAAGATAGAAAATATGGAAAAAGACCACCTTGGTTAAACCAGGAGATCTTGCATGATCTCAAAATAAAAAAGGAATTGTATAAAAAATGGAAACAAGGAAAAATTACAAAGGATGAATATAGGCAAACAACACAAGAACGTAGGAGAAAGATTAGAAAGGCTAAGGCACAAAATGAGCTCAAACTAGCTACAGGCATAAAGAGAAACAAGAAGGCTTTTTATTAGAAACAAGAGGAAGACCAGGGACAGGGTAGGGCCATTGCTCAGTGAGGAGGGAGAAACAGTAACAGGGAACTTGGAAATGGCAGAGATGCTTAATGACTTCTTTGTTAGTCTCCAGTGAGAAGTCTGATGAGGGAATGCCCAACATAGCAAATGCTAGTGGGAAAGGGGTAGGGTTAGAAGTTGAAATAAAAAAAGAACAAGTTAAAAATCACTTAGGAAAATTAGATGTCTGCAAGTCACCAGGGCCTGATGAAATGCATCCTAGAATACTCAAGGAGCTGATAGAGGAGGTATCTGAGCCTTTATCATCTTTGGAAAATCATGGGAGACAGGAGAGATTCCAGAAGACTGGAAAAGGGCAAATATAGTGCCCATCTAAAAAAAGGGGAATAAGAATAACCCAGGAAACTACAGGCCAGTCAGCTTAACTTCAGTGCCAGGAAAGATAATGGAGCAGGTAATTAAAGAAATCATTTGCAAGCACTTGGAAGGTGGTAAGGTAATAGGGAACAGCCAGCATGGATTTGTAAAGAACAAGTCATGTCAAACTAATCTGATAGCTTTCTTTGATAGGATAAGGAGCCTTGTGGATAGGGAAGAAGCGGTAGATGTGGTATACCTAGACTTTAGTAAAGTATTTGATACAGTCTCTCATGATATTCTTATCAAAAAACTAGGCAAATACAATTTAGATGAGGCTACTATAAGGTGGGTGCATAACTGGCTGGATAACCGCACCCAGAGAGTAGTTCTTAATGGTTCTCAATCCTGCTGGAAAAGTACAAAAAGTGGGGCTCCGCAGGGGTCTGTGTTAGGACCGGTTCTGTTCAATGTCTTCATCAACAATTTAGATATTGGCATAGAAAGTACGCTTATTAAGTTTGCAGATGATACCAAGCTGGGAGGGGTTGCAACTGCTTTGGAGGATAGGGTCATAATTCAAAAGGATCTGGATAAATTGGAGAAATGGTCTGAGGTAAACAGGATGAAGTTTAATAAGGACAAATGCAAAGTGCTCCACTTGGGAAGGAACAATCAGTTTCACACATACAGAATGGGGAGAGACTGTCTAGCAACGACTACAGCAGAAAGGGATCTAGGGATTATAGTGGACCACAAGCTAAATATGAGTCAACAGTGTGATGCTGTTGCAAAAAAAGCAAACATGATTCTGGGATGTATTAACAGGTGTGTTGTGAACAAGACATGAGAAGTCATTCTTCCGCTCTACTTTGCGCTGGTTAGGCCTCAGCTGGAGTACTGTGTCCAGTTCTGGGCACCGCAGTTCAAAAAAGATGTGGAGAAACTAGAGAGGGCCCAGAAAAGAGCGACAAGAATGATTAAAGGTCTAGAGGATGTGACCTATGAAAAAAGGTTGAAAGAATTGGGCTTGTTTAGTTTGGAAAAGAGAAGATTGAGGGGAGAGATGATAGCGGTTTTCAGGTATCTAAAAGGGAGTCATAAGGAGAAAGGCAAGAACTTGTTCTTCTTGGTCTCTGAGGGTAGGACAAGAGGCAACAGGCTTAAACTGCAGCAAGGAAGGTTTAGGTTGGACATTAGGAAAGAGTTCCTAACCGTCAGGGCGGTCAAACAGTGGAATAAATTGCCAAGGGAGGTTGTGCAATCTCCATCGCTGGAGATATTTAAGAACACGTTAGATAGATGTCTGTCAGGGATGGTTTAGATAGTACTTGGTCCTGCCATTGGGGTAGGGGGCTGGACTCGATGGCCTCTCGAGGTCCCTTCCAGTCCTCGTGTTTTATGATTCTATGATATAGACTAGCACGGCTCCCTCTCTGTTACTCTTTCACACTGTACTCCTCGCTGGGAAAAAAAGAATACGAACACACAAGTAGAAGTCAGTTCCACCTTAGTATAAGCCCGGAGTATAGCCATAAAAGCATGTGGAAATGTGTAAGAATCAATTACCTTTTTGTCCAAGTTCTGTGCTTCAATCTCTAGACTGACAACTCTTGTGTCCTTAATCTCTTCTGCTGAAATCTGTCACAAGAATTAAAAGACAAATGGGTTTTTAATAAAGTTTAGCAGATGCTCAGGAACGTCAAAGGAACTTTGCTCTTGTTTAACACACCCCCTTACCAGAAACACAAAATTTAACAGTGCAGAAAATTAGACATACTTTAAAATTAATTTACCAAAAAAATTGCAACTCTGTATACAGAGACCAACTCATTCATTCTTGTAGGGATATATACAAACCACTGTTACCGTAATGTTGCCTTTCCCAGCTGGCTTTCCTTTCTTCAACTCCAAAGGCCGAGTGAGTGTTTTACTGGACACGATCTAAAGCCAAATGAAGGCATATATAATTATGGAATTAGTCACAGAAAACTTGAGGAGTCCTGTGGCACCTTAAAAATGAAAAGATTTATTTGGGCATAAACTTTGATGGGCAATACCACCTTGGCACACTGTGAGCCGATGCCCAAGTGCCAGCTAAAGGTCTGGTGGGGCAAAGAGGGTGATGCCACACCAGCAGCTACGCTAAGCAGCCAGGGCAGGCTGGGTTCTTTGGTTTGTGTTTAGTTCGGGTACAGCAGCAAGAGGAAAATTACACTTAGAGAGGCTTTAACAAACAGTTACATTTTATTTATACAAAGATGGAAACAATGTAACTAAGACAAGTGATTAAAGTACAAGTTAGTAAGTGGTTTTTAAAGGGGAAAACACAATTTAACTTTAGAAAAGTTTTAGACAAACTAGCTAGCTTAAACTAATACAAGAATGTATATACAAGAAAGGCAAGTTGCAGGTGTGATTTTCACTCCTGACTCTTAGACCTGGTGGAACCAGAGTCTTTCCCTCAATTCCTATAGGAAAGAAGTGTAATACAGGTGTAATTCTTACCCCTGCCTCCTAGATCCAGTGTGACCCAGAATCTCTCTCTCAATCCCTCGGGAAGAAGTAGATACGAACCAGGCGTCCTCAGTCTCGGGAGTTAATTCCAGACCTGGCCAGCAGGTGTAGGTGATTGAAACTCAAAGGGGGGGGTGGTCTGCCAAGCCCCTTTATACCCCTTTTGTCACGTACGCTTCTTCGTGGTCTCAAGTGGCCAATTGGGAGGAATGTTTTGAACCCCAGGTTTCCAAGGGAAGGTGTAAGGCTCAATTTACACCTGTGAATTGTGGACAATTGGGCACCTTTGGAGGTGATGGGCGGGGTTCCCCGTTCTTCCTGGGGAAGTGATCAAGGTGTGTCAATTACCGAGATCAGACAGAAGGGCGGCCATTAGCTAGCCCATTCACTGTCTGTTTTTTGTGTATAGTAGTGAGGCTGGGCGAGACAGCACATCTGTGTTCCCAGGACATCAAAGGCTACCTGTCTCCCCTGCTTGTTTCTCTCTCTGTCTCTCCCAGTGGGGGGGGAAGAGGAAGAAAAGGCCAAGTGGGGGGTTCATGTCTGGCTACACACACACCTCACAAAGTGGGTTTTTGCCCCTGAAAGCCTATGCATTGTTTTTGTGGACACAGACTAACATGGCTACCCTTCTGATACAGAAAACATGGTAATTCTTCAAGAGTAAAATATTCAAAACCACCTAAATGACAAGTCCCATTTTCAAAAGCAACCGAAATTCTTAGGTGCCTAAGCATCACTAAAGCCAATGAGACTTATGCTCTTAAATCACTACTACTCTAATAGTCTCAGAGGGGTAGTCATGTTAGTTTGTAGCTTCACAAACAAGTAATATGTAGCACCCTAAAGACTAACAAATTATTAGGTCATACGCTTTCATGGCTAAGACCTACCTCCTCATCTGACCTGATAATTTGCTAGTCTGTAAGGTACTACAGGACTGCTCATTATTTGTTAAATTACTCTGGTGCTTTTGCAAATTTTACTTATCCTGAGGCGATACATTATAGAGCTACAGTATTCCAGCTCTGACTTCCAACAAAACATGAAATCTAATCCTTACACTCTTTTCATTTCTAATTTTTGCTTTGCAATGACACCTTGAAGCACAGATATTTCACTTTAAGGAGCCAAGAAATCCCAGGAATAGAAAGAGGCTGTTCAACATGCCAGGTCATATTTTAATATATTTGAGCCCTATCTTCCTACCACTAGGCTGAACAGCCAACCCATTGCTTCAGACATGAAGGTGTAGTTGGGGCTCCAATATGCATTCATTCAGTGCTGCAATCACCTTCCCTTCTCACACAAAGGCAATTTAACATGGGTAACTAGTGCTGCTAGAGTTCCTCTTGTTAGATTATGTTCCAGGAAGTTTGAAGGTCTCTCCATTTTAAGCGATTTATAACAAGCTGTCTCTATTTTCTGAGCTTGGGTTTTAAGAATTTTTGTTTCAGATTTGCACGTGATCAGAAATGTGTAATTTAATCAGAATGGAAAACATTTTTCCCCCTTTCTTCTAAAAGGGTCCTGTAAAGTATACCTTAAATAATGGTCTTTTGCCTTGGGGGCAGGGGTATTATTATAACACAAAGCCTCAACAGAATTGTTTGTTTGGGGTTTTCAGATTTTTGTACTTAAGAAAAATGAGACATGTATTGTCCCTGGTCTTGCTAGCTGTCATGTGGGGAAGGGGGAGTGTCACAGCACGTGTATGCTCTCACACACCAATAGCACAAGCAGGATGTTTGAGGGTTATTAAAGACTTTTTCTCTCCAAAGTGTTAATCATGAAAGCTAAATAGGTGTTTCAAATAGTTTTAAGCTGCTGGACTTAAAATCTCATCTCCTCTTCAGATGTAATCATTTCACTCACTCGCCACTCAGAACATTCTTTTCTAATTTTTAAAAATGCTGAAGACTATACTATAACAACTCCAGAAATTTAGGCACAAGCCTAGCTTCCCCAATACTCCCTTCTTGGGTTAGTTAATTTTAAACAAGTCCCTAAATGCAAAAATCGCTCTGTTCACAGAGAAACAAACAACTATTATCACAACTAAAATGTGCACTGAAATTCATGTACTGTACATATGAAAACATAACTAAGTACCTCAGGAAATATCTACACTTAAAACACCATAGATGTGCTGCTGTAATGGTTCAGTATAGACACCTATTACAGTGATGAGGGGTTCTCCTTTCAATGTAGGTAATCTCCCTCCCCACTGGGAGGTATCACCGTTCATTCAGGGTGTTAAATTGGTTTAACTATTTCAGATATCTATTCTTCATGCCTGAGAAACATAGCCACACCAATACAGTAGTGCCTCAATTTACGCGAGGGCTGTGTTCCCATGCATCCTCACATAAATCAAATATAGCATAAGTTGGGGGCAACTTTCTTCCTTTGCAGAAGGCACATTCTGCAGCCAGGGAAGCAACAGGAGCACCTGGAGCTACTTTTGCAAGTTAAGTCCTGGGGTTGGTGGGGGCAGTCGGGGAGGGTTAAGACTCGGGTGGGTGGCCCCAGCTGAACTAGGGCAGGGGTCTGAGCTACAGCCTCGCAGGGGTGGTGAGTCAGGATGCGGGGGGTTAAGCCCGAGCTGAGCACCAGGGTGGTGAGCTAGAGCCATGCTTGAGTGGTGAGCTGGCCGGGGGTTTGAACCGGGGGCTTGAACCTGAGCCAGAGCCATGCACGGGGGGTTTGAACTGGGTTGGGGGGAAAGGGGGGAGAGGTTGAGCTGGAGCTGTGCATGGGGGGTCTTGAGTTAGAGCCATGCCTGGGTGGTGAGCCAGCAGGGGGTTTAGCCAGAGCCGCGCATGAGGGGTGGTGAGCTGGAGTCTGAGCCAGGTGTGGAAGTCTGGGGTGAGCTAAAGCTGCATGCGGGTGATGAGCAGGGCTGGAGGTGGGAGGGTTGAACCAGGGCTGTGCAGGGACGGGGACGGGGAGTGGGATTTTGTGCTGCGCTTACATTAATACTAGTTAAGTGCATCTCAAAATTGTTCATTTTGAGGGTTCACCGTATACAGGCCTGCCCAATGAAGAGAAACAAGGGTGCAAAGAGGAGAGCTGCCCTGGGGCCCAGCAACACAAAAGGGCCCAGAGCTCCTGACCATCACTGCTACCACAGCAGCCAGAACCCAGGGCCCTTTAAATTGCTGTCAGAGCACTGTAGTGAAGCATGTGGCTCTTAGGGCTGCCTAGGTAGGCATGAGCCCAGACAACACACTCCAGGCACTGCTGAGAGCTGGGGAAACGGGGGTGTGCCACAGTCCAGTCGGTGCGAGAGATAGCTGCCCCAGCCCCACTCCATCTGCCTGACGCCATGTGCCTTTCAGGACAGGCCCACTTGCACTTCCCCAGGGGCCCAGTGAGGCTGTCAGCCTCACTGCCAATGTAACTTTGCAGCGTAGACCAGCCTTAAGAAAGAGATACTTCACTGAGGGCTAACTTCACAATAAGCTCTCCCTTGCCCACTCAAGTTATTTAAGCAAGTTCTACAGGGTGAGAAGCAGCAAGCAGCCATCTGGAAGAGGGTGGCATGACAGAGCAGAGCATGACCCATGTCACACCCCTTGTAATTCACTGGCTCACATAGGTCAGGGAATGGGGTGGGAAGGAGTGGAGCGGAGATGGGGCCTTGACCTGGGACTTTTCAATTTCAAAGAACACATATGGGACAGTTACAAGCAACTGATACAAAGGATTCAGAACAGTACGGCTCTCTCACCTGCCTGTAGGGACAGCTGGTCAACTAAGATGTCAGAGCAGGCACCAGAATGGCACCAAAATTGCTGTGGTCTCTTGGGCATGTTATAGTTACTGGAAAATCGACCTACCTGAAGATCTGCATGCTAGCAGACAATCTTCCAGCGTTTGATTTAGCATGCCTAGTAGGGCCACACTAAATCAAATGATCAGGGTATGACCATTGACTCACTCTCTGCTGTTATGAAGAATAAGGAAGTCGATGGCAGAGGTCGACCTTACACAGTGGGGATGGCAGCAAAAACTGATTTAAGGTACGTCAACTCCAGCTACGAAATTCTTGTAGCTGGAGTTGTGCATCTTAAATCAATTTTTTCCCCTAGTGTGGACCTGGCCTATGTTGTAAGCAAGGTAGATTGATTTAAATCACAGATTTTTAAAATTAAAAAAATCCAATTAAATAAAAGTCAGAATTGATTTTTTTTAAGAAGTATGAACCTTTATCCACTTTACTTGCGTAAAGATCCTGCACCCAGCCAACAGAGACAGCGTGGAAGATCCTGATGGTACTTTAAGGGAACAATATATATGCCAAATCCATCTGGGGTTAATGCTGACAAAAGTCCATCTATGCTATGGATGCTATACTGGTATAGCAAAGTCAGCATAGCAATGCAAGCACAAAACAGTGTAGACATAGTCTACCTGGATGGAAGATGGTTTAGGGGACCAGTGTATGATTACCACCTTTCCAAACCACAGTTGCTATGCTGACAAAAAGTATTCCTGTCAAATCAGCTGGATCTGTGCAGGAGGTTAGGTCACCATAGCTTCTTCACACCCCAGAACAACATAGGTACATCAAACTAACTTAACCATAGATAGATAGATGACTGCAGCAAAGCCTGCCTTAAGAGCAGATATCTACTCAGTACCATTCTAAATGAAGTGAAAGAAAATGTATTTCAGAGGGCATTCATTTAAAATACATGTGCTGAGAGAACACTATGCCATTTTAGACTTAAGTTACTGGAACACACTCCTTTTCTAAGGTCTGCCCCATTCTTAATTAAGGTGATACAGCTACCGCTGAAAAATGCATACCTTTAGCTACGTCTAGACGTGAAGCCAACTTCGAAGTAGCCTATTTCGATGTGGAGACATCGAAATAGGCTATTTCAACGAATAACGTCTACACGTCCTCCAGGGCTGGCAACATCGATGTTCAACATCGACGTTGTGCAGCACCACATCAAAATAGGCGCTGCGAGGGATCGTCTACACGCCAAAGTAGCACACATCGAAATAGGGGTGCCAGACACAGCTGCAGACAGGGTCACAGGGCAGACTAGCGCTTCTGGGGCAACAGCTAGCCACTCCCTTAAAGGCCCCCTCCCAGACACACTCAGCCTGCATAGCACGCGGTCTGAAGAGCCATAGGCACACAGACCCCGGGCGACGCAGGCATGGACCCCCAGCAGCAGCAGCCACCAGAGGTCCACCCAGCCGCCCCTACAGGAGCAGGGCTCGCCCTGCTCCATGCCATGTGGGAGGCAGCTGAGCACCTCCTTGCCACACCGGAGGAGCGGCCCACAGGGGAGCAGGACTCACCCCGCAACCCTGCAGCACCCCAACCCCCCCCGCCTCACTTGCTGCTGCCTGTGGAGCTACCCCACCAGCACCGACTGGTGGGAGCGGCTGGTGCTTGAGGAGTGGGACGACGACCGCTGGCTCAGGAACTTTAGGATGAGCCGACAGACATTTATGGAGCTGTGCCAGTGGCTCACCCCCGCACTCAGGCACCAGGACACCGCCATGTGGCGTGCCCTCCCAGTGGAGAAATGGGTCGCCATTGCTGTCTGGAAGCTGGCCACTCCAGACAGCTACCGATCCGTGGGACAGCAGTTTGGTGTCGGCAAGGCCACCGTCGGGGCTGTCCTCATGGAGGTAAGAGGACCCACGGGGGGAGGTGGGGGAGGCAGCCCTGGCAGGGCAGGGGGGCCCGGGCAGGGCAGGGCAGGGCCACGCACACCCTGCTCACCCCTCATTGGTGCTCTCCCATGTGCTTCCCCTGCAGGTCGTGCATGCCATGAACGCCATATGCTCCTCCACAGGCTCATGAGGCTGGGGGACCCAGATGCCACCATTGCGGGCTTTGCCACGCTGGGCTTCCCCAATTGCTTCGGGGCTCTGGATGGGACTCACATCCCCATCCGCGCCACGCAACACAGTGGAGGACGCTACATAAACCGCAAGGGCTACCACTCAGTGGTCCTCCAGGCCTTGGTGGACAGCTGGGGCCGTTTCCAGGACGTTTATGTGGGCTGGCCTGGCAGCACCCACGATGCCCGGGTTTTCCGGAACTCGGGCCTGTGCCGCCAGCGGGAGGTGGGGACCTACATCCCCCAGCGGGAGATCCCTGTGCGGGACACCACCATGCCCCTCTGCGTCATTGCAGATGTGGCATACTCCCTCCGGCCCTGGCTCATGCACCCGTACACAGGCCATCTCTCTGCCAGCCAGGAGCGCTTCAACCAGCGCCTGAACCATGCGCGCCAGGTGGTGGAGCGCTCATTTGGCCGCCTCAAAGGGCGCTGGAGATGTCTCCTCACCCGCCTGGATGCAGGCCCCACCAACATCCCTCAGATTGTGGGTGCGTGCAGCACCCTACACAATCTGGTGGAGAGCAAGGGGGAGGCCTTTTTTCAGGGCTGGGCTGTGGAGGCCAGCAGGGCCGACGTGCAGCCACCCGCTGCCCTCAGTCGCCAGGTGGGCCCTGAAGGGACCTGGGTCCAGGAGGCCCTGCGGGCCCACTTCGATGAGGCTGCGGGGTGAACTCTGCCAGGCCCCCCACTGCGCCCCCACCCTTCCTCCACAACACTCCCTGCCCCTACGCCCACACCACGGAGCACCCAACAGCACATCCTCCTCCCCCCCCGACTTTTCCTGGACAAATGAAAGCACGCACTTGTTTGTAAAATCAAACTGGTTTTCTTTTAACTGTTGTTTTAACTAATACCAAACTATATACAACAACTTCTAACTATTATAAGTGAATAATAAAAAAGTATGCATATATTTACAAAAAAACCAGGGATTGCAAGGAAGGGGAGAACTATTTACATTGGGGGGGGGGCAAACGGGCGGCACAAATAAATAAGTCCAAACTATACATGGGGGGGGGGGGGGGGGGCGCATGTCCTGGGCCCCACGCCCCTATAGTCTGGCACTGGGGGTGGGCGGCCGGGAGCCCTGCCTCGGCCGCAGCCCTGTCCGGGGCTGGCTGGGGGCCGGGCGGACCGGAAGATACATCCGGCAAGTCTCAGCTGGCCCCAGGTCTCCCTCATCGGTCCGGCCCTCAGTGGCGGGGCGGCAGCAGCTGGCGCGGCGACGAGCGGAGCAGCGGGTGCCACGGTGGGTGGAGCACTCAGGGCAGGCGCAGCAGTGGCTGGCGCGATATGGGGGGCCAGGTAGTCCACTAGGCAGTTGAACGTGTCCATGTAGGCCCGCCAGGCCAGCGCCCGCTCCTGGAGGTGGAGGCGGCGTTGCTCCACGACCTCCAGCTGCCGATGACAGACGGCCAGCAGCTGGGGGTCCGTCGCCATCGGGTGGTGGTGCTGGGTCCGCCGTCTTGCCTGCCATGGGGCTGGTCAGTCCTCCGCCGAGGGGCTGGCCTGGAGTGATGGCCCCGGCGGGGTTTCCGGGACCACTGAAGCCTCGCCGGCACTCTCCAGTACTTCCGATGGTGCAGCTGCGGAACACAGGAGAGGGGGAAGAAGAGTGGAGACAGGCGTTAGTGTGGGCCCTGAGCCCTGGCCCTTGTCCCCCCACCCCTGTTCTGGAGGTTCCCCATCCCCGTGAGATGCTGCTGTGATGGGGTTCACGGGTCCCCCTGCACTGCACCCCGTCCCCCGGCAGGAGTGACTCTCACTTCACTCAGCAGGGTCTGACAGGAGAGGTTTCTTAGGCCACAGATGCCCAGTTTCTCCCAGAAGTGACAGTACAGCAGTCAGAGACAGTCCTTCCAACCCGTCCTGGGGAGAAGACCCCAAGGGGTGCCCCTCTGGGGTGTAGCTTTCCCCCTCCTCAGTCTGCCTGCCTTACAGCTCTCCCTTCCCCTAGCCTCTACCTGCGGGGCCCCACCCCCCCGATTCAAAGCCAGCTCGGCTCCTCCCTCCTCTTTGTTCAGGGCAGAGGTGTAACCTGCCAGCTGTAGCCCCAGGATCATCCTTTGCCCCGGGAGCTATTCAGCTTGTTGCTCATATCTAGCCTGAGTCTCGTATTTGCACTCCCCCCACTCCATCACATGCTGCTGCAGCTGCTGCTGCGGGGTGTCCCACCCCTCCTCCTGGGGAACCCTAGAGGTTCCACCCCCCCCTGCCCCGGAGATGGGGCATGGCACTATCGTGCTGGGGGGGGGAGGTGGGGCAGGAGCTGATGCACTCCTGTGAGGGACATGGCACTGCTGTCCTTGGGGCCATGGCCATCTGGGCATGTGGAGGGCCCTGGCCACATATCTATCACCCCCGCCCCTCAACCCCGGGGGTGTACACCGGGGGGTACATACCTGTAGGTCCACTCCCACGGTCGGGGGACACCCGGGGGTCGGACGCCCGGCTGCTGCTCCGGGATGGGAGGAGGATCTGCAGCCCCGTCTCAGTGGAGGAGGAGTCCCCCTCCTCCTCCTCCTGCTCCAGTGCCCCGTTGGTGGGCTCCGGGGGGGCCCCTGGGGTGCGGGGCTTACCTCCGGGGTGGACTCCGGCTCCGGGGCCTGCTGGGGCTCCTCAGCCGAGGTGTCAAGAGTGGCTAGAGGGGAGGTGGTGTGCCGGGGGCCCAGGATGTCCCTGAGCTCCCTGTAAAAGGGGCAAGTGACGGGGGCGGCCCCAGATCAGCCAGCCGCATCCCGGGCCCGGGTGTAACCCTGCCGCAGCTCTTTCACTTTACTCCAGACATGGTCCGGAGTGCAGGCAGGGTGACCCTGGGCGGCCAGGCCCTCGGCCAGCCGAGCGAACGTATCCGCGTTCCGCTTCTTGCTCCCCATTACCTGGAGCACCTCCTCCTCGCTCCAGAACCCCAGCAGGTCCCGAAGCTCGGCCCCCGTCCATGAGGGGCCCCGCTGCCGCTTCCCGGCCTGGCTGCCAGCCTGGGAGCCCTGGCTCCCCTTGGGGGTGGGGTCCCCTGGGGGCGCTGCCAGGCGGCCATCACAGCTGGGGTGGCTGTCTGTGCTGTCTGTGAGACGTGCAGGCTGGCCGCGTGTCTGGGCTGCCGCCTGCACATTCTCTCAGCTTCCTGCACAGGAAAGGGAGGGGGATGGGACCTTTAAGGGGCCGCTCCACGCGGCCACCATTGAGCTGAGGGGCTGGAGAGAGCGTCTCTCAACCCCTCAGCTGATGGCCGCCATGGAGGACCCCGCAATTTCGATGTTGCGGGACGCGCAACGACTACACAGTCCCTACTTCGACGTTGAACATCGAAGTAGGGCGCTATTCCCATCCCCTCATGGGGTTAGCGGCTTCGACGTCTCACCGCCTAACGTCGATGTTAACATCAAAATAGCACCCAACACGTGTAGCCGTGACGGGCGCTATTTCAAAGTTAGTGCCGCTACTTCGAAGTAGCGTGCACGTGTAGACACGGCTTTTGAGTGACTATGCTGATCTAAGCCCAGTATAGATGCAGCTAGGTGGACATTAGATAGTCACATAGCTAATGATGCTTGGGAGGGATTACCAGGGGTGTTCAGTGTTCTCACAAGGGGCCACAAAGCATTTTTTTTTAAACACCTTCCAGGGCCTGAACCCTAAATAGCCCCAAACCACACACCCTGCCTTAAACTCCCCGCAGCCCCAAAGTGTTCTAAGCCTTAAACCCCGTGCAGCCCCAAACCACACCCCACCAACCCCAAGGCTTAACCCCCCCAGAGCCCCAAACCACCCCTGCCAAGCCCAGGATTAAACTTACCCAGGAGATCTGTGTACTGCCATCCCCTGCTGTCTCCCAGGCTTCTTCCACCCTGGGGCTGCAGGGGTTAACATGTCTGGGTCCTAAGGCTGGAGCTGCCAGCTCTCAGCTCTGGGGCTGCCAGGATACCCCCAGTCCCTGTGGAGTTCTGGTCCCTGGAGGAGTTCCCCTGTGCCTCAGGGCAGCTGATGTTGCCTCATGCCCCAGCACAGCCAGGAACAGCCAGTAGAGAGCTGGTGGATGCTGGCATAGCCCCTCTCCCACTGGGACCGCCCCCAGAGTGCTATATTTTCAGTGTGGCAGGGCACTGGGAGAGGTTATAGAGGCGGGAGCTGCAAATGACTCCTTAAAGGGTTACATACAGCTTGGAGCAGACCAGTTACCTTCTAAAATGGCACCACTGCTGGCTTAGCAGACAAGATGAAAAGGCTTCGTGGGCTGGATTCTGGTCCGTGGGTCACCTGTTGGACACCCCTGCCCTGGTTGCTTCTGACAGTGATAACTGCTAGAGCAGCATAGCAACAGCGGTAGAGTTGTGCCATTATAACACTCAATAGGTACATGGCCTACCCGAGATCAGTTTAAGGACAAAATACTTGTACCTGCAGTACACCAAAACTTCTGATAGCTAAGTTTCTCCTGTTTTCAGGATTAAACCACTTTGGAGAGTACTGAAGATGAATTTTCTGCAAATACCTGTCCCAATGTACACTCGACCCCTCCAAGGTAATCATCATCATTTAAATCATAGGACTTGTTATCGATATCATAGACACCAAACTTCAGCTTCTGCACTTTCTCAAAGTAATAATCAATGAGCAGTTTCTTGGAGAATTCGGGCTTCTGACAGTTCTTTATCTTTTCAGTTCGATCCAACTAGACAAAGAAAGAGATGGAGATAATCACTATAAATGAACATACTAAATCACACAAAATTCTTTATACCTTTCACCCCCCAAGCACTTGCCCACGGGCCTTTATATGCATTATATCTGAACTGTGAAAGGCCCAGGGTGCTAAACTAGCCACTGTTAAAGGGCAGGCTCACTGCTCTGTAACTTTATTAACATGCAGAGAGCATAAAGAAAATTTACAAGCAATTGCCACATATTTGGTTTAGATATAATTTGAATTTTTAGGAAAAAGCCACTGACATACAATGTGCTGACTGCCCACCTCACAAGGAAAAAAAGCAGAAGCACATGGCACATCATAACAGAAAAACAAACATTTTTGTTGCTTCTCAGAGTTAAATAAGCTTATGATTCTTACTTCATCAAACTAGAGGGGGGAGCTTTGAAAAATCACAAGTTTTCACCAAATATTAATTTGTAAATATTTTCAGGATTCTATTCAGTAAATTACACCATTACCAGGAAGACCATCAACTGGCAAAATTTAGAGTGAGATCATGTATGTATTCCTGTATCATATGTATTCCTGTATCATAATACAAAGCTAAAAAGAGTACAGGCTACTTTTTACCTCTGCCCATTCATCACCTCCCACATTTTGGAGTAAGACACAAAGAGGGTCAGATTTTGAACCAACATCTCTGTCAATGAGATTCTCACAGGATATGGACAATTCCACTTTAGTGATGCACTGAGCCATCTGCAGGAAAGAATTCAGAAAAGGAATAAACGGAAATGTTGATAAAGCACTCATCAATAAAATCACGTCCCTCACATTTGTAATAGTGACACACAGCAAGCCAGACAGCACAGCAAACAAGACCTAAACGGAAAAATGTACTACACTAGAGGTTGCTTTGAAGTATGTCTCCCATAATTTTAGATGGGGACAAAGCTTACAAGTAGATTATGAACGCCAGTGTTTATATTTTGGTTATTTTTAAAACAAGGATTCCACTTAATTCTTGAAAACTGTACACAAGCATCACAGTACATAGCCATTTAGAAAGATTAAATCAGGAAGTCCAGGATACTCATTTTAACACACTTAAAATTTTTTCACCAGATAATAGTATTCCACCAGAGAAATAGATAGCATCATGAACCACAGCACCCAACTATCCCCAGAGAATCTGCCTTAGGTCCCTCTGATTGCACTTCCCTAGCTCTCAACTAACACCCCACAGTGGGACATATACAGGGTGTCATTAAATAGTTACAAAATACATATTCAGTGGGGATCACATCCCAACAGAAATAATTTCCTGAACTCCTCCTCCTGGCATTCAAACCAACACTCAACTTCACCAAGATCAGCATCAGACGCAAGCTTCCCACAGACCAGGCCACACCAATTCAAAGAGGCATCAGGCCTTACTAGAATAAACGTAAACCCTGCAGACATATCTCCACTGCTACAATGATCAACACCCGACACACCACACCTTCCAAGATTTGTGGGTCCTATACATGTTCTCGAAACAATGTCATGTTTGTGCAGATTCATGGTTCTAAAGCCACTCTGAATGAAGCTCAAACAGTACCCTCTTGTAGTGCAACAACCCTGAAGGGCCAACATTCCCCCTAATTTTTCCATCTGTGTGCAGAATAAATTTTGTTACATGCACTGAGGCATGTGTGGATATGCATCACCAGTAGAAATAGATGCTGTTGGCTGTGGGTGCCCTGCCATTCAGCTGGGTGGCAGTTCAAGTGCTCAGTTTACAGAAAACATTGCTCGGTGTGCACTCTCACTAGAGCAAGTCTTGTTGGCTTCAGTACCCTGAGGTCTGACCTGATGCTGTGAACTCCCTGCAATGAGTCCACCTCAACAAGGCACTCAGGGAAGACTCTGGTGCCCTTAAGAGGCCATGCAGACTGAACTTCCAGCCAACAGTGACTCTCAACCAGGATTGTAAAACAGATGGGTGTATTAGTTGTCTGGAATACAGCACAGAACAGATCTTGTTAGCATAGGAAGCAGAAAGATTCAGCAAAGTCCATCTTGGAGAGACCCAGACCCTAGGACTCCCCCACTGCCTCAAGTCCCAACCAGGACACCAGTGAACTTCTAGTAGCCCGCCCTCAGTCATGCCCAATTGTCCAGCCCCATCCCTTGTTTCTTTCCTGGGCAAACTGGTCACCTGGCCTGCACCACCTCACAGCTAGCTGGCTCCTTGCAGAAGTATGGCCAGGGTCATTAGTTGCCAGGATACAGACTGTCATGCTACTGCCTGGGCCCAGGCAACTAGACAGCAGTCAGCAGTCACCCCTGTCCTCCAGGGTCTCTGAAATGATCCCAAACCATTGTTCCACTACCTAGATATTTATACAACATACCAGGGAAACAGAGGCACCACTACATTTGTATAAAATATTAAAAACACTCTGATTTTGCCACGGTGGCCTACCTCATCCAGTGCACTAAGTGCCCCAACAGCCACATGAGAATGAAGTGAGAGTCACTATGTTCTCAGATGAACTCTCACAGAAATATCCGTTAGTCTATATGGTGCCAGGGGACTTCTCATTGGTTTTATGAGGAAAACAATGCATAACAAAGTATATTTTCACAACAAATACTAAACATCTCAATATTTTATTGAATAAAAACATTTTGTAAGAAAAACAAATGCCCCCAAACCACTGACTGCAAAGCTAACTATGATTAACTCAGGTAGATTTTTTTAATTCGGACTGTTCCTATGTTCCCAATACTGTGTAAAGATGAAGATCTATAGCTACCTTAAAAGATTTACAACCTGAATTCTGCTAGCAATCTTTTTAAAATCTCATGTAGTGTCACCAATGAAAAAAATGACCACACCATATACCATTTAAACATGCAGCTATAAATGCAACTTAAAAGCAAATATCGCTTTGTCTCAGATTTAGTGTAAATTAATATGCCTAGTTTATCCCCAATCCTCCTGAGAGAAAGACCTACCTATCTATAAAGGCTTCTAGTCTAACAATCTTTTTTCCACCCAAGTTTACATGTTTTTCCAATGATGCTCTGTTACTAAGAGCTCTCAAGTGTGTGCATGTGGATGAGGTTAATTTAGTCAAAGCTAGTCTTTGCCTTTACACATGAAATAGTGGGGGCGTTTGGGCAGGTTTCAGGTTTCAGGTTTCTACAAATCAGTGAATGAGATTGTGTCCACATGCAAATAGCGTTCAGTGTCCTATTCTTCATCCAGACTGTGTGTACTGCCTGCTAACTTGGCAGTCAATGCCTACCCCTGCACTGTATTTTGAATTTTCCAGATCTGAAGAAGAAGTCGTCTGACCCAGAAAAGCTCATCACATAATAAATTATTTTGTCAGTCTTTAAAGGGCTACAGGAATCATTACTTTTTTTTTTGTTTTTGGGTATTTTGTTGTATTCAACAGTGTCGGTGCAAGAGGACCCTTGGGAGCATAGTCTCTGTTCTCTAGTGCCACGTTTGCTCTCTTTGCAGTGCCCAGCCCGCCAAGTGTCGCTTCTGACAGTGGGAATTGAAGCTTCTGGGGAAGAGACTGAGCCCTGGCTGCACAGGAACGGGCCGAAGCACAGGCTGAAGCCAGGGATGGAAAAGCCCATGCAGGCAGCTGCGGAACAGACCAGCCTCACCCCAACAGCACTGAGCACAAGCCCTGGCTCCAGCACGGTGCCGCACCCCAGCAGGTTAGTGCACCACGAGCTGGGCTATCCCCACATGCAGTCAGAGCTGCTGGCTCGGCCAAAGGCCCTGCCTGACTCCCTTTGGTCCCCCGACAGTCCGAGGTGTGAGGTTTGGCTGGCCCCTGCCAGCTGTGCCAACGGGGCATGGCTGATTCTCCAGAAAAGGAGGTGGCTGAAGCCTGTGCCGGGGGCTAGCTGCAGAGCAGGTGGATAGGGCTATGTGGAGACATGAAAAACCTAGGACCCACGCTTTAGCAGGAGCGGGAATTGCTATCAGTCCAGTGTGGGTTTTATAAACACTAGTGAGAGGGAGCAGATGTGTCCTCGTGGCAGCAGCTAGCTAAAATGGTGGCTAAACTCATCCAACAGCTGGAGTTAAGGTGAGGGGAGCTCTAGGAACCTGCTATTTAAGGAGAACAGTGTTGAAATCCTGAGTCGGCCTAAGGCCACTCAGTCTCCCTCAGAAATATAGCCCTGGCTCTATAAAGCCTTTGCTGGAGCTCCAGGTGCTTGGGATGTCAACTACTGCGGAACCAGCTGGTTGAAAGGAAGGAGAAATTTCACCCACTCTTTAAATTGTAAATTTTCTTTACGGAGCAGCTTTTGGAGAGGACGTTTTCTCATTTCCTTTCTTTAGTCCTCAAGCAGACAAGAAAATGGGCTCAGACAAGCAGCGCTGTCTCCCAGAGAATAAAAATCCTCCTACTGGATGCAAGTGAAACTGGCAACTGTGCCTAACAACTAAATATACGTGCTCTGCAACTGCTTGTTCATACAGGGTTCTTTACACCATTTAACGCTAAACCAGTCCTCTCAAATTTTAACCACAAGAAATACTTCCTGATACATTCATCACATTAAACAGTTTTCTTACTTTCCTGGTAGTCTTTCAATTTAAAGAAGTTAGTTAAAATCTTAACCCTCCATTGCAGGGTACAAAATATTCAAGAAAGCAAATGATCAGGTAAGAAAAAAAGTTTTCCATTTTAAAGCCTCTTCATAGCCAACAAAATTTATAAAAGGATATGAAATAAACAGCTAACAGAGAGGATAATTATATTGTATAAAGAGCCAGTAAGATGCTGAATGTGGACAGATTTTAAGAGATTACTGAGAAAGTTCAGGTTGTGGCACATTCTTTGCAAATACATGACTGCCTTGTAAGTTTTATCATAGGAAGAAGAAGAGCTTTCTGTCAGTGAACTGATTGTTCCTCACACAGATTAGCCAATAAACCCTTGGCAAAATTAAAATTTAAGCATGCTCCAGTCCAACTCCAAAGATTTTCAAAGCTTGTTTGTCCTTTGTGGGGCAACAGGTCTATAATAGTATTTGATTGCTTCTTTGAGTCAAACAGATCCAGTGGTATCTTTTTGAATACCCAAGGAGCACCACTCTTGTGCTGTTTTAATTTACTTTTCTTTAGGTACTTGTATGGTGCTCATAACTACATTATCTGACCATGAGAAAATACAGAAGGCCAAGACTCCTGTGAGGTATATCACTGTTTTACAGATGAGGAACTGAAGTAGAAGAGATGGTGACTTGCCTACATTTACTCAGGAAGTCTGTGGCAGAGCCAGGAATCTTACTGGATCTACTGATTCCAAAGTCAATACTTTAATCCCAAAACCATCCTGCTCAGTGAATTTTTAAGTAGACAGAGAGGAGTTAAGTCTACACGAGCACTCAGGCAGTTGTCCTTACTACTTCAGGGAGAAACACTGCAGAAAAGTGCCAGCAACAATTCAGTTTTCCACTGTAGACAAAGCTTAAACATTTAACTATTTTGTGACTCACACAAATGTCCCTTGTGAACTTCTTACACCCAGTTGTCCAAAGTGATTTTCTTCCATATTCTAAACTTGCTTTTGCAATAGAAGCACCTGTGCTGGTATCAAGGAGGCCTGGGATATAAATCTGGCCTGTTGCAAGAAGAACGAAAGAAAGACAGTCCCATCCATGAGAAATGGGGGACAGCAAGGATTTCTTCTGTTTCCAAGATATTTTGGGGAAAACCCTGGAGGCCTAGACAAAACAGTTGTAAAAACAGTTTGTCTTCATAATCCTATGAGGCTATTTGGACCATATATATGCTTCCAGGACTGATCAACGGGTATCTTACTACCTTATTATATGCCATGAAATAAATAAGGTTTACAGAGAAATCACTGAAGCCTATCTTTAATCTCTTGGCATTCCAAGACATGGACTAACAACTTGTCTACCAGGAAATCATGTGGCTCTTGAGTGTGATGCAGAGTTAGTGTCTGAGATGTACAGCACAGAGTAAGCGCCTTAGAATTATGTTGAAGGAATGACTTCTGTCTGTAATTCTCTGGGGGATGAATGACCCGTGGCAGGTGAGATCATTTTTGGAACAGTGACATATCACTTCTTGTATTCTAGAACAAAAATCTAGTTAACTTTTGTGGTAAAATTACCAATTTTAAAATCTATAATTTGTCTGGGAACAGAAGAGCAATTAAAGGCATGTCTACACTTGCCCCCTTCTTTGAAGGGGAAATGGTAATCAGGGTGATGGGAGATTACCAATAAAGTGCAGCAATGCATATGCAGCACTTCATTAGACAAATTCTCCCCAGTGGAAACTTCAAAGTGTCCATGCTACTTTGAAGTGCCTTTAACTCCTCAAAATTTCGAGAAGGCACTTCAAAGTATAGGTCTCTAGTTCCTCGAGGATTGGCATTTTATTCATTACTATGCTTTCAGCTAACACATCCACCCTTTCTTAAAAGCTTGCAGGGGTTTTCCATTTTTCTTAGTTCTCATATCTCATTCTTCCCAGTGCCCCACTCTACCTTCTTTCAGGTAGACACCAAATGAAATTGATGGGTAGTAGGTTCAAAACTAATAAAAGGAAATTTTTCTTCACACAGCGCACAGTCAACTTGTGGAACTCCTTGCCGGAGGAGGCTGTGAAGGCCAGGACTCTATTAGGGTTTAAAAAAGAGCTCAATAAATTTTTGCAGGTTAGGTCCATAAATGGCTATTAGCCAGGGGTAAAGTATGGTGCCCTAGCCTTCAGTACAAGGGCAGGAGATGGATGGCAGGAGATAAATCACTTGATCATTGTCTTCTGTTCTCCTTCTCTGGGGCACCTGGCATTGGCCACTGTCGGCAGATGGGATACTGGGCTGGATGGACCTTTGGTCTGACCCAGTATGGCCATTCTTATGTTCTTGGTTTTCACTGTTCCTCCAAAACTGCCCTGTGACAAAGAAGTCAGACAGCATACTCCTAAAATCAGTGTTTCACCATCAGCACCAGTCAAACAGTAGAACGTTACAGGATTAGTTACTGTCACATGGATACCTTTAAAAAGAGCAGATACTATGAAATAAGAGTTTAGTCTCTCAGATTCCTATGCAAAGGCAAATCTGAACTTCCGAGTTCCAAAGCATGGAGAAAGCAGGAAGAATGTGGTGATCCCAGGATAAATATCAAGCCTCATGAACTTAAAATACAAGGGGCTTTCAATTTCTTGTGTAGCCTCCCCCCCTTTTTTTTTTTTTTTAAAGTATTCATTTGTTTCATAAGAATGGCCATTCTGGGTGAGACCAAAGGTCCAGCATCCCACCTGCTGACAGTAAATAAAGGTAGACATTTCAATCAATCACAGTACAAACTCAACTCTACGTTTCATTACTATAATACACACAGCCCTCTCAGAAATATCGTAAGTAGATTACTTTTTGGGCAAGCAGGATCAGATTTCCACTAATGCTCAATCATCTAAATTCTTCAAAAAGCTAGCATTAGTATGCTGCAAATTTTACACACATATACAAACTAAATATAGGTCTTAGACTTCTGGTAAGTTACAATGCTGCCTTCCGTGCCAAAACCACCGCATACTACTGGAGTTATTGCTGGATCAATAAAATAAAACAAAGTGTTAATAACCTGTTATATCACATTCCCATTCCACTCCTGGTCTCTGCATTCTCACCACATGGCTGTCAAACCTTTTCCCTCAGTGATACTCACTGGGGGCTCAAAATCCTGCTGTTGTGTGCCATAGCATGCAGGTTTAAGGGTACAGCCATCCCTACACCCTTTCACTTCCTTACCACTGCCACTTCACTCCACTTCCAATTCTGGTCAAAACACTGACGTAGAATGGTGTGTCATGAAAGGGGGAGACAACAAATCTCAAAGAACAGCCATGACAGAACAGGTTAGTAACTGTTTTTTCTTCTGGTGACTGTACATATGCATTCTGTTCAGATGATTCACTAGCTGTAGAACAGGAGGTGGGATCAGAATTTATTTCAATAAAGATTATAAAACAACTCCACCCATTCTGGCATCATCTCTGGAGTCCTGAGCTACTGCATAGTAGAAGGCAAATATGAATGAAGTCCAAGCTGCCACTCTACAAATGTCCATAACTGGAATTCATTCCAGAAAGACCAATGTCAGCTGTGACCATGAAACAGCTCCAAAGTCTGCTGGGTGGAGTAACATAGGCAAAAATCATAACACGATTACAAGGGATACAACCCAGGGAAAAAGTTCTTTGCGTGGAGTTGCGATGGACTTTTTACTGTCAGAAACTGCTATGAACAGGGAAGATTCAAAAAAGTGGTTCTCTATAGGTAAAACATTAGTGCTCTTCTAATTATATGCTTTCAAACAGAGAACAGACAAAATTTCCTGGTTGATGTGAAAGAGGAAATCACCTTAGGGAGGATCTTTGGATGAGAGTGCATGCAAACCTTGTCCTTAAGGAAAGGATCAGATATGGAGTTTCTGAAATTAATGCCTGCAGCTTCCCTACTTTCTGCCTGAGGTAATGGCCATTAGAAATACCACTGATTGGAGCATGGTAACACTAATCTGCACTTGCTGTTTGAACTGCCTCTTGACAAGCCAGTTGCCTAGGTAAGCGTAAGCCTGTACGCTTGATATTCAAAGGAATGCAGCTACTGCTTGCATGACTTCTGTAAAGACACTGGGAACTGCTCACAGGCCAAAAAGTAGTATAGTGAACTAGTACGGATTTTGATTTACTAGAAATCAGAATTATTCTTTCGAACTTGATTGTCACATGAACGTAGGAAGTTTTTAAACTGAAGTCAGTGTACCAGCCCTCAAGAAAGGGAAAGGCTGACAGAAGCTAGGGTGACATGCAAAACTTTATCCTTTTAACAATCTGTTGAGTTAATGCAGATTTAAAATTGAGTTGAAATCCATCTACCCTTTGCTTTTGGAATTGGGATATATGGGAATAAAACCTCCCTCTGAAACCACATGGAACCTGCTCTACAGTTCCCAAGTGAAAGAGTAATTGACTACCAGCATAAGGAGTTTAATGTGAGAATGGTCTCTAAACAGCAGGTTCACTGCTGAAGGGGTGGGAGGGAAAGGCAGCAACTACCCTGGTGCCCAACAATTCAAAAGTGTCTGGTGCATATAGCAGCAGTGGCAGACAGAGTGTCCCAGGCCCTTTAAATGGGCACTGAAGACCTAGGTGGCACTGTAGGGCTGGTGGGGTAGGAGGGAGCATGGGTGGTGCTTAGGGCTGGTTGGTCTGGCCCTGCCCCTTCTGCCTAAGGTCTGCCCCTTTTGGGAGCACAGAGCCCTCCCCCCCCACCATACCACCACTGTCCAGAGGCCTGGCATTTCTATCAGCCTCCCTAATAAAAAAGAGCAGGGAGAAAGTTATAGAAGTAAACTGGAGCGTATTCACCACTTACACACTGCTGAAGACTCCCCAGTCCCAAAGTAATCGGAGATCAAGCACTGTGGAAAGGGGACAGACAGTTTGCAAAGATTAAGGACGCTCTGATCACCAGTGGCCCATCAAAACAGTTTTTTTGCACTTCCCATCTGTCTTGAGGCGCACAGAGCTGAAGTACTAGGAAGTGGAGGCGTATACCTATAAACCTCTGAATCTCTTTTTCATAGGTCCTACTGAGGAGGAAAAAAAGGCAGAAAATAGGAATATCTGCTGTGGCTCACAGTGCTTCCTAATTGGGTCAGACACGTACAGACCTAAGGATTTTAGAGTGCCTCCAGATTCTTTAAGTCCATAAACCTTGGTGTACATCTGGTCTGAGACTAGAGAAGGACCCTGGAATGGCATGTCCTGGATAGCACTCACTATGTCACAGGACAGACCACAAAACTGCAGCCAGAATGATCTACACATGGTCACTGCAGAAGCCATGATTCAAGCTGCTAAGTTTGCTACATCCAGCCCTGTCTTTAATGGTGTTCTCTGGACTAGTCCATCTTCATTAACAAGGGAAGAGAATTCCTGTCTAGCATTTTCTGTACGCAGCTCTCTGAACTTTTTCATGGAGCCCCCTAAACGCAAATCATATTGCCCCAATACCACCTATTAGCGACACACCAAATCTTGATGCCAAAAAGTCCAGCCTTTTAGCATCCTTTGATTTAGAGGTGGCAGCCTTGTCTCTTGATGCTTGGTCTTATTAGCCACTGTCACAAGTAAAGAGCCTAGTGGTGGGTGAATACACAGATATTCAAAACCTTGGCAGGATATGTATTTTCTTTCTGCTCTTTTTGATGTGGAAAGCAGTGAAGATGGAGTATGTCACCGAGCTTTTATAGGCTGGAATCCTGAGTCTCTCACCGGCAGTGCTACCCCTGCAGGGACCCACCAATGATAAAATGTCAGCCCAGTGATAAGAAGATGTTTTCACCTCTGCGAGCTGTAAACCTGTCTGCAGCCACACTGTTGATCAATTCTGATAAATTTTAAAATCATGAGGAGATGTGTGCTGGATGAAATAGCTTCATCTGTGTAAGGCCAAGGAAGCCCAGACTGGGGTGGTATCGTCTTCTCTATTGCCTGTTGGTCTGGCACTTACTCCTGATGCTTGGTACCAAGCCCCATATCTGAGGTTTGTGCTGTTCAGTACACAGACTCAGAAGAGCACTGGGTATGCATGGTGTGGGGAAGGTATGGAAAAGGGGGAAAACTCCAAAGGTTCAAAAGGGCCAATGACAGAGGGCAGGAGCACATTGTCTCGGGTCACATTCACATGGAAGGTCCTACTCAAGAGAGACAGTGGTTATTAAAAAGAGAGGATCTAAACAAAGACCGTGGGATCCTGCTTCATGTTTGAGATACACATACCCTCACAACTAGGAGGGGACCCATTCTTCCACCTATGGCAAAGTGGATCCTCTTTGTGCTGGGAATGTGTGTGGGGAGCCAGTCAATGCATACAGCAATGCCATTGTGTCACGCTTCCCCAGGGAAGCAGGCAACTGCAAGTACTGGAGGCTGAATTGCTGGCAGTAGTATTGGGGGAACTGGACATATATGTACATATGGAGACACTGGCACTGAGACGCAAAACAGGTTTCTTGCATTACAAATGCCTCTGGGGTAGCCAGCACCAAGATGGTCTCTTGTGGTGCAGAAGAAGTTGACAGTGGCTTCTGGCACCAGGCTCAAAGTTCCCTATAGCCCCAGACCCAGTTGCGATAGCTTAGGCACAGATTTTCAGAAGGATTGCTCATGTTCCAAGTGCACTCTACTTAACTGCTTCTCAAGCTTCTCCCCAAAGTTACAATGGGGTTGACCTTCTCTGGAAGCTTTGTATTTCTTCTAGGATGCAGGCAAGAAAATGGTGCTAAACTTCTGCTAATTCCACAGGTGTACTTCTCATTGAATCTGCAGTATTCAGCACCATATCAGATCGGGAAAGCCCCAAAGACAGTTCCAACAGTGGCCTAAGACCTGCCTCCTTCAATAGCCTGGCTTTTCTAGCCTTCATCCTAGGCTTGAACTCCCTGTAAATCAGGCACTTCACATGTGCCTCTCTGCACTATCACATGAGTTGCTCAGTAGTATAGGCCTGGAGCAAGAAGTGCACAGCTTGAAGCACTCTGACTGGGACATAACTCGGTACCATATCTAGAAAAATCCACAAATGAGGAAAATGTAAAAAAAAAAAAAAAAATTTTTTTAAGTTAACAGAAAGAGAAGTTACTCACTTCACGCAGTAACAATGGGTTTTCCAAGATGTGTCCCCCCATGGGAGATGTTGGGCTTGCCCAACACGGAGACTTTTTTTTAAGCAGTGCACAGTGGAGCTGTGCATGCGCAATGCCAGAGTGCATAGCCCTGCCCTCTCCTCAGTTACTTCACTGACGCTATAATTACGTCTGTTGCACTGAGTAGAGGGGAGGTGGGTGGGACGTGGAGCAGCCACGGGCACACACATCTTCAAGAATCATCATTACTGCACAAAGTGAGTAACTTCTTTCTTCTTCAAGTGCTGTCCCCATGGGTGGTCCATCACAGGTGAGTGTAGAGCAGCACCTGCACTGGATGGTGGTATTTGGTTAGGTGTATCTACTATAGATAGCACCACTTTAGCTACTGCCAAGTCTTTGTCTGCATGAGACTGTACTGTATAGTGTGTCATGCAGGTGTGGTTAGAGGATCATATAGCCATGACACGTCCTGTAACGCTCACCATACGAAGGCTGTCTATGTTCTACTGACCTTGTAGGATGTGCTTTTGGAAATGCCCACAGTGGTTTATTTAGAATAAAATAGCATTGAGCTATGCATGCAGATAGAAGTCTCAATATATGTTGGGATAACAGACACAATCCCTTTGAACTTCCTGCAATGGGTAAGAATAGCCTTTGAAATTTTCTGAATGAGCATGTCCTGTCTATGTAGAAAGAGATCGCCCCCTTAACATCCAAAGTGTGCAGTTCGGCCTCTGCATGGGAAGCATGAGGCTTGGTTAAAAGGATTATAGGTTAATTGATGTGGAATTGTGAGCATACTTCCACTAAAAAAAGAGGGATTGGGTTGTAATACCACTTTGTGTTTGTGGAAGATTGTGTATGGTGGAGAGTCAGTCAAAGCAGTTCTCTTGCTCAGTCTTTGAGCTGATGCTATAGCCATTAGAAAAAGGGTTTTCATTGTTAACATAACTAGAGGGCATATGGCCATGACTCAAATGGTGGCCCCATCAAGTTATGAAGGACATCTTCCAAGTCTCAAGCCAGAGGCATAGGTTTATGAGGAGGAATAATATTTTGTAAGTCTTTGAAAAACCTTTTTACTTTCAGATAAGTGAACACCAAGAGGCCTTATACATGATGATAGAAGGTTGTAAATCGCCAAAAGGTGAATTTGAAGCGAAGAGAGTGATAGGAGAGTATCTTTTAGGTAAAGAATGCAGTCAAGAATCATGTGCAGCAGGGTTTGAGTGTGCTTATGCCCCTTTCAGATCACCAAGACAAGAAGCAGTTCTACTTGGAAAGGTAAGTCTTGGATGATGTTTCTCATCTGCTCTACCAGCACATCTCTCACCTGTTGGGAGTAATGGTGCTCTGCCTCTGGGAACCCCACTGAAACCAGGCCACCAGATGCAGGGTATGCAATCTGAGGTGAAGCACGGAACCTTTGTTCTGAGGGGATAAGTCCGAACAATAGGAAGCTGGTAAGGAGGATAAAGAGATAGGTGAGAGAGTAAAGGAAAACACATCTGTCTGGGCCACACTGGAGCAACAAGGATAATTTGTGCTCCATTTGACCGGATTTTCCTGAGGACTCTGGCAATCTGAGGAAAGTGTGGAAAGGCATATAAGACGGCAGTACTCCAGGGGAAGAGAAAGGCATCCTCTAGAGATCTGTGGCCTTTGCTTGCTCTCAAACAATACTGGCTGTATTTGGAGTTCTCCAGTGTTGCAAAGAGATCCACGGCTGGATGGCCCCACATCTGAAAAAGGTGTTGGGTCACTTCATGGTGGAGCTTTCATTCCTGGTCCAGAAAGAAACAAACAGTTACTTAGTTTGTGAGTGTGTTGCTCATGCCTGGCAGGTATGATGCTGTGAGGACAATGTTGTGTCCAATACAGCAATTCCATAGGTTTATGGCCTCTGCACAAAGTGATCCTGACTGGGTCCCTCCCTGATGATTGAGATAAGGACAATACCACGACAATATTTTGAGAGTCTAGAAGGTCTTGCTTTGAATGTGTGGCAGAAGTGCTTGCAAGCATTGAAAACAGCACATAGCTCGAGAAGGTTGACGTGCAGTCCGTTTGTCCTTGGTCCACTGACCTTGGATGCGATACTCCTGGCAATGTGCTCCCCAGCCAAGAAGTGAAGCATCTGTTGTAATTTGATGAGCTGGCTGAGTGCACTGAAATGAGACCCCTACTAGAGTGTTTTGTTCTTGGGTCCACTAGCATAGGGTCTCGATTACTTTTCAAGGTACCGACACCCATCTGTGTATGGGCTGTCTGGTGGGGGTGCATACTGATGCCAACAAATGCTGAAGGTAGTGAAAATGTAGCCAAATGTTGGGGACAACGTAGGTAGTCGCCGACATGTGGCTGAGAAAATAAATGCATGTAAAAATTGGAGTTGTAGGGCTGATGGTTTATTATAAGGCTCTTTATAGTCTCGTAGCCTTGTGTAGATAGATATGCTCAAGTGGTTGTGGAGTTGAGTTGAGCTCCTATGAAGCTGATGTATGTGGTAGGCTCCAGGGTTGATCTGGTGAAGTTGATGAAGAACCCAAGAGATTGTAGGAGCTGTCTTGGGGATTGTACCATGATTCGTGTAATGTCTTGTGACGGGCCTTGAAGGAAGCAATCGTCAAGATAAGGGAATGTCTTCCCATATCGTGATGCCTTCCCATCTGAGGTGCACAACTACTTGTGCAAGGACTTTGGTGAATATGTTAGGGGAAGTTGAAAGTCCAAAACAAGGAATCTGTATTGATAATGTTGTGCTCCAAGGGTGAAGCACAAAAAATCTGTGAGCAGGGTGAATGGTGACATGGAAATAAGCATCCTGAAGGTTGAGGGCTGTGACCCAGTCGCTCTTGTCACATGCAAGGATTATAGAAGACAGTGGAATCATTTTGAAGTGCTGTTTGCAAATATATTTGTTCAGCCGCTGTATAGCTATGATGGGTCTCCAGCTCCCTGTTCTCTTTTGTTAGGAAGTAGTTTGAATAAAATCCTTTCCCTTGATGTTGTTTTGGAACTTCTTTCATGGCTTCAATTTGTGGAAAGTGTAGTACTTTGAGCTGTAGTAAATTCTTGTGGGAAGGGTCCCTGAAGAAAGATGGGTAAGAGGTGTGGGGATGTTGGAGGGATGGAGAGTAGTAGTAGGCAGTAGTAGGCATCCTTCAGTCTATGTAGACTATGGATCGCGCCCTTCGTAGTTCCATTTGGGATCATCATTTGCAGCATCGACTGTGACTGTGAAGGCCCACACAAGAGTGACAGTCCTTGCTGCGTCTGTTGCATGTGTAATGGGTGTCTGGCAGGTCCTTACTGTGCTTTCTGTGGGCTCGTTTCTCCTCTGTTAGCTGTCTGATCCTCATCTCACCCTTCTGAAGGCCCTTGTGTAGCTCCTGCCTCCATCTGCTGCGATCATCTGCCAGCTCCTCCCAGCTGTCTGGCTTGATGTCTACCTCCCTGAGGTCCCTCTTGCAAACATCTTTGCAATTAGGGGGCGTCCGGGAGGTCTTTTGCCAGAGGCTAGCTTGCCATACAGGATGTCTTTTGGGATCCTTCCATCATTCATCCTGTGGACATGGCCAAGCCAGCAGAGCCGAAGCTGCCTGAGGAGGGTGTGCATGGTTGGGATTCCAGCTTGCTCAAGGACAGCGGTGTTGGACACTCCATCCTTCCACAATATTCCAAGGATGCGCCTGAGGCAGCGCAAGTGGAAGACGTTCAGCCTCTTTTCCTGGAGGGCATACGAGGTCCAAGACTCGCTGCCGTAAAGGAGGGTGCTGAAGATGCAGGCTCTGTAGACTTGCATTTTGGTGTGAGTGTACAACTTGATGTTATTACACACTCTCTTGCTGACTCTGGACAGAGTTGTGGCTGCTTTTCCAATCCTTCTATTTAGCTCAGTCTCCAATAACAGGGTGTCAGCGATGGTGGACCCAAGGTAAACGAACTCGTGGACGACCTCTAACGCGTAGTTGTCAATGCTGATTGATGGAGGTTCAGCAACGTCCTGACCAAGTACGTTTGTCTTCTTTAGGCTGATGGAAAGCCCGAAGACCTTGCATGCTTTGGAGAACCGATCCAGCAGCTTCTGAAGCTGGTCTTCTGTGTGTGACACTACAGCAGCGTCATCTGCTAACAGCATCTCTCTGATGAGGACTTCCTGCACCTTAGATGTAGCTTTCAGCCTTGCACGATTAAACAGTTTCCCATCAGATCTTGTGTGCAGCAAGATGCCCTCTGTTGAAGATCCAAAGACATGCTTCAGGAGGAGCATGCATCCTTGTTTGACGCCGCTCCTGATTCTGAAAGCATCCAATAAAGCGCCGTCAAACCATATTGGATGGTTCCTCTCATGTCTTCATGGAACGACTGGATCATCTTGAGTAACCGTGGAGGACAGCCTATCTTGTGGAGCAGTTTGAACAGACCATCCCTGCTGACCAAGTCAAAGGCCTTGGTCAGGTCAATGAAGGCTATGCAGAGTGGCTTCCTCTGCTCCCTGCATTTCTCCTGCAGCTGCCTTAGAGAGAAGACCATGTCAACGGTAGACCTCTCTGCACGGAATCCGCACTGCGATTCGGGGTACACCCTCTCAGCAATCTTCTGGAGTCTGCCAAGGATGACGCGAGCGAACAGTTTACCAGTGACACTTAGGAGGGAGATTCCATGGTAGTTGTTGCAGTCGCTTGTCTCCTTTGTTCTTATACAATGTTACAATGTTAGCGTCGCGCATATGCTGTGGAACCTCACCCTCTTTCCAGCACAGGCACAGTAGCTCATGTAGGGGTTCCAGGAGCGTGTCCGTGGCACACTTGATTACCTCTGGTGGTATACCATCCTGGCCGGGGCCTTTCCTGCTGCAATGCTGTCGATGGCTCTCCTCAGTTCATCCACAGTCGGTTCCTGATCCAGTTCGTCTATTACTGGTAGGAGCTCGATGGCATCGAGGGCTGCGTCAACCACAATGTTCTCGCGTGAGTACAGCTCAGAGTAGTGCTCAACCCAGCGCTCCATCTGTTTGGCTTTGTCAGCGATGACTTCACCAGATTTGGATTTCAGAGGTGCCATCTTGTTCTGGGTGGGTCCTAATGCCTTCTTCATACCCTCGTACATTCCTCTGAGATTACCAAAGTCAGCACAGGTCTGGATGCTGCTGCATAGCTGGAGCCAGTGGTTGTTGGCACAGCGCCTGGCTGTCTGCTGTACTGTTCTTCTGGCCGCTGTAAGTGCTTGCTGGGTACTCTGGCTCGGTGAGCGTTTGTACTCCAGGAGTGCAGCGCGCTTCTTTTCAATGTTTGGAATCACTGACTGGAATGACTGGGTATGAACCCAGTCTAATGCCATCTGCAGTGCTGTTTTTACTGCAGCACGGTCTGCCTGAACTACACATTTCAGGATAGGTCTTTCATCCTCAGGCAAATGATGTATTGAGAAAGCTTAAAATAGTTTCAAAGTCATGACGGGCTAACAGCACTGAATAGTTAACTATACATAGGAGTGCAGATGATGAATAAACCCTTCTACCAAATAGCTCCAGACACTTATGCTTCTTTTCAGCAAGGGTGTTTTTGTATACTAAAGACTCTCCTCTCTGATTAGCAGTGTTTATTATTAGAGAGTTAGGTTGTGGGTTCAAAACAAAAAAAAAAAAAATCCATGCTCTGTGCTGGGAGCAAGTATTTTCTTTCAGCCTGTTTGTTGGTGGGTTTGGCCATGGCAAAGTTTTTCCAGACCTTATCTGCTGCCTCCAATACAGTCTTGTCCAGTGGTGGGGCTACTTTGGCAGTTGTAGGTGGTTGTCAATTTTTTAAAAGCTTGTGTTGATTCTCCGGTATTTCTGTTAGTGTTTTCTTGGCTGACTACCACTCTAAAACCAATCCTAGAATTGCTTCAGGTCATCAGGAGAAGGCTAGTGAATGGGTGAGAATTTTTCTATGGGAGATGACAGATTCAGCTGGTGGCAAGTCCGGAGGAAGTTGTGACTCAGTATCATATGGCAGGTGGATATCATGTGATGGATGTAATTGGGACTGGGAGTAATAAAATTTGTGAGGATAATGATGATCTGACAGTCCTAGTGGTAATGTGCTGCCCAGGTGTAACTCACGGACAAATGTTGAGTTGAAAAGGTGCCTCTACAATCAAAATATCCATTCACCCTAGAAGAACGTCGTGATAGAAGGGCGTCACGAAACTGACCAGACCTTGAAGGTTAGCTGTCCCTGTAATCTGCAGAGCAATAGGAATGAGGTGAATGATAGTACCTCTGCAATCTGCACTTATGGTGATAGTCACTCACAATGTTCTTGTGGTGTTAGGGAGGACTGGGGGATGTAGTATAATGCACCCATGGTGACCTGCTTAAAAATCTAGGGCTTTGGTTCCCTGAAGCAACACTATTTGTCTTAGCCCTAGCTTTCCACAGTACCTGGGTGATTGTTTTTGCTGCATCAAGGTCTTGCTTTGTTCCCTGGTGTGTGTGGGGGGAGGGCATGTGGAGGGGGAAGCACGGCATGGCACATTCCTCCAGCAAGAGCAGCAGTTCTCTCTCAACCTGTGCCAGCTGCCCACTCAGCATGGCAGCCACTGCTGGGTCTGCCAGTATGAGTGATGGCTTCAACGCTGCTTCAAGGACTGCCAGTGCTGAAGCCGCTTTTCCTGAAGAGCAGATTTTAGATTTTTGCACCAGACATGGGCTTGGGCGCCTGAAATGCCTGGTTTGCCTCCCATGTTCAGCCTGGCCAGGAAACATACAGGGGAAGGCTCTGAGTGTGCCTGGGTCCCTACTGAAGGGGGAGTGTCCCTGACAGAAAGGATGCTGCCTGATGTCGACAATGACTCTGGGAGCAGCTGGAGAGCTTTGTTGAACAGGAGCATTTTTTAATCTTAGCTCCCTATCTTTCCTGGCTCCAGCTGTTAAAACTTTTACAGTTAGAACATCTCCAAGGAATACGTCTCTCCGAGGCAGCAGACACATTAGGAGTGCCCATCAGAAGTGGGCACAGGATCTCAGCACTTTAAGCATTTTTTTGAAACCAACTGACAGACATGTTTGTGTTCTTTCTTTAGCCCGTTTGTTGTACTTCACTATTCTTTTGTGTTTTCTTTTTTCTTCTCTCTCCTTTTTTTTAAACTGGCTGTGTCAGTGAACCAGTTACAAGTGGAATGAAACTAATAAGAGGGAAGGTCTCTCCTTGTTCCTCTTTCTCTCAAAAAAAAACTTTAAAAAGTATGTTATAAAGGCAGAACTATGTATAACCACCAATAACTAACTATAACCTATTTACTATCTACAGGTCTGAGGGGAGAGGAGAGAGCTGCACTCAGTCTAAAGACAAGGGTGGTGATGAAGGAGCTGAGGAGAAAGTGGGACTGCGTGAACTGTCACTAGCGGTACGAATGGCACATGTTGGGTTAGTGCATGCGTAGCCCCACTCCATACTGCTCACGAAATGTCTCCAAACTGCAGTGCTGGGCAAGCCCAATACCTACCATGGTGCACCCCTGGAGACAGCACTCGAAGTGGCTGATGTTGACAGGAGAGCAGTACCCATTAGCCTTACCACACACGATTCCACAGTGGGTGTGTCGACTTGAGCTACATTATTTACATAGCTGAAGTAGATTAACGGCACCGCATAGCATAGAAAAGGCCTTAGGCTGAGTTCAAAGAACCAAGCTAACTGAAGCATGCCTAATGAGTGCCACATTGAATTGCATGCACACCAGTAACTTGGAAGCATTCTAAATGAGGTGACTTAGCAATCAAATTTTATATAAAACAAACCCTCAATATTTTCAAAAGAGTATAAAGAGGGAGTCCTGGCCTATTCATTTCTTATACAGAACCTTAGAGTTGTCTAATGTTTGAGACTGATACCAGTATTCCAGAAGATTCTAGATTCACAATTATTTGTGGAGAAGTTTCTATGCAAAAGATATTGATCTCTGATAATTGGGGTTCATACTCAAATTCAACTCTAACAGTTGGTACGAACAGACAGCAATTACCTCACACATTACAAGGACTGCTTCCTTTCCTTTGATGTTTGTATTTATCTCAGGCTCAACATCTGCCACCCCTCACTCCTCTCCTTCAGTTCTATGGATTTAATTTGTCAGTTTTTATTGCAATTTGTTGGGACCTCTGTGCTATATCAGTGGGTCCGGACTGGAAATTCTATAGATCTGAAGAAGTAGGGCTGTCCCATGAAAGTTCATCACCTAATAATCACTTCTGTAGTCTTTTAGGTGCTACATGACTGTTCTGTTTTGTTAGAATACAGATTAACACAGCTACCTCCCTGTTATGTGATATAAAAGGAAACTTCATTTATACCACTGCAACTCTAACACCGAAATTGAAATTCAATCAATTTTATGTATGAAGTTAATTTGTTTATTCTCTTCAGGGCCCCTTGGTACAGAATCATAGCTTTCATTTAAAAAAATTCTTAAAGCCCTTACAGTTATGAAAAATATGGTGTTTTAAAGTGTAAAATCAATGAAGGCGCCTACCTGTGTATGCAGAGAGCCTGGAGCTTTGAGATAGTTGGACTTTCCCCACTCATCTTAGTCAGAACTTTGGGTATTGTGGCACTCTTAAGCACCAAACACTAGACTCCTGGAAAAGACGACCATCACTGGTTATTAGCCAAGATGGTCAAGGGCACAACTTCATGCTCTGGCTGTTCCTAAACCTCTGACTACTAAAATACAGAGCTGGTCAACTGGACGGATCATTTGATAAACTGCCCTTGTCTTTGCTCCCACTGAAGAATCGCTCATAAGCCACTCTCAGAAAACAGGATACTTGTTAGATAGGCCATTGATCTGACCCATTATGGCTATTCTTATGTCACCACCATGTGGGTACCAGTTTACTGCTGCCTTTCACGCTTCAGCTCTCCCTTGAAAGGGAAGGGAATCCTATTATGACTGCTCCTTGAGCCTGCTGGTCCCTGGAACAGTGCAAGAAACCAGAGCTGGAGTCCAGCTCACAGCTAAGGAACTTGACCACATAGGCTGGCTACATGCTTCCCTTACCTCCTACAAACTGGGGTTGTGGAAGAGGTTCTGAGCCTAGTCATTTGGACATCACCGTGAGACCATGAGAACATAACAAAACCCCAATTAAAAAATAGATACATGTAAAAAAAAAAAATCAAATGTTAATTGTGTTATGTCCTCAGGGTGGCCTTACTTCTTGTAGTTTGGTTTCCATGATGATAGCCAAATGATTAGGCTCAGAACCTCCTTCCCAACCCCAATTTGTAGGAGGTAAGGGGAGTGTGTGGCCAGCCTATGTGGTCCAGTTCCTTAGCTGTGAGATGGACTCAAACGCCAGTTTCTTGCACTGCTACAGGGACCAACACGCTCATGGATGTTTTACTGGAGTTTGAAATTATGGTTACTTCATGAAGATAAAACAAGTATGATGTTACTGTCCAGTTTAGGGGTTGTTGTCAGAGTTTAGGCGTTCAGGCTGTGGAACTTAGTCCCATGGAGCATATCAGGTTCCTGGACTGCATTGCATGGCATCCTTACACTATTATACAGAAAATGTTACAACTATTATATTGTTTGAATACAGACGTATAGAATGACCAACATGCTTCTGCTCTGGTGATATAGGTCCTACCTTGTTGATCCCGCATAGTTGGGACCTGAGCAGTCACAGACAACAAAATTTACCAGATCAGGGAATGTTCCCCGCCACGGACCCCCAAGCCGCTGCCCTCCCCCACCACTGGGATTCTCCTCTACCTTCTGCTGTTGCCTGGGGTTTGGCCTGCGGCTGCTGCCAGCCTCCCACCCACGCCCCAAAGCTGCCAGGGGAAGCTGGCTCCAGCCCATGATGGGGAACCAGCTCTAGCCCTGCACAGCTCCCCCTACTGCTTGAGGGACGCAGGCTCTGCTGCAGCCCCCCCACCCCACAGCTGAGGGGGGACATGGGCTGCAACCTCTTGCTCAGCTCTCTGGTCCAGAGACATCCCTCATCTTGCCAGACAAAGGATGTTGCTGGATTTAAGAGTTCTGGCCTGTATTGGCTTTTCCCCCGCTTTTCTGCCCTGCCCAAATTTAAAAAAGTCAAGTGTCCCTCATTCCTCATAGGCTTTTTTCTCTTGTACTGTTTTCCTTTTCTCAGTTTAATCCCATGACTCCTCGTTTATTCCCTCAGTATTTTTTTAAGATTAAACATCTTATCCTTATTTATCAATAGTTATAAACCTTGCCATCTTGCCAGTCTTATTTTCAAAGTTTATCCTGTCCCATTCACATGCTTCAGCTTTCTATTACCCTGGGGTTGAGTGGTGTGACACCAACCTTTTCTGAATTTAGAAGTCAGTTCTTACTAATACTGTTAAAGGTTCTAGCAGTGTAGTATCAAGAGTTTCCAGGACATGAGTCACTGGTAAATCTTTGGCCAGCTAAACCCAGGGTTGTAAGCTCAATCCTTGAGGAGGCCATTTAGGAGTCTGGGGCAAATAGATTTAAAAAAAAATCTGTCAGGGATGGTGATAGGTCCTCCCAAGAAGGCTGGGGACTTGTCTTGATGACCTCCCAAGGTCCCTTTCATTTCTGTGAGATGTATATCTCCACATACTCTAAAGCATGGGTGTCCAACTTTTTGGCTTGCCTAGGCTGCACTGAGTGAAGAGGAATTGTCTTGGGCCGCGTATAAAATATATAATATAGTTAATGTATATAAATCAAATAATAATGTTAAAAGTTTACGATCTTGTGAGGCCACATTACTAGCTGTCCAGGGCCGCATGCAGCCAGTGGGCTGCACACGCCTGCTCTAAAGAAAAGGTTTGTAGCTCTTCAAAGAGTTAATCATCATAGACTATGGAATATGCTTGTGGTTGGTGGATTATACGGCTGGCATCAGCCCCTCTGCATCCCAATCATAACACAATGCAGGTCCTGCAACTGAAAATTGGGGAATATAGTGACAAGGAAAGATTTTTTTTCCCAGCCTTTTTGTGGGCAGACCCCAGAACATTAAGACTCACTGCTCTGGTGTTCTTTGGAAGCAGCAAAACAGTCTAAATGATAGAAGGAGTTATGAAACTTGGCCAAAGAGATCCTCTAGTCTCAGGATAAACTGACACTTGTGTATTGCACTTCACTTCAAAATACTCTGTGTACTCCCCTCAACATACAGTCAGGACAAAATTTCTCAGTATCTTTACATGCTTAATAAATGGAGTGCTATTGGAAGTGCCAGATTGGAGATTTCTGTCTACAGAACAGTGGAATAACAGCATCACTAGCAAGGGTTCCCTACATGGTGCCCAAGCAACCTGATTCAGACTTGACCAGGAATAATCACATTTAGGGGCAAGAGGGGAACCAAGTTTCTACAGCCCACAAATACCCTTTGATTCAATGCTGAACACCCAAATGAGCTTTTGACAAAGCCCTGTGCAGAAGAAACCAGACAGATTCCATTTGCCAAAGTGCAGATGTCAAATGGCAAACATTTTAGTTTACGATGACTTGGAATAAATGTGAACGTTTGGCCAGAAACAAAAAGCTGTGTCACTAGTTTCCACTAATGACAAGGAAAAATTCAAATAGGAATAGAGTTTGCACTAGAGCTAAAAAAACATGATGGTATTTTTCCCATATTATTAAGGGAAGAACTATCTAAATGGGGAATAGGTGCTTTAAGATTAGTAAAGTGCTATAAGCTAAAAGATTGTAAATTACACAAATACAGTTCTTATTGAGTGTATCTTGTTTACACAGACTGAGGCTATGTCTACATTTACACTGCAGTAGCTCTGCTTCAGCACAGACACTAGCCATGCTCACAGGAAGGATTCAGTCTAAGTAATCCACCTCCCCAAGAAATAAATTCTTCCATCACCCTACTGTCACCTTAGACTGACTTGACTAACCTGCACAGGGATGGAATTTTTCACACCCCTGAACAGTTAAACCAACCTTCTTCTCTAATGTAGATCGGGCCAGACATTGCACCTTTTATCCTAGTTAAGCCATGGCCACCAAAGTGTGTTAGAATGCATTCATATGCACATTTGAAAACTGTGGTGTTGAAAAGGCATATTGCCTTTAACATACAAAATCCAGGAATGAGCTTAGGCTCTTCCTACTCATTTTAGAACATGTTAAGGACAGCCTTGCCTACATTACACTTTTGCAATACTTTTGTTAGAGTGTGTTCCCTAATAGATGCTATCACAATGTTAAATGCTAGTTTAGACAAGGGCAAAGTACACTCATCCCTCGTTTAATGAGTACTTATGAGTACTTGCTAATATGAGGAACACATATACCCACCTTTATTCACTATGACTGAACTTCCTTCACTTATATAAGTGGGGTCCTTGGCTGGGGAGACCCGCAGCCCTGCGGCTAGCTCAGCTCCAGCTGTGGGGTCCCCAGCTGGGGACGGGGAGACCTGCAGCTGGAGCCTTCTCCCTCCCTTCCCTCAGACATGCAGCTGTTTGACAGCCCTTCAGCTGGAGGAAGAGAGGGAGAAGGCTCTTAGCTTGGTTCCCTCCCTTGCGATGGAGGGAACGTGAAACTGACCAGCTATGAGCTGATCAGTTTCCCAGCCCCACAAGCCATGGGGAGACTGGAACCAGCCTGCCCCTGATTCTGAGATCCTGCCACTCTAGGAGCCAGGAAACTGATCAGCCCTGGTGGTTCCTGGCTCCACTCCCCTTCTAGAAAAGTTCCAAGTTATGCAGGGGTTGCAGGAATAACCCCTGGGTAACTCCAGGGTTTACTGTATTAGACCCTCCCCCACCCCTGCCGCCAGCCCCGCAGACCTCATCCTCAGCCAGGTTTTAACTGCCCCCCATGGTCCCAAACTGCCTCTAGCCTTAAACCTACCCAGCAGCCCCGAACTGCCCCAAGGCTTACACCCCCACCCAGCAGCCCCAGCATTAGACTCTCCTTGCAATCCCAAACTTCCCCATCTTAGACCTGCCCACCTGCATACCTCAACAGCCCCAGCCTTAGACACTCCTCCTCCCCCTGCAGCCTCTTCACCATGGCTGCTAGGCTGGGTGCCCCCCACCCCCTCCTGCTCCCAGAAATTAACTCCAGTGTTAAGGTTTCAGCACCTAAGCATAAGGTAATTGCTATCCCTAGTGACAGAGATGGCTGCCATAGCCATCTCCATCTCCATCAGTTATCACTATTGAGACAGATCTGTCTGAGGCAGCAGTGTTAATAAACTGTAATGGCTTCTTTAACAGGCACATACAGCTGGGAACTGCCCGCCTAGTGACCTTTAACAAATTTAATGGGACCGATGTTTGGGTCCTGACCCATAGGTTGGAAATCCCTGCTCTACATACATAACACTACCTTGTATTTCTGGTACCAAACTATGCAAATATATCAGAAAAGTACCTATACTCAACTGGTTTATGTCAAGTTACAAGCACTTGGAACAAACTGGAGAGTTTTACATGTATTTTAAATGGGAATTTAGTGTCGCTCTTATGAGTTTTCACCTACGAGCAGAAATTTGGGAACCAATTGTACTCATAGTGAGGGATGAGTGTAGTTACATACTAACTTTTCCTCTTCCATTTAGAAATGGGATCATCATCCTATTCTATTTTCTCTCCTCTTTTCTGGGTATCTACATTTCATTTTGATTGACTTTGTGTTTGTAAGATATCATGACCAGCTCACTTTACTTCAATGTGAAGAACTCCAAAATTCACGTATCAGTAGAAAATATGATTTGCTTTGTTATAAATGGCTAAGTGACAAGAACATTCAATAATGTATAAATGAATCTTGAAGGACTGTCATCAGAGATTCTAAGCTAAAGTTACTACAGTTAAGAGGCAGTCACCATTTATGACAAACAATGACAAGTCTAATCATTTCACAAGTGAAACTGATTTGGTGAAAATGTTAGCCAGTCTGCAGTTCCTTCTTTTAGTCCAGCATCTCAAACTCCTGAAAGCAGAGCCCCACTCCAGAAAAGTGAAAATTGCCTTCTCGCCCTCCTCCAACTGCACCATAAACTATTAAACACCTTCTCAATTTATACAACTGTAATGCCTCCATTAGTCTTTCAGAAACCCCCATTAATTACATCCCTTCCTTGTGTTGGCTGATTACCATAGCACCCACAGCCCTATGCTTTTGAAAATGGCTAGGGTACACCTTCAAAATAGATCTCTTCCTTGAGCAGTAAAATAATTAACATGTTGACAAAGTTTCACCACTGGCATCCAAATTAACACCCACTGAAATGAATATATGAGTTTGCAACTCAGACGCTGTTTTGGGTTCCCTTCTGATACAGGCATCATGTTTTGAAAGTGCTCTTTGAAATTATGCCAGCTAGAAGCTACTTGTTCACAGGCAGCTGTCTTAAAAATTAGTTATTCTAAAACATGGCTATCCTAATTTTCAGGATTTGGTTTTATTCACTCAATAAAATTAAAGATGTTCTGGTCAAGACTGTCTAAATATGATTTTGTTTCACACACTTCTCATCAGGTTTTGTTTTTTATTTTTAGTGTCTGACTCATTTAATTTTACATTTTATCTTGACCTTGCTTTTACACAAATGTCTCTGCAAGTCAAAAAACTGCACAATTTCAAATTAAAATAGTCTAAAACCTATATAATATGCATAATGTCCAGGTCATTTGAAATCCACATCTGACATGCATATTAGCACTAGTTTACACATCTATTACCACCATCGACTGTTGAGAACTCATTAGGTATCTATACACTGCATTCAGATGCCCTTGGCTGCCTTGTCCCACTTGACTCTGGCTTATGCATCTCAGGCTAAGGGACTGGGGGGCCACAACTTAAACTTAAATAAATAAATAAACAAACAAACTTAAATAAAGGAGTGTTATACTTGCAGGCTACTAGATTAAAGACTCCAGCCTGAGCCTGAATGTTCACACCACAAATTAAACAGCTCCCTTGGCCCTAGCCCCACAAGCCCAAGTCATCTGGCACAAGTCAGCGGTGGTGTCTAAAGCAGTACAGACATACCCACTGAGACTGTATCCATAAATGGTTTGGACTTGGTCATTATCCAAGCCTTAGACCCAGACAACAGCTTTTGTGGGATGAGCATTACCTGCACTTGTGCCATTCATCTACAACAAGCCTTAATTTATGATTTGGTGCATGTAGTGGACTTGCTTGAACTGTGCTTGCTGTGGAAATCTCCATTTTATTAGCACAGCCTTGCACAACATATTTTCATCTATGGTAATATGAATCTTGATGCTCAAGGTGATGCATAAAACTTTCATGTGTACACAGCTTAGTTTTGATAGTCCATTGGATTTTGCTTATTAACAGCCTCTGTGCGGACAGCAAATGCCATTATGACAATTGCCAAGAAACTAAAGGCAGATTTGCAGCCAGAATGGACATGCTGTGATGTACCCATATTGAGCCCCAAGGTGGGCAGGGGAGGACCTCTCCTTGTACTCTCTGGATTGCATCTTCTCCTGCCACCAGGAACCCCGGCTCTGCACATTGAAGCATCCCTGTTTCCCAAGGAAAGCCACAGCCAGATTTGAAGCGTTTCCAAAAGGAAAGGCAGTGATGGGATGTGCTGAGCCCTGGCTTAGTCTCAGAGCAGGATGTAGCCTGGAGTCTGCAGGGAGAGGTAACATGCATCCCCAACACTTTTCCATCTACAGCTGATGGTCAGCCAAGCCTCCAAATCCATGTGCAACCCAAGCCCTTTTTGAGATAAGTACTTGGGAAACGTAACTTCTGGAACATGTTAACACAAAATAAACCCTTTTAAACCATCTCAATTTCACCATTTTTGGCAGCAATCACACAAAGTTTCAGGCAGAAAGGACTTAAATGAAATTAGTGAACTGTTGATGCTGGTCAATAAACGGGCTTTAATAGAAAATACTAAATGTGATTTTCTACCTTTGTGACATTTGTCACATATTAGTTTCTTGCATTGATCATAGTTTAAGTCCTTCAACTATTGTATTTTTCATGTGATAGACTGAAACTGCTGTTACTTTAAGTAACTGAAAAAATTTATTTTTTTTTTTTTACAAAGTTGATAGATTAGTATTAAAGACCTCCCTCCCTCCCCTTCTAAAAAAATTAACCTCTTTTCCCCCTTAAGCTTCAACCACTCCCATATTTCTCTGTGTCCAAAAAAAAAAAAAGACAGCCCAATTTGTCCACTTCCTCCCCTTCTTCAGCTTTATTTCTGAACAATTTAGGAAGGAATGAGGCCACTATTCAAATTTCTTTCTCCAGTCAATTCTGCAGTTTGCCCTTCCCCAATGATAAATAAGTCTAAGGGAGGTAACTGCGTTAGTCTGTAACTTCACAAACAAGCAGTCTTTTTACTCCTTAAAGACTAAGTTTGTGAGGCCATGAGCTTTCGAGAGTTAAAACTCATTTCTTCACACAACTGGCCTTAACCCACAGAAGCTCATGACATATTTGTTAGTCTTTCAGATGCTACACGACTGCTTGTTCTTCCTCCAACTGACTCTTCTGACATCACTATCACTGTAGTTAGACGTGACCAGGTTGAAGTCATTACTAACAGTTCTCAGTCTTCATTCTTCTGGGATCATTTACTGCCTTTAGAGGTATCAGAGAGGTAGCCGTGTTAGTCTGTATCTTCAAGAACAAGAAATCCTGTGGTACCTTATAGACTAACATTTTGGAGCATAAGCTTTTGTGGTCAAAGACCCGCTTCATCGGATGCAAGGGGAGGGGGTTTCAGAGGGGTATTTAAAGAGTGGGGTCCCCACTCTTTAAATACCCCTCTGAAACCCCCTCCCCTTGCATCTGATGAAGCGGGTCTTTGACCACAAAAGCTTATGCTCCAAAATATGTTAGTCTATAAAGGTGCCACAGGACTTGTTGTTGTTGCCTTTAGAGGATGAGCCAGAAACCTGTGTTATACATCTCCTTGCCTCTGCCCCTTCTGTGATTAGCCTGATTCTGGAGCCTCAGGTCTTATCAGCCATCAATGGGCTCAAACAGGAGGGTGACATGAAGACATCTTACTCGTTAGACTGACTGCCAAGAAGGAAAAGGATTTCTCCTTGCACTTTTTAGAAACGTGTTTGGCACTCATATTTCAGACTATTCTCACATTACTTTCTGAAGGTTCTACTCCATTCTTCTTAGTCTTTTAAGAAAGGAAACTACTGTGTTCCATCTTCTTTTCCTTGTATAGTCTAGGTGATTTACTGCCAAACTCAACTACTGCGTTGATGGCAATAACTACAAATAACTTCCACCACTGCTGCTCACCTGTGCAGTCCTGCACTTATACATGCATCTCCAATACCTTCTCCTGGACACTTTACACTCAGGCTACGTTTAAACATGCCCCCTCCTCTCAGAGGGGGGATTAATGAGGCAGTTCGGAAGATTCATGTCAGTGCCTCATTAGCATCTTCTGAACTGCCTCATTAACATGCCCCCCCCCAAAAGGAGGGGGTGTATGTAGACAGCTTCAATGTCTGGATCAGATATTTTCCTTCAACCTTCCCTCTAACATCTACTTTACAGTCACCAGTCAATCTTGATTTTTCTCTAATCACATTCATATCCATGACAAATCCTGTTGGTGTGGTTCTACATTTCCAGTGGTCTTCCTGTCTTTTTGGCCATGTTAATCCTCCTCCGGCAGTTTCCAGCCCCATCCACTCTCTTTCCATCTTTGCAAATGAATCTGGTCCTTGGTTTGCACACAAACCAATACTCCATTCCCTAGTCCCAACCCCACTTTTCCTGGTTTGGTTTCTCCTTTCCATATGGAACTGAATCTTCCTTAAAGCACTTCCAGAACACTACTGTCCAGATCTCACCACGTTCTTGTTGGCCACAATTCCCAAAAAGTCACATTTCTTATGCCACCCTTTGTTTCTGGTACAGCCTCAAATAAATGTACATCAAACATACCTCATCTTTACTACACTTTTTTTTAAAAGCCCTTTCAATGAAATATTCCAATAAATCACACATCATCCTGTGTTTGTTCTGATCTGCCCATATTCATTGGTTTATAGTATGAGTTTCACAGCAGGAACTCAAAACACAATATTGATTTTTGGGGTGGGGGTACTGTATAAGCTGCATGAATACTATTTTACACAAGACAGAGACTAATATGAGGTCCATCAGCAACACCCACTAGGCAAAAGATCAGTACTGATGCCAATGAAGACAAATGACTGCAGGATTGACCTTGGCAATAATGGCAGTAATAAAATGCCATTGAGCCCTAACTGTTGTATGTGTGGTGACACTAGCCACACATTGCTTTTGTCCTACACTATCCTAAAATTGATTGATATAAATGATCCAGAATCAATTCCTTTAGAATATTCCGATATACTGAAATTCACTCATGACTGCCCAGTTGTGGGTCAGACCTAAAGTAATTAGTGAGATTCTAATAGCAATCTATGTATTACAGCCTGATGCAGGGTGTTACCATGCATCTCCCTTTGCTGTTCTCTTCCAGTCCCAATTTCTCCCTGTCCAGTCTGTCTTCTCCCAATATACACCAGTAAACCTACCACCATATACACACTTCAGACACCCAACTGTGCCAACACAACCCATTCCTGACCCATCTCCATCAGGATAGCCACACAAATGCTTGTGCTCCTGGCTCTAACTACTCCCTCCTTCTATTTAAAGGATTCCAGGAGGCACATATGGCTGCAAACAGTCCAAGAGTATTAGTACAGAAAATCTGTATTGTTTCCTCAATTCTTCCCATTTCTGCCCTCTAATGGAGTGGTTTTGCAGGGACAAGGAGTTCTTTGGTAGTGGCAGGTATTACACCTTGCAGTTACCTATCATAGTACCTTGTTACAGTATTGATAGGTCTTAGCTGCATTTGGCCCTAATAAAGTTACAGGTAACTGCATCTACTTAAGAGTAATACTAGAGTCTCAACATAAAGTGAAATTATCCCAACCTAGAATGTTTTAATTCATTAGACTGATAAATGCAAGGTGGTGAATGTACTACTTTTCATTTGATGTTCACTGAAGAAAAATCAAGATAAGTTTGAAGAAAAAAGTTTAATTATAAATCAAAGATACAAAAGATGTATTTGTTCCACAGAATTTCTGAACTATTTGTACGTAAGTAGCAACTAGCCAGGATTTCAGATACCTACGGGATTAGACATTAACAAAAAAGTACAGGAAAAGATACCACACCATATCAAAGCCAAGGCAAAACACTGGGCAGGCACTGCATTTTAACAATAATTACTGCTTATGCCCATGTTTTTTCTATACCAATATGACCCTCATACCTGTATTCTTCCATTATACTGGAGCAACAAGATTGGGAATAACTTTAATGTTTCAAGAAAGCAAAATGTAAATAACCTACTGCTTTTGGTCTAAATAATGCATAGCTTTTTTTTTTTTTTTTTTTTTTTTTTTTTTAAAATTTCAAATAGCAGGTTCTCATTCTGCTTTCTTGAACCAAACAGGAGGAACAAAGTCATACTCTCACATTTCTCACCTTCAAGACACTACAAATTAAATGCCACTCAGTGGTTTGGGCAGGACTTCATGATACAATCAATCAATCATCCTACTCCTCTCTTGCACTCTGAGCAACAGGGTAAGAATGCTGAAAGTTAAGATAGCTTTACTTTCAAAATTAATCACTTCACTGAGATAAATAAGGCAGTTCACATCTTTCGGAGCTCTTGACAACAATTGCAGATCAGTATGTTACTGACTCAATAAAAACAATTTAAATTAGTTTCTGCATGTGTTTAATAAAACAATTGAGTTAAACAGATGCACTTTTATGACCCAGATTGCACTTCCCTGGTCCAGCATCACTGGGACCTGACATCTCGAATGACAGAATTTGCTGGACCGGGGGAAGTCCAGGGCTTCTGCACCAGGTGGCCCCAGCCTCCTGCTCCCTGGGGACTCCAGGCCTAACCAGGCTGATAGCCAGTGGTCTGGCCTCAGCCCCAGTACCCTCTGGTCTTGCAAAATCTGTGGTCCTTAGTTGGACAAGAGTGTACAGGATTCAGGAGGTTCATCATGTAATGACAAATTCTATGACTGGTTCAGTTTGGTCTTAATAGCCATAAGACTAAAGAATTTCTTTTCTAAAATGAAAACTCTGAACTTGCAGCAAAAACTTACTGGTTTAACAAAAAAGTAGCCAGTCTCCAAAAAACAGCTTCTCTGTTCAGAGTTAGAGCGGCATCACAAACTCTTCCCCACTTCCTTATGCCCTCCTGCTCCAGTTGTGAGTAAAGAAAATTGCTCCTCAGTTTATAGACATGGGAGACATTCAAATTTACCAGAGACAGTGCCAATGTTTTCCAGAAAAAAGGAAAATTAGGACCAAATTTCAAGTTTTAAAAATGTAAGAGGGGAGGGGAGAGACCTTTCTATGGAATATTGTATAACAGAACTCCAGAAAGTACATTTTTAGGTATACACTGTATCATCTTAAACATAATAGCAGTCTATATGGCCACTCTCCCTGAAATATTTTTGTACACAAACTGCATAAAATAAACTGGGACAAATTAAAATAAAAGGCCACTGTGTTCATGGGGAAAATCACATGGACTTTTTAAAAAAAATCTAGCCAAGTTAACCCTTGAACAACATCTAGTGCAGGATTTTCAAACAAGTGTTCAGCACTGGCTTAACTGCTCCCACTGAAGTGCATATATTTTAATCCTTTGTCTTAAGTTTGCTTCCTTTAGGTAATGAATTTCTTTGACAATTGCATATGGTCTATTTTTGAGTTACACATTTATTAGGTCAGGAGCTTGTGTGTGTCAAATCTTTTCATCAGCAAAAAAATCATGATCTAATGTATTTGCTAGTCTCTACAGCAGGGGTGAGGAACCCTTTTTGGCTCAGGGGCCACACAAGTGAGAAACAAAAAAAACACTCACTGAGGTGGTCCCCCACTGAAAGACAAAAAAGGAGACATGCTCCTCATTCCCCTTACCCACTAGCTCCAGAACACGGGAGGTGCTGGGGGTTTAGTATATTTTGTTGGCCCCTCTAGGCACTAGGGCTGGTGTGCAAGGTGTTCAATGTGGGAGACTACCACAAAGTGAGCTTGGTATGCGGAGTCTGGATAGGAGGAAGCAGGAGCCAGCTGGAGGTGGGCTTGGTTGTTTGGGGTGTGGGCAGGAAAGAGGGGGTTATCTGGACAGGATGGGGTGTGTACGGGGGGCTGGATGGCAAGGGATACAGGAGGGTTTGGGGTGTGAGGTCTGGACAGGAGCAAAGAGGGGTCTGGGTGGGGGTGCAGCTTACTTTTGTGTTGGGGGGGCACTAATATGGCTGTGCCTTCCCACCAGAACCATCATCCAGTGATCTTATTGGCCAGAATTCCAGCCAGCCATCATAGCAGTAGGAAGCCCCCACATACTGCTGCTGCTCCCACTCCCCATCTCCCAGCTTGGGGACCAGCAGCAGCAGAGCTATACCACAAGCTGCTTCCTGCACCTCCACTACCCAGCAGAGCCTGCAGTCTGGGTCTGGACTGCAGCTTGCCTGGTCCAGCCCAGACAAACTTTTACAATTTGGATTACTATGTTAAACAGTGCATATATTAACTAGCCTTTCAGTTTGTTTTGTTTTCTAGTTTTCGTCCATTTGCTCAATACTGCGATATTAGAAATTTTTATGAACTGCAGGGCTATGTTTACATTTAAAGAAAATATTTATGTAAAAACAAAAGGGAATTAACATGTCTACTACTCTTGATAATGCTCATAAGAAAGCCTAAATTATGAACTTGATCTGACAGTGTCCCCTTAACCAATGCCAGAAAGTCACACTGAAGGCTGACATTCTGTCAAGTTAAAGACAAAAACATTCTATAGCCTAATCTGCCACTGACTTGAGAAAGTGTCAGTTCAGGTCACCACTCCACCACCAAGGGATTTATTTTGAAACACACTCATAATACTTACCCAACCTCAGTAAAACAAAGATCCTCAAATGAAAAACTCTAAGAATGCACAGTATTATAAGCAAAGTGCCACGTATTCTAAGGAAAATGACGAAATTCTGTTGGAAGGGAAGTGTGGAAATTCTAGGCCATTGTATTTTAAAATGGAGAATTTACTGAATTAGTTATGAAACTAAATTAAACAGCTGCCCTTTCAAAATGCTGTCCCATAAATCACTTTCAGCTTTCATTGTCTGGCAGATTTTTTTAAATAAGCTTAGATTCTGACACAAATTTCAGCAACCGTGGGAGAGTCCTGACAAGCAGTGAAAAGATCAAGTCACAGGTATAACAGTAATAAGCGAATTTTAAATACCTGAAAAGCTAGACAAACTACGTATTCTTGACTTCTGAAGGAAAAAAAAAATCATAAAACTTTCAAACTTTCACCCAGTTAGCCAAAGTTTTCTGTTTGTCTGGTTTTTAATTAGCATAGACTTAGGTTGTACTTTCAGCTTCTATCCAAAACTGTCTTCAATCTTTTTTGAATACCGGGTTTCTACTAGTGTTCCCAGTAATCTTTTCCATTCCATATTTGGACATTCTCCATTTGTGTGCACAATTTTGTGCACCGAGACATGTGCAAAAGTGTACCATCATTAGTCAAAATGAAACAACTAGCTGTGGACACTGGTGATCAGCTGGGCATCATCTGAATCTGTCTCAAGCAGACACAACTTACAGGAAACACTGATTTTTACTGATGTGGAGATTGTACCATGAAGTTTTCCAGTTACCATTTATACATATTATGCAGTGATAGGTTCACAGAAGCCAAGTGTGAAAAACAAGAGTTCTTTGCTAAGTGAAGTGTCTTGTATTCACTGCATTGTGTACCAGACACTACACCTCTCTTTTGCAGAGACTACAGAAAACTGTACTTTTCATCCACTGTCTTCACCGTACAGTTTTGTGCTGCACACCCATGGAGTCAGCCAGGAGAATACTCACTAAACCCTATTCCAGAGCTGTACTAACTGAATATACAAACGAGGCAGTGCAGAAAGCCCACAATAGTTTATAGATCGTAAGTAGTAAAATAACTTTTTCAAATGGGGAACATCAAACCATCTTCTCACTTGCAAGTGCACATTCAACCACAGAGCTATAAAAAGTGAGCTGGAGCAAATCAATCTTCTTAAGAGGAAGCTTCTTTTAACAGGCTCCAAAGCTTAATTGAGCATACCTGGTAAATATCTGGGAACTATAGTCTCTTGAGGACCATTTCATATATAACGAAGACTTTTCACATTTTGAAAGCAAAGAAAAATAAATTTAAGGTCAGATCTTTGATGCTGCAAGTTCTCTAGAAACAGCTACCTTGGTTCATTCCCCTCCAGTGTGCAAAAAACAACCTAAAAAACAAAAAAACCCCACAGTCCCACTGGGACTGTGAAATAAAACAAAACTGAGGGTCACCAAATACAGGAATTTGCACAGACAAGTTTGCCAATTTGGAGAATGAAGGGAGTAGGCTAAGCAATCCACTTTGACACACGTGAAGCATATGCCGAGGTAATCAGGAGCAATGAGAAGCCTATTAAAACAAATGAGAACCAAGCTTAACAAAAACTCACCAACAATTCAATATTCAGACTCAAATTATAGACCACCTGTCGCAAGAACATCCACACCCACAAGGTGGGAATAGTCCCCAGAGAAAGAAAATTACAGGCCTTTTCTATTTGGGAACAAAATAAGCCTCTGAAACCTAGTGAGTTAGGTTACAGCCCACAAAAGCTTATGCCAAAATAAATTAGTTTTTAAGGTGTCACAGAACTCACTTGGCCAGAAAAATCTTCTCCAGGGAAAGGAACTACAGCACACTCACCAGAGTAGACACCAGGAATCAAAAAGTGCAGAAGGAGCTACAAACACCCCAATTATGCAGTGACTACTAGCTTTTTTTTTTTTTGAGGGAAGCCAAATCTTTAAAGCAAAATAAAACTTACAATTTTTGTGTCTGTCTACAATGGAAAGATCTTAACTAGAAAAAAGTTTACTTTGTGCATAACATCATTTGGCAATCACTTTCCCTGGTTTGCTGATGGCTAGCCATACATCCTTTTCATGAACTAGTATGAAAACAAGCAACTGTTCTGTGCATGAAGGCCCCATCACTACTGAGAAAGTTTTCCAGTAGCAGCTACCACACTAGAGAGGCAGCAAGCATGAGCCTGCCAGAGTGTAAAAAAAGGGCTGCCACTGTCTTAGACTTACTTTCCCATGTTTTATTAGAAAGTGTCCGTCGTCCCCCCCCGCATCTCCATTTGCCAGCTTTTTTTTTTTTTAAAATAATTAACTGGAATCAAGAAATCTTACTGTCAAGGACATACAGACTGCAGACTTCCACCTACTCTAGATTCCAGATCTGTATTAAAAAGTAAATCCCTCTGATTCTGAGATATGACATGCTACAGTTATTTACTTTCAGAGACTGGAGTGGAAACTGGGCTGTGTCTACACTACAAAAATAACTTCTAAGTTGCTTACTTCAAAGCACAACTTCAAAGGAGAGCATCTACACCCCCCCCCCCACTTCAAAGCTAAAATTAAGGGAAAGTGCATGTAGCCTCTCTGCTACTTTAATGTAGTGCCTAACTTTGAAGGTAACTTTGCAGTTAGTTCCTAGTGTAGATGCACCCCCAACAGACAGCCTAAAAACAAAATCAGAATTGATGCTGAATTTATTAAAAGTATTTTAACTGAGATAGTTACCCTTTGTTAGAAATCCCCTATTCCATAAAACAAACAAGCACCAGAAAATGTAACTACTCTGAGAATATTTCTTTCCCATATTCTTAGAGCACAGGTGAACCCTAAACTGCAGCCAGAAAAAGGAAAAAAAAAACCAAAAACCTCTTGGTCTATTAGTGGAATCCTCTCAAAAACTCACAATCTGGCATAAACTCTTCCTGGCTTACTCAACTTCCTTCACACTCCCAACAGACTGTGTGTAAACTTTTTAGGAAGATATTTTTGCTTTTATGTTACTGTAAAGGACAACTTTCAATGCTCTAAATGAACAGAACTCCAATAACTAACATTGAGATTTTTATTATTTATATGATTTCTGTTGTGCAAGAAAATACTCTTGAAGTATTAAAAGCACTGTCAGGTTTATTTTATAATGTTTGTTAAATAAGGCTGTTAAAAACAAAAATAAACAGGCTGAATAACATGGAGTCACATTCTACTAACAATTCTTTCCTGTCAATTAAGGTATTAATGAAAATATAATTACCCACCACTGAAATTTACTAATAAGCCCAAGATTCTTATTTTCCCATTAACTGTCGTATTTTACACATATGATAAATATGAGTGATAATTTTATGAGTCAAAAGGGACAGCTATTTAGAGATTTCAGACTAAACTTCTTTACATTTCCAAATTAACTAAGCTGACAAGCAGCATTACTTTTAAAAACTAATGTTCACAAGGCTGTCACCACCACCTATGAATGCCTTATTTTTGCTAACTATCTGACACCTGTAAACTCAGATCTCCCCCCCCCATATGAAGCTGAAGTTACAGATAAATGGAATCCTAAATGTTCATTTCTTAACTTTAAAAGTCTACCCCAGTTTGAAAGAGTTATGGCAGGTTGGTATATAAGTGATGTTTTCAACTAATTCTAGCTTAATGCATATTTTACACTAGTTTTAATAAACTGATATTTAAATATTATAAAAGTGTACAACTACAGTATTTATATAAAATGTACCTCAGAAAGCTCAGTAAATAGCATTTCTCAGTATCTGTGGAAAAAGCCACAGATCTGCTTACAAGTATATATAAACTAACCCTTTACACTAAAGGACAAATGAGCATATCAGCTGTTAGGAAACATGGAGAAAACAAAGCAAACCCTTGATTAGAAAACTTTTCCAAATACAACACATTTACATAAATTTATAAAAACAAAATTAAAGCATTTACAAATGCACAACATATGAAACAGCTTTACAAAGCTGTTAGACCATACAGAAAAATAAATTATCAGAAATTGAAGTATTTCCAACACAAACCTGCAACTTGTCAGAAAGTCTGAAGGAACATGTGTACAAGCATGTTTCACAGTGGAAGCAATAGCTAGAATATTTTGAAAGATTATACCAAAAATCCCATGCCCGAAAACCAAAAGGAGCCAGTTGCACAGCACTGTATTAAGTTATACATACACAAGGAATCGAACTCCAGATACCAGTAGTTTAATTACATTTCACAACAAGAAATGCATTGCTGTGATTCATTCAAACTTGAAATACAGTTACCACCAGTTTCTGCAAGCCATATACTAAAATTCTTAATTCAATTAATTCTGTGAACAATGAAGGCAGGTTTTCCTTTTCAAAATGTTTATTCTAGTATGAAATATGAAGAAACAGCACCAAAATAATTGCAAGATAGTATGAAATTTTAATAAAATGTACTATTTTAAGAGCAGAGCAAAAACTTTAAAAATAAACTGAAAGACTTGTCACCTATTAAAGTATCTCACTTTCTGACATTAGTAATAGAACTTTCAGCCTTTTAAAGAAAAAAAAATCTGCTGTTGGAACAATTTTCCCAAAGACTGTTAAAATGCATAACATGAATTTTCAGAGACAGTTTTATTAACAGGAGGCTTAGTTTTAACAGTATATACAATCACATCACTTTTCCAACGTCAGGGAGCACCACCTAGTCATCATTCAAAGCAAATTTATACTCAGGAATTACAAAAGCATCTGTGTAATGCAACCGCCTCTTTATTGTAGTACACCTTTATACATTCCTTCCAGAAATTCCTGTACTGTGAAATCCTCTCAGGATGTAGTGTTGCACAGGCATTCAAATCTCCCCTATATACTACATGAATAAAACTGTTGCCACTTACACCTCTAAATTATACCAGGCTACATACTTCAGTGTTCCATGATATGCAACACTAAAAGGCACCATTTTTCTTCAACCAACAACAGAATCGTTTATAAACTGCTGTGTTTAAGTACTATGATTTGCAGGGAATAGTGGGATTTTCAGAGCAAGAGAAGATTCTGAACTTCTTAAAATCTAAGCGTAGACAAACTGCAAATTCTAATTTTTACTATTTTGTAAAATTGCTATTCTCCATTAAAGGCTTTACTGCACAATAAAGAAAATGGCAATTATTTACAGAACGGGAATTACACAAAACTTTATTGAAAAATATACAATACTCAACAGAAGCAGATTCAAGGTTTTGGGGTAAAATAAAATTTAGTGTCTGTAGAAATATTCAAAGTCAACAGTAATTTCAAAAATATCTTTCATACATTTTACACTATTCTTCAAACTTTAACAGAACTCCAATCTTCTAATATTAATCCCTTTCTATGTGAGTAGTTCAAGAGAAGCGAGAACTACAAACACAACATCCCAACTAGTGCTGAAAATCCTATCCCAACTGATGCATGTAATCCTAACAAATCAAGCTACTTAAACAATGTTTTCTAGTTGTTGCTTATATGGTATCAACATTATAATTCAATTTTAAGTAAACAGTCAACTCAATATACTTGAGGTTATGCCTACGCTTATGTGGCAAAAGTCTTATTCTGCACAGTTTTAATTGCAACAATAACTAAAGATTATTCCACAAAGAACAGCTTGAATTTTACAGAACAGTTCTGCTCATATGCATAGGAATTAGTTTGGTAGACACATCAGCAATGTGCATAATTTGACTGTTCACATACAGCAAGAACCTCTGAAAAACAAAGATACATACACAAAACAGTTACTGCGTACACTGAGAATTCATTCAATTGGAAAGTAAAATCGGGACTTTAAATAAAGCTTTGACCTGTAACAAAGCAAATTCAGACAGCTTTTAGCCAAATCTAGGAACCTTGTTTTACAGTGGCTTGCAATATCACCCACTCACTGACTTCATCTTAATACGTAACTGCTTCCCTTATCTGGAACTACATAAAACCAATCTAGTTTCCTTGATAAACATTATGTGGTCAATTTAGCTTCAGCAAGCTTTTTCTATTAGTGAATAAGAATCTCTCTTTTCCACATAGATGTACTGCGAAATTCACTGCACACTCATCCTTGCAGCGATTCTTCTGTAAATGGTCAACCAGTGCCCTGTCTTAACAAAACAAATTTTCAATTTTAACAATCCACTGTTTACAAATTGAACAATCCACAGGTTCTACCCAGGAAATACTATAAAAGCAATCTGGATGAATTAATCACAGCACTATGAATATCTATTCTACAAACATTTTATATGAACAGCTACCCTAAAACAAGTTTGACTTTTCTCGAACCTATAGGTCTGTCATTTAGATCAACAACAGCTGCCATTGCTTCATCACGAGACTCAAATGCAACCATTGCTTCTCCTGTGGGCATACCTTTTTCATTGTATTTTAAGCACACAGAACCTGGGATCACTTGGTAACCATAAAAGAAATCCAAAATTTCATCCACTGAAACTGTAAATGGCATGTTTTGCACTTTAATGACAGTTGGCCCTGGCTTTCCAGAACCTGTTCCAAAACCAGGCGGTCCACTAATATGTAAGTTTCCTGGTCCAGGTCCAAACCCTGGAGGTCCACTTAAATGTCCAAGACCACCTGCAATACCAGGAGGGCCACTCCCAAAGCTAGGAGGCCCACCTAAATTACCAGGCGCATTCCCAAAGTTTTGAGGACCCCCTCCATAACTTGATGGTCCACTCAGATTACTAGGGCCACTTCCAAAACCTGGGACATCAATACCTGCACCAGGTAAACCACTGCTTCCAACTGAAGGTATTCCTGGTCTAGAATCACCAAAACCACCTATTCCTGGAGGTGGAAGAGGGGGACCAAATGCATTAGACGCACTAAAGTTACTGGGAAAATTAAATGGAGGGGCATTATTTGCATCTTTTGCGCTACCACCCATAAAGGAATGCTCATCCCCACCAGCATTTTGCACTACTGGCACTGCTGCATTCCCTTGCATTGGCATTTTCAGCAACTTTTTCCCTTGGGATGGTGGATTTCTCTCAATTTCTCTCATTTCTTCTAGGGTCATTACACGTAAAATAACATCTCTTCCATTCAGCTTTTTACGGTGTAGGCGCTCCGACTTACGCGCATCCTCTTCTGTTTTGAACTGAACCAATGCTTGCCCTAAACCTTGACCATTGTTATCAACAAGAATCTGTACTGAGTTTTCTTCCACTGACAGTCCCTCTAGAAACTGAAGGATTTCCATTTTGGTAATATTGTATGGGATATTTGATATATGTGCACACAACTTGGGCGGTCCTGTTTCTCCCTCAGCGTTCATCATGACCTCCCTCTGGTCATAACTAAAGTTCTGCAATCTTTTCCGAATCATGTCTATCTTTTCTAACATACCCTTTTTGGTTATGGGATGAACTTGAATAAAACGGTTCCCTATATACTGTTTATGATGACACAATGCTGCCTTGTAGTCAGCTTCATTCCTGAACTCAACAAAGCCTTCACCAATTGCTTTCCCATTGGGTCCATAAGCTATATAAATACTGTCTTCAACAATATCTAACTTTTTAAAGAAATCAATTACGTGTTTGTTCTCTGATTCAAAGGGAAGACCTTTCAAATAAACACAGAAACCCTGTTCATGAGGAGATCTTGATCGTGACCTTTTCTGTCCACTAGGAGATTTGGACCTAGAAAGTGTCTGTGGAGAAGGATGGGTTTGTCCAGTAGGACCCAAGGTTTGCTTGAAAGTTATATGGCCTCCAGCAGATACCCACTGTCTCTCTGTTGCAGGACTAACTTCAACATAACGCTGAATCATCAGCATTCTATTTCGCTTCAGTGCTTCAAAAGTATCTTGAGGAGAGAAAAACTTAACTAGTCCATTTCCATTATTTCGACCTACATGATCCTTCAGCATATGTACTGCATCCACACGGAGCCCATGGAAAAAGTCTTTCACATCAGATTCTGTTGCAGAAAAGGGCATGCCATGAACACTGACATACAAGTCGTCTGGGTTGATCGAAAGGGGTTTCACACCACTTTGAGAATTCATCTGAATAGGATTTACAGGATTCAAAGGACCCATAAACAATGAATTCAAGCCACTGTTCATACTCATTGTTGTTCCAGACCCATTCATTCCAGTAGGTAAAGGAGCTATAGGTGGAGGATTCATAGGAGGCATTCCTGATATAGGAGGCATAGGTGTCATTGGTGGTACAGGAGGAACAGGGGGTATTGGTGGTACAGGAGGAACAGGGGGCAGTGTTGGTACAGGAGGTGGGACAGGTATGGGGGGAATAGAAGGCATTGGTGGCAAAGACGGCATAGCTGGGATAGGAGGAATTGGTGGAGGTGGCACTGTGTTCATAGGGGATGCTGTGCTAGGTATAGTTGAGCTAAATGTTGGGCTACCAAAGGTAGCCCCAAGATTTGGAGGTGCATTTCCCATGCTGGCAGTTGAGAACGTGGGTACATTTTTGTTGCTTTCATGAACAGAAGTAGCTGCAGTTACTACACTAGGAGAAGAACTGGTAAAGTTAGGTACTGTGGTAGTTAAGTTTACCCTAGCACTCATCGCAGAGCTAGGCGGTGGTCCAGACCTGCTAGCATTTGCTGGTGGCATGTCTAAATTGGCTGTTTCAAAACGCCTACGACTAAGTTCTATCATGTTTTGCATTTCAGTTTTACTGCTCAGCAACAGCGTTACTTTTGACCCTTTAATGGTACCACCTGTGCGCATCATACCAAGCCTTGCATCTTCATCAGTGGCAAAAACGATGAAAGCCTCACCCAGTTCACCCCCTACAATATGCACGCCCCCATCAGGAATGGTCAATCCAGAGAAGAAGTGGCGAATGTCCATGGTCCCCGCCACAATCGGGAGACCTTGCAAGCGGATGACCACAGCCATGCTGCGCTGAAACAACACACACCTGCAGATGAGAAAAGGCAACGGCTATGTCAGACTATACTGTTTATGACACCACGTATTTACCTAGACACCATCTACTACATTGCTTACACACTCCTAATGACATCTTGAAAAATAAAGCATGCTTAAGTTCTAGACTTTTTATTCATACAAATAAAATTAAGCATTTGACACATGATTAACTCAAGGTTTGCACCAAAAACTCCAAAATAATCTGTTAAAATTTTAAAAGAAAAAGTCAAGCCTGTGACCAAACAAATGTCAATACAAAAACCAAGAGTGAAGTTAAATTAGAACGGTTACATCTGGTGGTCCAATATTTAGTGCAATGTACAAAAATTAACATTTCAGCTAAGCAAATGACCTTCAGCAGTCTCATGCAGAAGTACCACACACCTTGAACCATGGAAAACTACTGAAATAAGACACTTTTATATACTTAAGACTCATGCTCTCACTGAACAGGAAAAAAGCAATACTACTGCTAACACCTTCTCTTTTGCACATTTTAAATACAAACTCTTTACAAACAGAGGGATAGGAAATTACTTGGAATTAATCAGAGCTTTACAATTTAACCTGTTCAAATTTTTAACCATAGCTTTACTGCTAGACAGGTTTTCAGCTTCTTTTTACAGCACATTTACTAACACCTGCCCCAGGACAAGAACTATCTTCTTCTGTGTTTGTGCAGTACCTATCACAACATGGCCCTGATCACAAATGGCTCTTTGATCATTACCAAGATAAACTATGTTATTCCAAAAGATAAAACTAGTTATTCTCCCAACTTTTACTTGCTGTCTAAATGCAAAACCTGAGCAAGGCCTACTGATCTGTGGCACAGACACAGAGCAAGGGCATAGCTGTGTGGTATCCCATGTAGCTAAAACTTTGGGCCAAGATTTTCAAAACTGAGTGACTGAAGTTAAACCTACTAGCTCAACGGCTTTACATTTAGAAGATCTAAGATGCCAAAAATTTCCCACTGACTTCAACAGGAAATACCGGGTACCCACTACTTTTAAAAATTAGGCCATAAAATAGATGCCTAACGGAAAATTTACAGGCCTAACTCTGTTAATAATCTTAACCAATACCTATATCCATTTCAATCTCTCCTTCTGTCTTTAGGCCTGTCCTGGCTAGGGAAATAGCATTTTAAAATGGCATCTAGCCTAGACATTTAAATATGCATTAACTGGTCGCATCCAACCCTAAATTCACCTACTAACCTACACATGATAAATGATTGCGACAATGTTTTTAAAACACCATTATATTCCTAATCTGTATTAAACAGAAAGAGCTGTGGCAGTGGCAAAGACAAACTGATTTCTACCTCCCACTGTAGGCCATAACTCTCAGCAGCTGGAAGAGGTGGGGGGCACAATGAAGGCTGAGAACAATTACTGATAATGAAGGACAGTATCAACTGGCACCACTGCTTGTAAGTGGGCTACCCTGTCACTCCACTGAGTGCTGTATACGCAACAACGTAACCCTGTGCTATAGCTTCTAACTTGATTAGGAAGAGAGATCAAAATTAGATTGGAGATGGCTAATCCTTATTAGCTAACCCCCACTATTTTCATGTTACAAAGAGCCCTAGGTATGACAACGTGTATTATAGCTAAGCTCCCCCACATCTTCATTCAGTTTTTCAAGTGTAAAAAGGCAGTGTCTGGTCTAAACTAGACTTAGAAAGATAATTAGCATGTTAGTTAGAACACACTTACATGTCTTACGTCTCTAGAACAAGGCCACAAGTAAAATATGGTAAATTGAGGTTAACTGCTTGAGGTCAACCATGGAGGAAGTTTAGATTTGACCTCTGACAAATCTAAACAAAAAGAGTAGCCTGTACATATACACCAGGAAAAAGTTTAGGTCAGAATAAGCTAATTTTTAATGCCTCGGTTTTCCTCAAATTCTTTCCTAATCTAAACATGCACTTCAGAGAATAAGAACTCAGGGCTTTACATCTGCCAAATTTAACTCAATTCCCTGGTTCAGAAAGGAGATATCAGCACTTTTCTTCACCTGATCCTCTCCTCCCCTAGAATTCCAGTAGGTTCCTAATTAAGCAATGCCTATTCAGTACTTGCAGGAAGACCTCTGAGAACTCTTACACACCACAGTAAGTTGTATTAGATATTCATAAGGGAATTAATTGCAAACTAGATGAGCTACTGCAGCATTAGAAAGCAATGTGCTACCAAAAATATCATGAAGTTGGATCAAAAACTAAACTCCTGACCAATCGTGATCATAAGATCCTACAGCACTTTCTGCCAGAACAAACACACTTTCTCAATGCACAAGTGAAATTCAAACTCAGTTACAGTACAGTTTCCTCTGCAGCAGTTTTGATGAAGACTTGATTCTCCAATTCCTGTTCTGAACTGCTGAATAATATTGCTGTGTGCTGCTACCAAAAATTCAAAGATTAACCACCTGGTTGAACTAAATAGTCAGACAAAACAGAAGGCTACCAGCATTTTTTTTTTCATTTTTTGGGAGTGGGATGATTGGGGGGGTGGGAAGAGAATGAGCAGTCCCATGCATTATGGCCAACAGATGACAGCATAAAGTACTTTTCAGGTAAACCTGAGTTTCACTATCTACAGAATGGACATGCTTTCCTATAAAAGAGTGTCCTAGCTACAGTACTGGTACTCTATTTTTGGTTAAATTTTGTTACCAGAATTTCCTAGACTGAAGGGACTTGAACTGCTACAACTCAAGAAAAATATGAACTCAAGAAAGTGGACTACATTAAAGCGTTTTGGTATTTAACCATAAGAACTTTCTTCCCCAGAAATGCCAACTATAATTATAAATGAAGGTATATTCACTATCCTTTAAGTGAGCCTTTTTTAAGTCTTTCTAGTCTTTCGGTAAATAATTTTGAAAGTTTCTGAATGCATATAGTTTGGCCACTGTGGTGTCATTTCAATACTTCCCAGAAGTCTTGCACTGTTTTAAGTTTAGTAAAAATAGTTTGCTCAACCTTTTTTCAGGGGTAATGGTTTAATTTTCTTCAGAAGAGCAGAAATGTTCACAATACAGAAGTAAATAACCTGTCAGACCCTCTATTACTCAAAAGCGGGTATGATTTCTACAACAGCAAATTAACATTTCAAACTTTTTTTGTTCTATTTAAAAAAGGAGCAGTGTTATTTCCATAATTTTAGGGAAACAAATTTCACTAATCCTTAAATAAAGCTACAAGTCTCCAAAAACTAGTGATAGTGAAAATTACCAGTTTAGGGACAACAGCATTAATGAACTGTTATGAAACAAGGAATGAGGGTGTCACATCAATGGATAATATTCATATTAGAGTGACCTTTCACTTAGACAGGTCAAAATTACAAATATTGGAAAAGAGGTAACTATTTTAAAAAACTAAGGGCCCAAAAGTATTGAAGGTACACCCCTGGTTAACTTGGCATGTCATGTAATAGTCAGCTAAGGTGTTCAGAAACTCCAACTCTTAAAATGTTAAATATTGAGATATAAGCCCTCAGCATTATCTGCAATATAAAGAGATTAAAATTAGACATTTGTATTGCTAACCCTTAAAAAAAACAACACACACAACTTTTCTATCACTTAACTCATCCTTTGTCAAATGGAAAATGGACCTTTTCATAATGACTTCAAGGGTGCACCAGAATTGTCACAATAACTGATAAGGGCATCAACTATTAATAAATAAAAACATTTACACAAAACAGTGGCTTGGATGAGTTTTCTACTGGTACAATTTAAGTGAATAGTAATTACATATTTCTGGTGCAAAATATATTAATTTCTCCAAATCAGTGGGATATTAAGGATGTATTTAGAATCCAAGCTATGTTTCTCATTTACAAAATAAGAACTAGAGAATCCAACTCATTCTTTGAGGAGACAACATTTTAATTACATCATGGGGTCACATCACTAAAACTGTAGTTACGTGTGATTCATAACAACTCCAACCAACAGACTATTAAAAAGCCCACAAATTGGTGGGGTTTCTATTTGCTCATGTGTGCATCCAGTTACTCTATCTGCATGTTCAAATGCAGTAACTGAATCAAATGCACCACTGCAGACCTAGTTTATCATCTGGTAGTTAAGTAATCATTGGTAGTAGCATCAAACTGAGATGACCAGTTCAGTTCTCCTGGAACACTCATTTCAGGTTAAAACAGTGCTGTATTATACTTGGATGCTTATCACTGCAATTATAAGCCTTAAGCTTTTTATAGTTATGGTTTTCATTCTACAGACCCAATGTTTCATGGATGCCAGACAATTACATTTATTATCCTCAATCTCGCCCAGAGGCCGGAAGTTGTCCAATTACCTAATCTTTAACCAATTTTAATTTAGGCAACTTGGAAGTATCAACCTATTTACTGAAACTGGGATTTAGATTCCCAGTTCCCATTAATTTTAATAGGATTCAGGTATTCCAACCCCAAGGCAGTTTTAAAATCTATGAATGAGAAGAAAGAACTATTACAAGAATAAACTCTTTCTGTAACTTACAACTATAAATGCAGAAGAATTTTTAAATCTTCCAGTAAGATATCTTACTTGAATTTTACAAAATTGCTACAGGTAAAAAGCAAATATCAAAAATTAAGTCCCAATCATGCCAACACTTAACAGATAAAGCAACTTCACTGAAATGACTAGATGCTTTGACTCAGTGGGACTACTCATGCTTGAAGTTAAGCATGTCAGTAAATGCTTGCAACACTGGGGTTAACTCTATTTTAAATAAGAGCTACTTAGGTGCATAAACACTTTTATCAAAACAAAAAAAACTGTTTAAAACATTTCTATAAACATTTTAGAATTTTGCAGTAACAAAAAGAACTCTTAAAACCACTCACAGGCCCCAAGTCACAAAAACAGGAGATTATAAAGTTACGCTTTTAGGGGATGGAATTTCAAAAGCCCTTAAGTGATTTAGCTGCATAAATCCCATTGATTCAAACTGTAAACTGTGATGGAGGAGCACAGACAGGCTAAAGCTTTCCTACTATCCATTCAATACTAGAAGGCAAGAGTTTCAAATACTGTGCAAGTTTATCAGCTGTGTTCAGGATTACGTTGCCATTGGTATCCTGCTCATCTTGACTTTTGCAGTGTAGATGAGCATTTTAAGCATGAAGTGCTTATGTAAAATCTGAAATTCAATTTAAAAAAGTATAAAACCAGCTTTAGCAATGTATGATTAAAAAAGGAAAGTCAACTACCCACATGAAAATAAAAAAACCTAGTTTAAATCAAAATTAAGCAATCATTTAAATTAAAACTTCAAATCATGTTCATCTTGATTTAGACAAATACTTGTATTTCATATTTCAAAAGTAAATGCTTTTACAAGCATGCATTTGTCAGTGTTATATACTGACAATGTATAACTCGCAGACTGATAACTACTAATTTAAGGATACATGTAAAAACATGTTGAACAGAGAAGGCAGAGGACTAACCTTTGAAATTACACTTTGTTCACTGGTACAAAATAAGCTTACAAAGCTTAACTTAGTCCCTGCTGAGTGTGACTCTACAATAGCATCGACAACACATGCACATTTGGCAATGCTTGGACACGGTCTAGAAGAGGTGTGAGCAAACATTTTAGGTCATCGCCCCCCCCCACCCCCCTTTGGCCCTGCAATCAGCTGGGGCCCCTCAAACCTGTGGAGGACCACAGGAAGGGATGCAGGAGGGTAGGGCGTGTGCTGAGAAAGGGAGTGGGACACTTAGAAAGGGGTGCTGGGAAGCTCCAAGATGTACCACAAAGTGGGAGGGATGCACATGGGGAGGACACCAGGAGGGCACCTCATCAAGTCCAGAGCTCGCCAGCTGCCCCCCCTGCTTGTCTCAGGGCCTCTGTGTACTCTGACTGGCCTGGCATAGAGAGGTTGGCAGGGGGGAGAAATTCCCTTGGTGATGCAGTGGCAGAGGCAGCATGGTAGAAAGGCCTGGGGACGCAGCAAAAGCTGCTGAGGGGAGCCAGTTGCGCTGTGGCACCCTTACAAAATGTTGCACCCCCTTCGGGGGGGGACATGCCCCCCACTCTGCACACCCATGGTCTAGAAGGCAGAATAGCATTGATGCTGCAGAGGGGATTGAAGATATCTAGCAGGAGATGTCAGAAGACTAGTAAACAGAAATAGGCAGGTGGCAGACTTTTTGCAAGGACTAACTTCACGTATTAAATTAAGAAAGCTTAAATATTCTCAGAAACAAATATATCTGGGTCCATTACATACTGCAATTATGAGTAAAAAGAATGAAAATACAGGTTGAACCTCTAATCTGGAATGCTCTCATCTGGCAACATCTGAAATCTGGCATATTTTTAGTTAGAGGGACAACCACTTATCTTGAGTGAGAACAAGTTTCTTGTGGTGCCATAAACTTTGTTTACAAACACCAGTCTTGGCTCTCAGTGTTTTGTGCTATTATTTAGCTTAACTTATCCCTACACATCTTCTAAGAGCCCAGTATGCATTGGAAGTGATGGTAATGTGTTAAACAACATTGACCTGCCATGGTCTGGAAAATTTCCTTGTTTGGGACCAGTCTCAAGGATGCTGGACAAGAGAGGTTCAGCCTATAGTATAAATTTTACACATTGCTATCCATCGCTTTTAGGAATACTACTGCCTACAGCAAATAAGTTTATTTACAAACAGTGGAGAATTGTTAGAGACTGTATTCAAATCTATCACAAACTGATAAAGCAGCATTACCTCAGAATCTGGCAAAAAAGTCATTTACAAGGACAACATTGCCACGATCACCATTATCAATAGGAAGCAGAGCTGAAAAGCCAAACTATTTGTGCGCCTACATGTGCCATTTCTACTGACCAACATATTTTGATACCAAGTCATATATTCACGTAACTGTTAAGAATATTTCTTAACATGTAGTAAGCAAGCATGAAAAGAAATCTTCAAGTCAAAATCTCTTACCTGCAGAGACAGATGTTTTTCTCTTAATAAGTAGCAGAAGCCAAGCCAATCCTGTGGGCAACCAATTAAAACCAACTTTTAGACTGCAATAAAGAATAAATGGAGGCAAAAATCAATTCAGGAAACAACAGCAGGTAACAGCCCACAGTGAACTGTATATTAAGAAAGTTCAGGTCTGAGACCACCACAAAGCAGTGTATCATAACCACCACAAAACTAAGTGTGCAACAATTTAAACATTTGTTAATCTCTTACACTGGCATCATATTTTGGTAATTGAACTTGCTTAGTTATACCAGATTGTTACATATTTTAACTCAAATATGGCTTAGAATACATACTTTAAGAGCCAGAAGACATTCATTACACAGAACTTATTGCCAACTTATTTTCCTTTACAGATACCCAAACTAGTCAATAAAACTAGCAAAGCAGAATGAAATCCTACTGTTATAAAACCTTACCCAATGGGTTACTAGCCCTATCAAGTCACTTGTTTTCTAATTTTGTGCCTTCCTAACTCCACAAACAAACCAGTACATTATCCTGGTACTGAAAAATACTTCTAGAAACTACATATATTAACTTCTTTCTAAGCAGCAGCAAAAACTTCTGAAGCTAAGACACATATCAGACTTGCGGTCTTGGGAAAAACACTCGCTTTCACACACTGTACTACAGGAACCCACATGCTTTTGTTTGCAGCCTACAGTCCTACTGATCCAACACGCAAGAGTCAAATCCCAGTCATTCTTTGTGCTTAAGATTATTAACTTTCTATGTCAGGAATCACAAGAATAAGCAAAAAACTGCATGGTTTTATTGGAAATTTGTGCGCATCTATGCCTGAAAACAACCTGTTACCTATTCCAGTACCTTACAGACCACCTCATGCTATACTTCAGGCTTTCTGGAAGATACTTAGAGAAAAAGGGACTATGAAAAAATGTGAAACATGTAACATGAAACAGTATTAATTACCCTTTTCTCATGAAACAAACAGTGGGGGCACCTGCTGTAACCATATAGTATTAACATGCATCTGCAAACTGACAGATATACTGCATATAATCCAAACCAATTCACTATCAAAAGATTAAGAGTCACATTCAAAAAACCTTTCAAGAAACAAGACATCAAAAGCAAGAGTACAAGAAAGAAAAAACAAACTGAGGTCCCACAAGTTACTGACTTCTGATTAATATGACAAATATACTCAACTCCAGAACAGAGCCATGCTTTTGTTTGTTTAAATTAAAAAAAAAAAAAAAAAAAAAAAAAAAAGAGACAGAACTCAAGATCAGTCAATCCCAAATTAGGATCCTATTTGCTTCAATGAATAGCCAGTTTCAATAAGTTTATCATACAAAAAGCTATGACATAGCCTGAAGGACAGCTATTTAAGTACAGCTTAGAAGTAGATGCCACATTTCATCAAGAAAATTCCAAAAAATTAAGTACACATCCACTACAAATCAAAAAACGTTTCAGTTGTATATACTTACTTCGAAACCTAAAACTAATAAAAATAGGCTAAAGGTACATTATATACTACAAAATAGCACAAATCAAACCTTTCTTCAAACAGTCTACCATATTTGCACTTTTCATTGCACCCATCCAGGATAATTCATTTACTATTACCCAACATTATGAATTTGTTCAAATGTATCTTCTAGCTCTTTAATCAGAACATTTAAATGAGCACATTACTTCAGACATGTAGAGACATACTGCTATGTCAATTTGGTGCTTATGAGGGTATTACCTACATACACAGCCCAATGAAGTAAAAAGCACATATTACTTTTTCCATATAGACCTGACAATTGTGATCTGAATCACCCTTGTAACTCTAGATTTTTGCCTTTCTTGGAGGAAGGGGGAATCAATTATGTCACATTTCCCCTGCGTATTTTGTTTTACTATTAATTTTATTATTCCCACTGTAACCACTGGAGACTAAGATGAGACTCAACTTAAGTCACAAGGGAAAATAAGCAATGATGTTCTGTGAAGGTGGTGAAAAAACCACAGATCACTTGCCAACCCCTATCCCACCCTCCATCCTCAGTGTTGGGAAGGGGAGCTGGAACTGACACACAAGACTAAGCATACAAAACAACACAAGAACCAAGTTGCTTTCTACTCCACAGAGGGGAATATTCAAAGAATTAGATTCCTGGTTCACAGATTCCAATCTTGAGAAAGGACCATTCCTAACACATAGTTTGACCTCTTCTAGTAACACAGAAGCTAGATGCATTCTCCTTAAGACCCATTTTGAACTACATTTTTCTATACTCTAATGAACTTAAGAAAATTTTACAGTAGTTCTGAGTACATCACCAGCCTGCAATTACATTTAAAACAACATCAACTCATACAATCACCACAACATTTTATCCTACTTAAAGGTTCGTTTTGCCAACTCTTCTGTATGGAAAAACTGATAAAAACAATTTACAAAGTTTTTTCAGAGCACTTTTTATCATCACAGCCACACATTCACTTTGGAAAAGGGCTTCCGCGATAGCTAACCACAAAGCTGGAATCTCCAGGCCCGCTCACTAAAAAATACCCACAACTATTCAAGTCCTTTTAACTGTCTCTCTGAGAGAAGCTCTAACTATCAGCCGTATTTTCTATGACTAAGAACTATGTCTACTGAACCCAAAGTGAATCGGGGCTAAGGACACGCCAGGACCGAGAGGATAATCGATGGTCACAAACGCTCACCAAGCCGGCGCGTGTTTACACCTCGGCTCCCGCTGGCCTACGAAGGCACCAGCATCACCAGCATCACAGCCGAACAGCGCCGCTGCTTGTATCCCCTCCCCCGGCATACAAGCCGCCACAGCCCCGCCAGAGCCACGCTCCTAACTGCGAATACGCGCCAAGCCATGGGCAAGCAGACCAAGGCCGGCCCAGCTCACTTCAAGGACCAGAGACCCGCGCCGGGCGCCGCCTCGGCCGCTCTGAGAGAACGAGGCTCCCGGCGGGGGCGCTGGCAACGCGGCCGAAAGATGGGCGGCTATACGAGCTCAGCCTGCAGCGGTCCGGAGATCCCCGGGGCCCGCTGGCCTCACGTCGCAGGAGCCACCGAGCCCTACCGCCCCGCGGAGACCGCAACCGCCAGTTCAGCGGCGCCCGGGCCGGGCCGGGCCGGGCCCCCCTCCGGCCGATAGCGGAGGGGACAGGCGCGCCGGGGCTCACGGGGCAGAAGGAGCCATCCGGGCCCGCAGCCTCCTCAGCCCTTTCCTGCCCCTCCCCCCCTTTGTACGGCTGAACGGACACGCTGCGCGCTAGGCCCGGCCTGCCCCCGAGACAGGCCCGCGGGGACCAGTGCGGGGCCGAGCCGGCGCCGGGTCCTTACCGAGGGAGCTGTACGGAAAAAGGGTTAGAAAAAATAAAGCGCCGCCCGGGCCCCACTCCCCGCGCGAGCCCAGCACCACCGACCGCGCAGAGCCACAAAATGGCCGCCGCGGCAAAGGCGCCGCCGCGCAGGAGAGGGCGGAGCTCCTGGGGAAGGGCGGGATGTTAGAAGAGCCCCACCCCACAGCCCGCCGCGGGGCTCGACTGTGCTGGGCCCGGAAGTGCCGCGTGGCCCCGCCCCAGAACGTGTTCCCGGGCCATGCGCGTGCCCAGTAGGGCCTCCCGCTCAGCCTGCGGGGCTCTGCCTCCCATCCGACCAGACAGGCGGGGCGGGAAGGCGCCTGAGGCGGTCATCGAGCCTGGCCCCCTGCCCAAAGCAGGGCCGATCCCAGCTAAATCATGGCAGCCAGGACCGTGTCAAGGCAGGACTTAGCACCTGTAGGGACGGAGTCCACTATCGCTCCAGGTAAGGCACTCCAGCGCTTCACCAGCTCCTGGGCTATGTCTGCACTGCGGCAATCCTTCAGCAGAAGTCCTGCCATAAGAGCTCTCCCAAAGAGACTCATTTCTAGAGAATTTGTCCACACCCAAAAAAGCAGATGGAAAAAAATCAATCTGCTCTTTTGATGGAACGCACCTACACAGCCCCCTACTCAGTGATCGCAAAATGCACCACCATGGGGACTGACTGCTCTTTCGAAAAACGGGCCTCCAGGGCATCTACACACGTGTTTTCTGAAATAATCTTTTGGAAAAAGGTGCTCCTCCTCCTCTGGGAGAGGAAGAGGGTGGTCGGAAAAAGTGCTGCATTCTTCCAATTTCATATTGAAAGAATGCATTTTGGGTGTAGACACTCCAGAGTATTTCTCCAAAGAGCCACAGCTTTTTCAAAACACTTGCTAGTGTAGACGTAGCCCGGCTGAAATAGTTTTTCCTAATATCCAACCTACATCTCACCCTTTCTAACTTCAGACCATTGCTCCTTATTTTGCCATCTGTTACTACAGTCTTCCCCCACCTTACGAGGGTAATTCATTCCTGAAAAACTCCTCTTAGGGCAAATTCTCGTTAAGTCGAAAATGTAGTTACCACTAATTTCAATGGGAAAAAATTTTATGCGTTCCTGAGCCCCAAAATGTATACCCATTTATGCTATAACAACTACAAATCCCATTAAATCCAGTGCAAGGGGGCAGGCAGGGCAGAGCAGGGCACGGGGAGGCAGCCTGGCCTGAGCGCAGCTTAGGTTAAGCAGGGAGTGGGCACTGCCAGGGGCTGGCCACGTGGGGAGCTAGGCAGGCACAGGGGACCCCCAGCTGGAGAGGGGTGATGCCTTGCTTGTGCGGGGCTGTGCAGCGGAGAGGCCCCACCGGTGGCAGCAGTGGGCAATCCAGGCACTAAATGGGAGGGAGTACCACAGACAGCGAGTGGTGCCCGAGGCACAGCTGTGTGGGGTGGGCAGCGGTGGCAGCCCCCTAACCATCCGGGGGGGGTGAGCAGCAGCAGTAGGGCTGGGATAGGCTGTGTGCCCAGCATCGACGTCTCCCAGAACAGCGTGATCTACTGCCAGGACTCTGATGAGCGTACCTCCCTGCACCAGACTGCCACCCTCTTGCAGGTCACCACCGCCCCCCTGCATGGCCTCTTCATCAAGACCAACGCGGCCGACTCCATCCCCTCTGGACTTGCCTAGCAGAGACACCAGCCTCCAAGTCAGTCTTTGTAAACATGAAGAAATGTCTTGTAAGCTGAAGTAGGGGTATTAAATGAAACTCCTCGTAAAGTCGAATTCTCATAACTCGAATGGGCGTATCTCGGGGTATAACTGTACCGAGAACAGACTCTCTCACCTCTTGAGAGCGCCCCCCTTCAAGAAGTTGAAGGCTGCTATCAAATCGCCCCTCACTCTTCTCTTTGCAAGCTACATAAGCCCAGATCCCTCAGACTCTCCTCATAGGTCATGTGCTCCCGGCCCCTTAATCATTGTCCTTGCCCTCCACTGAACCCACTCCAGTGCATCCACATCTTTCCTGTACTGGGGGGCTCAGAACTGGACACACTACTCCAGCTGTGGCCTCACCAGTGCCAAATAGAGGGGAATAACTTCTTTAGATCTGCTGGAAATGCTCCTCCTAATGCACCCCAATGCACTATTAGCCTTCTTGGTCACAAGGGAACACTGTTGACTCATAGCCATCCTCTCATCCACTGTAACCCCCAGGTGCAGCAGAAAAGGACCTATCAAGCTAGCCAAGTAGGAGGGAGAGTTAGAGCCAGACTGCTTGCCCAGGGTGCAAGCCTGAGCTCTGGAAAAAAAAACTACAGTGAGCAAACTCATGCAGAAACACTTCTCCCACACATCTGCTATGACTCAAACAATTCCTCTGTGTAGTAACAGAGAGAAAGCTGTGCTAGTCTATATACTATCAAAACAAAAAAGCAGTCGAGTAGCACTTTAACGACTAACAAAATAATTTATTAGGTCAGCCTTTAAAGTGCTACTTGACTGCTTCTTTGTTGTGATAGTTCCTCTGTGTGTTCTTCAGAGGTGCTTCATCTTTTTGGAACTACACTATAACCATTACTGGAATGTATTATGCAAAGGGAAAAAAAGTTTAAAGCAGGTTTGCACTTAAGTACTACAATAATCTGTACATAATGGTGTTTTATATTTTAGGCCTTTACCACATCAGTATAGTGTGTCCTCCCGAACTCCAATTCCTGGCATCCAATCCACAGTAATGTGAGTTAGTGACAGCTCCCAGGTAAGAAACCTGACTTATTAGTAAAAGCAGTAAAGACTCATTCTTTTCACTATGGCTACATCTACACTAGCCCAAAACTTCGAAATGGCTGTGCAAATGGCCATTTCGAAGTTTACTAATGAAGCCCTGAAATACATATTCAACACCTCATTAGAATGCCAGCAGCTGCAGCACTTTGAAATTGACACGGCTTGTCCACAGGGGGCTCCTTTTTGAAAGGACCCTTGCAGCTTCAAAATCCCTATTCCTACCTGCTGTTTGCTTTCGAAAAGGAGCCCCGTCTGGATGAGCTGCGTCAATTTTGAAGGGCCGTGGCTGCCAGCATTCTAATGAGGCGCTGAATATGTATTTCAGCGCTTCATTAGTAAACTTCGAAATTGCTATTTCAAAGTTTTGGGCTAGTGTAAACACGGCCTATGAGGGTCATTGGTTCAAACCTGGTATTGCCAAGATAGCAGCCACCACACTGTCAGGTGTCCCACACACTCAGCTTTCAAATTTGAGAGCTGTGCTTTATAGTGGCAGGGAAGGAGGAGATGAGTATGCTGATAGTCTGATGTTCTGCATGTATGTGCATCCTACTGCTGAAGACGCTCCAGGCTGTGCCCAATTTCCAGAAGTACATGACAGGGCACAGTGTGTTTCAGGAAGCTCTGGGATGACTTAGTGGGGGTTGATCCTGCTTGAAGCAGGGGGCTGGACTAGATGACCTCCTGAGGTCCCTTCCAGCCCTAGGATTCTGTGAAGGTCACTTTCCTTTGCACCATGGGCAAAGATCACTAGCTGGTTTCAACTAGCATAAATAGTGAATTTTCCATAATTTGACATCTATTACAGGAATGTATGGATGAGGTTCTGCAGCCTGCAACATGTAGAAACTCAGCCAAGCTGATTATGATGATCCTTTGCGCTGTTGAAGTCTGAGTCAATGAGACCTGCCTTTTGGCTCACTCTTGGACTCCTAACCCCAGTTCTGACCCGCGTCTCTGACTCTTGTTCTGAATGCTAGACGTAATTGCTCAAGCTATGAGGCTAAGCCTAAGTCTACATGGCCAAGTTATCTCAAAATAATAGCAGTTATTTCCAAATAACTTTGGCATTGTCCAGATGATGCACACACTATTTCAAAATAAATTCAAAATAAGGGGTCTTATTTCAATTGCAGTAAACCTCATTCCCTGAGGAATAATGCCTATTTTGAAATAGGCCATAGGGGGCTTGTGATGGGGTTCAGGGGTCCCCCTGCACTGCACCCCGTCTGCTGACAGGAATGACTCTCACTCAGCAGGTACAACAGGAGGTTTATTAGGCAACAGATGCCCAGTTTCTCACAGAAGCGTCAGGACAGCAGTCAGAGACAGTCCTTCCAACCCGTCCTGGGGAGAAGACCCCGAGGGGTGCCCCTCTGGGGTGTAGCTTTCCCCCTCCTCAGGCTGGCTGCCTTCCAACTCTCTCTTCCCCTAGCCTCTAACTGCCGTCCCCCGATTCAAAAACCCAGCTTGGCCCCTCCCTCCTCTTTGTTCAGGGCAGAGGTGTTACCTGCCAGTTGTAGCCCCAGGGTCATCCTTAGCCACTGGGAGCTATTCTGCTTGTCTCTCACATCCAGCCTGAGTCTCACATTTCCACTCCCCCCACTCCATAACATCTCTCCCACCTTCCAGACCGAACTGAGCGGGGTCACTTAGCCAGTGACCTGGGGAACTTCGGGGCCCTCCCTCCATGACAGGGCATCGCCTATGGTGTTGTTGTTCCCCTTCACATGGACCACCTCCATGTCGTAGTCCTGCAGGAGCAGGCTCCACCGCAGGAGCTTGGCGTTGGCCCCTTTCATGTGATGCAGCCAGGTCAGGGGTGAGTGATCGGTGTACACGGTGAAACGCCATCCAAACAGGTACGGCTGCAGCTTCCCCAGCGCCCACACCATGGCCAGACATACCTTCTCTATGGCTGCGTAGTTCTGCTCCTGGGGCAGCGGCTTCTTACTCAGGTACACTATGGGGTGTTTCTCCCCTTTGTCATTCACCTGCATTAGCAGAGCGCCCAGCCCCATGTCTGAGGCATCAGTGAACACCAGGAAGGGTTTGTTGAAGTCTGGATTTGCCAGGACTGGGGCCCTGACCAGAGCCTCCTTCAGCGCGCAAAAGGCCTCTTGGCACTGCTTGGTCCAGACCACCTTGTCAGGTCTTCTCTTTTTACACAGCTCTGTGAGGGGGGCTGCGATGGAGCTAAAGTGGGGCACAAACCTCCGGTAGTACCCCGCCATCCCAATGAAGGCCTGGGCCTGCTTCTTAGTCTGGGGTGTTGGCCGATCTCTGACAGCCTCCACTTTAGCTGGCTCTGGCTTTAAGCAGCCGCTGCCCACCTTGTGGCCCAGGTAGGTCACCTCAGCCATTCCCACCTTGCACTTCCCTGCCTTGATAGTCAGCCCATCCTTCTGGAGTCGGTCCAGCACCTGCTTGACCTGGGACACATGGTCCTCCCATGTCTGGCTGAAGATGCAAATGTCATCCATGTAAGCCAGGACAAAGCTCTCCATCCCTTTCAGTAGCTGGTCCACCAGACGCTGGAAGGTAGCAGGTGTCCCCTTGAGGCCAAAGGGCAGGACCAGGAACTCGTAGAGGCCCACAGGGGTGATGAAAGCTGACCTGAGCTGGGCATCTTCGTCTAATGGCACTTGCCAATACCCCTTGTGTAGCCAGACAGCCAGCCCCCTCTCAGACCAGCATTGCTGGGAACACAAGGGAGCCAAAACAACAGGGCACTTAACATAAATTCCAGCACAGCCTTTGAAGCTGTGAGAAGCACAGGTGTGCTGCTACAAGGTGCCTCTGGGAACATATACAACGATTAGGCTCACAGCAGACAGAGAAGCTGTGACAGACATGGCTCTTAGCCCCTACTAAATAACGTGATGCACACACACCCACATCCTAGGTGGGAGAATATTTACCCTAATAAAAGAATGTCCAGTAGTCGAAACTTATTGTTTCTCTCCCTTGCAAGTGTAAACTACTCTTGCGAGAGCTGGCGTCACCCAGACAGACCAGCCCCAATTTGGCATAAGAAAGGAGAAAGAGAATAAAGGAGTACAGAGGTATAAGTATGGGACCTACAGCACCATGATTTTTGAGTGCTGTTCACTATCTATCTGCTGGTCAGATAAGTGACAGCCTCCCAAGGCTTCTGCAGCTAAAAGGGTCCCTAAGCCTTGTCCCTTATTCGTCTTTCCGTGGAATTGAGTGACCGATCCTGGCTTGGCACCGCTGGAATCGAGAGATGCAAGGAGGGTAAGAAGCACCCACACCTGATCTCCTATCTTTAGTGTACACGTATTTTGACATAGAGCTCTATACTTTGTTTTCTTTCTTTGGGATTGTGGCTTCAGTTGTGTAACTTGTTTGTGTGTGTAACATCTATACATTTAAATAAGTAGGCACTAGCAATTTTGTAACCACATGATTAGAATCTAGTTTAATAAATTTTTGATAACCGTTTGTGCATAAGCCTGACTTGTTTTCTCTGGGTTACTGTAAAGCAGCCAACACAATTAAAGAACCTCAGCCGTTTTGGCAATAAAGCCTGGCCATTAGGTGAGAGTACTAAGAGCCTAGCGTTGAGTTGTGCCGCTTCCATGGGGCAAACTCTTGGGGCGCCTGTCAGTCAATCCTGACTGCCCACTGCGAAGGGGCTCTGAGCTCTAGCAGTTAAAGTCACGGGTGTGGAAAGGCTCTTAGTGCTGCCATTGGGGCACCTGTCAGTCAGTGTTGACTGCCCACTGCGAAGGGGCTCTGAGCTCTAGCAGTTAAAGTCACGGGTGGTTAGGACCTTGGGGCATCCGTCAGCCTAGCCTGGGCTGCCCGCCGCGAAGGGACAGTGCATCCTACCGGTTAAAGTCACGGATGGTATAAAACGGGCATAGCTGGCACCTCACCAAACATCCTTGGCCGTCGGCTAACACCTTGGTGAGGTCTATGGTGGTGAGGTAACGGGCTCCCCCCAGCTTGTCTAAAAGGTCATCAGGCCTGGGCATGGGGTAAGTGTCCGATACAGTGATGGCGTTAAGCTTGCGATAGTCCACACAAAACCGAACAGACCCATCTTTTTTAGGGACTAAAACCACGGGAGAGGCCCAGGGGCTGGAGGAGGGTTGGATCACCCCCAGAGCCAGCATGTCTTCAACCTCCCGCTCTATGTCCTGAGCTGTCTTCCCTGTGGCTCTGAATGTCACACACTTGATAGGGGCGTGGGTGCCTGTCTCTATTCGGTGGACAGCCAGGTCAGTGCGTCCGGGTCTGTCAGAGAACAGCTGTTGGTGTGAATGCAGCACCTCCTTGATCTCAGTCTGCTGGGCAGGGGTTAGCTGGTCTGAGAGGGGAAATAGACTCCAGCAAGGAGCCAGCTCGTCCTTGTGAGCAAATCCACCAAGGGATCATCCCCCTGCCCCTCCCAGTGTCTGCACACGGCCAGCACCAAGTTCTCCCTGTCCCAGTAAGGTTTCATCATGTTCACACGATAGACCCGGTGGCTGTGGGCCCGGTTTGACAGTTCCACCACATAATTCATGTCATTTAGCTGTTTGACGATCTTGAAGGGCCCATCCCAGGCCGCTTGCAGCTTGTTCCGCCGCACAGGTACAAGGACCATTACTTGGTCCCTGGTGGCATAGGCTCGGGCCCTGGCATTACGGTCATACCAGACCTTTTGCTTCCTTTGGGCCATGGAGAGGTTCTCCCTGGCCAGGCCCACGAGCTCGGTGATTTTTTCCCGGAAGGTCAGCACATACTGTACCACTGACTCCCCTTCAGGAGAGGCCGTCCCCTCCCACTCTTCTCTGAGCACGTCCAAGGGTCCCCGTACCCTCCTTCCATACAGCAGCTCAAACGGGGAGAACCCTGTGGATTCCTGGGGCACCTCCCTGTACGCAAACAGCAGGTGGGGTAAGTACTTGTCCCAGTCATGGGGGTATTGATTCATGAAGGTTCTCAGCATCTGCTTTAGAGTCCCATTGAACCTCTCCACCAGCCCATTGGTCTGCAGGTGGTAGGCTGTGGCCCAGGTGTGCCGGACCCCACACTTGTCCCACAAGCTTTGCAGCAGGGCCGACATGAAGTTGGACCCCTGATCTGTGAGGACCTCCTTGGGGAACCCCACTCTGCTGAAAATGGACAGCAGTGCATCCGCCATGGTGTCAGCGTCGACAGAGGTCAAGGCCACTGCTTCTGGGTATCGCGTGGCAAAATCTACCACCACCAAAATATATTTCTTCCCCGAACGCGTTGCCTTGCTGAAAGGTCCCACTATGTCCATAGCCACTTTCTGGAAAGGCTCCTCTATGGTGGGCAGTGGCCTCAGGGCAGCTTTCCCTTGTCTCGGGTCTTCCCCACCCTCTGGCAGGGATCGCAGGACAGGCAATATAGACGGACAGCTGCAAAGATCCCTGGCCAAAAACCAACCTTCTCCTGGTGCGGTGGATCTCCTGGTGTCCTGCAAGTGGGACATCATGGGCTAGGTACAGCAACCTGCGCCGGTACTTCTGGGGAACCACCAGTTGCCTCTGGACCTTCCATGGCTCCGCTTTGCATCTGGGAGCCCATTCCCGGTACAGGAATCCCTTTTCCCACAGGAATCTCTCCCTGCAGCCCTCCCCCAGCTGTGGAGCTGGGCTGAGACTGGCCAGTTCCCTCAGCTTCTGCAAGGAGGGGTCTCTCTGCTGCTCTGCCTGGAACTCTTCGGCTGGGGCAGGGGTGGAAGCTACTTCCCCATCCCTGCCTGGCTCCAGCACCCCTGGCCTGAGAGATCTGGTTTTTGGGGGCTCCCTTTCTCTCAGGGTTGGCCCCTGTGGCTCTGGCTGGGCCTGTACCCCTGAATCTGGGGAACGCACCCCTCTTTTTCTTTGGCTACGGGTCAGGACCAGGGCACGAGGGCGTTCACCTGGCCAGTTCTCCAGGTCACCCCCCCATCAGTACATCCGCCGGCAAATGGCTGTGCACGCCCACCTCCTTGGGGCCTTCCTTGTCCCCCCATTTCAGGTTCACCCTCGCCATGGGCACCTTGAAAGGGGTCCCGTCAATTCCTGTTATCGTCAGGTGGGAATTGGGTATCATGTGGCCTGGTGCCACCACCCCGGGTCGGGCCAGCGTCACGTCAGCGCTTGTGTCCCATAACCCTGTGACCTTTTTCCCGTCTACCTCGAGGGGTGTGAGACACTTGCTCCGCAGAGGCATCGCCGCCCCCACTCTGTCAACTGACCTCTGAGCATTTGGACCCCCTGAGGAGCTGGTCTGTGGGGCGGACTCGTCCCAGTCCAAGTGCCCACTGTCAGCACCACCCATCTTGGCCGCCAGTCCTTCTGGCTTCCGGGACTCCACCCAGTTGACTCCATGACTCCCCGGCCTGCTCAACCTGTCTGGGAGCTTGGGGCACTGGGCTGCTCTATGCCCCTTTTGCCCACAGCGATAACAGCCTGGGTCTTGTTGTGTCCCTCGGGCCGGCTGCTCTGTCCAGGCACTGCTTGGCTCTCTGGGGGGTGGGTGGCCGGCCCCTCTTTCCTGGGCCCGCCCAAGAGGTGGTCCCCTCTGTCGTACAGTCAGGAACTGGTCTCTCTGAGATTCTCGGTCTCTCCGGGACTCCCTCTCTTTGTGGGGCTCACTTTCAAACCTGGCCCGGCTGCTTGTGAAGTCATCTGCCAGTTTCCCTGCATTGTGTGAATCCCCTGGCCTCCGGTCCACGAGCCACACCCTCAGGTCAGGTGAGCATATCTCGTAGAATCGTTCCAGGACCGCCAGCTTGATCAGGTCCTCTACGGACTGGACTCCCATCCCGAACACCCACTTCTGGTAGTATTGCCTCAGGTGGGAGGTCATATCTACATAGGTTTCCTCTGGCCTCTTCTGCGCCTCCTGGAACTTCTTCTTGTACATCTCCGGAGTCAGCCCGAACTTATGCAGCAGGGCCTGTTTGATCCATTCATAGTCCCCAGGCTGCAGCCCCTCCAGCTGGCTGAGCACTGCTGCGGCCTTCTGGCCTAGCAAGGGGGTGAGGTGCCGGAGCCACTCAGCTGGGGGAACCTCGTGCAACTCACAGGCTTGCTCAAAGGCGGTAAGGAACTCGTCCATGTCCCCTGGGTCCTGACACTGGGCCAGCACGCGCGTCTCCAAGTGACTGGCCACCCCGAGCCGTCTGGTCCTCTCCCTGCTTACCGCAGCTGGGGCTTCTTGGCATCTCGCCTCCGCCATGGCCCGCTCGTGCTCCCGCTCTCGCTCTCTCTCTTGTAGCTGGCGCTCATGTTCCCTCTGCCGTTCCTGGGCTTCCAGTTCCTTTAATCTCACCTTGAGCTCCAGCCGTCGCAGCTCTGCGGCGGGGGACTCTGCCCGCGATGGACCACCGCTAGCTGAGCGTGACCTGGTGGGCACCGTGTGTGTCTGATGGCATCGAGCTCCCGCTCCTGTCGGAGAATCCGAAACGCTTCCCAAGGTTGACCGGCCACTTTCTGCCGGGACAGGCTCCACCCCCCCGGATCGGTCACTCTCTTCCAGCTGGGCAATCAGCTGGGCCTTGGTCGCCTTCCCCACGGTCAGGCCTCTCTCTCTGCACAGCCCCGCTAGCTCTGCCTTCAGGAGTTGGGTATAATCCATCTCCCCGCTGTCTCCCAGGGTATTCACTCACCAGCAGCAGCTTCAGGAATTGCTCTGTTCCCCCTCTGGCTCTTGTGAGGCTCCTTCCTTCTCTTGCGCTGAGTCAGCCACTGCTGGTAGTAAGCCTCAAAAACCCAGCTCGGCTCCTCCCTCCTCTTTGTTCAGGGCAGAGGTGTTACCTGCCAGTTGTAGCCCCAGGGTCATCCTTAGCCACTGGCAGCTATTCTGCTTGTCTCTCACATCCAGCCTGAAAGCATTTACCTCAATACGTCAGGAGTGATGTGTAAGTTGTTTGTACCTGTGTATAAGAATGTAATCCTGGGATGTGGTCTGGGTCCGGCCGAGGGGACAGGACTTTCCACTACAAATATGCACTGCTGGGAGCTCATCTGTGCATCCCACTTCTGACTGCTGGTAGTAAGCCTCACCCTTGCTGACTGAGCTAACTGAGCTACCCACTTCTGACACCAGTGTGATGGGGTTCAGGGGTCCCCCTGCACTGCACCCCGTCCACTGGCAGGAGTGACTTTCACTCAGCAGGTACAACAGGTTTATTAGGCAACAGATGCCCAGTTTCTCACAGAAGCGTCAGGACAGCAGAGACAGTCCTTCCAACCCGTCCTGGGGAGAAGACCCCGAGGGGTGCCCCTCTGGGGTGTAGCTTTCCCCCTCCTCATGCTGGCTGCCTTCCAGCTCTCTCTTCCCCTACCCTCTAGCTGCCATCCCTCGATTCAAATCTCATTTTAAAACAGTCTCTTTGCACCAGTCACCTCTGTCAGCAGTCAAATTAAAAAATGAGACTGTTTTAAAATGAGATTAAAGAGAAATAAGCAATTCATCTGGGATCTTTGTACGTGTCTTTGCTTTCAGAGCCTCAAGGACACACTCGTTTTATGTTTTTCACCTTTTCTCTGCAATCCTGGGGATCTGAAACATTTTTTACATGAAAGTTGAGGGGACGTCTACACTCTAGAGCCTATGTTGACATAGCTGTGCCAGCTTGGCCCCCTAGCTTAGATGCAGCTGACAAGCACAGGAGTTCTTCTGTTGGAGTAACACCACCACCTCCCCAGACAAAGCTCTTTTAAGGCTATGTCTACACAACAGCCGTATTTTGAAGTAAGATTTCAAAATAACACAACTACACGCAAAATGCATTTTGAAATAGCATTTCTGGGTCCATAGCACTGGGTCCTTAGCTGACTGAGCTAACCTTGTTATCCCCACCCTTGCTCTGGTTATTTATACCTGGCCCTGCAGATTTCCAAGACCAGCATCTGATGAAGTGAGTCTGTGCTCACAAAAGCTCATGCTCAAAACTTTTCTGATAGTCTGTAAGGTGCCACAGGACCCTTCGTTGCTGTTACAGATCCAGACTAACATGGCTACCCCTCCGATACTTTCCAACAGAGAGTGCACCAAGTCTGTTCTCCTTGGTGAAACTGACACCATACAAGCTGACCTGATCAGAGTTTACCAAGCTCTTTGATGCACATCACCTTGTAAAGGGAGATTTAGGTTTGAGGAAACAGCTTTCATGTCTGGGGTTGATCCTCACGAGATGGTCTCTGCTGTCTCTGCTGCCCAGAACAGGAGATGTGCACTGTTGGTAGAATGCCTAGGATCCAGCGGCTAGCACAGAAGTCCTCTGTGAACCAGCTACTTTCTGAGGAGTTCTCTGCACACAAAGCTGGGTAAGACAAAGGCACTATATAACACAGGATTAAATTCCTTATCTGAAGGACTTAGAAGAAGGTAAGAAACCAAAATACTGACATTCAATTGAATGTAGCCAGGCCTGTTTTAATGGTCACTCTCCCCAAGGTCTGATGCTGTTCCCAAACATCTCTAGTAACAGAAACGGTGAAACTCTGGAGAATCTCTTCAGACCTCATCCACTCCTACCACCTAGCTATAAACCCAGATTTGGCAGACTAGACTGCAGAGAAGATAACAGGACCCATAAAGAAATTAGGACAGTATTGTCCCAGTCTCATTCTTGATAGAGGAAAAGGCTCCCTCCCCAAAAAAAGAACAGAAACAGTTTTTTAAACATTTCTGTGCATTAGAGCTAGTGTCTTTTATGTCTCATCACTTCTGCCATACTCAAAGCTTTCATTTTCTCTGAAACCAAATGTAGCTTACTTCACCCCATCATCAAGCAATACATTCTATTACATATAACTATTCCTTCTTTACTGGGAGTTACAGACAGCTAAGTGCCTCACCACACTCAAGGTTGCTGAAAGGGGAAGAATATTTTGGGTTAACACACATTGGCCTGCATGAGGATCAGAGTCCAACAAATAAAGTAGAAAGTAGAACTGCAGAAATGAAACTACTGAACTTGAAGAGGCGAAAATCTTTAGTTCAGTTAGGAAAGGAGCTCTTAATCACAGATCTGTATGAGCCTGGAACATACAATTCACACAATCTCGCCCTCGCTCTCTATACAGCCATGAACTAAAATTTCTGTTTCCCCTAGAGGTATCTTCTGGAAGCAGAGCTATCCAATCACAGGAAGCAGCATGCTGGTTGAGACAAACTTCACTGAAAAAAAATCAAAATCAACAGCAGACGTGAAATAAGCCTTGGGGCAATAAAGTTTTACCACAAACAGAACTTCTGTGGAGTGTGTGTGATGCCAACCACAGGGACCCTCCTGTTTCATTCCAGAGCCCAGTTTCATTCTTGTATTAAAAAATGCAATTCCACGGAAGCTAGGCCACAAGTTATCTTGTGTGTACGTAAGCGTTCTAGATAGAGCATCACCTCAGCTTTGTTTTTTCAGATTCTGTTTAAACCCCAGCCACCAGACTGTGACTATGTAAAAAAGCAAATGCCATAGCTCTTAGAACATAAGAATGGCCATACTGGGTCAGACCAAAGGTCCATCCAGCCCAGTATCCCGTCTGCCGACAGTGGCCAATGCCAGGTGCCCCAGAGAAGGAGAACAGAAGACAATGATCAAGTGATTTATCCCCTGCCATCCATCTCCTGCCCTTGTACTGAAGGCTAGGGCACCATACTTTACCCCTGGCTAATAGCCATTTATGGACCTAACCTGCAAAAATTTATCGAGCTCTTTTTTAACCCCTAATAGAGTCCTGGCCTTCACAGCCTCCTCCGGCAAGGAGTTCCACAGGTTAACTGTGCGCTGTGTGAAGAAAAATTTCCTTTTATTAGTTTTGAACCTACTACCCATCAATTTCATTTGGTGTCCCCTAGTTCTTGTACTATGGGAAAAGGTAAATAATTTTTCTATATTCACTTTCTCCACACCATTCATGATTTTATATGCCTCTATCATATCGCCCCTCAATCGCCTCTTTTCCAGACTGAAAAGTCCCAGTCTCTCTAGCCTCTCCCCATATGGGACCCGTTCCAAACCCCTAATCATCTTGGTCGCCCTTTTCTGAACCTTTTCTAATGCCAATATATCTTTTTTGAAGTGAGGAGACCACATCTGCACACAGTACTCAAGATGTGGGCGTACCATAGTTTTATATAGGGGAAGTATGATATCTTTTGTCTTATTATCTATCCCTTTTTTAATAATTCCTAACATCCTATTTGCTTTACTAACTGCCGCTGCACACTGTGTGGATGTCTCCAGAGAACTATCCACTATAACTCCAAGATCCCTTTCCTGATCTGTCGTAGCTAAATTTGACCCCATCACGTTGTACGTGTAATTTGGGTTATTTTTTCCAATGTGCATTACCTTACACATACCCACATTAAATTTCATTTGCCATTTTGCTGCCCAATCACTCAGTTTGCTGAGATCTTTTTATAGTTCTTCACAATCCCTTTTGGTTTTGACTGTCCTGAACAACTTGGTGTCATCTGCAAACTTTGCCACCTCACTGCTTACCTCATTTTCTAGATCATCGATGAACAAGTTGAACAGGATCGGTCCCAGGACTGACCCCTGGGGAACACTAGTTACCCCCTCCATTGTGAAAATTTACCATTTATTCCAACCCTTTGTTTTCTGTCTTTTAACCAATTCCCGATCCATGAAAGGATCTTTCCTCCTAGCCCATGACCGCCTAATTTACATAAAAGCCTTTGGTGTGGGACCGTGTCAAAGGCTTTCTGGAAATCTAGGTATATTATGTCCACTGGGTGCCCCTTGTCTGCGTGTTTATTAACCCCTTCAAAGAATTCTAATAGATTAGTTAGACACGACTTCCCTCTGCAGAAACCATGCTGACTTTTGCCCAACAATTCGTGCTCTTCTACATGCCTTGCAATTTTATTCTTTACTATTGTTTCTACTAATTTGCCTGGTACTGATGTTAGACTTATCGGTCTATAATTGCCTTGGTCTCCTCTGGAGCCTTTTTTAAATATTGGCGTTATATTGGCCGTCTTCCAGTCATTGGGTACCGAAGCGGATTTAAAGGATAGGTTACAAACCACTGTTAATAACTCTGCAATTTCACATTTGAGTTCTTTCAGAACCTTTGGGTGAATACCGTCTGGTCCTGGAGACTTGTTACTATTCAGCTTATCAATTAACTCCAAGACCTCCTCTAATGTCACTTCAATCTGGGAGAGTTCCTCAGATTTGTCACCTAAAAAGGCTGGCTCAGATTTAGGAACCTCTGTAACATCCTCAGCCGTGAAGACTGAAGCAAAGAAATCATTTAATCGCTCCGCAATGGCACTGTCTTCCTTGATCGCTCCTTTTATATCTTTAATCGTCCAAGGGCCCCACTGCTTTTTTAGCGGGTTTCCTGCTTCTAATGTATTTAAAAAACATTTTACTATCATTTTTTGAATTTTTGGCTAGCTGTTCCTCAAAAATTTTTTTGGCTTTTCTTACTACATTATGACACTTAATTTGGGAGTGTTTATGTTCCTTTCTATTTTCCTCACTAGGATTTGACTTCCACTTTTTAAAAGCTGCCCTTTTCTCTCTCACTGCCTTTTTAACATGGCTGTTAAGCCATGGTGGTTCTTTGTTAGGTCTCTTACTGTGTTTTTTTATTTGGGGTATACATTTAAGTTGGGCCTCTAGTATAGTGTCTTTAAACAGTTTCCATGCAGCTTCCAGGGATTTTAGTTTAGTTACTCTACCTTTTAGTTTCTGTTTAACTAGCTTCCTCATTTTAGTATAATTCCCCTTTTTGAAATTAAATGCCAGAGTGTTTGACTGCTGCGGTGTTCTTCCCAACACAGGAATATTAAAAGTTATTATATTGTGGTCACTATTTCCAAGCGGTCCAGTAACAGTTACCTCTTGGACCAGATCCTGCGTTACAGTCAGGACTAGATCGAGAATTGACTCTCCCCTTGTGGGTTCCTGTACTAGCTGCTCCAAGAAGCAGTCATTTAAGGCATCAAGAAATTTAATCTCTGAATCCCGTCCTGAGGTGACATGCACCCAATCAATATGGGGATAATTGAAATCTCCTATTATTACTGTGTTTTTTATTGTGATAGCCTCTTTAATCTCCCTTAACATTTCAGCATCACTATCACTGTCCTGGTTAGGTGGTCGGTAATATATTCCTAATGCCATATTCATATTAGAGGAATGAATTGTTATCCATAATGATTCTATGGAACATTTTGATTCTTTTAGGATTTTTGTTTCATTTGGTTCTATATTATCCTTCACATATAGTACCACTCCGCCACCCGCACGACCTGTTCTGTCTTTCCGATATAATTTATATCCCGGTATGATAGTGTCCCACTGATTGTCTTCATTCCACCATGTTTCTGTGATGCCTATTATGTCAACTTCCTCCTTTGATATGAGGTACTCCAGTTCACCCATCTTATTAGACAGACTCCTAGCATTTGTGTAAAAGCACTTTAAAAAACTACCACTATTTATATGTCCGCGTTTCACAGACGCCTTGGATTTTTTTTTATATGCGATTGTTTCCTCTTTGTTCAGGAATGTACAGAAAATGCACTTTAATGCATATCCATCTAGTCCAAGGTTACAAAAGCTTTTCTAGTGCTGGGTCCATTTAATACTCTTGAGGTCAATTCCATCCTGCACCATTTCCCACAGTGGACTGTAAAGAGAAAAAAATTACAGATGTCAGCTGGAATGTAGAGGTTAATGGCATCACTCACAATTGACAATACATAAACTGCTTCTATATCTGTCCAAGGAAGGGAGACTCTTTTGAAGATATTTCTCTACTGCCAGAGCAAGGGCAAATCCCATTCCCCTGAATCTCTTCCAGAGCCCGAGTTTGAGAGGGCAGGTGCTCCATCCCCACTGCCCACAGCCCAGGGTGACACAGTGACTGGGATCTGAAGGAGCAGCATCAGATATCAATGGAGACAGGATTACTTCCTGTACATTCACTGTCCTCCCAACATAGCTGCCATCCTTCTGCTCCTAGATTTACTTTGCTCCCCTGGCTCCCAGCTCCTCTTTTCCCACCTCTGTAGCAAGACAGAAGGCTACTTTGGCCTCAGGATCCCATTCAAGTCAAATTTCCTGTCTATTTTCCCTAGTCTCCTTCAGTCACCCACTGTGCATGCCAGAGGAGGCACACAATTAAACTCACCAATTACCCACAGAACCAGGAAGCCAATTTTTTGCATGGATTTTCACACATTTTTAAATTTCTGTAACAAACATTCAAATTCCCATGAAATTTTAAACACATGAAAAGCCAGAAATCTAGGGCCTTACACATCCTGCAAAAAGTTTATAGGAAACATGCGGTGATTCATAGTTTTCTCTGCTCGGGAAATAAACAGCTCACCTCATCTCCCTCAGTCTTTTGACATGCTGTATGCACTTCTGCACCGTGTAATCCACTTCTTCTTCTGTAGTGAAACGACCAATGCCAAACCTGCCACAAAACACAGATGCCCAAAATAGATACTAACAGAGTTTCTTCTGATTTCTTTCAGTCATTGGCACAATAAATTGTGCTGTGTGCACCAGGGCACACGTGGAAATGCATCGCCAATAGAAACACATGCTGTAGGCCCAGGTACCTGAATCTTTCCTGGATGGCAGTCCAAGCACTCAGCTTGCAGGGAACGCTGGGTGCTAACACAGTGCACCCATGGGAAGGTGGAACAGGAGAACAGAATCTGACCTGAGTGAAGGAGGGGAAACAATCTGGAAAAGACAGCAAGGCTCCTATCACTAACCTTATGGATGAATGAGCCAAATCTTCGTCAGTCCCAATGGCTCGTAACACATAGGATGGCTCTAGAGAGGCAGATGTACAAGCACTAAGAAAAAAAGGGTGAGAGCATTTTACCCTCTTGGTTTTCACATAAAATTCCTATATGATGATATTTAACATGATCAGTAATATGAATTGAAGAATATATGATTTCTAGACTTCGTATCACCAAAGGTCTCCATGGCTTTTTACGACACACATAATTACCTAGGCCCCTGGGAGAGAGAACCAGTGAAAACAAGGAGATGGGCAAAGACCCATTTCATCAGATGCATGAGTGCGGGGTGGTGGTTTCAGAGGGGTATTTAAAGAGTGGGGTCCCAGTAAAGGGGGAGGGCCAGAGCTGACAAGGTCTATTCAGCAAGGTGGAAATGGCCCAGTATCAACAGTACTTATCAAAAGATGAAAAAACAAGTCGGATCAGACGGGGATGTGAGCCATTGTCAGCGTCTAATGGGGAGCTATCAACACCCAGAGCAGAGAAACTGTCTTTGTAAAGTGTGAGCTGCTCCCAGTCTCTGTTTAAACCATGGTTAATGGAGTCAAATTTGCAAATAAATTGGAGCTCAGAGATTTCTCTCTCCATTTGATTTCTGAAATTTTTTTGTTTCAGAACTGTGGGGCATTGCAGTGGGGCATTGCTGGCAGGCTGTCTGTAGGTGAGGACAGGCCTGCCTCCCAAGGTCTGTGAGAGTGAAGGACCATTGTTCAGGATGGGTTGCAGATCACTGATGACCCGCTGGGAAGGCCTTAGGTGGGGGCTGCCAACCTTAAACAAATCCTCACCAGTCACTACAAATCACAAACAAGTGACTCTAGGCCTGGAACCAGCCCCTCTAACAGTCCTCGCTGCCAACTCTGCCCACACATCTACACCAGTGACATCATCACAGGAGCTAACATCAGCTATACCATCAGGGCTCCTTTACCTGCACATCTACGAATATAATATATGCCAGCAATGCCCCACTGCAATTTACATTGGCCAAACTGGACAGTCTCTCCATAAAAGAATAAATGGACATAAATCAGACATCAGAAACCGTAATGTATAGAAGCCTGTGGGAGAACATTTCAATTTCCCTGGACACTCAGTGGCAGATTTAAGGGTGACAGTTCTGAAACAAAGAAATATCAGAAATCAAATGGAGAGAGAAATCTCTGACCTGCAATTTATTTGCAAATTTGACTCCATCAACCACGGATTAAACAGAGACAGTTTCTCTGCTCTGGGTGTTGACAGCTCCCCATTATACGCTGACAATGGCTCATACCCCCCTGTCTGATCAGACTTGCTTTTTCCTCTTTTGATAAGTACTATTGATACTGGGCCATTTCCACCTTGCTGCACAGAGCTTGTCAGCTTTGGCCCTCCCGCTTTACTAGGACCCCACTCTTTAAATACCCCTCTGAACCCCCCCGCCCCATGCATCTGATGAAGTGGGTCATTACCCACGAAAGCTTATGCTCCAAAATATTGAGTCTGTTCTGGTCTGACTATGGTCTGAAGAAGTGGGTCTGTCCCACGAAAGCTCACCTAATAAACTATTTTGCTAGTCTTGAAAGTGCTACTTGACTGCTTTTTGTTTTGATAGTGTATAGACTAGCACGGCTTCCTCTCTGTTACTATCCAAAATATCTGTTAGTCTATAAGGTGCCACAAGACTTTTTGTTGTTCTCGAAGCTACAGACTAACACAAGCTACCTCTCTGATACTTGTCAACAAGGAGATGCTGTAGGCAAAATATCAGGAACTTGGTAAGATGGTGGGGAGCGTAGAAGCAGTGGAACAAAAAGAAGGGCAGAGGGGAGATGAGGCGAGTGAGACAGCAGTGTGAAGAAAGAGAACTGCACAGAAATGCACATGGAGAGGTCAAAGTTTGACAAAAACCCAGCTAGAGAGGACTGCAGTAGCACAACTGTGGCAGGAGGAAATGGCTCATACCCAGAGAGAAATCTGGCTGCTGGTCACTTCTGGCAGCAGGCAGGGCTCCACTCAGGCTCCCAACTGCCCAGCCATAGAGACAACAAACCAGTGTTCTGCCCTGGCAATGAAGGGTGAGGAATCCCCCACAATGGTGGAGGAGGCCCAGCCTGTACCCTCAGAGCTGCAAGGATCATGGCCACCATTCCCAACAGGAAATGAAAGTGGTGAAGATCAGTGGGAGGGACAGGAGTCATCTATCTGCTGGCCTGACCTGGCATCGTGGGAGGTGGGCTGCCTGCCAGGGGCCTGTACCTGAGCCGTTCTGGAGGGATAGCCAAGGAGCATTGGTCCTCTGACTACCACTCCAGGCAGTTCATCCACATGAGTGCTAGCAATACTGTCAGGCAGGACCCAGAGCAGACCAAAAGTGACTACAGGGCTCTGGGAAGGAGAGGGAAGGAGTATGGGTACAACTGCTGTTGTCATCTCTCCTTCTGGTGAAGGGCAGGGCCTGGGCTGAGACAGACATGTTCTGGAGAGACATACACGGTGGAGTGGATGGTGTCACCAGGAAGGCTTTGGCTTCCTCAATCGTGGGAACCTGATCAGAGACGGACTGCAGAACACAGGTGGGGAAGAGTCTCTTCAGACACAGACTGGACAACCCAACAGGTGGGCTTTGAACTAGGTTCCACAGGGGCAGGAGACTAAGCACAGGGTTAAGTCCAGAACATGGGTTGGAATCTGGGGGGAGCATGGACAAAGGACAGATAATAAGGAATGACAAGGGGAAACTGAGTGAGCATCTGAGATGGCTGTGGCTAAAATAGGAAGAGAACAATTTAAGAATTACTTAGAGAAATTACAGATCTTCAAGTCAGGAGGGCCTGATAAAATACATCCTAGAATACTTAAGGAACTGGCTGAAGAGACAGTAGGGATTATCTCTGAGAACCTGTTGAGGATAGGTGAGATACCAAGGACTGGAAAACGGTACTGTATCTGTCTATCTATAAAAAAGGAATAAGGACAACCCAGGGAATTACAGAATCATGTGCTTAACTTGGTTTCTGGAAAGATAATGGAGAAAATAATCAACACATAAGCACTTAGGTCCTAGAAAAAGTGTAACATACAAGTATAACTTACGAGATACCACTGACTTCCTGAGGAAATTACAAAACATTGGAAAAGTTACTGACAACACCATCCTTGCCACCATGGATGTAGAGGCTCTGTACACTAACATTCCACACAAAGACGGATTACAAGCAATCAGGAATACCATCCCTAATGTCACCACAGCCAATCTGGTGTCTGACCTCTGTAACTCTGTTCTCACCCACAATTATTTCAGATTTGGGGACAATTTATACCTCCAGGTTAGTGGAACTGCTATGGGCACCCGCACGGCCCCACAATATGCTAATATATTTATGACTGACCTGGAACAACAATTCCTCAGCTCTTGTCCCCCATTACCCCTCCTCTACTTACAATACATTGATGACATCTTTATGATTTGGACTCATGGTATAGAAACTCTACAGGAATTCCACAGAGACTAACAATCTGCACCCCCACCATCAACTTATGCCTTGACTACTCCATGCGAGAGATACATTTCCTGGACACTACAGTGAAAATCAAGAATGGCCTGATTGGTACCACAATCTACTGGAAACCCACTGATTGTTATACTTAACCTACACGCTTCTAGCTTCCATCCTGCACACATAACTAGATCCATATTTTTTTTTTATTTATAAACACAGTCAAGCCCTTAGGTACAATCGCATTTGCTCTGATCCTACTGACAGAGACCAAAAACTACAAACTCTTTACCAAATATTCATAAATCTGAATTACTCACCAGGAGAAATAAAAAACCAAATCAACAGGGCTAGACGAATATGCAGAGACCAGCTACTCCAAGATAGGCCCAAAAAAGCCAAAACCAGAACACCACTGGTCATTACCTACAGCCCCCAATTCAAACCACTGCTGACTTACAACCTAACCTTAATCAGGATGCCACACTCCAGAAGGCTCTAGGTGACAGGCCTGTTCTCTCCTACAGGCAACCTCCTGACCCTATGAGGATTCTCACCAACCATCACAGTCTATACCACAGGAACACCAGTCCTGGAACTTTTCCTTGCAACAAAGCCCGTTGCCAGCTTTGTCCACATATCTGTTCTGGATACACCATCACTGGACCTAACCCGGTTATTCACAGAATCACAGGCACATTCTCATGTTCCTCAGATATCATCATATATGCCATCATGTGCCAACAATGCCCAGATGCTTTGTATATTGGACAGACTTCAAACTCTCTTAGACAGAGTTAATGGGCACAAAACAGACATAAAAACAGTCCTGATCCACAAACCGGTCAGCCAGCATTTTAATGGAGTGGGCCATTGTTAATGACTTAAAAGTCTGTGCCTTACTGAAGACGAATTTTCACAACAGATTTGGAAAGAGAGGCTGCTAACTCTTTTATATTCAAATTCGACACATTAACACCTGGCCTGAACCAGGATGGGAATTTTTTAGGTCATTATAGGGCCTCTTTTGCATACTTGGCTTAATCTAATACTTGACTCCCTGCCACCTTCTGCCCCTCTACTCTCTGATTTGCTCACATTGATAATATTTTTCTGATTTGTCAACCTTGATTACTATTTTTGGTTCTCTGTGCCTTAAATATTGAGTCTGTTCTGGTATGGCTATGATCTGAAGAAGTGGGTCTGTCCCACGAAAGCTCATCACCTAATAAATTATTTTGTTAAGTCTTTAAAGTGCTACTGGACTGCTTTTTTGTTTTCAAATGTATTTTTTTTTGTTACATAACTTCACTCAAAAACTAAACAATGAAATACTTTAGAGCCTATAAGTTCACTCAGTTCTACTCCCTGTTCTGCCAATTGCTAAGGCCAACAAGTTTGTATACATTGACAGGAGATACTACCGCTATTCCTAATGTCACCTGAAGGTGAGAGTAAGTGTTTGCATGGCACTTTTGTAGCCAAGGTTGTAAGGTATTTATTACCAAACATGCTGCTAAACCTGCATTCAAAAACAAAACAATGTAAAACTTTATATCTTACAAGTCCACTCACTCCTACTTCTTGTTCAGCCAATCGCTCAGACAAACAAGAAAAATGTGGTTACAGCAGTCTCAGATGATGCCCAGTTGCACATGTTAATTTTAATGCTTTCACAGCAGTTTTGACAAAACACAAAGAAGGTACCATTGTGAAACTTCTACGGATAGCTACAGGACTCCACTGAAGTCTAAGAATCTGAGGTGCTACCTAAGTCCAAGAGGGGATGAGGCGTGGAACATGCTTTCAGAAGACTTAAAAGAGCAACAAAAATAAAATCAACCTTCTGGTGGCATCTGACTCAGATGATGAAAATTAACATGCATTGGGTTCTTTACTGCTTTGAATGGTGATCAAGCAGAACCCATCATCAGCATGGACACATCCTCTGGAATGGTGGTTGAAGCATGAAGGGACACAGGAATCTTTAAGTTACCTGGTTGTTCTTATCTTCCCCTTTTTATAAATGGGCAAAGATACTGCCATCTTCCAGTCCATGTTTTCTCTCACATCCTTGAACACCAATGATCTTGATAACCAGCTACAACAGTGCTATGCAAATGCTTGTCTCATTTTTATGTGACATTGTGAACAAGAAATGTGCAGCATTATCTCCTGCAAATTGTAACCAAACTTGTTTGTTTGAGTGACTGGCTGAACAAGGAGTGAGTGGACTTGTAGGATCTAAAGTTTTACATGGTTTTACTTTTGAATGCAGATTTTTTGTACATAATTCTACATTTGCTAAGTTCAACCTTCATGTTAAAGAGATTGCACTCAGTATTTGTATGAGGTGAATTGAAAAATACATTTTTTGTTTTTTACAGTGCAAATATTTGTAATATATAAAATAATCAATTGACACTGTATTGCATTGTAACTGAAATCAATATATTTGAAAATTCAGAAAACATCTAAAATATTTAAATTCACAGGAGTGGGGAAACTGACCAGAACTACTGTGTTGCTAAGTTTCCTGGCTCCTGTTGGGGCAGCAGCTGAGAACAATATTTTGCTGGAGAATCATCATTACCAGAGGTAATGTCTATAAAAGAGTAGAGCCTCTCTCAGATCCCAGGCTGGGTCTACAAGACTGTCTGTTTCAAAAGCCACTTTTACTTGTAAAAGGAACAGATCGGATATCCTGACCCAATGGGTTGTTTTTAGAATCTCATTTCAGAATACCACTGTACTTCAGACTTACATGGCAACTAAAAGGCAAAGTGGTGCCTACTTTGAGATGTGTGATCCCATCAGTAGACACCATTCCCTCTCCACATTGTTTTAGCAAAACCTTCCTTTTCTAACTCCAATTTTCCACCTACCTTCCTGAAGAGAGAGCCACATCTTTCAGAGCCATTAGCAGACTCTCTCCTTCCACATATGCAAAAGATAAATTGATGCAGCCTGTATGGTTTAAAAAAAAAAAAAAAGTCACTGGAGCGCTGGAGAAAGTTCTGTCCCACAACCAAGGTCCTCTCTAACTTCTTCCACCCAGAGGGGGAACATACTCTTATGTTCACAGAGGCATGTGCAGATGTGCACCACCAGTAGAAATACATGGTGGCAGCTGCTAAAAGCTGTGGATGCTCTACTAATCAGCTGCATGGCACCTGAATTTCTCCTGGATGGCTAAGCTAACCCAGAGCTGATCTTACAGGGAACAGTGACATGGTGGGGTGGGGGTGGGAGTGGGAATGGGGCGATTCAGCTGAGCTGCATGCAGCCAAATTCCACTAAGCTCTGTGAGCAGCAGAGGAACGTTGTAAAGAGAAGTTACTCACCTGTGTAGTAACGATGGTTCTTCGAGATGTGTCCCCGTGGGTGCTCCACAGTAGGTGTCGGGCTCGCCCCGGTGCCGCAGCTCGGAAAATCTTCAGCAGTCTCCGTCGGGTCGCGCATGCGCCGATGCGCATCGGCTCTTTGCGCGCTTACGGTCACGTGCGCAATCCGGTCCCCACCAGTTCCTGATCAGCCGCTCCGGACGCCCCTGAAAAACACACAAACAGAGCTCCGAAGCGGGGAGGAATGGGTGGGTAGTGGAGCACCCACGGGGACGCATCTCGAAGAACCATCGTTACTACACAGGTGAGTAACTTCTCTTTCTTCTTCAAGTGGTCCCCGTGGGTGCTCCACAGTAGGTGACTACCCAGCAGTAACCCCCCCCGAAAAAGGAGGTGGGTACCCGATTTATGCGCAGCTTGCCCGTGAAAGGACTGCTGTCGACAGGCGTGTATCCTCATCAAGCATCCTGTGCATGGCGTAGTGCTTGGCGAAGATGTCATAGGAAGACCACGTCGCCGCTCTGCAGATATCTCTCAGCGTGATGCCTTTGAAGAAGGCCATTGATGCCGCCATCGCCCTAGTAGAGTGGGCTCTTGGTGGAACTGGCAGAGGAGTCTTGCAAATCTTGTAACACAGTCTTATGCAAGACAATGTGATTTGAAATCCTCTGTGAAGACAGCGCTTCTCCTTTTGACCTGGATGCAATGGATACCAGTAGTCTGTCCGTTTTCCGGAAAGGTTTAGTTCTATCGATGTAGAAGGCCAGTGCCCTTCTTACGTCAAGTAAGTGCAACCGTGCCTCTTCATTTGAGTTATGAGGCTTAGGATAGAACGAGGGCAGCACTATTGGTTTGTTGATATGAAAGTCTGAAGAGACCTTCGGAACGAAGGCTGGGTGTAATCGTAAGACCACCGCTTCTTTTGAGAAGATCGTGCAGGGTGGTGTGGACATTATGGCCGCGAGTTCGCTCACTCTGCGAGCTGACGTGATTGCCAGGAGGAAAGTCGTTTTAATAGTAAGTAGTCGAAGGGGGACCGTAGCCAATGGTTCAAAGGGCGGTCCCGAGAGGGTGCGTAGTACTAGGTCTAAACTCCACGACGGCGGTATTGGTTTCCAAGGGGAGTACAGATTCACCAACCCCTTTAGGAAACGCGAGACAACAGGATGGGCAAATGTGGTTGATCCATCCTCTTCATGCCGAAATGCTGATATAGCCGCCAGATGCACCTTTATGGAGGATAGCGAAAGTCCGTTTTGTTTGAGTTGTAGCAAATAATCCAGAATCGTAGGTATGGTGGCGTCCTGGGGTATTAGTTGCCTGGAGGAACACCATTCGGAAAAAAACGCAACCATTTGTGCTGATAAGTCTTTCTGGTGGAAGTTCTCCGACTACATTCAAGGACTTGTACTCCCTCTGAGCATGTAGTCTCTAAGGCGCTTAGCCATGGATTAGCCATGCTTGTAGCCGAAGTCTCTTCGGATGCGGGTGCAGTATTGACCCCCGAGCCTGAGAGAGAATGTCCGGTACTGTTGGTAGGGGAAATGGCCGATGTGGAGCCATGCGCAAGAGCAATGGGAACTACTGTTGCCGGTCCCAGGTTGGGACTATGAGTATCATGCGTGCTCTCTCCCTTCTGGCCTTCTCCCACCATGTTAGTGACCTTTGTATCTTTTTTGTAAGTGACACCCTCTTGTGGACGGTGTGGATTGAGGGTTTGTATACGGTTGCCAACGAATGCTGCAATCCTCGCATATGCAGCCTGGTGTTTTGCACCACAAACGTGGTGGTTGCCATATGCCCCAACAGTTGTAAGCATGTGAGAACTGGAACAGTGGGGCTGTACGTTAGTAGTTGTACGAGAGATTCGATGGCACAAAAACGAGCCTTGGGTAAATACACCCTTGACGTGACAATCTATCCGAGCCCCTATAAACTCTATATTTTGCGTGGGGTCAGTCTTTGACTTTGAGAAATTGATGATGAGGCCCAGTGAGGTAAATGTTTTTGTGGTGATGTGTATCATCCGTAATACCTCCGCCCGGGAAGTTCCCTTTAGCAGGCAATCGTCCAGGTACGGGAAAATGAAAACTCCCTTTCTGTGTAGGTATGCTGACACCACCGCTAAGGTCTTGGTGAAGACTCTGGGTGCTGAAGAGAGTGCCGAATGGGAGGACTCTGTACTGGAAATGATCTGTGCCCACAAGGAAGCGGAGGAAACGCCTGTGGGCTGGATGAATTGCGATATGAAAATACGCATCCTGTAAGTCGAGGGCTGCAAACCAATCACCATGGTCTAGTGCCGTGATTATTGAAGCCATTGTAGTCATTTTGAAGCGCTGTTTGCGTAGGTACTGGTTCAGTGCGCGTAGATCCATAATGGGTCTCCACCCTCCTGTCTTCTTTTCAGTCAGGAAATACCTGGAGTAGAACCCTTTGCCTTGAAATTGTTCCGGTACTCTCTCCACCGCCCCTATGAATAGGAGGTGGTCCACCTCCCGCCTTGATTCCGGTAGGTGAGAGGGGTCTCTGAGAAGGGGTGCAGTGGGAGGATTTGGTGGAGGTAAAGACTGGAAGGGGATCGTGTATCCCGTGTTTACAATCTCCAATACCCACTTGTCCGACGTGATGCTTTTCCACTGTGGGGAAAATGGCTTGAGTCGGTGATGGAACATGTACTGAGATTGGCACTGAGGTACGGTCTTGGCTTCGCGGCCCTCGACATACCCGTCAAACTTGCTGTCTTGCACTTTGCCCTGCGGAGGCGTTGCCCTGCTGAGGCCGGCGCCTAGGGCCCTTATAATGTGTTTGTTGATGACGTCCCTGATCATACCCCCGTTGAAATTGGGTATGTTGCTGTTGGTAACCAAAACGGCGTTGCTGAGGATAAAATTTCTTCCTTCTGAACGGTGGGGTATATATCCCCAAAGTTCGAAGTGTCGCTCTGGAATCTTTGCTCGAGTGTAGGACTGAGTCGGTCGATTCAGCAAACAGTTTTATTTTGTCGAAGGGGAGGTCTGCAATTTTGACCTGTAACTCCTTTGGAATGCCGGATGTGTGAAGCCATGACTCTCTCCGCATTACCACTGCAGTGGCCACGGCGCGGGCCGCTGTGTCCGCCACATCCAGTGCAATCTGCACGCCCGCTTGAGAAGCCACGTAGCCCTCTTGCACAATTGCCTTAAGAATTGGCCTTTTATCCTCCGGAAGGAAGTCCATGAGGGCAGTAAGCTTGGAATAGTTGTCGAAATTGTGATTCGACAAATGAGAGGCATAGTTGGCCATGCGGAGCAACAGAGTAGAGGAGGAGTAGGCTTTTCTACCCAGAAGATCCAGCTTCTTTATGTCCTTGTCCAATCCCCCAGATTTGTACTGGGACGATTTGGACCTGTGTTGGGACGATTCAACCACTAGCGAGTTTGGCTGTGGATGACTAAATAGAAATTCCATACCTTTCGCAGGGACGAAGTACTTTTTGTCTGCTCTTTTGTTGGTAGGAGGAGCGGATGCTGGAGTCTGCCATATATTAGTGGCTGCCTCGATGATTGCATCGTCCAGAGGAATAGCAATTTTAGAAGAAGATGGAGGCCTGAGGTTTTTAAGGAGTCTGTGGTGTTTCTCCTGCACCTCCACCACTTGAATATCTTGGGATTGAGCTACTCATTTGAACAGCTCCTGCAACTGTTTCAGGTCATCTGGGGGAGAAATGTCTCCAGGGACCACGGCCTCATCTGGCGAGGATGAGGAGGCATCACTATGGTATCTCTCCTCCAATTCCTCTGGATCCTGGCTGTATTGATGTGATCGCCTTTGTGGAATTTCGAGGTGGGGTTCAATGCCTTTAGACCCAGCCTCTGGTTGGGGAACTCGTGGTGTTCCCCCAGGTGGAAGCAGAACACTGTGGCGTTGAGGGGTGGTCGACGGGGATCCATAATGAGACGTCGACCTCCTATGCTAACACCCCGCATAATGATGGCGGTCGTAGCAACAGGGACAGGGGCCCAGCGATGGAGACCTGGACCATGACCCAAGGATGTAAGGGTGGTGCCTGGAATGTCAAGACCTCTGAGATGATACCGACGTACGAGGAGAGCCTCTGTGAGAAGACTCGTAGGGATCTCTGCTAGAGGATGGAGAAAAGCGTGCAGACCCCTGGGATGGACTCCGAAGAAAAGGAGAAGGACGTCTGTGGCAGGCTGAAGGTGTTGCTGCCCGTCGAATCTCCGGTGGTGATCGTGGTGACAGAGGCAGCGCAATAACCTCAGGAGAGGGGCTGCGGTGCCTGGTCTTCGTTTTAGCCTTTGCCCTCTCGGGTGGTCTTATCGGTGAACTTGGTACTGGAGCAGGTGTCATGCTGATTTCCACTGCTCCCGGTGCTGTTGTTGCCGGTGCTGTCGATCCCAGTGCCGATGTCCTCGGCGCCATCGTCTCCAGTGCCTCTGGGGAAAGTCTCGATCGGTGCCGCAGTAGCCGTTGCCGGACTGACTAGTGCCCGCACGGCTCTCGGTGCTGTCTCCCCGGTAGCTGCAGGGCCTTGAGTGGTTGCATGCGCCGCGGCTTTACCAGTGGAGGAAGCCAGCGTGCGTGGGCCCTTTGTTACACTCGTCCCGCTCCCAACAGTAAGGGGCAGGGATCGAGTAGGCGAGGCTCTTCTTTTCTTCTGCACAGAGGAGGTCAAAGAGGCAGCCTTCCTCTTGTGCGATCCTGAAGAGCCCTCCGCATGCGTTGCCTCCGATGAGGCAGGCTGAAGTGCTTTGTCAACTAGCAGCATCTTTAGCCTCATTTCTCTATCTTTTCTAGCTCTATTAGTCAACTTGGAACAATGGGAGCACTTCTGGGGAACGTGCGTCTCCCCGAGGCACCGTATGTATCTGCTATGGCCATCCGAAGCAGGCATGGCCTCCCGGCAAGATTCACACTTCTTAAAGCCAGGGGATGGCATTGTTAAAACTTAACTCTGAGTCCTTAGGTGCTAATAGCACACTTAACAGTCTGTTAGGTGACGTTAATAACCGTTGGCCTTTGAAGGCCGACAAACAAAAGCAGCGGGCCCGCCCGGAGGCGGCCGCTGCGGTTTTAAGATAGTCTTTAGCTTTTAACAACTTTTAACAGAGTAACTAACTATAATAACTATAGAACTGCTAACTATGAACTGTTAAAAACTATTAACACGAGAAAAAAAAAGATTTACCTGTCTCAGGCGTTGGAGCCGGAGAGGATTCCGTCTGCAGCCGTTAGCGGTTGAGAAGGAACTGGCGGGGACCGGATCGCGCACGTGACCGTAAGCGCGCGAAGAGCCGACGCGCATCGGTGCATGCGTGACCCGACGGAGACTGCTGAAGATTTTCCGAGCTGGGGCGCCAGGGTGAGCCCGACACCTACTGTGGAGCACCCACGGGGACCACTCGAAGAAGAACCTCTACTTTCAACATGCTATTATTGGTGTTGAGCATCAACATGGCATTGAGATGAGTGGGGCAGCTCCTAGCTCATGGCCTATACAGCGTAAGGCTGCCTGCAATCTCAGTAAGTCAGCACTTTATTGGTTCACATTAAGGAATCTTCTGGAACATTTTAATTTAAACCGGAACAATTAAAAACTTTATTGAAAAAAATCAAGGAAAAGGCAGTTTGCAGAAGGAGAGGATTCTGTAACCACAGAAGTATGAGGCTCTGCTAATACCTGGATAGTGATGCTCTGGGTCTCCATTCATAACCACATCTGGAATTTCCATCATTATTTTTGTAACTAGCCGTTCTGCCAATACAGAGATTCGCTTGTAGTCATACTAACAAAGGAAACAGAAAGAGAAGTTAGTCTAGTAAACGGCTGGTGGTTCAACCTTTGCTCCTTTACCAACCACACAGCGGCTACGGCTACGCTACATTCCCCCTTCAAAAGGGAGATGTACATGCAGCCTATCAGAAATGCAAACGAGGTGTTGATTTACATATTGTGTGCCTCATTTGCATAACCACAGCCACTTGCTATTCCAGAAGTGCTGGGGTTTTTTTGGAGGGGAACGGAGTGGGGAGGAAACCAAGCAGTGTAGAATTACCCCATCTACACTGCTTGTTTGTTTTTTTCTCTTCCTAAAACAGCACTTCTGGAAGAGCAAATGATTCATTATGCAAATGAGGCACACTGTGTAAATCAGTGACTCATGTCCATCAGCCACACTTACATTCCCCTTCGGAAAGGGGGATGTACCGTAGCTGCAGGCAGAATGATCAGCCTGGACACAAATGTCAGTACTTGGAGGTGGTTAGATATCTGATACCTTTTTAAAAAACAACTCTGTATGGGTAGTTTGGGAGTTGCCAGCTCAGCCAGCTGCCCAAAAACAAACCAAATTACCAGGAAACCAAATTTTACCTTTAAAAACTATCAAGCAAACTTTCAGATAAAAACAAAAGGGTTGAATTTCAGTATTATAACTGGGTAGATAATGAGTAAAGTGATATCCAGAGTAGTCTGCAATATGAAAGAGCAATCCTGTTTTGCTCATCATCACTGAAGCAGCTAGGAGCCTGGTCACACTGAGTTATGGGCACCCACTCCTTTTTCTGAAGACACACCTGCTGGATTCAGTAAGAGAATTGCTGACTGAACCTATGAACTATAATATGACTGGAAGGACTAAGTCCCCCCAAGCATCTCCCTTGCAATCTCAGAAACCTGACCACATGGGATATGTGACCATGTACCCCATATTCTTCATAAAAGCATTATAATATATATGATAGGATTATGGTATCTCTGAAGTATTTTATGCAAGACTGGTCATGCAGAATCCTTGGCAAAGTTGTGATTCATAGAAAATATCCTATTAGTACACAGGTATCAGTTTTGTATCTTAAGTTAAAAATATTGACTGCGTACCTGTATTACAAATGTGTTCACAGCTGGGGAACTCCCACTCGGCAAAAGACACTCAGACTAGCTGGCTGGCTGGAAAGGACCTATTCAGGGCAATGAGCCATTATAGAGAACAACAAGCCTTGGAAGAAAACTTCTCTTCCTGAATTGGAGAAGCCTTCCTGAGAACACTACAAACAGTTTCCAAGTAATGGCTGTGGTGACTCTATAGGGACATGTGCCCAGGTCACTTGGTGCTGGAGTGCATCTTGGGATACCAGTGGTTCTCCACTGACAGGCATGGGAACCCACCCAAAGAGACTCTTGGAAACACCTGACGAAGAAAGACTAAGCTGTGGGAAGGGCTGGATGCAGCAGGCTAAAGGATTGTTAACCTGTCAGCGGAACACCCAAGGATTTTAAAATGTAAATTAGTGGAGCTTGCCACTTAAGAACATCAATACGACCATGCTAGAGCATATCAAATGGCATTGTCACTGTCAGAAGACAGGACACTGGACATGTACACCAGAGGGAATGAACAGAAAGAAAGGTTACTCACCGTAGTAACGGTGGTTCTTCGAGATGTGTCCCCGTGGGTGCTCCACATTAGGTGTCGGGCTCGCCCGGCGCCGCAGATCGGATCTTCCAAGCAGTTTCTGCCGGACCGCGCATGCGCCGGTGCGCGCCACTCCCCCGTGCGCTCCCGGCCATGTGCGCGATCCGGTCCCCGCCAGTTCCTTGACCAACCGCCTCGGATGCTCCTGCAAAACACTAAACAGAGATCCGGAGCGGGGAGGATGGGCGGGTAGTGGAGCACCCACGGGGACACATCTCGAAGAACCACCGTTACTACGGTGAGTAACCTTTCTTTCTTCTTCGAGTGTCCCCGTGGGTGCTCCACAATAGGTGACTACCCAGCAGTAACCCAACATAGGAGGTGGGTAATCGGATTATGTGCAGCTTGTCCCCGAGAGGACCGCTGCCGAGAGACGGGTATCCTCTTGGAATACCCTGTGAAGGGCGTAATGTTTGGCGAAGGTATCACAGGATGACCAGGTCGCCACTCTGCAAATGTCTTTTAGCGCAACGCCCTTGAAAAAAGGCTGTTGATGCTGCCACCGCCCTAGTGGAATGAGCCCTGGGCGTGGCCAGTAAAGGAGTCTTTTTGAGTTTGTAGCACATTTTTATGCAAGATACGATGTGCTTAGAGATTCTCTGCGAAGAGAGACATTCTCCTTTTGATTTGGGAGCGATAGAGACTAGGAGCCTATCCGTTCTCTGGAAGGACTTGGTCCTGTCCATATAGAAAGCTAGCGCTTCCTCACGTCCAGGAGGTGTAGGCGCGCCTCCTTGTTAGAGTTATGAGGCTTTGGATAAACAAGGGTAAACAATAGGTTCGTTAGTATGAAACTCTGAAAGAAACTTTAGGAACAAGGACTGGATGCAGCCGTATGGTTACTGCCTCCTTGGAAAACCAGTGCAGGGTGGCGCTGCCATAACTGCTTCAAGCTCGCTCACCCTGCGAGCTGACGTGATTGCGAGAAGAAAGGTCGTCTTCATCATAAGGAGGCAGAGGGAAACCATGGCCAAAGGCTCGAACGGTGGTCCCCTTTTCGCATTAAGCACCAGGTCCAAGTTCCACAGAGGTGGAAGCGGTTTCTGAGGGGGGTATAGGCTTACCAGCCCTTTGAAGAACCTGGTAACCATGGGATGGGCGAACACCGTGTGCCCTTCCTCTTCGTGTCTGAACGCCAAAATGGCGGCCAGGTGGACCTGAAACGAGGATAGCGAGAGTCCTCCTCTCTTGAGGTCCAGTAAATACTCTAATATCACAGCCATAGGCACCGAAAGGGGGCTAGCTGTTTGGTAGAACACCATGCCGTAAAGCGAGTCCATTTCTGCTTGTAGGTCTTCCTGGTGGAAGTCCTCCTGCTACTTTCTAGGACTTGCTGCACTTCCTCCATACATGTGCTCTCTAGGGAGCTGAGCCATGGATTAACCACGTTTGTAGTCGCAGGCCTTGGGGGTGCGGATGCACTATGGACCCCTGGGCTTGCGTGAGCAGATCCAGAGGCACCAGAGGGGACATCGGTGGCCGGTCCGACATGCGCAGGAGTAGGGGGAACCATTGCTGTCGATCTCATGTTGGGACTATCGGGATCATTCAGGTTCCTTCCCTCCTGGCTTTCTGCAACACTTTGTGGATGAGCACTGTGGGAGGGAAAGCGTAAAGCAGGGGGCCCCTCCATGAGATCGCGAAGGCGTCCCTCAGGGACCCCTGTCCCAGTCCTGCCCTGGAGCAGAATCGTGGGCACTTCTTGTTGTGCTGAGTAGCAAACAGGTCTATCTGGGGAAAAACCCCATGCGTGGAAAAATCGGTTGCAGCACATCGGGACGGATCTGCCACTCGTGCGTGAGTGCGAAACGCCTGCTCAGCTGGTCTGCCTTCACATTGCGAGCGCCTGGTAAGTACGAGGCTTTCAAGGTTATATTGTTGGCGATGCAGCAGTTCCACAACCGGACTGCTTCTACACATAAGGCACGGGACCGAGCTCCTCCTTGCCGATTTATATAAAACATGGTGGAGGTATCGTCTGTACTGATCCCGACTACCTTGCCTTTCATTTGGTCTCGAAAGTGTCTGCAGGCGTTGAACACTGCTCTGAGCTCCAGTATATTTGTGTGCAGTGACTGCTCCATGGAGGACCACAGCCCTTGCGTCACCTCTTCGCCCATGTGTGCTCCCCACCCTATGAGGGAGGCATCTGTAGTAAGAAAAACCAATACGTGTGGTTGGTGGAAGGGTACCCTTGTTAGCAGGTTCCCGGGGTTTACCCACCATTGCAGGGATTTGCGCACCTCTGTTGTGGGCGACGCCATCCTGTGAACAGTGTGTGCTGCCGGTTTGTATACGCTCGCCAGCCAATGCTGCATGCTGCGCATGTGTAACCTGGCGTTCTGTTCTACGAAACGTCGCTGCTGCCATGTGGCCCAGCGGCTGTAAGCACGTCAGAACCGGCACCATAGGGCTGAAGGTGAAGCCTTGAGCGAGGGAGCCGATGGCCCGAAAGCGAGTCTCTGGTAGATACGCCCTCGCTGTAATAGAATTTATGCGTGCCCCTACGAACTCTATGTCCTGTGTGGGGTCTATCTTTGATTTTGTCAGATTGATAAGCAGGCCGAGCGAAGAGAACGTGCCTGCTGTGACACATATTATGCGTAGTACCTCCTCCTTTGAGGCCCCTTTGAGTAGGCAGTCATCCAGATACTGGAATATAAATACCCCCTGTCTGTGCAGGTAGGCTGACACCACTGCCAAGGTCTTGGTGAAGACTCTGGGGGCTGAGGAGAGCCCAAACGGTAGGACCTTGTAAGTCGAGGGCTGCGAACCAATCTCCATCGTCCAGTGCTGTAAGGATGGAGGCGTTTGTGATCATCCGAAAGCGTTGCGTGCGCAGGTACCGGTGAGGCCTCGAAAATCTAAGATGGACCTCCCCGTGAGGAAGTACCTCGAGTAGAACCCTCTCCCTTGCAGTTGCTCCGGCACTCTTTCCACTGCCCCTACAAGCATGAGATGGTCTACCTCCTGCTTGAGCCTCGCTACATGGGAGGCCTCCTGGAGGTGGGGCCCCGGGTGGAGGTCATGGCGGTGGGAGCAACTGGGAGGGGATGGCGTACCCCGTGGCTATGATCTCCAGCACCCATTTGTCTGTGGTGATCCTTTGCCACTGGTTATAAAATGGTCGGATGATGGCCTTGAGCACTGGTTTCGTGCCCTCTGGAAGCGAGTCCATGAGGGAGGTTAACCTAATGTGGTTGTCGAAATTATGGTTCGCTAGATGCGCTGCGTAATTTGCCATTGGCAACAGTAGCGTGGAGGAGGAGTAGACCTTTCTGCCCAACCGCTTTAGCTTTTTGGCATGTTTGTCTGTTCCCCCACGTTGCGACGACTCCACCACCAAAGAATTTGGTTGTGGGTGGCTGAACAGGAACTCCATGCCCTTCGTCGGCACGAAGTATTTTTTTTTTTTTTTCGCTCTCTTGTGGACAGGCGGAATAGTCGCAGGAGTCTGCCATATCATAGTGGTAGACTCCAAGATTGCGTCATCAGCGGTATTGCTATTTTGGAGGAGGCCGGAGGTCTCAGATTTTTGAGGAGCTTATGGTGTTGCTCTTGCACCTTTGCTGTCTGGATGCCTTGCGTGAAGGCCACCCTCGTAAAACAGCTCTTGGAACTGTTTGAGATCGTCCGGAGGATGGACGTCCCCCGGGGCCGTAGCCTCATCCGGGGAGGAGAGCGAGGAACCGCTGGGGTACGTCTCTCTGGACCCTTCCGGTTCCTGCTGATGATGGTACACCCTCTCACTAGAGGTTTGCGAGGAAGAATCTCGGGGTTCCATAACCAGTCCCCCCTGAGATGCTTAAGTCTCTGTCCCCGGTCGCAATTGCCCTCGGGGGTACGAGATCGTTTGTAGGGATTTTTCCCTAGTAGATTGCCGATGGTGTCTATGCCCTGCATGGTCCCAACCAGGGTGAGGCTGGTTGCAGAAATGGAGAAGGGGGCTTCGGGTAGGCTGGGGGGGACGACCCCTGCCTTCTAGTTGGAGTCTGCAACATAGCGGAGGGCTGTGAGAAAGCAACTCCACAGCCCTGTGCGGAGAGGGGCTGCAATGCCCCCTCTTGTGTGCAGTCTTCCCCCTCCCTTGAGGAGGTAACTCCGCCCCTGACATACAGGGGATCCCGGCCCCGTCCGCACCGAGCTCGGCACACTCGAAGGCGGTGCCGCACGTGCGGTGTCCTTCGGTGCCGGCAGGCTGCGTGCCTGCGCGCTCTGCACCGCCGGTTTTCCGGGGGTCGGTGGTACCGGCGCTTGTTTAGCCGCCGCCCTGCCTGCGGTGCGGGGTGGCTGGCTGATTATCGGAGGCTGAGCCGCTTGCACGTGGCTCTCCGTGCCGCCGCCGATCAGCTGTTGCTGCGGCTGGGGGCTGCTCGCTCCTCCCGTCCCGCTCGCTGTTGCTGCCGGCAGGGATCGGGCTGGGGGGCATACAGGGGATTCCGGCGTCCGCACCGAGCTCGGCACGCTCAAGGGCGGTGCCGCACGTGCGGTGTCCTCCAGTGCCGGCAGGCTGCGTGCCTGCGCGCTCTGCACCGCCGGTTCCCCGGGGGTCGGTGCCGCTGCCCACGGTGCCGCCGGTACCGGCGCTTGTTTAGCCGCCGCCCTGCCTGCGGTGCGGGGCGGCTGGCTGATTATCGGAGACTGAGCCGCTTCCACGTGGCTCTCCGTGCCGCCGCCGATCAGCTGTTGCTGCGGCTGGGGGCTGCTTGCTCCTCCCGTCCCGTTCGCTGTTGCTGCTGGCAGGGATCGGGCTGGAGATACTTTCCTCCGTTTCTGCGCTGATGGAGTGAGGGAGGCAGCTTTCCTTTTAAGGGCCCCGGAGGGTCCCTCCTGCTGCGGCCGCTCCGGTGCTTCTGGCTGGAGGGCCTTATCAAGAAGCAGCATTTTTATCCTCATCTCCCTGTCCCTCCATGCTCTGGTTGTTAATTTAGCGCAGAAGGCGCATTTCTGTGCCACATGGGACTCCCCCAGGCACCTTATGCATAGACTGTGCCCATCGGACACTGGCATCGCCTCTCGGCAGGACTCACGTTTTTTTTAAAGCCTGAAGAGGACATTGTTGGTGAGTCTTTGAGTTTTTAAGTGGGTACTTAGCACCTTCTTTGTGCCGTTTTCCCCATCCGATGGCCTGCCTTAGCAGGAGGGCTGATGGCCCTAGCTCCTGGCCTCCGGCGCTTGTTACTGGGACTGGCTGAGCTGTCCCTCTCGTAGCTTGTTCGTTGTTGTTTTTTTTTTTTTTTTTTTTTTTAACAAAATAACAACCAGCTAGCTTATAGTAGCCTAAGTGCCTGAAAAAAACTTTAAAGAAAAACAGATAAAGTCGTTGAATACGCTACTTGGCCTTAGCCTAGTTGGATTCCGTCTGCAGCCGACGGCGGTTAAGAGGAACTGGCGGGGACCGGATCACGCACATGGCCGGGAGCGCGGCGCGCACTGGCGCATGCGCGGTCCGGCAGAAACTGCTTGGAAGATCCGATCTGCGGCGCCGGGCGAACCCGACACCTAATGTGGAGCACCCACGGGGACACTCGAAGAAGAACAGCTAATCATCAAGTGGTCCCTCCCCTGTTGCCCATTTCCACCATCTCTGGTCATCTTTTCTAAGAGGCATGGGTGGACCTATCCTGTATGAATTTATCTAGCTCTTTTTTTAAACTTATTCTCTCTGTGACTATGTCTATACGACACAGTTATTTCAAAATAACAGTAGTAATTTCAAGATGACTCACAGGAATCTAGACTACACACACATATTGCAAAATAATTTTGAAATAGCAGGTGCATTATTTCGAAATTGGTAACCCTCAAAGTGAGAAGAATAGCACTTATTTTAAAACTTCTATTTCAAAATACTTGCTGTTGAGACACGGAATAGCGCTATTTCAAAATTACCCATAATGGGCTCCAATAGCACTATTTCAAAATAGAGCTATGGACCCAGAATCCTATTTCAAAATAGGTAGGTGCTCTTTTGAGACGCATTTTTGTGTGGACATGTTATTTTGAAAGAAGATACTAAAAACAGCCATTGAATATCTTCTTTGGGAATAAAACTATAGTGTAGACATAGTCTGTGTGATTCTTGGCCTTCACATTGCCTGGCAAGGAGTTCCATGGGCTAACTGTGAATTACGTGAAGAAATACTTCTGTTCTTATACTAGGAGTAAATAGCACTTCTTTGTTCACTTTCTCTGCACCAGTCATGATCTGCAGATTTCTATCGTATCAACCCACTGGGAAATCTTCTGGGGCCTCATTCAAATCTTCACCAAGAGATCCTCACTGTTGTGTGTGGAGCTCAGAGGACTCCAGCCTCCCAGTGTTGCAGTTGTACACACTGGCAGAGGACTTCTCTGGAGGGAAATGTGGCTGCATTAAAGGGCCAATGCATAGCACAAAAGAATTGAATAACATGTCATGTACTATAATATAGGAACATGAAAGAGAAATGCTATCCATATACCTCCATCTCTTGTTGAGCCACTTCACATGCTGCTCCAAGGCCAACTGCTAATGGTGTAGGCACAGTCCCTGATCGCATTCCTCTCTCCTGGCCTCCCCCACTCTGTAAGGCTTCCAACCTCACCCGGGGTCGCCGGCGAATATAGATGGCACCAACTCCTGCAGGAGAGGGAAAAAAAACAACACCCAAGGAAGCTGGGCACATGCAGTTCCTATCTAGTTTTGTAATTACTACAAAGGACAGCCACCTTCCTTCCCCTCTGAGAACTGCTCATCTGTGTCCCTGTTGGGGGGGGGAGCAGGGTGTAGGGAGGAGCATCCTTGTCCATTGAAGCTGCTCCTCCCCACAACTTTCCCCTCCAGCATGGTTCTGAGTATCTGAGAAAGTATCAACCTCTCCACAGTTTGCTTTAGCAACACAAGGTTCAGTGTGCTCACAGTACAACACCCCCAATACCACACTAATTACCTTCCCCACTCTGGGATCAGTAGATGAAGAGCCATCTGCTAGTGTTCAAAAGATGCTGTCGGAAAGCAGGAAGCCTTTAGATTAGACAGACCTGCTCCCTAATAAAGAGGAAGACATACCTTATCTGGTCAACTAAGGAGGGAGTAAGCCTGAGATGATCCTCTATTGCTTGTGTCTTGAAGTGTATCTGAAGAAAAGTCTGACTGTTTAATGTGTATGTTGCTACATCTCATCTCTCTCCTCACACTGGACCTGTCCTTACCATCTCTGTGTAGCCAGCACCCCCACAACAATAGTCCAGAGTTAGCAAGATACAGGTCTGATGGCAGATCCTCCGTACGCCATATTCCATAAGGCGGAAATAGTCATGCACCCTAATCCCAATCTCAAACGGCCTCTGGTTTCTGTTTCCATCAAGCTAGTAGCCCACCTGCATTCTTCCTCAAATTTCATTCATACCCAGGGAGGTTAGGCACTACACTTTAGCCATCCAGAGGTTCAAATTATAGATGAGAAGCAAGAGGAGGGCCACAGACAGGGTAAGTGTCTTACTCAGGGAAGGGGCAAAGACAATAACAGAAAATGCGGAAATGGGAGAAGTGCCAAAAGCCTTTTTTGATTCAGTTTTCACCAAAAAGGTGAAGACCAATCAGAGCAGCCAGGAAGCCTTTCTGCAGGCAGCACCTTCTATTCCCCTAGCTGGGGTAGGAGGAGGAACAGCAGGCACAGGAAGGGACATATGGAGCCTGGAGTTGCTTCCTGCCCCCCATCTTCTAGCACAGCCCACAGGCCAGTTTCTGTGGCGGGCAGTCCCACGCCTTGGGGGCCAGATCATGCAAGCCAAGGGTCAGGGGTTCCCCAATCCCGAATTACATACATATAAAATGGGAAAGGACTGTCAAGGAAGGAGTACCACAGAGAGGGATATAAAGGTCATAAAAACTATGATAAGTCCTGTGGCACCTTTTAGCCTAAGACACAGTGGAGCAAAAGATTTTCTGGGGAAAGACCTTCTTTATCAGATGCGGTGTGACAAAGTGGTTCTTTGCCCATGAAACCTTGTGCTCCAAAAATTCTGTCCGTCTATAAGGTGTCACAGGACTTGTTGTTTTTGCAGATACAGATTAACACAGCTACCCCTCAGATACCTGTCACCACATGGGTCATAGTGGACCATAAACTAAATAAATAGGAGTGAACAGTGTAACACTGTTCCAAAAAAAACCCAAACATTCTGGCATTTGTCTTGATAACAATACTCATGCTAATACAACAAATCATATTTGGGACCAGGAGACATGGTCACCCTACACTTGCCCTATCACATTGACGCTTTACAGCAGGGCTGGGGAAGCTTGTGTGTGTCAGGGATAAGTGACTCACAGAAAAACCAGTCAGGGCCACATAAAAGTGGGAAGTAAAAAAAAAAACACCTATAAATCTTCACTGATGTGACCCATTGAGACACCTTACTCCCCTCACACTGCAGCACCACAGGGGGAACTGAGGTTCAAGCTTCCCCAGGCCAGATTAACTCTTCTGGGGGCTCAGGGTGGACCTAAAATGGAGGGTTCAGCATTCAGTGTGTGGGAGGGGGCTGCCAAGGAGAAGGTGTGGGGTCTGGGAGGGAGGGTGCAGGAGTGGGCTGGGGTTGGAGCATCTGGGTAGGAGGTGAGGGGCAATAAGTGGGTTGTGAGCAGTGGGGGGATAGGGGAGTCAGGAGTGAGCTGGAGATGGGGGTCTGGGCAGGAGGGAAGGTACAGGAACAGGCTACCAGCCAGAGTAAGAGGAGCAGGAGCGATGACACCAGTGGTGGTACCACTGCTTCCTACCTGCACCCAGCAGAGCCCATGGACCAGATCTGGCCCACGAGGCTTGGGTTACCTATCCACCTGCTCTGCCGTGGGCCAGATGCTGGGGAGTGGAACCGGGAACCTTGGGGGCCAGATCCAAACAAGCCACAGTCTGGGGGTTCCCCACCTCCGCTTTACAACATTGTCAACTCCAAAGCTACTGTCACTTATCTGACATCTTTTTCTCACCTACTTCTGTAGGGCCGCTTGCTGCAGAACCTAAACCAGTTTTTCAGAAATGGTGCATGTATTCATGGAGGAAGCTGTGGAATAACAACAAAGTACTTCCTATGAAACCAGAGGCAATGTAGAACCTACACCAGACCCCTGCCTCCAAGCAACGGAGATGGGGAAAATCATCTCTCCAGGGAGCCTCAGAGCTCTCTGCCAGCATGTCATAACACCAAGAGGTGCTGCAACATGAGCAGCTAACACTGCCAAATCTTTCAGCCTGCCATGTGCTTGGTGGTGCACATGCCTGAACCAGGTGCCCACAGGAGGTTTGGCAGCACTGCCTGAATGGGCTCTCAGCACAGTACTGTTGTCACAAAGAAATCCGCTTTCTACAGTCGAACTCTTGCTAATATCACTAGAGCAGGTGAAGGGGGAGGTACTGTGCACTGACAGAAACTGCTTCCCCACAGCAGAAAGAGATCATGGATCAAGGCCAGGGCAGAAAGGAGGCACACAGGCATCAGCACACAACTGCTCTGTCCAGAGACTTCATGCTAGTCACATGACATTTGGAAAATTTTGCTTCTTTTGATTTAAAAATAACCCATAATAATAATAATAATAATAATATGGGGGGGTGGAGAGAGCTCAGCGGTTTGAGCATTGGCCTCTAAACCCAGGGTTGTGAATACAATCCTTGAGGGGGCGCATTAGGGATCTGGAGCAAACATTTAAAAAAAAAAAAGGATGGTGCTTGGTCCTGCCAAGAGGGCAGGGGACTGGACTCAATGACCTCCCAAGGTCCCTTTCCAGTGCTATGACATGTGTATTCTCCATATATTTTTTTAAGAATACATAACCAACTTATGCTATAATTGGCTAAATGATTAATGAAAAACTTTATTCAGTCTAGAAAAGAATTAAGACATATGAAGAATGATAACTTATTAGTTATCTCAACAATTCAGACTACTTGCTGAAACAAATATCAGAGGGGGTAGAGCTGTGTTAGTCTGCATCTGCAAAAACAAGAAGCCCTGTGGCACCTTACAGACTAACATCTGAGAAAGTGGGTCTTTGCCCACAAAAGCTTATGCTCCAATATATCTGTTAAGTCCGTAAGTTGCCAAAGGACTTCTTATTGTTTGTGCTGAAACAAAGTGACCCTAAGACAAGCCTGGAAACATTTCCTTAGAAAAACAAAACAAAAACAAAACAAAAAAAAAAAATCAATCAATCAATCAATCACCTTTTGGACCATAGATTTTATGGCCGCTGATGCTCATTAGGTCAATTTTCATAGCATTAACATCCATGGGAATTTTTCCAACTGCCTGCGCAGCATCCGTGTGGAAGAAAACCTTACGAGAGCTGCAGATCTGACCTGGTAGCAGAACACCACAACAGCAAGAGACAAGAAAGTGGGTTACTTAACTCATTAAATGCGTTAACACACCAAGTTTACTCTTTTGTCTTAAGTGATGAAGGCTATCACTTCCCCTGGGAAAGTTCTTTCACAATGTAGCAAATCTGCCTTTGGAAATTCTCATTGTAGTCCACCTTGATTTTCCATTTCTTAATTCCATTTTATCTTAATGCCATGCCAGGTATTAGGCTAATATAATTCCCCTCCTTCTTTGCTGTTCATATTTATCAAGTATCTGTATATTTATGATGCATTCCCCATTGCATTTTTGTTTAGTTAAATTGGCAAAGCTTGCCTTTTATTCTTTCTTTTAAAAAAAAAAAAAAAAAAAAAAAAAAAGACTATACTCTCAGCTTCCACCTCATGGTGGCTGCTCTTCTCTAAACTTTCTTCAGATTGATAGTAATTTTCTCATGCCCAGAATCAAGCAATAATACAACTGTTGCTCTTTTTATGCTGGTACTTGCAAGTACTGAGTACCAGCACCTTGCAGCCCCAACCATGGGATTGGCTGGGGGCAGGGAGCAGCTGAGTAATAGCACCTCAATTTTTTTTTTTTTTTTTTTTTTTAAATGAAGAAAAGGCACAGATTGCAACTGTAGTTGCATCATATTCACAGAGAGAGAAACTATTACCAACTTACGGCATGATGAGCCTTTGGACACAGTGACCAACCATAAACTTTTTTCTGTACCAGATCATTGTAAATTCTCATTTGAGCCGCAGCTGACTTGCTTCTTGGCCTCATTTTGCACAACAGTTCCTGAGAATTCTCCAACACAGAATGTATGTATTTCACATTATCCTGAACGAGCACTAATTTTGGGTGCCAGTAGTGAAGCTATGCTTTACATTGCAAAAGCCAGGTAGGAGGAGAAAACAGTGCACCTCACTCTCATTATAAGGCTACATGATTGGAACAACTGCCTGTTAAAAATATGAGACAGTTTTGATTTACATTTTCAAATGATTTGAGAAGACATTGTTTGAGACAGCAAAACAATCATCAAAACAGGTCTCAGACAAGACAGACCGGTGAATTACTTCTGGTCCTTCAAAACAAGGACAGCTTCCTTATGGCCCAGTTTCACTACACCTGGTATTACATCAATTTGCCTTTTTAGTAATATGAGACAAGGTATATTTCATATATAATACACATATTAATATATATGACATGTCACATCAACATTATATAACCCTAACAAAGTTGTAAGCTCACTCATGTCAAGCGATCTCTCTCCACGAATACTCTGCAAAGCTAAATACAATGTAGGTTCGATTGGGCAGGGGAGCAAAGCCCACAGGTAAGTGGAGAACATGGAAACCTGGGAGATGGGTCAGAAATGGGAGGCAGCATGGGCACCAATGTCAGAGTAAAAAGAGGGTCAGGGCAAAACAGGGAGGCAAGATCAAATCAATATCTTAGATCCCTGTATACAAATGCAAGAAGTATAGGTAATAATCAGGAAGAACTGGAAGTGCTAGTAAATAAATATAACTATGACATAGTTGGCATCACGAAAACTTGGTGGGATAATACACGATTGGAATGTTGGTATTGAAAGGTACAGCCTGCTTACGAGGATAAACAGGGAAGAAGGGGGAGGTGTTGCCTTATAGATTAAAAATGTACATGGTTGGACTGAGGTGGAGATGGACGTGTTGAGAGTCTCTGGGTTAGACTAAGAGGGGTAAAAACAAGGGTGATGTCCTGCTAGGAGTCTACTACAGGCCACCTAGCCAGGTGGAAGAGGTGGATGAGGCTTTTTTTTCCCCAACAACTAACAAAGTCATGCAGGGCCCCGGATTTGGTGGTGATGGGGGACTTCAACTATCTAGATATATGTTGGGAAACTAATACAGCGGGGCACAGACTATCCAGTAAGCTCTTGGATTGCATTGGAGACAATTTTTTATTCCAAAAGGTTGAAAAAGCTACCGGGGGGAAGCTGTTTTAGATTTGATTTTAACAAATAGGGAGGAACTTGAAAGTGGAAGGCAGCTTGGGTGAAAGTGATCATGAAATCACAGCGTTCACAATTCTAAGGAAGGGTAGAAGGGAAAACAGCAAAATAGAGATAATGGATTTCAGGAGGGCAGATTTTGGTAAGATAGCTGGTAGATAAGGTCCCATGGGAAGCAAAACTGAGGGGAAAAACAGCTGAGGAGAGTTGGCAGTTTTTCAAAGGGACATTATTAAGGGCCCAAAAGCAAGCTATCCCACTGCATAGGAAGGACAGAAAATATGGCAAAAGATTGCCTTGGCTTAACCAGATCATCTTGCATGATCTCAAAATAAAAAAGGAATCACAAAAAAATGGAAACAAGGACAAATTACAAAGGATGAATATAGGCAAACAACACAAGAAAGCAAGATTAGAAAGGCTAAGGCACACAATGAGCTCAAACTAGCTACAGGCATAAAGGGCAACAAGAAGGCTTTTTATAAATATATTAGAAACAAGAGGAAGACCAGGGACAGGGTAGGGCCACTGCTCAGTGAGGAGGGAGAAACAGTAACAGGGAACTTGGAAATGGCAGAGATGGTTAATGACTTCTTTGTTTCGGTCTTCACTGAGAAATCTGATGAAGGAATGCCCAACATAGTGAATGCTAGTGGGAAAGGGGTAAGGTTAGAAGTCGAAATACAAAAAGAACAAGTTAAAAATCACTTAGGAAAACTAGATGTCTGCAAGTAACCAGGGCCTGATGAAATGCATCCTAGAATACTCAAGGTGCTGATAGAGGACATATCAGAGCCTTTATCTATCACCTTTGGAAAATCATGGGAGACAGGAGAGATTCCAGAAGACTGGAAAAGGGCAAATATCGTGCCCATCTATAAAAAGAGGCATAAGAATAACCCAGGAAGCTACAAGCCAGTCATCTTAACTTCAGTGCCAGTAAAGATAATGGAGCAGGTAATTAAAGAAATCATCTGCAAGCACTTGTAAGGTGATAGGAAACAGCCAGCATGGATTTGTAAAGAACAAATCATGTCAAACCAATCTGATAGCTTTCTTTGATAGGATAATGAGCCTTGTGGATAGAGGAGAAGCGGTAGATGTGGTATACCTAGACTTTAGTAAAGCATCTGATACAGTCTCACATGATATTCTTATAAAAAAAACTAGGCCAATAAAATTTAGATGAGGCTACTACAAGGTGGGTGCATAACTGGCTGGATAACCGTACTCAGAGAGTAGTTCTTAATGGTTCTCAATCCTGCTGGAAAAGTATAACAAGTGGGATTCCACAGGGGTCTGTGTTAGGACTGGTTCTGTTCAATATCTTCATCAACGATTTAGATATTGGCATAGGAAGTATGCTTATTAAGCTTGCAGGTGATACCAAGCTGGGAGGGGTTGCAACTGCTTTGGAGGATAGGGTCATAATTCAAAATGATCTGGATAAATTGGAGAAATGGTCTGAGGTAAACAGGATGAAGTTTAATAAGGACAAATGCAAAATGCTCCACTTGGGAAGGAACAATAAGTTTCACACATACAGAATGGGGAGAGACTGTTGAGGAATGACTACAGCAGAAAGCGATCTAAGGGTTATAGCGGACCACAAGTATGAGTCAACATTGCAAAAAAAGCAAACATGATTCTAGGATGCATTAACAGGTGTGCTGTGAACAAGACATGAGAAGCCATTCTTCCACTCTACTCTGCGCTGGTTAAGCCTCAGCTGGAGTATTGTGTCCAGTTCTGGGCACCACAGTTCAAGAAAGATGTGGAGAAATTAGAGAGGGTCCAGAAAAGAGCAACAAGAATGATTAAAGGTCTACAGAATGTGACCTATGAAGAAAGGCTGAAAGAATTGGGCTTGTTTAGTTTGGAAAAGAGAAGGTTGAGGGGAAACAGGATAGCGGTTTTCCTCAGGAGGAGGGAGAAAACTTGTTCTTCTTGGCCTCTGAGGATAGAGCAAGAGGCAATAGACAAACTGCAGCAAGGAAGGTTTAGGTTGGACATTAGGAAAAAGTTTCTAACTGTCAGGGTGGTCAAACAGTGGAATAAATTGCCAAGGGACATTGTGGAATCTCCATCGCTGGAGATATTTAAGAACAGGTTAGATAGATGTCTATCAAGGATAGTTTAGACGGTACTTGGTCCTGCCATTGGGGCAGGGGGCTGGACTCGATGGACTCTCGAGGTCCCTTCCAGTCCTAGTATTCTATGAATGTCTGGCACAAGTGAATATAAACCCTATCAAAATCCAAATACACCCATGTTCTACCCTGGTGCAAGGCAGGGAGTACCTTGGGGCCCTACTGGTTTGGAATCCTGTGTTCAAAATCAAGAGGTAAGGGATACATTGTGATATCAGAAAAAGAAGGTCAAAGCAGATTGGTGATTTTTAGCCTTGGTGACAGAGTGGTTTTTAACTGGTAAACAAGTATACCATAAAAACAACTACCTTCCACGGTATATCTTCTACATAAGGTCATATGTCATGCTGCGAGAAGCAGCGTCCCAGAATGATCAATAATGTAGTAACTCTCTCTTTCCTCCTGTACTGTCTAGCTTTAGCAATAAAATTGGCTATATTTGGTTATTTGGTCTCCTGAACATTTTGCATAACTTACCAATGTCACTAATTGGCTGCTTTACTCCTATTTCATTGTTCACAGTCATTATGGATACCAAGCTTGTGTCTGGTTGGATCGCATCCTCCAGCTCCTTGAGGAAACATTGAAAAGACACAGATGTACTGCCCAACATAAACTAGAAGTACATGGAAGAGCTGCCTACTGCTTAGTGTTGTGGTGCTGTTAAAACAGACTAAAACCCAAGGCCTAAAAAACAGAGAATCTAAAAAAATAAGTAAAATACTGATAAGATGTGGCTAGCCAAAACTACAAAATTTCAAAACAGGTATGTTTACAGAAGATAAGAATTCTGACATCAAATTGAACCACCACAGTTTGCTTTCCAAAATTCCTCTTTTAACAGATTAAGGTAGGAGATTACTATACTGTGAATCATACATACTGATCTAGCATTGAAATGCAGAACTGCTAATAACAAAATAAAATTAGTTAGCTATTTTAACAAATTATAATAATGGACATTGAGAAAGTATTAGATAAGGTAATAAATATGCAGGCCAAGGTTTTGTCTGGCATGAAGGTATTTTTTGTTCATAAATCAATATATATAATTATAATTTACATGATTTTTCAAATTTGTTTAAAATTATATTGTTGGCAAGGCACTTCAGTAAAATGTACAAACATGCACTGATAAACATAACTTCTTTTTTGGGATCTCGGGCAGCATGATCCCAAGCCTACAAGTTCAGCCAGAAAAGTACAGACATGATTACTGCTTGCACATAAATCATGTATTGAGGGGGGGAGTTACGCACAATTCAATGGCTGTGTTGTATGTTGATCAGAGGAAAATTCTGTAAGGGATAATGAGAAAATGTATCATAATACATGTAAAAATGGACCCACAGTTGGAGAAATGCCATGTCAGAAACCAATGAACTACACACCAGGAGTCTGCAACCTGCAGCTCTTTAAGGACCTCTTTGTGGCCCCCAATGCTATAATTGCAAAGTTTAAAAAAAAATCACCCTCCTGATTATTTTTAATAAACAATGAATGTCTAAAAGCCCAACAATGAATAATTTGTATCTAAATAGCAAATGACATGTGATCTTGAAACACTGAATAACTCCCCTACCATCCTCCAGAGAGAGAGAGGGTTTGGGAGCAGAAGTCAGGAAGACAATGGTATGAACACTAACAAAGTGTGAGGAAATAGAATACGTAAACCGTGTGTCGAAATCCTGCAGTAAACATGCATCACATTACAAATCATTAAGTGTGAGCTGTTCTTAAAGTAGGGGTTACAAAAAGTATGGTTTGACATTATTTATTAAGGACCATCTTGTATTCACAAGCATTGTGGTTCCTGAATTACTTCGTTTTTTATCCAATTGGAAAAAAATGACTCTTCTTGATATTTTGGTTGCTGACCCCTGAACTAGACTGAAGGACCAGACGAAGAGACTGGGGATTTGGGGTTTTGATGACCAACACAGAGGGAGGAAGGACTTCTGGGCCCATTTAACTATTCATGTATATCCAAATACAGTAAGTATTGACAATCATTCTGTCTGAAATTGTACTACAATAAAGACAAAACTGATCAAGTCTCAATTGGATGGATGTAATGAATCCCTTTCCCACTGTAAAGATCCAACACTAAATTCAGTTTTGCTAGCAAATTATATTAAGTTAATAAAAAGTTCCAATTTTTGGCACTACAAATTAATATTATGGAAGTTAGAATAAATACAGGTCGCACCTCCCAAAACCAGCAGTCTCTAGTCCATCAGGACCATTGATGTTACTGGACCAGAGAGCCCCAAGGTGGGAAGCTGAAGGACTGGCAGTTGGAAGCCCTACTGGGTGTGAACCCAGTGATGGGGGAGGCCTGTATTCCTGCACAGCGGAGCCTGGCAGAATTCATGTCCCTGGGGCTGGTGCCCACTGGGCCAGGGCCAGCAGCCCAGTGACAGCTTGGTTAGGGGAGGAATTAAGAAAGCTACTGGGACTGGAGGTAAGGGGAGTAGGGGGGCAGCATGGGCAGAAAGACAAGCAGACAGTGGCAGGCAGCAGGCTGGGTAGGTAGTGGGGGCAAAGGCAGTGCATCCTCCCGTGACCTGGCAAATTCTCGCATTTGGGACAAGTCAGGTCCCGAGGCTGCTGGAGAAGGGAGGTGCCACCTGTACTGAGTAAATTCATTGACAGGTGTTCCAAAGATGGCGATCAGTTTTGTTCTGCCTGAGCCAACTAGCATGTCTATCTGTTAAAAATGAAAACATTTTCACAAACTATTTTGGCAGTAATACTAGTCATACATAAATAAAAGCACCGTAACTGTTAAATTTCTCTACAATATTACATATGAACAACAATACGTGACTAGGTCACAGCCACAAAATCTTTACTACACTTAATTTTGGGCATCAGCTTTGGTGGGCTGAACCCACTTTCTCAGATGCATAATGAAGTGGGTTCCAGCCCACCAAAGCTTATGCCCAAATGGTTTTTTTTTTTTTTTCAGTTTTAAGGTGCCACAGGATTCCTCGTTTCTTTTGCTAAAACAGACTAACATGACGGCCCATCGGAGACTTTGCTATACTTGTCAGTTACTGTAATGTGAACTTATTTCTAGCAAGTTTTATTAATTTCAATAAAAATATGCAACATCTGAACAAACTAAGTCCTCTGAATTCAAAATTTATTGCAGTATGCAAAGAATGAGATGGTGGTGGGAAAAGATTACTGTCAGCAGAATTATCTGAGAGCATGATTAACAATTATGCATTACATGCAAAAGAACATGAAGGGTATCACTGAGGAGCTGGGGATTTTACAGAAGCATAGAATTCTAGTGCTGGAAGGTACCTCAGGAGGTCATCTAGTCCAGCCCCCTGCCTAAAGCAGGATCAACCCCACCTAAATCATCCCAGCCAGGACCTAAACTCCAGGGATGAAGATTCCACCACCTCTCTCCATAACACAGTTTTTCCTAATATCTAACCTACACCTCTCCCTCTGTAACTTCAGACCATTGCTCCTTGTTCTGCCATATGCCACCACTGTGAGCAGTCTCTCTCCATCCGCTTTAAAGCCCCCTTTCAGGAAGCTGAAGGCAGCTATCAAACTGCCCCTCACTCTTCTCTTCTGCAAACTAAATAAGCCCAAATCCCTCCACCTTTCCTCATAAGTCATGTGCTCCAGCCCCTTAATCATGCACCCACATCCTTTCTATACTGCGGGGCCCAGAACTGGACACAATACTCCAGATGTTGCCTCCCCAGTGAGAAGCAGAGAGAAATAATAAGTTCTCTAGATCTGCTGGAAATGCTTCTCCTAATGCACCTCAATATACCTTTAGCCTCCTTAGCACACTGTTGACTCATATCCAATCTCTCATCCACTGTAATCCCAGGTCCTTTTCTGCTGCACTGCTAGTTAGCCAGTCAGCACCCAGCCTGTAACAATGCTTGGGATTCTTCTGTCCCAAGTGGAGGGCTCTGCACTTCTTTTAGAAATAATTGGAGATACACATCTCCTGGAACTGGAAGGACTTGGGAAGGTCATCTAGTCCAGTCCCCTGCCGTCTTGGCAGGACCAATCACCATCCCTGACATCTATTTGATCCAATCTCTAAATTACCTCCACAAGGATTTCTATCCATCTTACAGTCCATTTATCCAACCCAGACTTCCTTAACTTATGGGCAAGGATGCTGTGGGAGACTGTATCAAAAGCTTTGCTAAAGTCAAAGTATATCACTTCCACTGACTTCCCCATGTCCACAGAGCCTGTTACCTCATCACAGAAGCTAATCAGATTGGTCAGGCAGGACTTGCCCTTCGTGAATCCATGCTGACTACTCTTGATCTCTTTCCCCTCTTCCAAGTGCTTCAAAATGGATTCTTTGAGGATCCCCACCATGATTTTTCCAGCGACTGAGATAAGACTGACCAGTCTATTGTTCCCTGGATTGTCCTCCTTTCTTTATTTAAAGGTGGGCACTAGGTTTACCTTTTTCCAGTCATCTGGGATCTCTCCTGATCTCTAAGTGTTTTCAAAGATAATGGCCAAAGGCTCTGCAATGACATGTGCCAATTCCCTCAGTACCCTTGGATGCATTAAATCTGGACCCATGGATCTGTGTACATCTAGCTTTTCTAAGTAGCTCTTAACTTGCTCTTTCACCACCAAGGGCTGTCCCCCTTCCTTCCCATACTGCACTGCCTAGTGCCGTAGTTTGGGAACTGATGATGTCCGCAAAGACTGAGGCAAAAAAAAAAAGCATTGAGTAGTTCAGCTTTACCTACATCACCTGTCAGTAGGTTACCTCTCTCATCCAGTAATGAGCCTACACCTTCCCTGATCACTATCCTATTTTTACAATGCCTGTAGAAATCCATCTGGTTACCCTTCACATTCCTTGCTAGCTGCACTTCCAGTTGTGCTTTTGCTTTCCTAATTACTCCCCAACATTCTCCAGCCATATATTTATACTCCTCCTTAAACATCTGTCCAAGTTTCCACTTCTTAGTCACATCTTTTTTGAGGTTAACCTTGTCAAGGTTTTCCCTGTTAAGCCAAGCTGGTTGCCTACCATGTTGCTTTTCTTACTGCGCATCAGGATGGTTTGTGCCTGTGCTTTCAATAAGATTTCTCTAAAATACTGCCATTCCTCCTGGACTCCTTTCCCCTTCATATCCATTTCACAAGGGATCCTGCCCATCAGTTCTCTGAGGGAGCTGAAGTCTGCTCTTTTGGCCCAGAGGTAATGCTGACAGCCCTGTGTAGCAGAATACACCCCAAGTAATAATGGGTATCCATTCACCCAAGCCCAAGCATTGCAGCCTGAGGCTGGAAAGGATGAAAGCTTAGATTAATTGATACTGAAAGTCAGAATAAACAGTTCATATTGTAGCTAATGATTTTACATCATATTCATATAGTGTGATGTTATGGTTAATAAATATGTTATGATCTATAAACTCATAATATGTTCATCAGAAGTGATATATCGGACTATAGATGTACAAGACTGAGTAATATTTGGAGGACCCAGGTAATAAATCAGGAAAGCTGAAAAACCAAAGAAGCCTGTACACTGGGGCATGCTAGACTTTAGCTTAGCTATTTTAAACCTTAGCTAAAAGACTTGGCCAAAGTTGGTGACCTGAAAATAACGACATGCCCTAAAATTCTGAGACAAGAGATGCCAACTAGTAACACTGCAAAAGTATAATTGGAAAAGTTAAGTTTAGATCACAAAAATGCTGTAACAAAATGTGCTCACAGCATGTGCCCTATTCACAAGGTAAAGGTGGTACCCACATCGCCTATAGAATTTAGGGTCCCCTATATCTCCAGCAGAAATAGATCAGTAAGAGAGAAAGAGACAGACGATGCTGTCAGGAACACGCACTACACAAGGTAGCTACAGATAGATTCACAGTATAAGGAAGGGTGCTCAAAGGCAGCAAATTGAGCTTCTTCTGGGAGACTACAGCAGGAATCTCTCCGCATGGACAACCAAGCCATGTGAGAGCTGACAGACTGAGAGGGCAACTGAACACTGCCTACAGAATGCAGGTAGTTTTGTAGTTATAGTTGGCTCCTCCTACATAGCTTTACTTGGAATTGTATATACTGTAACTTAACTACTAAAAAAGAGAGATGCTCTTTGAACTGTATTATTTGCCTGTGATTTCCTGCATGCCTATGGGCTCTGGATCTAGAACAAACAATTTCTTTAGTACCACAACAAACATCCCGGCAACTTGCTTTATCCTAAAACCTCTGTCATTGTGTTAAAACAGCTCCTGCCAGCCACCATAACTTATCAGTAACATTGTGCCAATGGAATTAATCTATCAACTCTCCAACATTACTATTTTAACCCTTAATAAACATTCCTACAAAATGTGCTATAATTGCAACTTTTTTCACAACTACTCAAAGAACTACAAGCATTGAACTCCAGAAAGCTCTTGTCATGTAGTGGGGGATACATGTGTGGGGCTCCTGCTGAGGGTAATCTAGGCAACCAGGTGACACCTGGGGACTGCAGACAGAGGAGGACGTGGAGCCTGAGTGGTTTGAACTGGAACTGGGAGTTGGAAAGGGTGAATCTGGGCTAGGGGAGAGAGAGAGAGAAAGGGGCAAGGCCCTGGCTCGGGGGGCCCCTCGGGGCTTCCTCTCCCCAACATGGATTGGACTGTCTCTGCCTGCTGTATTGACTCCTCTGTACGATGCTGTGTCGTGTCAGCTAATAAACCTGCTGTTCTCCTGCTGAGTGAGTCACTCCTGCCTGCGGATAGGGTGCAGAGCTTGGGGACCCCTGAACCCCATCACAGCTCTCACGTGCATTAAAGAAATTCAAAGCAAATACTAAACACTGGAAATATTTTGATCAAATGGTTCTTTTTTCAGAGTTATAGCTAACCTTGTACATTCAACTTTTACCCTTCAAAATTCCCTAAAAATTTCAAGCAGTTCAGAAACTACAATAGCATCTCAAATTCATGCTTTAACTCAAAACAAAGATTTATAGACTGTTTCCTTCCCTATTAAAAAAGAAAATCCTGGTGTAGCCTTAACTGTTATGGGATCGATATTTCACCACAATGGCACTCTGTTCTCTGTCTTTTAATGTCGTTCATTTTCTTACTCCTGGAGTACGTGACTAAAGAAATAAACCAGAAAGGTAAAGAAACAACTGCCTCCCCAAAGCAGCACACTCCTCTTAAAAACTTAGCTGGCATGATTTCCATTCATCTTTTAATAATTATGAAAAGATCAACAACAACATTATTTTTGGTAAAATCAATTCCTCGGCCAAAGTGAGGCTGAGGCCTCCAAGTCCTGCTAATCTTTTCCATCCTTGTGAAGGATAATTTTTATGTGCAATCAGGTATACATGAATGTACCACCACCAGAAGCAAAAAACCTAGCTGTGGGAGCTCTGCTAATCAGCTGAATCTGTCCTGAGCAGCCATACAGGAACACAGCTTACAGGGAACACTTATAGCGCTATGTGGAGGATTTTTACACGTTCGCCAATATTTTGGCAACAAGCAACTTACCTTTAAATCTATCAGCCCATTTCTTTTAACAGGCAAGTATGTGACACGAAAACCTTCAGCCTCCAGGTAACGGCAAGAGTCCAGCACACACTTGTGCTCTGTCTGAGTTGTAATTATATGCTTCTTTCTGGACTTATAGAATCTTGCAACACCCTGGCATTCGCATTAAGTGAAAAATAAAACTGCCATGAAATTCCTTAAAAGTTGTCATTTATATACATTCAAAGGATCACGTCACGAAGCAAAAAGAAGCTTCTCTCAGGGTTTCTTGGTAGAGCAAGCCTCTCATGATGAGAATCAGCCACAATAACTCCTGTAAACCTTACTTACGGGTTTTTATATGCAAATCAACATTCAATCTGAAGAGGATATGAAAAAATAACCCAACATTCCAGGCCTCCTAAGATACTCAGTATCCTTTCCCAATTATTTACTCAGTTACAATCTACAAATAATAATTGTACTAAACTAGGCAGCTTATATAAAAGTGCTTCCAAAATATATAGCTCTGAATTCCAGAAGTATTCATTGAGAGGATTTATAATTTTCTGCTTCTTTGGAGGGAGAGAATATAGAATAAAAAACTTTTAAGCTATTCACCTATGGGTTAAAGGATCAAAAACTTGGGAAAAGACTGATAAGATTTCCGATACTCTTTGTGATCAAGATTTCAGTTCATGAAGCACAAAACATCTGGACTATCTGGGACAAATGCATTTTTAATCCTCATATGGAGGGAGTCAACTTCATACTAAATCAAAGAAGGAAAATTTCAGACCCAAAGAAATTTGCTGAAACAGCTAGGTTAATTAGTGCCCCCAACTAATTGTGGGCTAATTTTAATGCAGTTCAGATTTCTTAATTTATTAACAGCTTAGAATCACAGAGGGATTACTGACAGTTTGACAACATGACTTTAACCCCAAACCATTAGAGATGTGAAAGTAATTTACTGTATATCAGATGCATTATAAACCAGGCATTTACCTTAATTGCTAAATTATTTGATTCTGTAGCCCCACTGGTAAAAATAATCTCTCTAGGATCTGCTCCTATTAATGATGCAACTTGCTGTTTAAAAAGAAAAACATGTAAGTTCATATTTTAGGACGTCGACTTTGGCTCATCACAGACAAAGAATATGTATCAAAACAAAAAAGCAGTCAAGTAACTTGTCAGTCTTTAAAGTGCTACTGGACTGCTTTTTTTGTTTTGATAGTACATAGACTAACACGGCTTTCTCTCTGTTATTAAAGAACATGTACTGCACCTCCCAAAACATTTCCTCTATTCCAACATTAGCCTAAGTTGGACAAGGTTATAACGAGTGTCTTTAGAAATGACATTATACTCTTTATATACTTCCTCTTTTAATGTGGAGAAGGATTTGCATAGGTCATTCTCATTCAATACTATTACTTGTTGTAAACATAAACCCTTCAGAAGGGACAGGAAAATCAAATCTGCAAGAAATGTTCAGTATATTCACTATGCAATATATCCTGTATGCAACCAAAATACACCTGAACTTTAACTTAGTTAAAACTCAACAAGGCTAAACTAGCTTGTATTAAAACATGAAGACTGTATTGTTACTGCAACAGCAACTACATGCCTGATGGGGAGATTTACAGAGGGGTGCCACAAGGACTTAAATGACAAGTCCCATTGACTTTCAAACCCCAGAAGAGTTTTGGAAAGCCTCCCCTCACCTTCATGTCAGTTACCTCTTTAAATTTCTTTAATATAAAATGTGTTTTGAGTTTGTCAAACTAGACATAACATAATAAACACTTAAGTTGTTCGAGACCAAGTTGCCAAATTTCACCTGTTAGTAACTAAGCCAGAATGACAAGGGGCTGGGGTGAGTATTTTCACTTTTTAAAGGAACTAGCTTGTGAGCAGGAACATGTCTATAGGTTCTGGGATGGGGCTGAAAAGCCTCACCTGTCTGGCTCGTTCCATAGCAGACTCACTCTCCCAGCCATAAGCATGAGTCCTGGAATGTGGGTTGCCATAGTAGTGTATCAGATAAGGGAGCATGCTGTCCAAAACTCTGGGGTCCTAGAAGACAAGAAACACTTTTTTAAAAGCAAAGAAAACAGTTTGTTTTTCCTCCGTCTTGCCCCTGCAATACATACACGGGGGGTTGGGAACGTACAGGTCACAATCTGGATCTGGCCTCCAGTTTACCTTAACCTGACCCACAATGAGGGTCAGGGCTCTCTTTGACCCTGCAGAAGGGTGAGCTGGTGCTAGCGCTCCAGCACATTGCAAGTCTCCCTGCCTTGGCATGCCCTGTGGGACTGCAGCATTAGTGCTTGCTCACACTACTGCAGGAGGAAGGGAAGCCTAAAGCCTCAATAAGACTGGATCCAGCTCTGCAGGGTTGGAGCTCAAGGGAGCCGTGGCACCGCTAGTATGCATGTCTTTTTATTTTTCCTTGGAGGCCAGGCCAATGAGATTTGTTTCTTTTTGGGGAACTTATTTGTTTTGTTTCTCCAGGGCCAGGACAGCGGGCTTTATTGTTGCTAGGTTTTTTGCACTTCTCACTAATTCATAGCCCCAAATGAATTTTCACTGGGTCAGTGGCCCCCGACCAAAATGATTCCCTGCCTGTGACATATGCTCTATTTTATTCCCAGGGCAACAGCCAGCTTATTCCAAACTACTCTGAATGCACAAACATTTTGCATATGCTCTATATTAACCTACCTGGCAACTAGCAAACATTTGCTAAAAACTTAAAGCAACAATGTGACACACACTTACAAATTAAACCTTGAACTAGATCGGAAATCACTCTCAAAAGAGCAAGGACTGACTAAGCAGAAGAAACAAGACCCATAACTGACACAGGAAATGATGCAAAAAAGAATTTTGAAAAATTTTACATTTTATTTAAGACAACTCTTCATTGCTTTAGAATCTATTCAAATGACATGACGATACACTAAAATATTTTCTTAGTCTTTAAAGTGCTACAGGACTGCTTTTTTGTTTTGTGAAGATACAGACTAACATGTCTACCTCTTTGAGGCTATACCAGATTATGATATTAATGGGGAGGGATAACTCAGTGCTTTGAGCATTGGCTTACTAACCCCAGCATTGCAAGCTCAATCCTGGAGGGGACGATTTAGGGATCTGGGGCCCAAAAAAAAAAAGCTTGATCCTGCCAAGAGGGCAGTGGACTGGATTCAATGACCTCCTGAGGTCCCTTCCAGCTCCATGAGATGTGATGTGTATAAACCATGAGTGTTCATGTATACTTTTTGTTTGGAAGATGAAAATAAAAACATTTTGTAAAGTACTGAATTTTTATTTCAAATGTAACAGACAGCAACACATACGGGGTCCAACAGAGACATAGGGTTCAGAAGTGTTCTGGGGTTGGAGGTGCGGGAGTCTGGGAGGGAGGGAAGGAAGATGCAGGAGCAATCTGGAGATTGGGAGGGGGCATGTGTAAGGGGGATATAGTTGCATCAAATGGCACCCTGCTTCCAATGACACGCATAGCTCCTTGATTGCTTCTACTCCCAGACACCATCATCAGTCCCACCCACCCCACCAGCACTATAGGTGCAGTGGGGGAGAAGCCTACAGAGAAGTGATTCACTGCACTGCCGTTCCCCTAGCTAGGAAGAGGGTAGAGTGGCCGCGTACAGAAGCAATTCTTCCTTCCCTTGCCAGGGTTCAAACCACAAGTGTTCCTGAATTAGGGACATCCAGATTATGGAGGTTCAAGTGCGCAAGGTCAGAATTCTAGTTGCAGACCACCATTAACATTATTTTGGTGTAGTCCCAAATAGTGATGCTTGTCCCTACAGCGACCACAACGACGATAGTGAGTGCCTTAAACTGAGTTTAAAAGGAAAAAAAAGACAGACATTCTTTTAAGCACAAATTAGACAGTCTCTTCTCAATCCCTCCATGTTTTCTATGTTCTTTGGGAAGAATGCAGTGAGAAATAGTGGGTACAGGAGAAAGCCAAGATGCAGTTGAGACTGAGATTATGTACATAATGAGAGGGATAGCTCAGTGGTTTGAGCACTGGCTTTGTAAACCAGGACTGTGAGCTCAATCCTTGAGGCCATTTAGGGGTCTGAGGTACATAAATTAAAAAACATCTGTCAGGGAGGGTGCTTGGCCCTGCCAAGAGAGCAGAGGACTGGACTCCATGACCACTCAAGGTCCCTTCCCGCTCTATGATATATGTATAACAAGAAGTTTGAGTTTGATATGGTAACAGAAGAAAACTAACAGATGAAGTCAGTACAGGAAGAAATGACACATCGGGAGCAATCAAAGAAGAACAGATCTTCTTTCAAGAGTGCTGCAGTGAAAAGAATATAGCTCTTCCCAGAACTGCTCATGAACACACTGATTCCTTTATTGAAGTCTACATTCCACATCAGTAAGGTTAAGATTCTCCCATGGTTACTTTTAGTAAGAGAAGGAAGGACAGACAGACGGGGAGAAAAAGGAGGAGTTGTGATGTATCAGAGAGCACAGTATGATTGCTCAGAGCTCCACTATATGGAGGAAGAAAAGTCAGTTGAGTGTCTTTGGTTAAGCCTAGAGGAAGAAGGAACAGAGGTGATGTTGTGGTTGGTGTCTGATATAGACCACCACAGCAGGTAGATGAGATAGACAAAGATTACTTCAGACAACTAATAGAAGCTTCAAAATCACAGGCCCTGGTTCTCATGAGAGACTTTAATCACCCAGACATTTGTTGGGAAACCAATACAGCAGCACACAGACAATCCAGGAAATTTTTGGAGAATGTTGGGGATAACTTCCTGGTACAAGTGCTGAAGGAACCAACCAGGGGTCGCACATAACTTGACCTGCTGCTCATAAACGGGGAAGAACTAGTAGGAGAAATAGAAGTGGATGACAACCTGGGCAGCAGTGATCATGAGATGGTAGACTTCAGAATTTTGACAAAAGGAAGAGAGGTAAGCAATAAAATACAGACCCTTGATTTCAAAAGAGCACACTGAGTCCCTGACAGAACTGATGGGTAGTATCCCCTGGGAAATTAATATGAAAGGGAAAGGAGTTCAGGAGAACTGGCAGTATTTTCAATAAAAGTCTTATTGAAGGCACAGGAACTAACCATCCTGATGCGCAGTAAGAAAAGCAAATATGGTAAGCAATCAGCTTGGCTTACAAGGGAAACCCTTGGTCAGCTTAAACTCAAAAAGGATGCATATAGAAAGTGGAAACTTGGACAGATGAGTAAGGAGTACTATAAATATACGGCTGGACAATGCCATGATGTAATCAGGAAAGCGAAAGCACAGTTGAAATTGCAGCTAGCAAGGAATGTGAATGACAAAAAGAAGGGTTTCTACAGGCATGTTAACAATAAGAGGATTATCAGAGAAGGTGTGTGGCTGTTACTGGGTGAGGGAGGTGACCTGGTGACAGATGATGTCGGAAAAGTTGAAGTAATCATGCTTTTCCTTGCCACAGACTTCACAGAAAAGGTCAGCTCCCAAACTGTGACTGTAGACAATGCAGTATGGGAAGGAGAGGGGCAGCCCTCAGTGGGGAAAAGAACAGGTTAAGAATTTTTTAAAAAAGCTAAATGCACACAAATCCATGGGTCCGGATTTAATGCATCCCAGGGTAATGAGGCAATTGGTACATGTCATTGCAGAGCTTTTGGCTATTATCTTTGAAAACTCATGGAGACCGGGAGAGGTTCCAGATGACTGGAAAAAAGCAAACACAGTGCCCATCTTTAAAAAAGGAAAGAAGGACAATCCAGAGAACTATAGACCAGTCAGTCTTATCTCAGTGCCCGGAAAAATCATGGTGGAGATCCTCAAGGAATCCATTTTGAAGCATCTGGAAAAGGGGAAAGTGATCAAGAGTAAACATGAATTCACAAAGGGCAAGTCGTGGCTGACCAATCTGATTAGCTTCAATGATGAGGTACCTGGCTCTGTGGACATGGGGAAGTCAAAGGATCTGATCCACCTTGACTTTTGCAAAGCTTTTGATACAGTCTCCCCCAGCATTCTTGCCCAGAAGTTAAGGAAGTACAGATTGGATAAATGGACTGTAAGATGGACAGAAAGCTTGCTAGATGGTCAGGGCAATGGGTAGTGATCAATGGCTCAATATCTGGCTGGTGGTCAGTTTCAAGTGGATTGCCCCAAGGATCAGTTCTAGGGCCAGTATTGTTCAACATCTTTATTAATAACCTGGATGAGGGGACAGATTGCACCCTCAGCAAATACAAGGATGACACTAACCTAGCGGGAGAGGTAGATAAGTTGGAGGGAAAAGATAGGGTCCAGCGTAACCTAGAAAAATTGGAGGATTGGGCCAAAAGAAATCTGATGAGGTTCAACAAAGAGAAGTGCGAAGTCCTGCACCTGGGACACCAAACTCTCAAGCATTGTTACAGGCTGAGTGCTGACTGGCTAAATAGCAGTGCTGCAGAAAAGGACCTGGGATTACAATGGATGAGAGGCTGCACAGGAGTCAACAGTGTGCCCTTGTAAACAAGAAGGCTAATGGCATATTGGGGTGAATTAAGGAGAAGCATTGGCAGCAGAGATGGAGAAGTTATTAGTCCCCTCTGTTTAGCACTGGCGAGGCCTCATATGGCGTATTGTGTCCGGTTCTGGGCCCCCAGTGTAGAAAGGATGTGGATGAATTGGAGTGGGTTCAGTGGAGGTAGTAGTAGTAGTAGCATCCTTCGGTCTATGTAGACTATGGATCGCGCCCTTCGTAGTTCCATTTGGCATCCTCATTTGCAGCGTTGGCTGTGACAGTGAAGACCCACACGAGAGTGACAGTCCTTGCTGCATCTGCTGCATATGTAATGGGTGTCTGGCAGGTCCTTGCTGTGGGCTCGCTTCTCCTTTGCTAGCTGTGTGATCCTCAACTCACCCCTCTGAAGGCCCTTGTATAGTTCCTGCCTCCATTTGCTGTGATCATCTGCCAGCTCCTCCCAGCTGCCTGGCTTGATGTCTACTTCCCTGAGGTCTCTCTTTCAAACATCTTTGAAGTGCAGCTGGGGGCATCTGAGAGGTCTTTTGCCAGAGGCTAGCTTGCCATACAGGATGTCTTTTGGGATCCTTCCATCATTCATCCTGTGGACGTGGCCAAGCCAGCGGAGCTGACGCTGCCTGAGGAGTGTGTGCATAGTTGGGATTCCAGCTTGCTCAAGGATGGTAGTGTGGGACACTCTGTCCTTCCACAATATTCCAAGGATGCGCCTGAGGCAGCGCAAGTGGAAGACGTTCAGCCTCTTTTCCTGGGGGGCGTACAGGGTCCAAGTCTCGCCGCCGTAAAGGAGGGTGCTGAGAATGCAGGCTCTGTAGACTTGCATTTTGGTGAGAGTGTACAGCTTGTTGTTATTCCACACTCTCTTGCTGAGTCTGGACAGAGTTGTGGCTGCTTTACCGATCCTCCTATTTAGCTCAGTCTCCAAAGACAGGGTGTCAGTGATGGTGGACCCGAGGTAAACGAACTCATGGACGACCTCTAACGTACAGTTGTCAATGCTGATTGATGGAGAAACAGCAACGTCCTGAGCAAGTACATTTGTCTTCTTTAGGCTGATGGAGAGCCCAAAGTCCTTGCATGCTTTGGAGAACTGATCCAGCAGCTTCTGAAACTGGTCTTCTGTGTGTGACATGACAGCAGCGTCATTTGCGAACAGCATCTCTCTGATGAGGACTTCCCGCATCTTAGATTTAGCCTTCAGCCTTGCAAGATTAAACAATGTCCCGTCAGATCTTGTGTGCAAAAAGATGCCCTCTGTTGAAGATCCAAAGGCGTGTTTAAGGAGGAGTGCGAAGAAGATCCCGAACAGTGTCGGAGCCAGGACGCATCCCTGTTTGACGCAGCTCCTGATGCTGAAAGCATCCGATAATGTGCCACCGTGTTGGACGGTTCCTCTCATGTCTTCATGGAAAGACTGGATCATCTTGAGTAATCGTGGCAGACATCCTATCTTGTGGAGCAGTTTGAACAGTCCATCCCTGCTGACCAAGTCGAAGGCCTTGGTTAGGTCGATGAAGGCAATATAGAGTGGCTTCCTCTGCTCCCTGCATTTCTCCTGCAGCTGTCTCAGAGAGAAGACCATGTTGACAGTAGATCTCTCTGCACGGAATCCGCACTGTGATTCAGGATACACCCTCTCAGCAATCTTCTGGAGTCTGCCAAGGATGACGCAAGCGAACAGTTTACCAGTGATGCTTAGGAGGGAGATTCCACGGTAATTGTTGCAGTCGCTTCTGTCTCCTTTGTTCTTATACAAGGTTATGATGTTAGTGTCACGCATTTCCTGTGGAACCTCTCCCTCTTGCCAGCACAGGCACAGTAGCTCATGCAGGGGTTCCAGGAGAGTGTCCGTGGCATACTTGATTACCTCTGGTGATATACCACCCTGGCCCAGGGCCTTTCCTACTGCAATGTTGTCGATGGCTTTCTTCAGTTCATCCACAGTTGGTTCCTGGTCCAGTTCGTCCATTACTGGTAAGAGTTCGACGGCATCGAGGGCTGAGTCGACCACAATGTTCTCACATGAGTACAGCTTGGAGTAGTGCTCGACCCAGCGCTCCATCTCTTTGGCCTTGTCAGTGATGGCACGTCTGAAATCCAAATCTGGTGAAGTCATCTTGTTCTGGGTGGGTCCTAATGCCTTCTTGATGCTCTCGTACATTCCCCTGAGGTTACCAAAGTCAGCACTCATCTGGATGCTGCTGCATAGCTCGAGCCAGTAGTTGTTGGCACAGCGCCTGGCCGTCTGCTGTACTGTTTTTCTGGCTGCTCTGAGCACTTGCAGAGTATTCTGGCTTGGTGAACGTTTGTACTCCAGGAGCGCAGCGTGCTTTTTTTCGATGGCTGGAATCATCTCATCGGCGTTAGCTTCGAACCAGTCATTTGTGTTTCTAGCTCTTCTTCCAAACACCGACAAGGCCGTGTTGTACATTGTATCCCTCAGATGCTGCCATCCGCATGTCACAGCAGCACCCCCAGGGTTGCTGCGCAGATTCTCCTCCAGGGTCGCTCTGAACTTTTCAGCTCTCTGTGAGTTATCTGTCTTTCTGGCATCGATGAGGGGCCTTCCAGTCGGTTTAGAGCAGTGCAGCTTCTTGGGAATCACCTTGCGTTTGGAGCAAACTAACGAGTGATCTGTATCGCAGTCAGCACTATGATAGCTGTGTGTCAGAAGGATGTTTTTGAGGTTATCACATCTAGCAATGACCACGTCTAGTTGATGCCAGTGTTTTGAGTGTGGGTGTCTCCATGACACTCGGTGCTGTAGCTTGGTTTGGAAAAATGTGTTTGTGATGCATGGATTGTGGTACATGCAAAGTTCGAGAAGACACTGACCATTTTCATTCATTTTTCCCCACACCAAAGTGGCCTAAGCAGGAAGGCCACGAGTCGCGATCGGCTCCAACTCTCGCACTGAAGTCACCCAGAATGTACAGTTGTTCACGAGCAGGTATTTGCGCTATGGCAGCACTAAGCACGTCATAAAACTTGTCTTTTACTTCCAGTGCGGAGTACAGGGTTGGGACATAAGCGCTGATCAGGTGCACAGGACCGGCGCAAGTTTGAAGTATGACCTGAAAGAGTCTTTCTGATCCACTCATGACTAATTCCACCATTTGTAGAAGGGTGTTTCTGATGGCGAAGCCAACACCATGCTCCCTGGGTTCTTCTCGGGCTTTACCCTGCCAGAAAAAGGTGTAGTCCTCTTCCTTTAGAGATCCCGAATCTGCGAGATGTGTCTCTTGCAGAGCAGCAATGTCAACTTGGAGCCTCTTCAGTTCCTCATTGATGACAGCGGTCTTTAAGGTGTCGCTGATGTCCTGAAGATCTTCAGTCAGACCTGTCAGCATGGTCCACACATTCCAGCAAGCAAGCTTAAAACTTTGATGGTTTCCTTTTCTTGTTGATTTTCTTATTGGTTTGCCTGGTGCTCAGCTTTCAGGTCACCTGTCAGGTTTGGGAACCTTAAGCCTCACGCACCCAGTGAGGCAGGTGACCTGTGGCGGGACAGTACCCTATTGGCTGGGGGCCGCCCAGCTTGAGGTGGGTGGTGACTGTCCAGTGAGATGCAACGATCTCTCCCACCGTCGGAGGCAACCCCTGGCGCTCGTTCTCTACGCCAATCGAGCAAGAGCTTATAACCAGTATCTGTTACCTCCCGTGTTGGTTCAACACTGTTAGCGATGCTGGAGTACCTCTCCAGGCATGAGTTTGGGCGATTTTGGGACCCTGGGCTGCCCAGACGCCAGTGTTCCCCTCTCAGCTTTACTGATATAGTCCAAAGGAGAGGATAACCTCTATGTCTGGTACCAGCTCAGCTGCAGCAGTTGCTGGGTCAATGCCAGAAGTTGGCACAGAACCGCCTTAGGACTCCCCTCCGGATTTTCTGTCAGGGTATACTCCCTTAGCCTTGCTCCTTTCCAGGATAACCCACAAGGCAGTGGGGCATGGAGAACGTGGGTATGGTCCCACTACCTCTTGCACCTCCCTGGCACCACGTCCCCAAAGCTCCCCGGGACGACCATCTCGCCTCCCCAGGACCCTCCTCCCCACCCCTCTGCCTCTCATTGGCTACCATCACCCCCCAGATCCTCCCTCCCTGTCCCCTTTTCCCCCATTCACTCCCATGTCTCCCGACTGCACCACACTGCCCCCCATCAGTTCTCGTTGCCCCCAGGTCCCCCTTCCCCTGGCCTCTCTGCACCTGGCCACACGCTGCTGCAGCCCCATGTCCTCGAGGAAGGCGTCAATCTCGCAGCCCAGCCTCACTCTGGGTCCCAGCCAAAGCCACCAACTCTTCATCTGGGTACGGCTGTCCCTGGAACCCCACAGATCTGGTGCGGTGCGTGCATGCAGGGAGCGCAGGACTGGGCCTAGAAGCCATGCAATCCGGGCCAGCACGCCACAAGCAGCCTTCGTGACTGCTGCCATCCTCACAGCTATACCAGACGCCCCCAAACCACTTGCCCACCACTGACATCCCTTGATATCCCCCCACCCCCCTCACCGCTCCTCATGCTGCAGCGGGTCCCTCAGCTCCAGCCAGCAGTTGGCGATGATGTTGCCTCTTACACCTGAAGTAGTAACTAGCTCCCTCTAAGCTCCCCTTCTAAACTCCCCTCTCAAAACTCCCTCCTGTTAGCAACCACCCTGTTCGCATGCACCCGGTCACATGCTGCCTGGTCGCATGCTGCCTGGTCGCTTGCCAGCAGAGCTTTAGAGCTCTGGCCTACCTGAGAGAGCCCCTCCCTCTGACTACCGCTCAGCCAATTGGCACGCAGCCTGAGCACATGGAGTTCAGCGGAGGGCAACGAAAATTATTAAGGGGCTGGAGCACATGGCCCATGAGGAGAGGCTGAGGGATCTGTACTTATTTAGTTTGGAGAAGAGAAGAGCGAGGGGCAATTTGATAGCAGCCGTCAGCTTCCTGCAAGGAGGCTGTGAAACGGATGGAGAGAGGTTGTTCTCAGTAGCGAGAGATGGCAGAACAAAGAGCAATGGTCTGAAGTTACAGAGGCAGAGGTGTAGGTTGGATATTAGGAAAAACTCTCCTCAGTAGGGTGGTGAAGCACTGGAATGCGTTACCCAGAGAGGTGGTGGACTCTCCATCCCTAGAGGTTCTTAAGTTGTGGCTTGACAAAGTCCTGGCTGGGATGATTATTTAGGACTGATCCAGCTTTAGGCAGGGTGCTGGACTAGATGACCTCCTATGGCCACTTCGGGCCTAGGATTCTATGATTTTATTTTGTTAGTCTTTAAAGTCCTACAGAATAGCTTTTTTGTTTTGTGAAGATACAGACTAACACAGCTACCTCTCTGTAACAAAGTCACAGGCAATAAACAAAAATGCACAGAAGGCTATGACCTGTCTCTGACTTTTACTAAAAATAACTGGGGGAAGTGGGAGGAGGAGCTGATGGGGGTTACTGAAGCCTGAGAGATAGAAGATGAGAGCCCAAGTGCTGCTGTGGCAGGAGGGGTCTGCATCAAGAACAGCTTAGGGAGGGGAAGGAGCCCTCCCAGCACAGCTGGAGAGCTGTGAGGGGAGGAGGCACCCTCTTCCCTAGGCATCACACAAGAGCTTTAGTCCAAGGCTGATACAGACATCATAGAGATCTCTAGAAATCACAGAATCTGTGATTTCCACGACATATCTTGTCCATCATGCATGTAGCCCATGTGGTTACAAATGCAGAGTTCAGTCTAAGGCACTAGCATATGTTCATATCACTTCATTTTACCAACCAGTGGAGTAGTTGCCTGGACATCCATATACAATGGCCGGAGCGTGGATTCTTCACGAAGATCCATTTCTAGGGAGGAAAAAAAAATACAGTACAATGATACTACACAGCAAGCATAACGTACAAGTAAGGACATAATGGAAAATAGAGGAGAAAAGTAAAACTTTCCAACAACAGGAGCTGACAATAGCTGCAGGAAGAGAAAGCCAGAGAAACCTTAGCCAACACAGAACCTTTCTAATGAGAACATATAACACATTAGCACACCAAAAGAGAACTAATCGCTGCTTGTGTTACTGTGAAAGGGGAGAAAGATACTCCCGCACTCTGGCAAGTGGCTGCAGCCAATCCAGGGCAACAAGCAATGTGGCATACAAGAAAGAAAACATCAGAAGTCCTGAATTTGTAACACCACGATCTGCCTGAGGTATGTCTTTGGACATCGTCACCAACTCAAGACATTTACAACACTCAGGTGAGACGTAATGTTATTATCCTGTTATACAGGCACCAACTGAGGCCCAGAGAGACCTGCCTGAAGACTAGGTCTGCCAGCATTTTAGTACCACAAAACCAAACACACCAGCCCCGACCCTTCTGCAAGGTCTTGCCCCACCCCACCTACTCCCACTTGGTGACTTACTCAGTCCACCTTCGCTCACTTTCCCTGGCATAAAACAAACCAGCAGTCATATAGCACTTTAAAGACTAACAAAATAATGCATTAGTTGATGAGCTTTCGTGGGGCAGACCCACTTCTTCAGATCTGGAGATACTGCTATTGCTGGTGAACTAAAGAAGCGGATCTGTCCCGCAAAAATTCATCACGTAACAAATTATTTTGTAAGTCTTTAAAGTGCTACATGACTGCTTTTTTTTTTTTTTGTTAGAATACAGACTAACATGGCTACCTCTCTGTTCCTATTTCCCTGGGATGACGCAGATGATTTGGAGTGTGGGAAAGGGCTGCAAATTGAGGTAGATGATTAGGGTGTATCTGGCTTGGGGTACAGAGGCTCAGATGGGGCCAGTGATGAGGAGTTTGTGGTGCAAGAAGAGGCACCAGGTTTGCACACGCGCATGTGTGTGCTAAGCAGGGGGATGGGGGTGGGAGGGGTATAACAGTATTCCCTAACTTATGGGCACCATGGCACGTGTGGAGGTGTATCACCAATAGACACGCATGGTGCCAGCTGTGGGAGCCCTGGTAATCAACTGGGTAGTACCTGAATGTCCCCTGGGTGGCCGCCCAAGCATTCAGCTTACAGCGAACGCTGGTCGGCGGGTCTGGGCTCAAGGATGAGATCCAGGCCCGCCTGTGGGGGTCTCCGAGGCAGCAGCGCAGCTGGGCTTAGGCTGGCTCCCTGCTACACCCCAGAAACGGGCAGCAGGTCTGGTCCTAGGAGGCGGTCCTGCCCGCAGCGCCCGCTGGCCCCGGTGACTGAGCGATGGGCGTGCGAAGCCGGGCAGACAGGCACCCCGGGGCCCTCAGCACCGTGAGCCGGAATTAAGGAGCCCGAAGCGCGAGCGCGGAGCCGGTCCGAGCCCACAGCCCGTATCCCGCCCCTAGTCCCCGCTCACCCCCGCGGCGCTGGGCCGCCCCTGACAGCCGCCGCGGCGCTGGGCCTCCGAGCGCGGAGAGCCCCCGCCACGCCGCCCACCGCAGCAGCAGCATCCCGCCAGCCGCCAGGCCGGAAGCGCACCCTGCCCTTTCAACCCTCCGTTGCGTCATCGCAGCGCGCCGGAAGTGACGGTAAGAGCGGCGCGTGCGGGCTGGAGGCGAAGAGCGAGGTGAGGGGGTCGCTCACGCACCGAGGTAAGTTAATGCTGCGCGACGGGAGACCTCGCTAGGCCGGGACCTCTCTGCCCACCGGTCAGCGCCGGACCACGGCCAGGTCTGCCGCGAGCTGCGAGGCCGTGGAGACCATCCCCCGGAGCCTTGCGAGGGGGTAGCTGTAGGGGCTGTACGCGCGGAGAGGAGTCGCGGAAGGGCAGCCGGGCTAGTTCGTAGCGGTCCTGTGGCACCTTAGGGACAAGCCCGTCTCTTAGGCCCGGAGCTTTCCTAAGTAAAAAAAAGCTTCCCGCGAAAGCTCATGAGCTAATCAACTGCTACATCGTGAAGAAGACGAAAAGAACCAGTAGCAGTAGCAGTAACGTATCACTGTAAAGGCGAACGGAAGGCGATTGTTGCAGTGAGTTTGTGGGTTTTCCGGGGGAGGAGCAAAATGCAAGTAGTAACCAAATGTATCTGCCCACTGAGAGCAGGTACGATACAGAGTTCACGGCAACAGAGAACGCAAAACCTCATATGAAACACTTTTTTAAATTAGCATCCTGAAAACTTTCTTGGCTGCTCATGTTATAACCTCGGAGGAGCCTGTTCAAGGTGGTTTCAAATCAGGTTAGCTACTCAGATTTGAAAAAGCTAGGTCAGTACTTTAACCCTGTAAATAAAACTCCTTTTACCTCTGTTTCCCTTATTGGGGCAAGATGCAATTGTATGAAAACCTTCTCATGCATTGGATGAAGCAGGTCTTTGCCCAGAAAAGCTTATGCCCCAAAATATCTGTTAGTGTATAAGGTGCCACAGGACTACTACTTGTTCTCTTTCCCTGTCTCCTATATTCAGGAATGGGAACTATATGTTGAAGGAAAAAAAGTAAAGCTGAGGCTCTGAAAGCAGGTTGCTCAGTGTTTTATTAGTAAATTCCTGTAGCAGTGTCTTTTTAGAGGCTACTAAGTGGTAGCTGAATGAGCAGTTTCTGTCATTGCACAGAGACCAACTCATCACATTGCATGCAAATACTCAGTTTGCACCTGTGCTGTCCTAACTCTGTAAGACTTGGGCCAAGGCTATGGCTACACTGCATGACTTAAAGCAGCAGAGCACCTAATGAAGCAGGGCTTTGCCCACAAAAGCTTATGCTCCAAAATATTTGTCTATAAGGTGCCATAGGACTTCTTGTTGTTGCTGAAGATACAGACTAACTCAGCCACCTCTCTGATACTTAGCAGCAGAACCATACCACAAAAGCCTTGCCATTGTAATGTGCAGTGTAACCACTTCTTTTCATCAGGAGAGAGCTCCTGATGGTAAAATAAAACCACCCCACCAATAAGGTGCTGTCTCCACCAGCACTTTTAATTGTTAAAGTTTTAATATCAAAAGTACAGTGTAGACAACCTCAGTTTACACTATTGCTTGAGTCAGTGTAACTTCTCTTGTCTAGGAGTGAGAGAAAAGACACACCCATGAGGGATGTAAGTTACTTGTCCAGAAGGGACAGTGTGATGCTGATGGGAAAGCAGAATGGCTATCCCAGCAGCCTTAGAGCAGCACAGCTGCATTGGTACAGGTGTGCCCCTGTACCCTCACTAGCATAGACATGGCCACAGCATCTTTGTAACTTGCTGCCATCCAATCCTGATGAGCCACAGGAAACATCAACTGCTGGAGAAGATGGCAGGGTTGTGATGCAGGTTTCTTTCTTTCAGATGCCTGTGACAGTGGGGCCATATGGACAGTCCCAGCCCAATTGCTTTGACCGAGTGAAAATGGGCTTCATGATGGGCTTTGCTGTTGGCATGGCAGCAGGGGCACTGTTTGGCACATTTTCCTGCCTCAGGTATGTTGGACCAAGTTCACTGCAAATGTGAGGCCTAAGAGAAACTAGGATAGAGGAGGAGGATCTAAATACTTGGTTTCATTTTGTAACATAGAGGGCACAACACCTGTGGCTCCAAAACCAGGTGAAGCTTAGGAGCATTGAAGGCATTGAATTAGAACCAGCTGCCTTTGTTTGCTTCATACAAAGATCTGTTCTTTTAGCACTGCAGTTTGTATATGGCATCAAGCAGCATTGGTGGTTGTCTTTACACCCTGTTCCATGCTGTTGCACTAAATATCAGGATTAATTTGAGAGAAATTATTAATGTGATCAGTTATCCTGAGGTGTTCAGTGTTCCTTGGTATATGCATTATTATAAAGAACTGATAGACCCATGGCCTATTTGGTATCTTACACCTATAAATAGCTTACTTTAATTCATGCTCAATATCAGCGATATATGGCACTGACTACAGCAAATGGGAGAAACAATCAATTTATTTTAAAAATTGTGCTTAACCTTCCCCGTCCACCCCCACAAAAACTTTCTCCCATTGATCCTCATCAAATACTGAAAAACAAAAGTCCCATGGCACCTTATACAATAAGATATTTTGGAGCATCAGCTTTTGTGGGCACAGACCCACTTCAGATACTTTAGAGCATAAGCTTTCATGGGCAAAGACCCACTTCATCAGATTGAAGCGGGTCTTTGCCCACAAAAGCTGATGCTCCAAAATATGCCACAGGACGACTTCTTTTTGACGATAGACTAACACGGCTACCTCTCTGATAATCAACAAATCCTGGTAAACATTCTTGGATACCACAGTATCAGCAGGAAATGCAATCCTGGATTGTCTGAAGCAGCACTAAAAGATTGCTTTTTATTGGACTTAGAGACAGTAGTTATTTCAATTTATCCCACAATTTAACTCTTGTAAAAGCAGTTAACCTCATGGCAAATAAACCAGAACTTTTTAAAAGTTTCAGTCCATACACATGGTTGTAAACAAATTTTCTCTGCAGTAACTGAAACTCATACTGCAGCAAGAGGAACCTGAGGGGGAAAATCACTTTGCTTACTTTTATTGTTCAACCTGAAACAAAAGAAAAACTGCAGCAAAATTCACTTGGGCTTTAAAAGTTCCTGCTTCATTTTCAGTTGATAGTGTTCCTTTAAATGTAGTATATCTCACTGTTTGAGCATGTGCCGATAAATAGGGCCCAGATGTAAGGGTGCAGAGTCTGTCCCCCTCTGGCACTCCATACATATTGAGGGGTTAATTCACCTCCTCCATTGTATAACTGCTGTATCAGACTGCCACTCCCAGTCCTTCCATAGATACAAGGGAGTTCATCCGTTTTCTTACCCCTTACCCTATGCAGCCATCTGCTCCAAAACCCAAGAAGCCCACTGTGTTCACAGTCTAGAAGTGAAAGAAGCCAAGTTCTGCCATCATCAGAAACTAAGTCTGATGATCAGATCTCATCTGTCAGTGCTGGATTGTTTCAGCAAGAGAATGGCCTTGGTAAGCCAGTAAAGAACCTTGCACTGTTTTCTCTTTCAGGATTGGCATGAGAGGACGAGAATTGATAGGCGGAGTTGGCAAAACCATGATGCAAAGTGGTGGCACATTTGGGACATTCATGGCTATTGGCATGGGAATCCGCTGCTAACTTGGGGTATGGGATTTTTTTAACCTGAAGACGAATACCCTATTCAGTCATTCCACCTGTGTAATGTAATAAAATCTTTGGGTGTCTAAAATGTTGAGTGCACTCTGATTGTGACTGCAGTGTTTCCCACAGAACTCCTCACTGCCTTTGGGCAAGAAGAAAGAGACCAGTTTAGCTCCCAAGCTGAGTAATCACCCTATCTATTCTAAAAGATCCCCTAGTTGTGTGGCTTTCTGCCTGAGCTTGGACATTGTAATTTTAGGTCTTGTGCCCCTGGGTCCCCCACTCTGAGGCAAGTCCACTGCAGGAGTTGGGATTATTCGCAAGATCCTTCTTTTGAGGCCCTGTCACTGCTCCCCAGGCCCAATGAAGAGCAGGTGTCCTGAGTCTTTAAGAGCTGCAGGATGTCTGCCCTAAAGTAAGAGGGTAAGGAGGGGAAAACTAAACACTCCCTTGGGCTGGGTTCCCACAGCTCCTGGGCTCTCTAGCATTGCTTTGTGGATAAGCATTCCCCTCCTATGTTGTGGCCAGTTTTACCTTTGTAACTTCCCCTTCTTCTGGCTGATCATGCTCTACCAGTATGCTAATAGAACTGCTTGAGTGTGGGATGGGGAGGGTGTCCTGTCACACATCTGCCCCCTCATGACCAGAAATCTGTCATCTTCAAGCAGTTCCTAGCTTTCTGGGGAAAAGAATGTTTGCATGCTCCTTCCCAGCACTGTGCTGCACCCAGAAGCCACAGGATAGGAGTTCCAGATGCATATAACCTGGAGAGAGTAGCACAGCAAGGGAGCTACCTGGTTTGTGAACAGGAAGAAGGGTCTACCCAGAAATTTATATGTGGGCTTCCATAATCCCTTTTGTTGCCTGAACTACCTCCTACTCCCTGGGAAACAACTTCAGGTTCAAATATAGTATGCAGGCGCACTCCACCTTGGCAATCAGAGGAGCACTGCCTATGCCTTTGACTGTGGAGAATGAACTGGAGAAGCAGGGGTTAGCAAAAACAGGCACCCCACTCAGCCGTACTGTAATAGCCATCGCAGCTGACCTTTATGGTGACTGCCTTGCACCTGAAGCAAAGGGATGAACCAGTGACAGCACTGTGCAAAGTAGTACTTGTTTTAAAACATCTGCCTATTCATTTCATTAGGTGACCCACTCCTAGTTCTTGTGTTCGATGAAGTAAATAACATTTCCTTATTTTAATCCTATTCCTTATTTTTGTTGGCCAGTTATCTAATTGGCTGTTATCCCTTTGCAACCAGCTTTGGACTTAAGTCTACAAACTCTGTCACCTCTGTTTACCCAATTTTCCAGATATTTGTTCCATTGCTTTTAACCTGCAATTTCTCTAGCATCATCTGGACCCTACCTCTATGGGACAAATGTCCACTGACAATCAGAACTTGAGTTAAGGCTGTGAATACTTATTAAAACTTGACTACCACAAGCTCAAAAAGTTGATGCTACAAGCAATAAAAGGCACAACATTCAGGTCTGGGATCAACATTCACTGCTGAGGTCACAAAATGGCCTAGTTCACCACCTATATTCACTGGATCCCATTGTTTATGGACCTTCTTCCCATGCCTTGTGTCCTCTTGAGCTGAGCTGAAAGAGGGAATATCTAGTTTGCTGGATCTGAAGGAAGCAATGATTTCCTGCTTCTTGGGTTAATTTCCCAACTAGACCCTGCCAGTAAGGTGCAGGAACAAGTTTTCCTCAATGAATCAAGCTAATGCATAGGGGTGGAGTATCAGGTTTCCTAGCCTGGGTCTGAATGCCATCTCTATAAGGTATTTGGAGACAACATTCTCAACCTCCTCTGGCACAGATGTTGAAGGACTGTCAAATACCACACCCAGCAGAGGCAGCATTAGAGTCATCTCATTGCTGATGGAAGAACTGCAAGCATGAGGCAGTTTGAAGCCCACAGTTTTGAACGTAGGTTGGTACCGAAATGATGACACAAGGAAACTCCTTGACATCTACTCTAGCTGCTAAAAACTAGCAGCTACTAAATTTAGGGGGAAAACACCACTAACTGTAGTTAAAACATTGTACCATTTTTATCTGTAATCAGATGACAATGAAGGTTCATACCCAAACCTTGTGGTGATACGAAAGGGCTGGAGCCATGGCCAGTTTCTCACCCCCACATCTTGACAGAAGCACATAGGTAAATTGATGCAAGTGGAGATCAGACATTTTCAAGTTCTCTCACCCAGAGTGCATGTTGCACATGTGTAAACCATAACAGAATACAGGGCTTAAAAGAACTGTCACCCTTTGCTCTTCCCCTCTCTCTGATTTCTCTTTGGTTTTATCCAAATGAATTTGTATCAATTTAATGTTGTCCCCTTTCTCCCCAACAGCTCCCCAAAATGATTTGGTTGTCTGTCCTAGAGTGAGCATCCACATCCCTTAACAGTGACTCACACTATAAAATTTAAAATGGATTCCTAAATCAATTGAAGAAAGCCTCCTATAAACTAAAAGTAACCTCCTGAACCTGTCTGATGTTACCTGAGTGAAATTAACGTGACTCGTGTGCAGACAAGCCCTCAGCTGGAAATGAGGAGCACCTCCTACTACATACCAACTCTGCATGTGGGCCAGACTGGAGCTGAGGTTAATCTTTACTGCCTTTAACAGGTTACCTAAGTTACAAAAAAGGTTGCTGCTTTGTGAGTTGAAACGCTACCTCCCTTTACCCCATTGTTACTGCAGCACATTAATAAAACTATGAAAATAGGGGTCAAAAAACAAACTCTCAGTGTTAGACAAAGTTACCAAGGTGAACTGTATTTATCCCTGCACTTACACCATGCTCTTTGCTGCACTCAGTACTTGATACACAATCCTTAGCAGCTCTCACAACTAGTTACTCTTAAAGAGGAATGTTAGTGACTTGCCAAAATCCACAGTCAGTGGCAGAGCTGGGATAGGACAGGGGTACAAGAAACACCCAGACCTTTACCAAGTCTACAAAACCCTGAAGCCTCCTCAACTACAGGGTCACTGAATAATTAATGCACTAACTTACACCCAAGGAGAAAATACTTAGGAGTAATGTTAATTTCCTAGCTTCTGAAGGAGAACACCACCATCTTCACACCTGGTTTTCAAGTTTATGCTGCATGTAGTTCTAAAGCCAGACAGAGCTGAAAATAAAGCTTCTGGAAGCCTTTTAAAGAGAAATTTATTTTTGAGTGGTTCTTACAAAGATTGTTGCAATATGAAAGTCATTTGTTTGATAGAAATATCAAGCTGTCTTGTCAAACACACTGAAGTAACCCAAAATATATTTCAGAGCTCACAGAGCTTAAAAAGAGCAAAGATTATATGCAACCAGACAAAACATATTTCTGCATTTTCTACTTACTCTTAGGTTTTGCCGAATATCAAACTGTGCACACTACATGTATTCAACCTTTCCTCTGGAAATGCAGAGTATGTTTTGTTTGGAACCCCAGACACACCTCACATAGTATTTACAAAGAAACTTCTACAGATACATCAATCAAAAATTGCCATCAAGAAATAAAATGCTTGACTCCTCCCATTCTTAACAGTTCAGCATAAAGCAAGCTGTGTAGCTGACCAAAATCAGCTCCTTCAGTAGCCTTTTGAATTCTCCATTTATACAAAACACTAAATAAGTCCCTTCATAAATTCTATCGGATATTAACCTTTAACAGACCACCTACATTTAGTGAAATGTAAAATGTAATTACTGCATTAAAAGAAAGGCTAGTGAAACATTAAAAATCTTATGTCCCATCTGCCTTTTACAGAAAATTTGTTTCTATAAGCTACTTCTCAGTTCCTACAGAACACCTTAATGAATGTACAAGAATTACAAGGCAGAACAAGAAGTCAACAGCTTTGTACACAGTGGGAATGCTAGTTAGGGAGAATGAGCACACTGCATTCCTGCTTACTTTTTATTTTTAAAGGTAAAATGGGAAGTGTACACAAAATGACATTAAACCCTTTCCTTTAGTTTTATCTAAATAAAAGATAACTCAATCTTCCTCCAAAAAATAGTTATATACAAAACCAACTAAATCCAACTTCATCGCCGAACTGGAACCAGTAGCTGGGTCGCTGTCATGGAATCAGGGAAAAGATTGTGGTATGTTGGAAGAGGTACATATGCTGCTGTAATCATCTTACCTAATCAAAAGATAAAAAGATCTTTTAATATCTTTAAGCCTATAATGAGAATTCAAGTCTGTAAGCAGCCTATACTCACCTGCAAACCACCTTCCATGCAATGCATTGACAGCTGCAATAGCAGCAGCAATTGAAGGGCACTTGACATACACATTGCCCTAAAATAAAAAGCAGGATTAGTCTCTGAGATGCAACAGAGCTTTTCACCCCCACAATTACATTATTTTTTCACCAGGAATGTTTGAAGAAACCTCCCACACACCTGTAGTGTTACCAGGGATAGATAATTTATTTTTTATATATGTCCCTAAATCTCTGATCACCAGAAGCTGGATGTGGCAAACAGGTGATGGATCACTCAGTAATTGCCTTGTTTTGTTCATTCTCTCTGAGGGACATAACACCAGCTGCTGTCAGAAGACAGGGTAGTGGACCATAGGTCTGATACCATATGACCATTATGTTCCTATAAGTACATTGTTGGCTTTTCACCCACAGCTTCTAATCTCAGTGATTCATGACAGCTCAGTGAGGCTTCTAATTTAACTACTTCTTCAGAGGTTGGTGACTAATTTTAGACAGACAAAAACAAGGATGAAGAGAGCAGAAGTGCAAGGGTCCTAGGAAGGCTTTGGAGGTGAGGAGGATAAGAGTAGATTAGAGTCATTTGCATTAATGATGTCTGAAGTTTTCTAGTTATAAAGTGATGCCACTAGTCCAGCTAAAAGTATCAACACCACAAAGACAACTCCAAAAAATCCAGCACTGGGAAGCCAAGAAACAGATAAGGGATCCCAGTGAGCCTGCTGCTGCCATTCAATCTATTCTGTACCGCAAAGAACAGCAACAGACACCCATAAACTAATTTGGAATGACACTCATTGGCTCAACTAATGTCATTCACACAGGAAAGGGCACCACCCTACACCAGCCAGCTCTGCCATTAGCTCCCAGCACCTGCAGCCAGATTGTGCATAAACTTCGTCAGCCTCAGCAATGTGAAAGGTGCATGCCTGCCAATGGGGAGTTAATAAGCAGAACTGTGTAGCTTAATGGCAGAATGCCATGAATGGGTGGCATTGTGGGGGCTAGCTGCCTGTCAAGGTGGACCCCATGACCACTGAGAGTAGAGGTAAAGTCTGGGTGCAGAAGAGGGAAAAAAACAACTAAGAACACTGTTTTTATTTTTTATTCGTTTCCTTTCTTAAACCCCTGCTCTCGTGGACACTGGAAGAAAGGTTCACAAAACACTTAAGTTTCAACTTTTTGGATTTAAGAATGCTGTTATATTTAAGAATACTTAAGAGCTGAGTGTGACTAGTTGGCTTGAACAATATTTTTTCCAGAATAATGTGGCTAGTTTGCTGTAGCAGTAGCCACTATAGCTGGATTCTTGCCCAGTTGCCACTGCCTTCTAGCTGTCCAAATATGAAGGCAATGCTGCTGACAGCAGCTGTGCAGAAGATAGCAATACTGTAACCCCCATACAGTAACCTTGATATAAACAACACGCAACTCCTTTTTGGATCAGAACCTCTAGAATGACACCAACGTGTGAAGAGTGGGAGCTGTATGTCATCTTGGACTTCCGCATCTTGAATAACCACCAGATTTAAAGGCTTCCTCCACGAGGATGGAGGTGAATCTATCCTCATGCTTTTCTCCCCATAGCTTGAATCACAAAGAACAGAAGCCCAGCTAATGACCTTCACCCAAACATGTCAAGACAGAGCCAATGAGGGTCTGAAACAGGACGATCTTTGAATCCCACACCATCGAGTAAGGTAAATTAGTGACAAAATGTTTTACTGTTTAGTTTAAATTAGGAGATGTCAAAAAGCAACCAAATTTTATTTTTTTCCTTCCAGTTTCCTTCTTCAGCAACTGGAAGCAAGATTCAAACATCCCATCCCTTTACATAGTTTCACACAGCATATGGGTAACTTGAGGCAATTGGGGGGGAGAGGGGTGTGTCCCCTAAGGTTAGCCCTTTTCAAATGATTTTAGCTTGTGATCTGTACAGGCATATCCCCAAAGAAAACTCTGAAAAGCACTCAGTTTAAAACAAAACTCTAGGCAAATCTGAACTGTCTACAAATAACAGACACACTGCACTGTTATCAGTTTCACATTCTATTCACTTTGGACACAAGAAAGGGTAATCATAATGGTAAGACAAGTCAGCTTTTTTTTGAGGGGGGGCAGGGGAGGTGTGACAGTTTGGGTTGGAAACATAAATCTGGTGAGGTGACCATAATTAATGACAAATTATAAGGCAGGAGTTGAATCCCGCCCCCCACCCCCACCCCCCAAAAACAACAAAACAACAAAACAGATTGAGGGGGAACAAATTTTGCAATCACCCAAACATTTTTCTTCAACTACACTGAAACACATAGATAACAAAGTTGTCATGTTTGGGGATAAAGTTAACACTGCCACCTTTTAAAACCTCTCCTTCAAAGTTATAGGGTAACATTTGAGTAGATGTCCCCTCATTCAGCGCAACCATGGCCTCAGTGGCATATGATTAGGGTACGAAAGCTGTTGAAGTAGCTTGCACTAGTATCAACTACATTAACCTGCCCCGGGGGAACGCATTAGTCCACTATTACCGCACACAAGGCAATTATCCCCAATGGTGTTCGCTTGTCAGGGGCACATAGGGCCATTCCACAAAGGAAACAACAGTTTCTGTATTAAGTGTATTAAGATAGATTATCATTATACTGCAAATAGGCTTTTCTGGAATATTCTGACCCTTTTGTGGACCCAAAAGAACATAGTAAACTCTGACTGAAAAGTCTTATAGCTGCAGAAAACTGCCTACAGAAGCAGAGAATTAAAATAAGTGCTGGAGTGACTTGCTCAGGTGCTTTCAGCAATTTTTTTTTTTTTTTTTTAAATTAAGACATTTCTATTAACTTGAACACAGTTTTAATACTTGAAAACCATCTCTGGACAGTTACATTTGAAAAGAGGTTCTAAAATTTGTTCAGGATCCCTCGTATGTACCTGAGCTGAATTTTTGTCAACGTAAATGTGGATAACTCCTCCATGTTTGTTACATTCCTCAATAACATCATCCTTAATTTCTGTATCCCAGCCAGCTTCTTCTTCACTGCAACAGGAAAAATTCTAAAGTGAGAACTTGGAATGAAAAGAAGACCTACAAAACCACTAATTTTCACACTAACCTACTGAAGTCAAAAAAATGTGGAAAAACTGAAAAAACCATCAGAAAATAACTTACGTTTGAGGATTAAACATATTCGAAAGCTGGAAGCATTGTGTTGCAAGTGGTTGTACAGAAGCAGCTGCAGCCAAAACTATGCAAAGAGAAAATGACAAGTTTTTTCTGTCATTCAAGAAAAATATTTACATGAAATCCAATTATGAGTAAGGCTTTTTCTATCTGTACTTCATAATCCTAGAAGCACGGGAGTAGAAAGTACCTTGAAAAGCCAAATCCAGTCCCCTGGACCAGGACCAACTCAGCCTGGAACAACCCTGATGGAATATTTGTCCAACCTGTTTTCTTCATATTGACTTACAACATTAATTATTTTAATCAGGAAGAGAAATCAAAGACTCAGAGAAGTGAACTTACATGCACATGGTTAGACATGATCAATGTGCCCAGAACCTGAGTTCAAGGCTCTCTCTCCTCTCCCCCAACCCCAAAACAAAAACAAAAAACAATTTAGTCTTACTTGATGGTAATAGATGTTAAAATAACTCTGGGGAGCCACTCTGATTAACATACCTAGACAGACTCAGAACCCAGGCCTCCCTATTGCCAACCTTGTGCTTTAAGGGGAAAAAAAGAAGGGGGGGGGGCCACTTTTGAATATAACTGATTACATCAACTTCCAAAAAATTAAAACAAATGTATGAAAGGGATAAAATTACCTTGAAACTAATCAATTTCAAAATCTGAGTTAAAATATTCTTGTACTCTACTTTCAAGCATCAATGATTTGTTTCAATCCTTTTCCTGTATTTGATACCTCCCTCCTTAGGCAAGCAGCCAGTTTAAAAAAAAGAGAGAAACAAGGTTTGTTTGTTTTGTTTTTTTTTAAACTTGACTGGCCCTCTTAATACAAACTGAAATTCATTGACATCTGATGCATTTCAGAGAGAGGTGCTCAGAATGATCCCATTTAAAAACTGGTGCTATCTACAACTCGTTTGCCTATGCCTAAACTCATTGATCCATGATTATATTAACCAACTGAAACAAAAAATGACCATATACCTTTGAAAATCTGTACCTGTTCCAAGCATTGCAACAGAAAAACCTTCTGGCAGCTCAAATTTAAGTAGAAGAAACAGTCCAACATCTAAACCAAATGGTTCCCTGGAGAGACAACAGCACCAACCACCCACCCTTCTAGTAGTAAGAACTGTGAAAATTAATATATTTAACTAGTTATACTGTAGCAAAATACAAAACCTGCAGTTTTCCTGAAGGATAGGGAGGGTTAACTGTCAGTTTAGAAGCCTTTTTGAGGAGTGAAATCGTACCATATCAACATTTTACCTGTAACTTAGTGAATGTTAGAGTATACCATTAGGATAGGTCACAACTTAAACAAAACCTGCAATCAGTAACCTTTCACTGTCGCCACCTTAAAATAAACAATGAATAATTGCCCTATTATAAGTTACTATTTGAAGTTAACAGAAAATTACATTTTATTCAACTTGAGCCAGGACTAAAGAGTTTAGGTTATTCTTTTGAGGGCACAGCTCCCTTTGTAGGTAGTGGAAGTTTTCAGATGAACACTGGGGTTTCATGGCTTGCCCAAAGTCACACTATAAATTTGCAACTCATCTGGGAATAAAACCCAAGAATCCTAATTTAACTACTCCCTCTAAGATACACAGCTAGAAAACTCTACTTTTCAGGAATATCAGGATTAGGTGTTCACTTTGTAAAGGCAAATTTTTAATATCTGTATCAACACCAAACACCTAGGCTACATCTATACTAGCGGGTTTATTTGAAAAAGCCAGGGATCTTTTACAAAATCCCGAGGAGCGTCTGCAAAAAAATGCACTCTTTCGGATATTAAATTGGAAGAATACAGCACTTTTTCCAATGGCCGCCCTCCACTTCCAGATGAGTAAGAGGGGCTTTTTCTGAAAGACTATTTTGGAAAAAACATGGATAGACAGCCTGGGTGCTCTTTTTTCGAAAGAGCAATCTTCCTTGCCACTGAATTTTTCGATCCATGGTATTTCCTGGCCTTTTCTTTTGAAAGAGTGGACAGGGTGTGGCCGCTCTGTTCGAACAGTAGAATCAAAATCCATCTGCTTTTTTGTGTGTGGTCACAACCCTTCAAAAAGACCTTTTTTCCTGAAGAGATTGTCCAAAAGAACTTCTTTATAAGGACCACTGTAGTGTAGCCCTAGCCTTTCTATAGGTACCAGTCAACAGTATTCCTTGGGTGCTGCAACAATTTCGTACCAGAAGTACTTTTTAATCTGTGCAGAAAGAACCCATACTTACTAAAAAGTAAATGTTAAATCCAACCTACCTTCATTCTGCTGGGTAAGTCGGGTTTGCAAATCTGAAAAAGAATATATAGCAAGTTAAAAATCAATACTAAACAACTTCTTTAACTGTCCACCCCAAATGTAGGTTGGACAAAATCTTCATGCAGATACACACAGTTTTGTTTTACTTTTTTCCAGAAAAGAGAATAAAGATAGCTGTGTTCCTTCTAATTTACCACACACACAGGAGGTGCCCAGATACTAGTGACTGGCAGGGCCTATAATTACTAAATATTCTCCCAAGAGGAATGTTCAATTAATGGATAGGGAAACAAAATGTGAAACTTGTGTCTCCTCCACCAACTTGCTTTATCATAATTTGTTCTACTTAATCCTCTTGATAACGACCACACTGGACTTCAAAGTAGTAAAGTAATAAACATCATAAACAAACTACTCCTGTACTAATAGTTTTATCTTCATTAGCTAAAATCAATGCATTTTAACAATAAAGGCTAGCAATTTCCAATTAAAAAACACAAGCAGAAGTTTCCACCTAACAATGTTTTCTTGTAACAGATCAATTGTCAGCTTAAAAGTCTTTCAAGTTCGAAATAGTCTGCAAATATCTAAATAAGGCTGAAGATGCCATTATCCATTTTAAAAATGGAGAAATGACACAGAGCTAACAGATTCATAGGGTTGGAAGAGACCTCAGGAGATCATTGTACCCAACTCCGTCTTGAAAGCAGGACCAATCCCAACTAAATCAAAGCCAGGCCTTTGTCAAGCCAGAACTTGAAGACCTCTAGGAAAGGAGATACCACCACTTCTCTAGGTAACCCACTGCAGAGCTTCACCACTCTCCTAGTTAGTTTTTCTTAATATCCAATTTAGACCTCCTCTACCATAACTTGAAACCACTGCTCCATGTTCTGTCATCTGTTACCGAGAACATGATTTTAAGCGTCACAAAGGGGGGCAATGTCATTGCCAGGATTAAATCTGATGGTCAACATTCACCTCTTTAAATCAGCAGGAATGATAAACTGTTGGCTGCAAGTGATATATAACTTCCAGCCTTCCTTCCTTGTGCCAAGATCTTCCATTAATTCACACAAACAGGGAACTGTCGTGCTTTAAGTGGGCAAGAATGAACATTTCAGAGAAGGCTGCATAAAAAAAAAAAATCACATCTGTTTTTATGTTGTTTCTAGACTGACTACTTGGACACTTCAAAATTGTCTCATGGGACAGCTTTTGTGTGTCCTCTGATTACATCCAGTCTCTGAAACAGGCTTATTGTGTGAGACAGGTGCTTGGGAGTAGGTGACCAGCACTGAACACCACAGCCTAGGAGACTGATTGATATGATTATCATTTTCTGGACTAATCTATTCTTCAAATGTATAACCATACAGTGCGCACATTTCCTCTGAACTCAGATGCCATCTATACAATATTTCATACAGTTTCACGTACTGATTAATCTATCATTCATAAAAATGAGACTGAGTTAGGTCACAGGTTGAGGATGCGTGCGAACTGTAGATGATTTTATGCTGAAAGTGCAAACAGGTTTTAAGAAGTGAGCCACCCAACCACATAGTTATGACATTTGTGTGAACAAGGGCTGCATTACCAGGAGTTTATGGTTTTGTTCATTGGAAATGCAACAAAGTGACCATTTTTTTTGCAAGTTTAAAAAAAAAAAAAACTAACAAATTACTAGGTTTCTTAATAAAATATACACCAGCCAAGATATTCCCAGAAAAATTATCAGGACTGGTCTGTACTATTCTTCTCATGCTCTACCGCATACGGCAAAGATCACCCTCTGATACCTCACACAGCTTCTCCCTACATCACACCACTTCATGAAGTCCTCTGGATCACAAACTAGTCACTGGCCCAAAAGCCCCATAAAGCTTAAGTCCTCTTTGATGCTGTAAACATGGCCACAGGAGAGCATGTAAAGGACACAAACAAAGAACTGAGGGATATAATATTACGCAATTAAGTTAACATGGCAACTGGCTATTGTGGTGGGATTTTTGCCTTTTAATATAGAGATTTTAATACTGACAGACTGAGTTGGTGAAAATTGGAACAGAAACAGATTATGGAAATCAGCAGTCACTGTTCCTCATCTGTTTAGCCAAGACGAGCAGGCAGGGTTTTGTTGGTATAACAAAGGCTATGTCTATACTGCAAGATATCAATTTTAAGGCATTTAGCCCAATTTTACCAAGTGCCTGTCTTCACTGTAAATTCCATTAGCTCCATTTATGGTGCACTAAAATGGACATTTCGATATCATAGTATCATTGTAAACTGACAGGTGTAGTGTTCAGTTTGAATTTAAAATTCCAAGTGAAGGGTAGTGAGGAAGCGCCATGTCTTTAACTCGAATCCATAAGCCTCCAGAGATGTCCTGTATGTGCCTCACAATGTCCCCCAGTTCTCTGCTCTGGCCTCTTCCATCTCCACTGTTCTCAGGTGCACAGGAACTAGGCAACAGGGAGACTGTTTCAAGTTGGCACCTGGAAGCGCATGGCTGTAGGGTCATCCTTGTATGAGAAGCTGAAATATCTTCCCTCTCTTTTTGTTGGTAGCATGGCTGTGAGGCCCATGGCTCTGTGTCCACCTCCACTAGCTGTCTTTTTTATTGCACCGCCTGGCACCAGTTGATGCCCCCCTCCCCACTCCCCGCAGCATATGGCAGGTAGGCTGTGGGTGGAGGTCTTGCTTGTATGATAGGATAAAGAAACTTTTCAGCCATTTGCATTTTGTCCTGTTCCCCACATCCCCTCCCTTCCCTCTCCAAGAGGCACCACGCAGTCTGGAACTTTCCCGCATCCAGCTGCATCATGTGGCTTAACCCTGAACAAATAAATGGACATCTTTTGCAAGGTGCCAGGTAGCTTGCACACTGTGAGGGTCCTAGAGCTAGCCAGGGAAGTCTCCCTCAGTGGCTAGGACAGGGGTGGGGGGCGCATCCTGGCAGCTATTTGGGGGCCTTGCAGCTGCCCAACAGAAGTCTTCCTCAGCAGCTGCAACTTTTAGGGGCAAGTTTCCAGTAGCTGATAAAGTCAAAGATATTTTAGCCACCCAGGGGAAGTCTCCCTTTGTGGTTACGATTTTCAGAGAGCTGGCTATAGTTGGGCGTCTTTTAGCCATCATGGAAAAGTCCCCCTCATTTCAGTGTAGCACCCCAGTCTACTTAAACATACATTTCAGTTGAAAATTCTTGTTCTGAGGGTCTCCTTTACCAGAAGGTCTAAACCTAAATCCAAGCCTGGGACCACTGGTAATAGGGGCACGTGGTGTGTCCTGCCCCAGGCTGGCTCTCGGGCCTTTGAGACAAAATTATTGATCTGAGGATCTTTGCCAGGAGGTCTAAATCCAGATCCAAGCCTCCAAAAGATCCACTGCTTTTGCATCCGATTTTGAAAATGTGTTGGTTGAGAAACCCAAAATCTTTTTTCTAACCTTTCCTAAGCACTTTACTACCCCTTTCTTCCCCTCAATCATAAAAAGCACATCTCTTAAAACAGGCAAGCCAGATCCCACCTGGAAAAAGAGACATTTGATTAACAGGGGAATGAGGAAAATGAGATGTGGGCAGATGTCATGAGATACCCACAGCTGGTTGTGGGGCATTTTCTCCCATGCTGTACCAGTGAAAACAGCCATAATGCTACAGGGCGCAGGGAACTGTGAGATAGGTTCCCACAATACACTGCTACAACAGTTGATTTTGGTGACGTGTGTGTGGCAGCAATGTCGATTTTGTAGGGAGCCTGTGGGAAGGTGAGGATTCTCAAATTCATAAAACCCACCATTAATACATCAATTTCAATAAAAATCTATTTTTGCTCATAGGGTAGATGCAGCCAAAGTGAGTCTTGGGGAAGAAAGTTGGAGGGTGATATCTATCAGGTTTATCAGAGCAAAAAGAAGCCCTGTGCCACCTTATAGACCAACATTTTGGAGCATAAGCTTTCATGGGCAAACGCCCACTTCATCAGATGCATTGGGGTGGGGTGGGCGGTTTCAGAGGAATATTTAAAGAGTGCTGTCCCAGTAAATAGGAGAGCCAGAGCTGACAAGGTCTATTCAGTCAGGGTGGAAATGGCCCATTATCAGTACTATAGATAAACAGAGGAGAAAAAACAAGTCAGCTCACTCAGCGGGGATGTGGCCAATTGTCAGATTGTAATGTGGAGGTGTTAACTTCCATTTCAGAGAAACTGCTTTTGTAAACGGCCAGCCACTCCCCAGCCTGTTTAATCCTTGGTTGATGGAGTCAAATTTGCCAATGAATTGCAGCTCAAATATTTCTCTCTCCATTTTATTTTTGAAAAAATTTTGTTGCAGGACTGCTGCTTTTAAATCCGTTACTGAGTGTCCAGAGAAACTGAAGTGTTCTCCTACAGGTTTGTGTATGTTGCCATTCCTGATGTCTGATTTATGTCCATTTATTCTTTTTACATAGAGACTGCCCAGTCTAACCAATGTAAATTGCAGGGGGGCACTGCTGGCACATGATGACATATTAGATGTGCAGGTAAAGGAGCCCCTGTTAGCATGGCTGATGTTAGGTCCTGTGATGATACTGCTGGCAGAGTTGGCAGTGAGGTTTGTTGCAGGGATTGGTTTCAGGTTTAGAGTTACTGTGTTGTGGTTTATATTTGCTGGTGAGAATTTGGTTAAGGTTGGCAGGCTGTCTGTAGGCAAGGACAGGCCTGCCTCCTAAGGTCTGAGAGAGTAAAGGATCATTGTCCAGGAGGAGTTGCAGATCCCTGATGATGCGTTTTATCAAAGTCTCTTCCCCAGGAACAAATACATATTTGGGAAATAGCACTGAGATGTTTGGCAGAGAAACTCACTGGCTACATCTCCAAAAACTTCAAAATGGCCATGCTAATGGCAAGATCGAAGAATATTAATGAGGTCTTGAAATGCATATTCAGAGCCTCTTTAGCATGTTGCTGGCCGCAGCACTTCAAAATTGCCACATTTTGCTCCCTTGTGGCTCCTCTACATGGGGGGGTCCTTTTGAAAAGGACGCTGCCAACATCGAAATCCCCTTATTTCTATGAGCTCATAGGAATAAGTGGATTTCAAAGCTGGCAGGCTCCTTTCGAAAAGGACTCTTGTACAGACAAGCCGTGTGGGAGCGAAATGCAGCAATTTCGAAGTGCTGCAGCTGGCAGCATGCTAATGAGACGCTAAATATGCATTTCAGTGCCTCATTAGTATTCTTCGATTTGGCCATTAGCATGGCCATTTCCAAGTTTTTGTAAGTGTAGATGCAGCCGCTATGTGGTAAGAGCCAAGAATGTAGATCAGCAGTTCCCAACCTCTTCCAGATACGGACCCATTTTGACAATTGAGGAAGGCTTGGTGATCCAAGGCAACTCAAAAATGGGGGTGGAGTAGGGAGTGCGCCATAATGAGCTAAATTTGCACCTGAGGCAGGAATATAAAATTGCACCCGCTCATGTTTATATATTCATGGTAGTTATTTAATAGAAAAAAGGGGAAAATACATTAATAATAAAATAACTTTACATTTATTATAGTTTATTATTATAGTTGATCTGAGCTGTGGTGGGGGAAACACCCTCATCCCCAAATTGCCCCTGCCCCTGCTACCCCAGCTTAAAACCCCACACTCAGAGCCTGGGGGTGGGGGTCACACGCAGGGGAGTTGCACTCAGGGGCTGGGTCACACTCAACACCTAAGGGAGTCACGCTCAGGAGCTCGGAGGCTGAAAGGGTCCCACTCAGAGGTTGGGGGGGGGGGGCACAATACAAACAAAAAAACAGAAACTTGAAAACTGACAAATCAGCTACATATAAAGGGGGGGAAGAAGGAGGAGCAGGGATGAGAATTACTTACTGCAAGAGTCTATTAAATGGCTTGCCTGGAATGGCTAAGAGTATCAAAGCTGGAGAAGCAGTCTTTATAATACGCAATTACTTCTCTGTTGATAGAACTGCTGGATGTGGTAGATTTAAGGAGCAGCAAATGGCTTCTTTAAGTGCCACATGCATCACTGAGCTCCTGGCGACCCTTAACAAATCTAATCATGACCCATGTTTTGGTCCCAACCTATGTAGGTTGGGAATCCCTGACATAGATGAAATAAAGGCAGATGTTGCCACAGCAGTAGGATCTTAATGAAAAGCTAGTATATAATATAGAGTTGAAAGGAGATGCCTGATGAGGGATGGTGTGACCTGAACAACAACTTAAATGTTTTGTATGTATCTGACAGACTAAGTTTGTAATAGTCTGTGTCAAACAAGAGCAGGCTGCAAATGTCAACACAAAACAGAAACACAGGAGAGATTTATAGGCACAGATGGAGAGGAAAGGCTGGATCTTTGAAGTGCAAACACACAAGAAACTAGACTTTACTCATGGATTGCATATGCACATCTAGATACTAGAGCTGAGCGCACCCAGGTTTCAAACCTGAGTAGGTGGTACAATTATATGATTTGTAACACTGCAAGAGAGATCAACTGCTCAATTTTGGACTTGTTGACTTTATACTCTTCAACTGACATCTATGAATAGAAGATGTTATAGCAGTATTATGATAGTTCTGCATTCTCCTCTTTGTGGTCACTCTAACAAATAGGACATGTTTTTGTCACCCTCCTATTTAAAAAAAAAAAGAGCAGATTGGAAGTAGAGGGTCTGCCCCATGGAAAGCTCATCACCTAATAAATTATGTTGTTAGTCTTTAAAGTGCTACATTACTGTTTGTTTTGTTAGGATACAGACTAACACAGCTACCTCTCTGTTACCCTCCTCTTTGTGAGTCAGTTGATGGCTGATCAGCCTGACTCTGGAGCCACAGATCTTATCACACAAGGGGCACATGTTGGTAGCTGTTGGGAGGGAAGTGGGACAGTTTTTGCCCCCCTTTTTTTCCCTTCCACCTATCCTCATCTGCACTGCAGTGGGACCTCTCAAATTGTGCCACTCCCTTATGGATTACTGCTGTCCATTGGGACAGTCCTGGGCCAGGTTCTCTCAAGTGTCAACACCGATGCTGCACTTTTTCCATGTGTGCCTTCAGCTGTCTTAGTATCGCTTCCACTGACCCCCAACACTCCTCTGTTCTTCCTTCAACTCAGAAAACAATCTGATCAGTCATCTGAACCATGTGACCAGGCCAACAAAGTTGTTGGTGAATAGTAATGGCTTCAATGCCGGTCACATTTAACTCTTTCAGGATACCAGTATTCGTGCACCTATCTTCCCAAGAGATATTGAGGATTTTCCTGAAGCAGTTTTGATATTGTTCAAGTGCCTTCAAATGACACTTTTATGCTGTCCAGGTTTCACATACATACAGTAGCCTTGGAATAAGCACTGCGTGGCATACAAGGAGCTTTGTCTTGGCATAGGTGTCCCACTTCTCAAAGGCCCTTTGTCTCAGGCAGGAAAAAGAAGAGCTTGCACAGCTCAGAAGACACTGGATTTTTGCATCAATGCTGACATTAGCATGAAGATGACTTCCAAGATATGGGAAATGATCCACATTTTCCAACAGTTCTCTGCTTACTTCAATTGAAGGTACAAGAAATTATCCGTCGGTGAAGGTAAGTCAAGCACCTTGTTCTTTGTGTTCTGCATTAATAGAATATTAACCAACAGCACACAAAAAAAGAGGTTGTTTCTCCATTCCTCAGGAATTTCGTAGTAGAAAAGCAGTCGAGGAATCAAATTGCTAAGAACTATCTAATCTGGACAACACACTAGCAAGTGTACAACAGGGTATTTGCAAATAGCACAAACTGAACTATATGTCATAGTAAATACATTGTGATACATGATCCTTATTTACTTACTTGTAAAGGTTTATGGAGTTCAATAATTTACCATAACTGGGAACCCTGCTGTGACCAACTGTAGTTCTAAAGTTAAATCACAAAAAGTAAAATATTTCACATCTCTGGAGCTATAAACATGCTAAAATTAACCTACCATAATAGATTATCAAATGCTTACCTGCCACAGCCCCAAATGCTAATGATCCACTCATCTGCAGCGCTTGTTGTGCAGCTGGGGGAATCTGCAAACCAGTACCTGTGACAAAAAAGTACCAGTTTGAATTCTTCACTTGATAAGTGCTCCAGGAATAGTAAGCTTAGCATTCTCAAGAATGGCAGCAAAGGAAACATGTTCTACTAAGTTAACACCCCATATTTCAGATGTCCTTCTAATACATACAGTATTTACATAGCTATCTAAAACTTAGGGTCTTTGCGATTTAAGATTGCTTTAACATCTCCATGTTTTCCACACACTATCTGTATTACCATACTTACCCTCTGCAAGTCTCGCCATCAACTGTAGACGACCAGTTGTTCCCAAGTCAATTCCAGTCCTTTCCAGTTCATCGCTGTCCAAAAATGAACTAGCACTGGAAGCATCAGTGCGTTCTGTTACATGACCTACTTTCATCGGCCTGCCAGCTAGCTCAAATCCATTTAGTTGTTCCAAGGCTTTTTTGGCACACTCTGAGTCGGAGAACTGTAGAATGGTATATGGTCAGTGTATATCAAAGTTCACAAGCTACTGTCTATCTGTAAGAATATGTTTCCGAGATGCCTTAAATTTTCAAGAAGCTCCTTCTACAAAGTTTTTTTCTTCTTTGTAAATGAAGACAGAGGCCAGAAAGCACAACAAAACCTGCTAATTACTGAACAGTATAATATTCAGCTTGGGATATTTAATCCTCTGCACCTAATGTTCATCTTTATGTCTTGGTATCTATTCCACAAATTAGAAATTCTACCACGAATCAAGGCTATAGCTTCAGCTTTCCTCCAGCGAGCTGTTAGGACTACAATCAAGTCATTCTTCGTGACTTTTGCCCTTGTGATCTCATTTAATGTGGCATGCTTTACATGTGGCTTTTGGCCAAGCAAAGCTTCAGGCAGTGAATCATTCAGCTGCATGACTACTGAATAGTGTTTAGTCACAATTTGCAGAAGAGTTAAATAGTTGTTTTCCCCTCACCATCTTTGTTTCCAAGTACAATAATCCATAAATTGACTAAGAGCTCTTCCTTCCCCCTCACATTGCTGTGTCAGTTTAAACAGAGATTAAATTCCCAGTTTTGAACATATGGGGGCTGGAAGGAAGGTAATCTCTCTTCTAGAAGCTCTAGCCTCTACCATTTGATCTTTCAGACAAAGACAAAGCCAAAGACAAAGCCTGATGACTTTCAGGACTTGCTGAAAGGACTATTTCCACTCAAATGTTTCCTTAAATGAGTAAGATAAAGCTTACTGGGGTATTTGGTAAAATTGGTCATTGTGATTTTTTTGTGCATTTTTAATAATGATACTTGATCTCTAGTTTGGTATCCATCTGTAATGGACATGGAGACCATCAATTCAGAAATGACAGCATCGTGAAGAGACACAGGTGCACGCCCCAAAAGGATAAAGAACTTCTAACAGCCTGATACGCATTGCTATTTGTCAAGTGACTGGATTTTTATATTGGTCTGGAAGCCATTTTAATACCCAGCGTGGCTATTGGCCCCAAATATTGTGCTAAGGGGGTTATATGAGGTGTCTAATGAAAGCTGATGCTCTGAATTCATAAGTAACAGAGAGTAAGCCGTGCTAGTCTATACACTATCAAAACAAAAAGCAGTCAAGTAGCACTTAAATACCATCACTGGACCTAACCAGGTTACTCACAGAATCACGGGCACTTTCTCATGCTCCTCTACTAACATCATATATGCCATCATGTGCCAACAATGCCCAGATGCTTTGTATATTGGACAGACTTCAAACTCCCTTAGATAAAGGGTTAATGGGCACAAAACAGACATCAAAACACTCCAGATCCACAAACCAGTTAGTCAACATTTTAATGGAATGGGGCATTCTGTCAATGACCTCAAGGTATGTGTGTTAGTGAAGAGACATTATCGCTCAGTTTTAGAAAGAGAAGTGGATGAACTGACATTTATATTCAAATTCGGAACATTAACACATGGTTTAAATCGTGATGTGAACTTTGAGTCACTACAGGGGCTCGTCTGCATACTTAACTCAATCTAATTCTTGACCTTCCCCCCCACCCCTCCACTCTCTGATTTGCTCACCTTGATTATCTTTTTCTGATTTGTCCTCCTTGCTTACTGTTTTTGGTTCTCTGTCTCTTAAATATTGAGTCTGTTCTGGTCTGAAAAAGTGGGTCTGTCCCACGAAAGCTCACCTAATAAGCTATTTTGCTTGTCTTTAAACTGCTACTTGACTGCTTTTTGTTTTGACCCTGAATTTATGTATGCTACTTAGATATGTGTACCATATATGTAGGTAAAGTTACAGATTTTAGCTATGTAGCTGTGTTAGAAAATGGTAACAGAGCGAGCTGTGCTAGTCTATATACTATAAAAACAAAAAAGTCAAGTAGCACTTTAAAGACTAACAAAATAATTTATTAAGTGAGCTTTCGTGGGACAGACCTACTTCTTGGTCTGAAGAAGTGGGTCTGTCCCACGAAAGCTCACCTAATAAATTATTTTGTTAGTCTTTAAAGTGCTACTTGACTTTTTTGTTTTGTGTTAGAAAATGTCTGAGCGCTAAGCTTCATAATAGAAGGTATGAACTCAGCCCCAGCCAAGATGAATGGACTATAAACAAGTACTCAGACATCAAATCCATATCCCAGATGTTTGGGACTTGTCAATGTAGTGCAGCCCACCGGTCAAGCAACCTGGGCTGAGACAAAGGAACAGGTCCATTTCAGAAATCTGAGACTGTCTACTGGGATTCATCCAATGGCAGTTTGCCACAACAGCCCACCTGAGTCAGGTGGGGGCGGGCCCTCAAGGGACTATGGGAAGAGGAAAAGGCTTGGTCCCTGAACACAGAGAAAGGAAGGGAACAATGGTGTGGACTTAAGTGTCCATCTTGGATTTTTTTTCTTTTTTGGGTCTCCAAAGGGTCCATGCCCAGCATGCGGACACCAGGGGCCTGGATCTACAATACTCCAATAACTGAAACTATGTAACCTAAAATGAACTCTGAGACTTTCAAGAAATCAACAAATAACACTGCTGGCCTGCCTCAGTAGTTATGATTGATGCATGTAGACTATTGCTGTAACAATTCTTCTAACCTTGTTCTCTCTTTTTATTAATAAATCTTTAGATATTTAGATCTAAAGGATAGGTGAGTGTGTTTGGGTGAGATCCCTTTGGGGCCCAGAAGAATCTGTGGGGTTTTGGTGAAACAGCCTCAAGAGTCCATCACCTGAATTGGGTGTTGATGGTCTGGACTGTTATAGCAGCTGAGAAACCTCTGGGTTTCCTTGTGTGGCTCCCAGCTGACAGGGGTGTGGTTATGGCTAGTTGGATTTGCCTCAGTGAGAAGGCAACGTGGCCTGGTTTTAAAGCAAAAATACCCTGGATTGATTTTTCTAGCTGTGCCCAGAAACCCTGTCCTATCACACTATTAGAGTGCGTTAGGGAGCTGGAATGCATACAGCTAGCTCATCTTGAAGGAAAAAAAAACACAAAGTTCTTGGTTTTGGTTAAATTACTTAGAAACCATTTGAAGAAGTCTTCCAATCTCAGGTTAAACCCTGGTTATGTTCACTCAGACTTCAGGTCACCTATACAACTCTGCTAACTCATCACAAGTCAAAAATCTTACCGTTATAAATCCATATCCTTTTGAGCGTCCTGTTTCACTATCCATCATCAGTTGAATGCTTTCAATCTATATAAAAAAATTCATGAAAAACCTTAGACTATCATACATTACATCTCAAAGACAAGTATGTAGTTTAATTTAGCCTCCTCTAATACCAGCTCTTCAAAAACATCACAAGATATGAAACACCACAAGAACATAAGATAGCAGGCATAAGCAACAGTCCACAGCGGAGCTTAAAACTACTGCTGGAAGTTTATTACTCAAAAAAAATTGGGATGTAGTAAAAGTGCCTATATTAGCATAAAGGTAACTTGAAATTTAGTAAAAGTGAGACAAGATGGGTCCTCTTTTTGAGTGCACCGAACAGTCTTGGGTATGTTCACTTTATGCTTTATGGATTATTTTTGGGTTCTCAGACAGCCAGTGCTTTCCACTCAGGTGTGACATCTTCACATATTCCATCATAAGACAGCCATCGTCAATTGCTGACTGTTGCATCAACATAGGTAGGACACAAGCCATTATCATTTTGTACAATGCCTCAAATGAGGGGATCTTCATAAAATGATTTTAAAGAGGCTAGCAGGAACCACCTTGATAAAAAACGGCATAAAAATTCAAGTTCTTATGTCCTTGCCTGCTGCTATTTTAGGCAGTGAACAGAATTTCACAAGTTACTGAATTTTGGAGGAAAATGGCAAATCTGTAAACCAAGTATTACAGGGCAATGCACATGTAAAGAAGGGGAAAGTATAAAGGAGATTTTAAAAGCCATATCTACATGACATCCTCTTAATTCTTCCTTGAAGACTTCAACCCCTCCTCTTCTCTTTGATGCTATTCTTATCAAAGCTTGATCAGGATAAGACAGTATGGATTCAAACAAATAATAATTTGTTCCAGTTCTCTGAGGAATAGTCTTTTCACGTGACTAATTTAAAAATATATGCACTCTGATTTTATTTCATAGGCATTGGACTAGGTGTGACAGAAGTTAAGGGGTAAAGTTTCCCATCAAATAGTATATACAGGCATACACAAAAATGGTTATACATTGCCCATCTGCAATTTTAATTTGTGTGTGCAAGAGGACACATTTTGACAGCTTCATAACACATCCATGCAATACACTATTTAGCTTAATGTTATCCAAAGATTTAGCCCACATCTGTAATATTAAAAGCAGCTTAGGTACAAGGGTATGCTTATGAACTAGTATGCAATGAAGATAAATGAGACTTTCTGGCCCCCCCAAAAACAGTTACCTTTTTGTATCTGGCATTCTTTGAGATGCTTGGCTTATCTCCATTCCACACTGGCCATGCGTCCTTGCCACATGCACTAGTGTTGGAAATTTTCCACCCCTAGCACAAGGCTGGGAAATAATTTTTGGTGTGGATCACTGCAAGAATTTGGTGCAGGATCTGGGATGGAGGTTGGGCGGTAAAGGAAGCTTGGGCTAATGCAGGGGGCAGCAGCCTGCGGCTCTTTAAAGGAGCCACTTGCAGCTCCAAGTTCTGCCACTGCTGCCTCCTCTTGTGACTCCAGAGACTGCTGCCACTTAAACAAAAATTTAACTTCAGTTGCCCGTCACTGAACCAACTGAATTTTATTTCTTCTTTAAGTGGCAGACGCCGAAGCCACTCAGCGGTCAGCTGCCACAGGGACCCTTGGAAAATAAAGCCAGCTGGGCAAGGAGCCCCCCCACACGATCAAAAATCAAAGCTGGAAGGAGAGTGGGGGGGGGGGGAGCGGCTGCCAGACTCATGTCAAGAAGGAGAGAGTGAGAAGTGGCATCCACAGCCACCGCAGAACTGCATGCACAAATGCAAGTTACGCTTGCAGGCAGGGAGGTTGGGGCTCAGAGGGGTTCAGCCTGGGAACGGGGGAGGGAGGCAATAAAGTCTTGGGATACTGGCAGATTTGGGGGCTGAGGGGCATAAATCCTGGAGACGGGGTAACAACTTTCTAACTGGCACTAATCATTGTGCAGTGCTCTTAAAATAGGGGTAATAAAAGCATGGTTTGACATTATTTATTAAGGACTGTCATATTGAAGTGCATTGCAGCTCTTGAAGGATTGATTTTTGTAACTGAATTTGAAAAGAAATGGCTCTTCTTGCTAGCTCAGTTGCAGACCCTTGGGCTAAGAGATTGTGTAGGAGATGTGGGGTCTGGGAATGATTGTGGATGATGGAAGCAGTTGAGAGAGGTGCAGGAGTTTGTACTGTGACCTGGGGCAGAAGACTGGGGTGCAGAGTCTGGGAGGGAGTGTGGGTGCAGGCGAAGAGGAAGAGGGTTTGGATCATGTGGCCTAGGGAGTAAGACTGGGGATCAGAGGGTCTCTGAGGCCAGAGGCAGGTTCTAGCTGGGCAACTTACCTGGGCCAGCAGTCCAGCTGATTTCTGAAGCAGGCTCCCTGCCTGCCTGGCCATAGCAGAAGCCATGTGACTCTGAATACCTTGAAGGGAGGAGTACTTCAAACAAGAAGCTCCCTTTGGCCAGAAACCAGCCAATGGAACTGTGAGGTGTCTCATCCCTCCTCTCCCAGGCTTGCAGCTATTGGAAAACAAACAAGGTCCTGAAGCCACTTTGCTGGGAGACATGAGGCTCTCCACTGCACCTGTGGACCGGATGGGGCAGCTTGATGGGTTGTATCCAGCCCATGGGTCGTATTTTGCCAAGCCCTGCCCTAATGTCATCCTTCGGGGAGTGGCTCTGGTGACCCTGGGAGTCCCACGCTACCTGCACCAATGCTCCCTCTAATGTTTTCCATCCATCTGTGGAATAAGTTGTGTGTGCGCCTAGATGTTTGGAAACAAAAAAAATTGCATCTTGGAAGCTCAGCTGCTCAACTGAGCAACATGCGAATCACTCCTGAGCAGCCATACAAGTACACAGGTTACAGAGAATATTGCCTGCCACTCTCCATTCCTCCTTGTCAAAACTCAAAGCGAGGAAGGAGGATGGGTCCTAGAACAGGCATGAGTAATACAGCTCAAAGAACACCAGTTACAAAAAGTTAACTGCCTTTTGAGTGCTTGCTTTTGTCCATTCCACATTAGCCGACTCCAAGAGTACCCCCCGAGGAAGGCTGGAGTTCAGATTTGTAGATTGTAGTATGGCCCCGTGGAATCCAGCATTATCTTGCTGTGTGAAACCATAAAGAACGATGAATGCATTAACTGGTAACTACATTATGACTTTAAAGATGTCCCAGATATGCACAAGGAAGACTGCTCGCAAGGCTGTGCCTGGGCCCTGGACAAAAGGACCTGCATGACCTAAGGTTGGGGGGCACCCAGGCATGGTCATAGCAGGTCCACTTATAGAAAGCAATCCAGTTAGCCAGCCAAAGAGTGGATACCAGCACGTCCTTCATCCCATCAGCTGTAGCCACAAAAAGCCGAGAAACTTGCAGAATGGCTTAGTGCATTCCATGTAAAAAGCCAAAACCTGCCCAACAGCCAGGGCATGCAGCTACTTTTCTCGTCCTCAACATTGTGCAGTTTAAGGACAAGATGTCCTGGATCACATGAAAAGAGGAGACCACCTGCAGAAGGAAGGCCAAGTAGACCTGAAGACAGACTCTGTCCTTGATGAAAACCATATACGGAGATTCCAAAAATTAAAAGCTCGGATTTCCGAAACCCATCTTGCCAAAGTCATTACAATCAGAAATTCACCTTCTAGGACAAGTGGGAGAGAAAACAGCCCCAATGGCTCAGACAGGGGTCCCATGAGCTCAGAGAGGACTTTGTTTAGGCTCCACTAAGGGACAGGGTCCGCACTTGCAGAAAAAAAGGTACTTGAAAACCCACAGAAAAGAGAAGTTACTCACTCCATATAGGTATCCACATGTGCTCCACCTAAGTGTCAGCACACCCCCGTGCTGTAGATCAAAAGCTCTGCAAAGCAGTCCCACTGCCACCTCACCCTACCCTCCCAGCATGCACAGAAACCAGCAGGTGACGTCACTGTACTGAGCAGAGAGCACGCAGCAAAGCTCTCCTCTGTTCCTTTTTTACCTGAAGTTCTTATGGACTGCAAGTAGGAGAGGAAGGGAGGGTTGTGGCATCCACAAGGATACACCTAAGAGAACCACTGTTACTGCATGAAAGTGAGCAACTTCTCCTTCGAGTGCTCCCTGTGGGCGTGCCACATAAGGGACTCCGTAGCAATACCCATTTGCTGGAAGTGAGCACTGGCATCTAAGTGGATGTAAAACTGCATCTGCCAAGGCAGTGGCAGGTATCAGCCCTTTCTGCAGCATGTAATACTTGGCAAACATATGGTGTGAGGCCCATGTGGCTGCTCTACAGATGTCTATGAGAGGGACATTACTGAGGAAGGCAACTGTTGCAGCCATTGCTTGTTTTGAGTGGGCTCTAACAGCCTGTGGTGGCTGCTTGCCTCTAAGTTGGTATGCAGCACGAATGGAACCTGCAATCCATTTGGATGGGCGTGCTCAAAGAGGGCCCCAACCACGCTATGAAGACTGTGTCAGGTTTCCTATTTAGTTTGGTTTTATCAAGCTAAAGAGCAAGTGCACATTTAACATCAAGCATATGTAATACACCCTCCCTAGGAAAGGACCGAGGCTCAGGAAAACAAGCATATAAAAGTTTGTCTACATGAAAATCGGATATGACTTCAGCAAAGAAACCTCAGGTGAGGCCTAAGTACTACCATGTCTCAAATAAAAATAGTAAGAGGTGGGTCACCCATGGATGTGGAGATCTCCCCGACCCTTCTGGCCAATATTATGGCCACGAGGAAAGCCACCTTCATGGACACATACTGAAAGGATGTCGTGGCAAGATGTTATCTAGGACCAAGTTCAAGTTCCATGGTGGGGGCACCGTGATTTGGGCACACTTTTGGTAACCCCATTAAACATTTTACCATCGGGTGCCCAAAGAGAGAAGAGCAGTTTGAGTCATGGAAAGCTGCAACTGCAGCAAGACACACCCTGAGAGAACTAACAGAGAGACCTGCATCACTGAGGTCTGTGAGATAATGGAGGAAGGTAGGCATGGAAGTGGAATCAGGATGCAGACTGCGTGTCCTACATATGCTCATTTCCTACTATAGGTATATCTAGTGGAGGGGTAATGGCTGTTTTGAAGGATATTTTTGACCCTGCTCCAACAGGTAAGTTCTGCACTCTGGAACCATGGAGAAATCATGCTGAGAGTTTGAGTTTTAATGATGAGATGGCATGTGATGCCACAGCACTGAGTCAGGAGATTTGGCACCACCGTAAGAGGTATTGGTTGCTTGATCGACAGGTAATGTAGGTAAGGAAACCAGGATTGTCTGGGCCAAGCTGGGGCTATCTGTATTGTAGTCGCCTGATCCACACGGATTTTGTTAATCAATCAATCTGGTGATGAGCAGGAAAAGAGCAAAAGCATAGAGAAGGTGCTGTCCAGCAAATCATGAAAGCACCAACCTCCCCCCGCACCCCGCAATCTCTTGCCTATTCCACACCCCCCAGCCCCCATGGAAGCATAACCCGTGGCGCTTGCGACTGAGGTGTCACAAAGAGGTCTACTGTTAGGAAGCCCCATCTGTGGAAGATGGAGAGAAGTACGTTGGTATTGATCTCCCACTCATGCTGGTCTGAAATACCTGTTCAGCCTGTCTGCCCAGGTATTTTGTTCTCCGGGTATGTATACTGCTATCGGGGTTACCAGGTTCTTCACTCACCAGTTCCAGAGTCAGACTGCCGTGGCACACAGAGTGTGAAACCAGGCACTCCCCGCTGGCTAATGTAAATCATAGCAGGCTTGAGGACACGGATAGTTTTGCCCCATGTCAGTAGCAGAAAATGAGCACAAGCTCTTCAAATAGCCTTGAGCTTTAGGATATCGATATGAAAATGTCTCCTGTGATGGGCCCATGTGCCTTGAATTGATGCTGTGCCCCAGTGAGCCCCCAACCCATAAGAAAACCACCTGTTATATTTACAGAAGGACATAGGGAGTGGAAAGGTACACACGTCAGGAGGTTTCTTGGGGATGTCCACCAGCCTACTGACTATAGTTCTAACGGGGAAAGTGAGGATGTTTGATAATCTGTGGTGGGCTGGTACTTAACTGTGAGTGAACCAATGTTGGAGGTAGCGCATATATAGTCTTGAGAACGGGACAACAAATGTTGTGGCAGCCCTGTGCCCCAATAATTAGAGTCAAGTTTGGGCCATGGTAAGGGGGGGGCCTGTATGACTACGTGAAGAAGATCACAGATTGCCCAAAACCTGCGAGCAGGTAGTAGGCTCTGGCTGAAACCAAATCCAGCAGACCTCCTATGAACTCTACGCTCTGCGTCAATTTCAAAGTGGACTTCTGTAGATTTAAAAGGAGGCCAAGCCAGGAAACACACTCCCTGGTAGTACTTATCATAAGGGTAGTCTGGTGGCAAGAGGGACCCTTGATCAGACAGTTGTCTAAATAAGGAAAAATTATAACATTCTGCCTTCTGAGGTATGCTGTGACCACAGCAAGTGTTTGAGAGAAAACTTTGGGTGTCACAGAAAAGTCCAAAAGGGAGGACTTTGTATTGGAAATGGTCCTGACCCACCAGAAATCAGAGGAACGTCCTGAGAAATGGGTGAACATTCACCCGAAAATAAGTGTCCTGGAGGTCCAGGGCTGAGAACCAGTCCCCCTTGAATAGTGCTGGAACGATAGTTTGTAAGGTTACCATCTTGAACTTTGCACTGAGAATGAATCTGTTCAATTCCCCGAGATGCAAGATGGCCTCCATCCCCCTGATTTCTTGGCTGTCAGGAAACAGCTGGAAGAGAACCCCCTGCCTCAGTACTTGTTGGGGACAGTTTCTATTGCCCCTAGGGTAAGAAGTTTCTGCACCTCCGCTTGTAGAAGGGACTCGTGAGATGGGTCCCTTAAGAGGAACAGGGTGTGGGGTGGGCAGGGGGGATGTTTGCAAATAACTTGCATAGCCTTCTCCAATGATCTCTAAGACCCATTTGTTGGATGTAATCTGGGTCCACTGAGGGTAAAAGGGCCCAGGATACACTAGACTTGAGGGTGGTCGCTCAGACTCTTGACAGAACCATCAAATTTGATGCTTTTGGGAGGTATGGTGGGCTGTAGATGACTGGCTCTGTTGTGCCCTCCTCCTGTTAGATTTATTTTTAGGCTTACTATCATATTGTCTATGCTGTTATCTGTAGCAGCCCCACTGCCTTGTGGGTTATCCTAGAAAGAAGCAAGGCTAAGGGAGTAAACCCTGACAGAAAATCCGGAGGGGAGTCCTAAGGCGGTTCTGTGCCAGCTTCTGGCATTGACCCAGCAACTCCTGCAGCTGAGCTGGTACCAGATGTAGAGGTTATCCTCTCCTTTGGACTGTATCAGTAAAGCCGAGAGGGGAACACTGGTGCCTGGGTCCCAATAATCGCCCAAGATCGTGCCTGGAGAGGTACTCCAGCATCGCTAACAGCGTTTGTTCCAAAGTCTATGTAGACTGAAGGATGCTACTACATATCTGTAGTAGGAATAGTTATGCATCTAGGGAAGGGAGTATACTTGTGCCTCTTGCGAGAATACATTCCCAGCATGTGCAGTGTTTCCCTGGAGTTTTCATGGTATGTAAAATATCAGTGGTGCTGGAGAACAGCTGCTTCCTATTAAAGGGGCAGTCTTCCACCTTTGACCAGGATGTCATGTAGAATACCTGAAGATAAGACCCATGCCACCCTGCACATAACTATCACAGTGGTCATGGCCTTAGCAGTTGTCAGCCACATCCACTGTCACCTGAAGAGCAGTTTTAGCAATTCAGAGGCCCTCCTTCATGACAGTCTGCAGGATAGGGTATTTGGTGCCCAGCAGGTCTCGCACCAGGACTTCTAATCTATTACAGTTTATATAGTCATAGTTGGCTAAAAGGGCAGTATCGTTTGCAATTCAGTACTGTAGTGTAGCCAAAGAGTATACCTTATGGCCAAAGGAACCTAATCACTTATATTCTCTATCAGTGGGTGTAGATCTGAGCTAACAGTTCTTCGATCTGTGGTTTATCAAATCCACAACTAAGGAACTGGGTTCTGGATATAAAAAAAAATCCATGCCCTTAGATAGAACAAAACACACCCTATCTGCCCTATGATTGGTGGGCAAGATGGAAGCTGGGATCTTCCAGAGGACCTCGGAGGGTCTGAGGATTGCCTCATTAATAGGTAGAGCTATTCTGGAGGGTGCAAATGGCTCCAGAATTGTCAACAGCCTATACTGTTCATTTTGCACCCCCTGCAGGGTGATATCCCGGGATTGAACAACCCTTTTAAAAAGTTCCTGGAAGTACTTTAGGTCATCAGTGAGAGGAGAGGGGCAAATCTGAAAAAGCGCCTGTCTCATATAGATCTGCAATCCCTCAAAGAAGCCTGATAGTCTGAGTGAGGCAACTCCTTCATAACATTAGAAGCCATCTGGGAAATAATATCTGGCAGGTTAGCCGGTGAAGAATGTGCCAACATTGTAGGAGGGCCCCAGGTGTGTGCTCACACTGAGGGGTAATATGCCTAGAGCGAGTGTGGGATAAGCGTGGCCAACATGCATGCCAGGCATCTCAACAACCCCACTGTGGTGGAAACTGGTGTGTGGGGTATAGCCACAGCTGGTGCACCCAGAAGACGGTACGACTGATAGGGCTGGTCTCTATATGAATGCCAGGATGGAGGTGAACAAGCGGGTGCTTGTCTGCCTCTATGCCTGCTACTTCCTTCAGACTGAGATGAAGATGAGTGAGGGGCACTATGAGATGCTAGCATGCCCATGCCCCACAGAGTTCGGTGGGGACACAAATGGTGTTCAGTACAGCTGAGGGGATTTGTGAATGTTTTGTGTTTGTTGTGCCTTCCTATGTCATGCAGGTTGTTCCAGAGCGGCAGCAGAGTTAGTAGGTGCTGCTGGTGGAGACATATGTTGCTCCTCTGGAGCAAATACCTCAAAGGCACCTGTTGGTGTTGGGCACCAGCTCTCTCCCTCAGATTTCCTGACATAAGCGACAGAGAACATGAGGCTCCTGGCAACTCAGAGCATGAGCTGGTAAAGCTGTCTCAGCCTGGGAGCCTCTGTGGGGTGATGTAGTTAACCTATCCAAGCGCTTCTACTGCACCTGCAAGTCATTTGGCATGTGCCTGAACGAGGGGGACTTTTGCCGAAGTAGTGCTTTTAAATGCGCTTAATGCTCCTTACGTGCCCTTCTCAGCATACCCTGGCAATGGGGACACTTAGAAATGCCGTGAGATTCACCCAAGCACTTGAGGCATGAAGTGTGCCTATCAGAAACAGGCATAGCGCCTCCGCAGCTACTGAAGTTCTTCACAGAGTCAGGTATTGAAAATGGTTGTTGAAAGAAAAAAGCCACTGCTGCTGCTCCACAGCAGCCACCACTTTCCCCACAATCCCCCGATGCAAAGATGGTTTAAAATAAATAACATTTTGAAGGAAAGGAGGGAAGCTAAGTCAAAATTTTGGGTTTTTTTTAAAATCAGGGTAAGATTGCTGCTCTGCATCTGTCCAAGGCCAAGGACAGCAGAAAAGGAAAAGAGGGCTGTGCTGTGCGCTCTCTCTTCAGTGCGGTGATGTCACCTGCTGGCTCCTGCACATGCCCAGCATGTTTGGGGGAGATGCGTTGGGGGGGGGGCGGGGATGCAACACTACTCGGCAAAGTTTCTGATCTACAGCACAGGGATGTGCTGACCCCTACGTAATGCAAAAAAGGTCCCAAATGAGGAGCACCTTTATATAAAAACCATCAAGGACATATTGTGCGTGAGGGCTCTCACCATCTTGACCCAATATGAAATGAAGGAAACTCCTACAAGCTAGATGAACTGCTCTGAGCTTCCTCTGGGGCTCAAGGCCCCTGCATCCAAAAGGATCCAAGGCGCATGACCCATCCTAGATTCAATACATCCAACTTAAGCTAGGTAGAGAATAAGACACCCTCCAGGACCAGCATAATCCATCACCTCAAAGCTGTATGTGTGAAAAGATTGTGCCATCTTCTCTAGAGAGTGCCTGGACAGGGGGTATGCTGATACCAGCCACTGCTGGAGCAGCCACATGTGGAGCCTGGCATGGCAGGTGACAAGTGCACAACACCATGTGTCCCAAGCGGTGCAGGCAGACCCTGGCTGTAGGACACCACCTGAATGAGGCCCACCAAGATCTGGTATCTGTCAAAAGGAAGGAATGCCTGGACAAAAATAAAGTCAAATACTACTTCAATGAACTTCCTTTGAACTGGTACAAATGTTGATTTTGTCATTAGCCAGGTGACCCAGAAAGCTGCACGGAGTCCAAAAGCAGGCCAGACCTGAGACCTTGACCTGCCAATCATCAAGATAAGGAGAGATGAACACCGTGGCACCAGAGATGGATGTTCACCAAATTCATGGCTATAACAGCACCTTTTGGTCTGTAGCCAATCCAAAGGCAAGGACCACAAACTGGTACCGGGTGAAGCCCACTGTGAAGCAAAGGAACCTCCTGTGACTTGGAAAGATCGTCATATGGAAGCTGGCATACCAATCTCCCAAATCCAGGAAGGGAAGGCAAGAGAGACCATAGAGAACTTGAGCTTTTTTCTGGTACTTGTTGAGTCATCTTGGATTCAGAATGGGCCTCACATCTTTCGGCCTTTTGGACTAGGAAGTATCAGGTATGGAAACCCTTGTTCTAAAACTCAGGCAGAACTTCCTCCACTGCCCCCAACCTCTTTTTACAAAACAATTTGTATGAGAAGGGTCCCTGAAGAGGGACAGGGTAGAAGGGTGAGATGACAGGACAGAAGAGAGTATAACCCTGGGAAACAGTCAGGACCCAAGTAGCCTAAAGTTATGTTGGACCAGGCTGGGAGGAAGGAGAACATGCAGATGCCAAATGGTGGGGAAACTGGACCCACAAGCCAGTCCCGTATGCTGGCCTTGGGTACAACTTCAAAAGGATTTCTTGCCCCATCTTTGGGGAGAGCGGAGGGAGCAGGTTGCTTGAGCACTTTTGTTGTCCCTGTTCATTTTACCATGGGGCCCCCTGCTGCTGTTGGCTCCCAGACCTGGCAGGCAAACAGCCTGGAGAGAAGCCAGGATGCCCGGCACAGACATATGCTCCTCCACATCCACTGCATCAGCCTGGTGGGCCACCATTGCACCTTCCTACCAGGAGAGTCCTGATCTTCCTCCCTGGAGAATTCAGAAAGCAAGCCCTCCAATCTATCCATGGCCCAACACATTTGGGTCATAAATGACTTAACTGTGCCTATGAGTAACGACACACAACTGAAGGCTAGCCAAGGAATAACCTTAGGGCAATAAATCCATTCATTTTCAGTCTATTTCCACATCGCCCCCAGTTGTCCTTGCCTGTCCTTGTGGTTGACAGCCTCTACTACGAAAACTGGGGGCTGGGTGAGAATAGGGGCATGCATGCCCCTTCTCTGGCCTGAAGTATTTGTCCTCTGTCCTTTTAAGAAATGAGGGTTAGAGAGGAGGAAGTCTGCTAAAGAGTGCTGGTAATATTTAGGATCACTGTATGCATGGGAAGGGCAATCTGCTCAAAGGTTGAGGTGCTAAGCACCCCAAAGATTGCATACACCAGTTCCTCCAGCTCCTTTGCCTGTAATGAGTCTCGAAGATAAACACTTCAGGAGATCCTGGTGCACCTTTACGTCATCCTGCGGTACCAGGAGAGGGGAGAGCAAGATGGCCTCATCTGGCAAGGAAGAGACCAGTGCTACAGATACCACGCCCTTACCCTGCAGTATGTCTGAGGTGTCTGTTTACAGGTTCCTGGGGATGGAGAGTTTCCTCCCCGGCAGCGTACATAAGCTGGGAGAGGATGAGCTACTGAAGCAGAGAGTCTCTGTGTCCCCAAGAATGACTTGGGAATCTCCAGCTGTTGTGTGAAACCTCAGGAATTCATGGGAACTCAAGTGTAGAAGTATGGAAGTATGCCAAGCCAGCATTTGTAGTGCCAAGGGTTGGGGTGGCGTCAACAGGGTTTGCACCTGTCCAGGTAGCAGGGATCCCTGCTCTCCGATGGTGGGAGCACACTGCCCAGCAACCAGAAATAAGACGGCTTCTAACTGCCTTTCAGACAAGTATGTGCTGCAAGCCCTCCCATGCCTTCCCAGTTTCAAGGAACCACTATCACAAGACCACAGTGCTGGTTTAGAAAAAGCCAATCTGTGTCAGTCACCTGGCAATCTATGCCTCCTGTCATTTCTTTGGTGTCAGGACATGTAACAGGACGGAGGAAGACTGTCCAAGAAATATTGAGATTGGGACCAGTGCCAATGAAACAACACACACCAGAGCTCCAGGCAACGTTTCGAGGAACAGTGGCCGAGACCTTGGAGATGCTGACCTTTTTAGGTGTCTCCGATGTAGGGAGGTGCATATCTCTGACTGCACCACTGCACTGACATTGCACACAGTCCCAAGTCCTGCCTTCATCCCACACCAGGAGACAAAAGGGGAGTCTGCCATGCCTGTCCCCCAGACATAGCAACCTTTTACATGAGACTGCTGGCATTCCAACCTTAGAGGACAGATGGAACTGCAGGGGGTGCATAATGAAAAAGCCCAAAGCAGACTAGCCTCAAAACTCAGGCGCTGGTGCCACTGGCATGGGCACAGACAGAGGCCATGTCTACATTAGCACAAATCTTCGAAATGGCCATTTCAAAGATTACTAACGAGGAGCTGAAATGCATATTCAGCGCCTCATTAGAATATGCCATCAGTCGCAGTTCTTCTAAATTGCTGCGCTTCACTGCCATTGGGCTCACCCAGACAAGGGTCCTTTTCAAAGGGGGTCCTTTTTCCCCCCGATAGAAATAAGGGGATTTTGAAGTTCATGTCTGGAGGAGCCAAGCAGCAGTGAAACATGGCAATTTCAAAGAGCCGTGGCTGGCAGCATGCTAATGAGGCACTAAATATGCATTTCAGTGCCTCATTAGTAGTCTTCGAAATGGCCATTTGCATGGCCATTTCGAAGATTTGTGCTAGTGCAGACATAGCCAGAATGCTGTATGGTTACTATAAGTTCCAACGGCTGTCATCACTGCTCAGTCCCGAATATTTGGGCTGGACCAGGCCACTGTGCTTGAGTGGAAGACAAACTTGTTTGTGGTAATAGATCCAGGCCACCATCCCTGCTTCTCTCCTTGGCATTTCAGGGCAGAGAGGAGCAAACCTTGACTGAAGCCTTCACTCTCCATAATAGGGTTGGTAAGGGATAGTGGCGCTTACTGACAGAAAACAGCAAAGGGACACTCCACAGTGGAGACACAGTGTCTAAGATCAAGGCCTGCATCTGCTTCCTTGCTGGAGAGAACGTCAGCTCCAAAGAGCCCACAGGCCAACATCCCTTCTTTCTTAGCATGAAGTTTGAATGATCTGCAAATTTGGCTCCTGTCACTAATGTGCCACTTGCCAAGACACTGCAGGCAACTCTTGTATAGGTCACACTCAGACATATGGTGTCTGCATGAACCACTGTTTGAAGCCTGGGGTTCAGTGCATACGCTAGGTAGACATCCCATTTGGGAACAACATAACTAACTAACTGAAATATCAACAAAGGAGGAGACTATCTAAAGAGTGCTAAGTAGAGGAGCTCTAACTACACGAAGTTGAAGCCAAACAGTTCTGATGCACTGTCACTGGAGGCATGAACTGAGAGTGAGGGATGAATGCAGCACCACTCCAGAGGTCACCAAAGCCCCTGCAGATGCTGCTAGAGAAAAAACTTCCAACACCCACACACCTAACGTGGAATGGTCATAAGCAATCACTGGAAGAAGCACCCAGTATTTCAAATTCTACATTTTACTTGTTAATTTCAAAAAATTATTTACATTTCATTTACTCAGAATTAGCAAAAGCCTTTCCTAGACAGGGTTATTTTGTTAAAAGGATTGCTATTACTAAAAACTACTTCGAAAGGCCATTCAATTTCAAAACAGCAAACTCTTAAGAGTCTGAAGTCCCACATTACATCTTCCTTGGAATTTCTTCACGTTCCATTTTACAATCACAAGAAAAAACGGAGATACACATGATCAAAATTTATGCTGAGAGATAAAGGGTGTTTGTAAAACAAGAAGAAGGAAGAGAAGAGAAGGGTGACACTCCTTCCTGAGTAGATATGAAAATGGTGGGAAGAAAGATCAGGAGATGGAATGAGAGGTGGAAGTGGTAATGGGAGAATACCTATTTTTTTTATCAATCGCACTGAAACTAAAGTAAATGCAAGTGAAAGGAGGTACCATCAGATTTCCAAAACTTTAAGAAGCAAGATCCAACACAAAATGGGAGAAAGGAGCAGGAAGTAGAGGAAAAGAGGGGGTTATATAAGGAGAAACAAAAAGCTATCCAGAGTTATGTGGACAGATGCCTGACAGGGATCATAGACTACGATTACAAATAAGATAGGATAAGCAAGATATCTGCACTCTTCTACAAATGCAAAGGTCACAAAGAAAGGAAGAAGTGAGAAGCTGAGGGAAAAATGTAATGAGTTACTTCCTCCCCACTGAATTAGGCATTTGACATATCCCTGACAACTGGATTAAAATAGAAAAAGCTCCCACCCCGAACTTCAGGAAAATATGATTTGTGGGTTTTTTTGTTTGTGGTTTTTATATCTTTTTTTTTGGGGGGGGGGGGTAATCTTACTCGGATTTGCGGTTTTTTTTGGACATGTACCTTACTGGATTTTTAAACAGTGAAAGCTTGCATCTTTTCCTGTAGGTGAGAATGTACAACTCTTGAAGCCAGGTTGGAGGATTCAGACAAATCAAGCCCAAGAGCAAATCATTCAAATTGTTAGCTGCAAGTAGGAAAGCATCTGAAAAAGATTTATTTACAGAGTTTTTGGAACTCTGGAGTAGGTGTCTGCCTTCATATTCATGACCTACTGAACGGTTTGTTTCGTATATACGGGCAATAAACTGTTGCAGCTACCTGAGATTCTATAACTCAAGAAGGATCTTCCTGATGACCTCCTCAATCTCATGATTCTAAGATTACAAAGGTAAACTTTCCTTCAAAAGGAACGCATGCCACTAGACTGCTTTTCTGTTATGCTAGGAATGAAAAAGCACTGCTGGGAGACCCAGGTATCACATGAGGCTGTGTAACCAAATTTCATTGCCAAGTAAAAGCAATACGGCAGTACGTCTAATTCAAACGTAAGAGACAATAAAACAATATAAACACACCAAATTCGTTAAACCCCTGCACCCAACTGCCCATCCACACACTGCACCCCCATCCTGTTGTTGCACCCTACCTCCTGTCCAGACCCAGCAATCCCTATACCCCCAGGGAAACGGTAATTTTTGGCTGCACTCTCAAAATCTTCCACCTCTGGGCTCCAAAAGAGTTAATTCAGCCATGGGGGCAAGCCCTGAGCTTGGTGGCCCAAGTTGAAAGTGTGAGCCATCCTTCTACTCCTCAGCTGGGAGCCATATCAGTAAGGGTGGTGTTCTTTAGGTTTTTGTTTTGAAGATTTTTTTTTTTTTTTGTTGCTTCTCACTTGTGTGGCTCCCAACCCAAAAATATTCCCAACTTCTGATCTAACATACACTTCATAACACTTCTCACATGAATAAGAACTCACCCGGCCAAATGGTTCAAAGATTCCACGAAGCATATCTTCAGTTATGTTAAAGTGTAATGATCCCACATACAGTCTCATTGGCCCAGCACTGCCTTTCTGTAAGTTATTGGCCATTGCTGCTGCTCTGTTTTTCTCCGCCTAGGTAGAGAATAAGCACTAATGACTACAAGAGCTCAAGCTTAAAAACAAAACCCTACAAAAAATGGCTACCAAAAACTAGTACACTCACTAAAAGGTCCAATCTTTGCAAGTATCAGTAAAAAGTGACTGCTCTGCAAGCTAATTTTAATAATGTGAATGCTGTGAAGAATCCACATTCTTGATTAGAATTACATAACTACACACACACACACACACACACACACACACACTTTTCAACAGAATAAATAAGCTAACGCAAAACATTTATGTTCTCCAATAAATAGCATGCAGTTTGCTTGTTGAGTAGGTACAGCTTCTACACATTTCATTTGCACAAGAGCGAGGGGCAATCTGACAGCAGCCCTCAACTTCATGAAGGGGCGTTCTAAAGAGGATAGAGAGAAGCTGTTCTCAGCAGTGACAAATGGCAGGAAAAAAAAGGAGCAATGGTCTCAAGTTACAGTGCAGGTGGTGTAGGCTATTAGCACAAGCGGAAATAGTATACAAAAAAGTTGCTTGAGCAAAAGTACAGCTGCTTGGGGAGGGGCGGCAGGACTTAAGTACAATTCACCTGCGTGCCTCTGGAAATGTACTTGAGTAAAAGTGCACGCATGTGCCACATCTTGATCGTACTCAAATATTCAGAAGTGAAAGCAGCTCCACTTCTACTCAAGTGACTTTCTGGGTACTTTTTTCCACCTCTGGATATTAGGAAAAGCTATTTCACTAGAAGGGTGGTGAAGCACTGGAATCAATTACCGAGGCAGGTGGTGGAAACTCCATTCCTAGAAGTTTTTAAGTGTCAGCTTGACAAAGTGTTGGCTGTGGTGGTTTAGTCTGGGTCAATGCTGCTTTGGGCATGGGGCTGGACTTGATGACCTCCTGAGGTCTCTTCCAACCCTTGGAATCTATGAGTCTATCATTCTATAATTCTTCTCAGCCTTGATTCCCTCATCTACCTTATAAATTTCATCCTGTATTTGTGTGTCCAGTTTACTTACACTCAGTTCACTGTGCCTGGTAATATTTATTAAAACTGAAACAACCACTACAATTAAGGCTACAAAACTTTCATTTGTAACTCAATTTTCAGATATTCAACCAAAAAAATGGAGCTCAGCCAACCCTTTGACTCCTCCTGCATGATTTGTGCTACCTCTTAACATAATTAACAGTAACAATAATAGTAAAAATTGGAGATGGATATGAAATCAATTTTGAAATGGAATATACAGTAAACTTCCATCTGTCATTCTATTGTCCAGAGCTCTCAAATAACCAGCATTTTAACCATAAGTAAATTTTAGTTACATTTTTCATAAGTACAGTAAAGTGAGTGTAAAGACAAATACCGAACAAATTTACAGTGTACAATACTACTGTGGCTGGTAAATGAAGTACTCTGTCCCACGAAAGCTCATCGCCTAATACATTATTTTGTTAGTCTTTAAAGTGCTACAACTGCTTTTTTGTTTTGCATACATTTGTTTCTTAATACCTAATCTTGTTTTTCCTTTAGTGTCATGCATTACTAGGTTATACCTCTCTATTATCCACAACATTTGAATATCCAGCAACCTCCCAGTTCCAGGGCTGCTGGATATGAAAGTTTACTGTTTGTATGTATGTAAATCATCAAAGTCTCACTGAAACCAATGGTCTTCAAGGGTGCATATGTTACTTCTTGATCAAGCAGGGTATGCTTAAGCATAAATGCTACATAATTCTGAGACTAACATCTCACATCTCTAAAATTTCAGACTCTGTGGTCCAGCAAGCCCACGTATGTTCCAGGATCAGGGAGCCCAGGACCCCTGCCATGACCCAGCTGGGCCAACAGCTGCAGGTCTGACCAAGGTGGAAGCAGACCCCACATAACAAAGATGCAGTGGGCTGTGAGGCACTAGACCTCCCCTGATCTGGCAAATTCTCGTGTTTGGGACCAGTCAGGTCTCAAGTGTGCGTGATCAGGGAGGTCCAACCTGCTGTAGATAACCATCTACAAACTTACCTGTGATGCTTGTACTATGATTGGTACTCCCAGGACACGCTGCCCAGTTAGTCCTATTGCCAGAGGTACTGAACTAACATCTACAAATTCTACATAAGCAATTCCCTTGGAACGTCTTGAATTTCTATCAGAAATCATCCGCACATCACGAACCTACCAAGAATGGAAAAAACAAAAAAAAAAAAAAACCACCAAGAATGAAAATCTCTGGTTTATCATTAATTTCTATGTAGCGTAACTAACTTTTACGTAGTTAATGAGAGACTGACGTTCACGAATGTGTTCAGGAAGATGACTATTGTTTGATTTCTTAATTATGTAATACCTTTACAGAATAATCTAAACACTACCTTAAACTTATATAGCCCAAACAGTTACTTTCATGAAACTCATCTTGACTGAAAATTTTGAGATAAAACTTTAGGTAATAAGTAGAAAGAATTATAGATTCCAGTTTGTCAAAGTTTCTATATCATTAAAGTTTTATAACAGCTTACACCCAGAGCGACCACATTAAAAATAGACCTAAACCTAGAATTCCTTATTATGCTGCATTCCCACACGCAAAGATAACATCTTACTGTTTATTAAAATACAGAGAGGACCCAATGAGAAATACTTCCGTCACACTGCTCACTATACAAATGTATGACAAAGGCAAGTTCTGCGAGTTGAAGCTTTGATTTGATTTTGAAAATCAGCATGGACATAACTTTAATTATGAATTCCATGTGCGGAGGTCCTGCAATAGACAGCTACAAGGAGCTATCTACTTACAGTTTTGTACAGAACTTCAATATTGGAAAAGTCACTGATGCTGCCTGCCAACAATATTTAGGTTAATTTAACCCACCCTCCATTACCTTTCCTACAGTAGAGAAAAATTCTTCCAAGTCTCTTGGCCGAATTCTTGCAGCCAACTGCATACAGAACACTGTTCGAGCATCTCTCTCTTCAGGAGTCAAATTATCAATTGGCTCTCTGAAAAACGAGAAGAAGCTTAGTGGTTAGTTACCTGGTTCTGATTTAAGGCAACCGACACAGTCTGAGCAAATAATCAATTTTGTCATTTAAGCCTGACAAGAAGCCAATACATCTACATAATTTTTTAAAAAGATGTGCCAAGATTCAAAGAGAGCCTAAATGTCGTCTTTTAAACTGATTTTCAGAAGTAGCAGCAAACAATTATCCCCATTAACTTTAACAGGAGGTGCTCAGCACCTTGTTAAAAAAATAAAGCCACTTGTTTATTAAGTTTATATAGTAGATCTTCCTAGACTCAACCACATCAAGGACTCACTGGGCTTGTTTACACTTGCCCTCAACTTTGAAGGGGGCATGTTCATCAGGGTGATGGGAGATTACTATATGCATGACAGCACTTTGAAGTTTGATACCATATTGCAAAGTTTGAAGCTTGATACTTCAAAGTTGCCATGGGGGAGAAGAAGTCGAAAGAAGTGCTGCTTATTCACTGTAGCACTTCATTAGTAATCTCCCATCACCCTGATTAACAATCCCCTTTCAAAGTTGGGGGCAAGTGTAGACCCAGACATTGTGATAAACATTGCAAACCCTTTGGGGAAGGGCCTGCCATTTTACTATCTAAAAGATTATATTAAAAAAAACCCAGAAGACAAGGGAGCAGACTCAAGAAATGGGGAACAAAATAAGATGTTTTATCACAGAACTGTTCATTTTTTTTGAAAAATAGAAGCCATAATCACAATATCCTGGGACTTAATTGTATTTTTTTTTTTTTTAAATAAGACACACAAGTGACAATAGCCAAGATTTTAAAGAATAGGAGTCCTAGCTGGCTATGTGGCCATTTTACAGAAGTACAACATCACTGCCATGTCAGTAACGCCAACATGGCCATACACAAAATGTCCGCAATACTTAAACTTGGTCATCTGATAATTTCACTATGTTACTACCAAAAATGTTTTAAAAAATATCCAAAAGATGCAAAGAGTAGAAGTTCTAATAACAATCAAGTACACTAGCCAATTAATTACTGTATCTCAGTGTGTGTCTGTCAATGCTATGTTTGTTCCAGAACACCTCAAACTGTAACAGCTATGACCACAAAATTTGGTATGCAGCTTCCATTTACCCTAACTTAAACCAAGGTCAGGATCTGATTGTGCCTGGAAAGTGTGAAATATCTGAAAATCCAGGATTTCCCTAAACATGGAAAAGGAAGTGCACAGAAGGAGCTCTGCCATCTTGCCTGTCACAAAGACCAGGTAAATAGCTCCCCTGCCCTAAACCCATAGCCCCTGCCCTAAACCCATCCCTTGTCCTGCAAGAGCCTGTAGGCCAGAGGAGCCTGCTTGAAAACGGAGGAGGTGAGAAACTGGACAGACCCCAGACAGCCTGCAGGCCATGGGAGGTAGCGGTGGAGGCCCAAGGCAGCCCCCAGAGCCCCACCCCACCCAGACACCCTGCAGGCCACTAGGGGTGGGGAGTGCCTGGAGCCTGGCTCCCCTAGACACCCTGCAGATCATGGGGTGGAAGTGACCGCTAGAAACAGAGACGGGTCACCCCACCAAAGACTCTCCCACTCCACCAAACCCTTCCTTCCATGCTGAGAGTCACAGATACCTACATTGGACACATCTGGAAAGTGGTAAACCTAAATCTAACTTGCACAGAAAGTAATTGGGCAGTTTCAGTTACAGGAACATCTCACATGACTTTCAGCATAAAAAGACTAATTCCAAATTAAGAAATAGTAATGTGTACAGCTACCTAACAGGACTCTTGTCTTTTCTGAATGGACTTTTGCTTCTGGAGCGCCGTCTGCTGCAAACATTAAAAAAAAATTTAGTTTATCAAAACAAAAAAATACAAAGTGGATTAATTTTTAGTACAGCTATTTAACTAGCCACAAAAACAGAAAACTCAAGAAACCTTAATTTGATGCTGTGAGGTAGACCAATCTTCCCTCTGATAGCACTGTTGAATTTTGGACCGGAACTAAGGTAAAAAAAGAGCTTGTTATAAATTCAATACATGACTAGGAAAACTACAGTATTTTGTCAACCTAACACTTAGTGACTTTCCTGGTTTAAGTTTTTATATGGGCACAAATATAGCCCACATAAAGCTATCAAGAATCTTAGAAACAAACTACAAGAAAAAGGTATTGCTTATTTATTTCAGGGATCCTTTATTTTTCTAAACTTATTTTAATACTATTTCACATACACATATATTTAAATCAGAAGCTTTAATACACATTAAGTGCAACTGAGCCAACCTCTTAAACATCTCATTAACTAAAGATATTCTCAACTACCATTAGCTACAGCATGCCACCCAGTGCAAATGATGCAACTCAGGGAGTGTGCCATTATCCATGTAGACCACAGAGACTAAAAACTGATTAGAAAAAAAACTTTGGAAAAAATGGTGCATTGCTTGCAAATGGCTTTTGCAGGTTACAAGCAGTCCTTAGCTACCAACTAAGCATCTTCCTTCTAGAATAGTTTTGTCCATTTTTTCTTTTTACATTCCTCCATTGACTGCTGGCTTTATACACCAGTATCAGCAATGTCAGCAAAAGTCTGGGAATACAGTTTGCTAGTTAATGCTTGATGCAAGCCCAGCAGGAAGAGGCTAGCTTTCTGAGGGGGGTGGATCCCACAGTGTCTTTTTACAAGTCACAACCACAGACTTCGGACCTCACACCCCATGGGAAGCTACCATCCAGTGTTTTAAGTGTTAAACCTGCAACTTGACCTGCTTTAAATACTAAGGATCTTTTACTAGGACTTTAATAGGTCTTTTATCCTAACTCTAAAGTTAGTCTGAATTTATGCTACTTATTTTTTGAATATCTGTTCAAAGTAAAAAAAATCAACCAGTTTAGAAAGCATAGTCCAAACTTTTACAACATTGATGTCATACATGCTAAATTGTACATTAAAGTTACATACTATGGGCTTCGATAGCGGCCTCGGAATCTGCGTTCTCTACTTCTAGAACGGCTACGTCTGCGTTCCTTGCTTCTGCTGCGTTTCCTTTCCCGACTTTTGCTCTTCTTCCTCTCACGATCACGGCTTCGTTTGCGTTCTTTACTTCTGCTCCTCTTCCTGTCATGACTACGACTTCTGCTCTTGCTCTTTTTTCGCCTAAGGATATACAACTTATGTTACATTCGTAAAGAAACTCCAATGTCATTATGCATTAGCTTTCCTCGTCTAATTAGTCAATCTTCACCCTAACAATACACTAACGTTATTTCCACAAACTGTACTGTCACAGACACCACAGAAACAATGTCATCATTTGTGTCTATTTGCACAAGTCTCTTGATCATCCATTTGTGAGAAATCAATTTAGAACTCAACATTTGAGTATGAACATTCCCTGGTTTCAAGCTCTGTTATCTTTCAGCTTTGTATGCAATAAAAATATTAAGTCACCAACCATGGTAATGGGTCTGAATGTAAAACAGTATATATTCAATATCTTAATTACTATGTGGTAAATGTATGTTCAATAGGCAAAGCTTTTAACATCTGCTGAGAAGAATATCCAGTGGAGTTGACTTTTTATAGTAAAAAAAGACAAAAAACAAATTACCCACTAGTTTTTATCCTTACAGTTCTTGGAATTTTGCACCCCTCTTGTAACAGCAATAATCTGCAGCTGTCTTCCATTCCTATTAATTATGGAATTGTCTAAATTTTACAAGCACAACACGGCTCACTATTTACACACTAACATAGTACTTACTCTTCTAGAAACTTAGCACTGTACAGAGTTACAGCTAAACACAGCCAGACTAACAGGAGCACAACGGTAAGGCTGCTATACAATTTGGACACTTCACTGCACACAACAGCAAAAACTTGAAGATGCATCAAGAACTCAAGAGGATCCTACTATCTCCACAACAAATAGAACACTTCACATATTTATCACTGTCAGCTTTCTGAGGAAACCTGCACACCATTCCCACAGACAAGTCTGGGAGGCTCAATTCATACCTACTAGACAAAAAACAGACTGAATAGCCACTGGCTTTATGACTTACTACAACAATCTATAATCCACTAGTAATTCTTCACTTATGACTGTAGCAATGTTAATGGACCGTTTCATGTAGTCTCTTGAACTGTGTTTTAGCATCATTAGTCAACAATCTGCTCCACATTATGTTTAACTATGACACTGAGTATGTTTCGCTAATATGAAAAAACCTCAGTGTAAACTTCTCACCAACAGAATTTGGTCCAATAAAAGATATTAACTCACCTACTCTGTCTCCATAACAACTTTGAATTGACATGGTTACAACACTGTGAAGAAGAGATGTGGCATTTTAAGAGGGACATTAGTCAACTTACAAGTGGTGGGCAACCTGCAGTCCTCAGACCCCATGTTGTCCATCAGGGTTCTGAGGACTGCGAGACATTTTGTTTATGTACAGGTTTCCAGATTTCACTTTGTTCCAGCTGCATATTTTTGTACTAAAATGACATGCATATAAAGCCAGCGTGTATAATGACAGACATGCTGGTTGCACACAACACTGACTGTAAGAGCTATGCATTCTTTGTGCATCAAGTTAAAGCACTGCTATGATTCAACTGGCACACCCACAAATTCTAGATCTAAAAATGGAACACCACACATTAGCTCATAAAGTTAGCAGCAAGATACTGTTAATCTCACACCAATTTTCCATCTGTGACTGACTTCTAAACCAACGAAGTCCAGTTCAAGGTTGCTGATTTGATAATCAGACCTTTCCACAGCATTAAACTATCCAACAGACCTCCCCTCTCTCACACCCCAGTCTCACTTATGGTAATGGCTGTACTTCAAAGGATTGATGCTGCTGTCAATATGCAAGAGAATTTTCACAGGAGCCAGATTATCGAACCTACTTCCCCAAGAGATAACTATGGGCTTGAACACTTTCCAAATTAAATACAATTCCCATTTCTTGGGTTTAAACGTCCCCTCAGAAAATTCTCTAATCACACAAAGAACTATAAACTAATCAACCTTATTCTCCAGTAGATTGCAAAGAAATACAAAACGTCTGTTACTGAACACCTTATCAGTATTACTCCTCCGGCAATAGCCCACACTTGAGCCTGAAAAGAAGTATTCAGCACAGGGCAATTGTGGAATGAGCCACATAGGTCTTCCACTTCTGGTTTCTGAGACTCAAGAGCTTAGGTTCACCAGAAAGTACAGGTTTCTTTCCCTGATCATCTTTTGCTAATAGGTTAACGGAGAGTAGGTCCATCCATGACTAGTTCTTTTCTGAACCCACTTATATACTTTTGTCCCTCCCAACATCTGAAGGTAAAAGTTCTGCAGACTGGTTGTAAGTTGTTAAAAAAAGTACTTCTCTTGTTTGTATTAAACCTGTCACCTAGTAAATTTATTGGGTGACCCCATGCTTTTATACTCTGAGTAGCTAATGATTCCCTAGCTATTTTTTCCTACACAACTTATAACAGAGGTCTATAAAAATCGTATCTTTGCCTCCCCCTTACATCATTTATTTTCTAAGCCTAACAGGCCTACTCTGTTCAGCTTCTTCATATAGAAACCATTCCACATCTCTAAACTTCATTATCTTTCTCAGAATCTTCTTCAGTTCCATCATACTCTTTTTTGAGCTGACACAATCAGCACAAGTGCTAACAACTTGAATACTTTGCACGGATTATGGATTTATAGAGTGGCACTAAGATTTCTTCTCTGTCTTTCCTAGTAGTTCCTATCATACAGGCAATAGCATTTTTGCTCACTGCTGCGCAATCAGATGTTTCAGAGAACTATCCTAAGGTGACTCTCCTTGGGAGAGCTAGTTTACAGCCCACCACTGTACACACTTAGCTGGGATTTCTTCCAGTGTGCAACAATTTGCACTTAACATTGAATTTAATCTTCCAGTTTGTTACCCATTCATCCATTTTGGTGAGTCCCTGCTAACTCCTCACAGTTGGCTTTGGAGTTTATCTTGAATCATTTTTACATCTGCAAACTAGGGATGTAAAAGGTTAACCAGTTACCCATTAACTATTAGACTTCCTGGAATGTTTAATGCGTAACCAGTTAACCGGACTGCTAGCCACACCAGGTCCTGAAACAGCAGTCAGGGCCCAAGACAAATCAGAATGGCCCCAGCAGGTAGGTGAGATGCAGTCAAGGCTGCTCCAGAGTGCCCCAGAGCACTGATGAAGGGAAAACACAGAATCTAGCTTTAGAAAAGGAAACAAAGATAAACTTTGGTACCTGAAAAAGATATGTGAACTAAACAATCTGTAAACACCTAAAAATTTAAAAAAGGAATAGTAAGTGTGGATATGTCAAGAATAAATCAAAGAAGGCAATTGGGCTGGTTTGGCATGACAGAGTCATGGGCTAGTGTGAGGTTTCTCAACCTTCTTTTCACTGTGATCCCCTTCCAACAACAATAACTGTATAACCCTGGGCAAGAGAACTGAGGTCAACTGATATCCCAGGTGTGGGGCCAAAACCCCACCTGAAACATGAGAGCTTCAGCCCCAAGCAAGAGGTTACTAACCTGAGCCCTGCTGCGTAAGACCAAAGGCGTTGGTCTTCAGCTTTGGCCCTGGGCAGTGAAGTTTAGCCCAATTTCAGAACCTATGGGCTAGATATAGGAGGGAGGCATAGGTGCAGCTATCTTTATTTTAGTCAAGTTTTTGACACAGTTCCACATACCAGTCTCACAAGTGAAATACAGAAAGTGATATAATGGAAAAATCACTATAAGAAAGGTGTAAAACTCGTTGAAATACCATGCTCAAAAAAGTAATCAATGGTTCAGTCATGTTAAGAGGGGGCATATCTATGGGGGCTCTGGCCCCATCCTCTGTCCAGTAGTATTCAGTATTTATAGCAGCCTAGATAATGGAATAGGAAGTATGCTTGTAAAAATGGGCTGTTAACACCACGTAAGGTAGTTTTGCAAGCACTTTGGAAAACAGGATTAGAATTCAAAACAGCCATACAAAACTAGAAGAGTGATGTACAACCTAGGCTAGGAAACAGACCACTTGAGTGGCCCTCCATCTCAGTGAAATGCAAAACTCCTGTAACCAAGAATCTCTTGGAATAGGGTAGTTCTTCCAACTGTGCTTGAATACTTAGAATTTGCAGGATATGCCAACTAAACCGCAGCACTGCTTTAATTGGATGCAGTGGGATACATGGCTCTCACACTCAACATTGTGTGCACACGGCAGGTACCCCACTTCACATTCCCTTGCTTTATATGCATATCACTTTAGCAATGGGCACCGGTGGTGGGGGAGAAAAACAAAACACCTATCTGGCAACCCTGCATGTGGGCAGTGGTTGAAAAAACATCTTACAGGCCACACAGAAGTGTAACGTGCTGAAGAGTGCCCACCGCTGTACCACCCAAAGAGTTGATCTGAATCCAACAAAACAAAAATCAGTAAGAAAAAGTGCAGAATTTAAAGACCATTCTAACATATAATAGGGGAATAGATATCTAAATTGTAGCAATGCTGAAAAGGGCCTGGGGTTTATACTGGATCACGAACAGGATGAGAGTCTGTGTGAAGCAGCTGAGAAAATGCACAAATGTCATTAATGGGTGCATATACAGTAATGTTGTATTTAAGGCACACGACACAAATATCCAGGTCTAGTTGGTATCGCCAAGGCCTCAGCTGGGAGCACTTTGTCCCACTGTATGCGACGCACTTTAAGATAAAGATGTGGACAAGTTGAACGGCGTTCCAAGTGATAAAAGGTTAGCAAAACTGACCTATGAGAAAAGATTTAAAAAACTGGCCATGTTTAATCTTTAGAAAAGAAAGCTGAGGGGAAACATGAGTCTTCAGATATGTACAGGAGGACTGTTATAAAAAGGATGATTATCAACTGTTTTCTATGTCCCTTATGCAACAAGAGAAATTTAAAATCAGATACTAGCAAAATCTGTTTAACTATCAGGATAGTAAACGTCCAGAAAAGGCCTTCAAGGCAAGTTGTGGAATCCCCACTACGGCAGATATTTTAAGAACAGGTTAGAAAAACTCCTGTTAAGGATGGCCTAGATTTTCCTGGGGCCTGCCTCAAAGAAAGGTCATGAAATCCACCAAAGGTTCCTTCCAGCCCAACATTTTTATGATTCAATGAAAACTGATACCTATTAAACAACCAACCCTGACTGAAAGACATCAAAATAGCTATTTTGAAAATGCTGATAAACTGATCAAACGAGTTATTTTAGAATGTTTCAAGTATTAGACCTTCCTAACACTTCCTCCTAAAATTTGTTTATAATAAAAAGTTCCTACAGTAAATGATTCTCTACCTTCCTGCATTGTGAACAGTCCACACACACACTAGACTACCAGTAAACATAAAACACTGTTGCTTAACTGAGATTGAAAGTGAAGTAGAGGTTCCAGGGCTCCCCTCCTCACTGTCACCACAGATTCCTGACCACCCCAGCAGTAGTATGGGAACGTGCAAATAACTGTTTAGTCAACTTTCTCACATCATGCACAGTCATGATTTTATAGACCTCTACAGTATCATCCCCTTAGTTGTCTCTTTTTCCAAGCTGCACAGTCGCAGTCTTCTCACTCTCTCCTCATATGAAAGTCATTCAATATCCCCAGTCATCTTTGTTGCCCTTTTCTGAACCTTCCCCAATTCCAATACATCTTCTTTGGAATAGGATAACTACATCTTCTTATATATCCCTTTCTTAATGATTTCAACATACCATTCACTTTTTTCACTGCTGGCGCGCACAAAGCAGTATTTTCAGAGAACTATTCACTATGGCTCCAAGACCCTTCTTGAATGGTAATGGCAAATTTAGACCCCCATCTTTTTATTTATATATGGTTAGTATGACACTTTCAACGTCCATTACTTCACATTTATCAACATGAAATCTCATCTGAATTTTGTTGCACAATCACCATGATTTGAGAGATCCCTTTCATAGCCTTTTTACAGTGTTCTTTGGACTCAGCAACCTTAAGCTGTTTTCTACCATCTGCAAATTTTGCCACTCCACTTTTTACTCTTTTCTCCATGCCATTTCAGAGAGAAAGAAAGACGGAACGAAAGAAAGAAAGTTGAACATTAGCCGTTCCAGTACAGACCCCTGGGGGACACAAATATTGATCTCTCTCCATTCTGAAAACTGACCATTTATTCTTACTCTTTGTTTGCTATATTTTAACTAGTTACTCATCCATAAGAGGACCTTCCCTTGTATCCCATGACAACTTAAAGAGCCTTCAGTTAGAGCCCTTGTCAAATGCTTTCTAAAAATTTAATTATACTACGAACACTTGACCCTTGCCTGTACACTTGTAAAACCCCTGAAAAAATTCTAGTAGGTAGGCAAGGGGCACCTTCCCTTTACAAAAAACATACTGATGCTGCTCCAACAAATTATATTCCTGTACGTGTCCGAATTTTATACTTTACTGTAGCTTCAACCTGTTTGCCTACTATTGAAGTCACGTTTATGGCCTATAAAGCCCCTTTCTCAATCTGGTCCTCCTGCTGGGACTAGAGGGGCACGCCTCTCCTCTGGCCTCATTAGAGAGCTACCACAGCTGCAGCAGGGTCTAGCATCCTTGAGCTGCTGCATGGGGCCCAACCCCTGCTGTCATCCTGCATCAGACTCCCACAAATCCCCAAGTCCCTATCATTTAGGGGTGGGGAGCACTTGTGGGAAGAAGGCAGAGAAGGGACTAGACTCGGAAAGGGTATGCGCACACATGCACCCCCACTCAGGCTGTGGGCTGCATGCTGGCCATGTATTTGAGAGCCCTTATTTAGAATGACTATGCGTTTATTGGGCAGGGATGTCTTACTAAGAATTTGGTATTAGAAAAGTTTCAGAAAAGGGCAACTAAAATGATTAGCGGTTTGGAACAGGTCCCATATGAAGTGAGATTAAACAGACTGGGACTTTTCACTTTAGAAGAGAGGAGACTGAAGGGGGATAAGACAGAGGTATATAAAATCACGAGCAGTACAGGAGAGGTTGAATAAAGAAAAGTTATTTACTTGTTCCCATAATGTAAGAACTAGAGGACACCAAATGAAATTAATGGGTAGCAGGTTAAAACTAAGGTAAGAGAAGTTCTTTTTCAAAGAGCGTACAGTCAACCTGTGGAACTCCTTGCAAGAGGAGACTAGGACTATAGGAGAGTTCAAGGAAGAGCTAGATAAATTCATGGAGATTAGGTCCCTAAAGGGCTATTAGCCATGGGGTAGGAATGGTGTTCCTGTCCTCTGTTTGTCAGAGACTGGAGATGGATGGCAGGAGACAAATTGCTTCATCATTGTCTTTGGTCCACCCCGAGGCACCTGGCACTGGTCACTGTCAGCAGATGGGATGCTGGGCTAGATGGACCTTTGATCTGACCCAGTAATGGCCATTCTTATGGATAAGACATAATGCAGTGAGACCCTACTCTAGGGAAGGGCTGCTTGGAACTTGAATAATATAAAGCAGCACCACATTTCTATTACTATTCTGCTACCACTAAAGCAATACCAGTTAAGGGCGCATGCATGCACACATGCCCCCCAAGATACTAGGCTTGGTCATTCAGAATTTCATCAGGTCAGAAAACTTTAACACTTCAGGGTTTTGTCATTTTGTTTTTTAATAAAACAGAAGTATTTTAAAGTAATGCTCAAAAATGTTACCACTGAAAAGATTAAAAAAAATTGTTCAAGTTTTATGCAGTTCAAAAATTATGTAAATGGTTTTGGAGTGAAGTTGGTAGCACCACCCAGAAAAAGAAAGGGACAAAATACATATCCACATCAGATCTGTGATTGACAAACAGTCCAGAGATGTTGATATTAAGTGGACATTCACATTTGCCAGCCTTGAATAATTTAATTTGTTTTTGTAGTAGTGCCCATATCTATACAGCACTTTCCAGATGGAAAGGTCATGATTTCAGTTCTGAGAAAAGTAGTCTATACATCATCGATGCCATCCTTTTCTCCAGGTGATTCTTTCACAGTGCAACAGGGAACAGAAGTGTTCTAAGACACTTAGAACAGGAGGGGTTGCAACTGCTTTGGAGGATAGGGTTAAAATTCAAAATGATCTGGACAAATTGGAGAAATGGTCTGAAGTAAACAGGATGAAGTTTAATAAAGACAGAGGCAAAGTGCTCCACTTAGGAAGGAACAATCAGTTTCACACATACAGAATGGGAAGCGACTGTCTAGGAAGGAGTATGGCAGAAAGGGATCTAGTGGCCATAGTGGACCACAAACTCTATGTGAGTCAGTGTGATGCTGTTGCAAAAAAAGCAAACATGATTCTGGGATGCATTAACAGGTGTGTTGTGAACAAGACACGAGAAGTCATTCTTCTGCACTGCTCTATGCTGGTTAGGCCTCAGTTGGAGTATTGTGTCCAGTTCTGGGCACTGCATTTCAAGAAAGATGTGGAGAAATCAGAAAGGGTCCAGAAAAGAACAACAAGAATGATCAAAGGTCTAGAGAACATGACCTATGAAGAAAGGCTGAAAGAAGCGGGCTTGTTTAGTTTGGAATGAAGAAGATTAAGGGGGGACATGATAGCAGTTTTCAGGTATCTAAAAGGGTATCGTAAGGAGGAGGGAGAAAACTTGTTCTTCTTGGCCTCCGAGGATAGAATAAGCAATGAGCTTAAACTGCAGCAAGGGAGGTTTAGATTGGACATTAGGAAAAAGTTCCTAACTGTCAGGTTGGTCAAACACTGGAATAAATTGCCTAGGGAGATTGCGGAATATCCATATCTGGAGACATTTACGAACAGGTTAGATAAATGTCTATCAGGGATGGTCTAGTCAGTACTTGGTCCTGACGTGAGGGCAGGGGGCTGGACTTGATGACCTCTCAAGCTCCCTTCCAGTCCTAGCATTCTACAATTCTAAGACAGAACAACATGAGTAATACTCACAAAATAGATAAAGGGCCTCAAGGACAAGTTTTGAACCTGAAACTGTTCAAAAATTGATCAGATTGAGTCGAGTGTTCCTGTATTTCTCTAGTGTCAGAAGGATATAGACATTTATTGTTGGTATCTTACACACAAAATGAACTGTGAAGTCCCATACTCTTTGCTCAGTGAAGGTCCACTAAAACTCAAATGACATTTATTCACAGCTCTCATTTTAACAGTTACTGGAAGAATGTGGGTAAATCAGGCAAGCATTTCTACCTTAGCTCCATCAGTCGACAAAGCTGTACTGAAGTTAAAGCCTTAGCTCCAAGGTATGTTAATAGTGTTATGCTTGCAAAGGGGTTCTCACACTTGTCTGCATGTGAATCAGTGAGCAATTTATGTTGTATTTGCAAACAGCATTCAGCAAATACTAGTAAACACCTTTTTCACAGAATGGCACCTTTCCTCACAAGGGAAATCATTAGTACTGGCCAGCCAAGCGCCAGATAGAAACAGTCAAGCCTTGCTCACCAGGAAGTTGGACATTTATTCTCTGTAAAGGTAGATCTGGAGAAGAGGGTCTGTCCCATGAAAGCCCATCACCTAATAAGTCATTTTGTTAGTCTTTAAAGAGCTATACGACTGCTGCTTTGTTCTGTAAAGCACTAGTGACCTAAACTTACTTTAGCATGGTCACATATCTCAAGCAGTAACAGTCCTTAGCACAGCAGACACCCAACTTACATGGGCATCATGTTCTTGAGCAAACAGTCAAATTCTGGGTAACTCAGGGGAGCCATGAAACTGACCGGCGCAGGTCAGTTCCCTGTCTCCTGTGAGTAGTGGGCAGCCAAGAACCTGGCTCTGAGCTGCTTGCCACTCACAGGACAGGGGAAACTGACCAGTGCTGCTGTGCTGGTCAGTTTCCCCGCTTCTCTCAGGGCAGCAGTTGAGAGCCTTACTCTTGGCTGCCACCCCTGACAGGAGCACAGAAACTGCTTCTGTCAGGGGTGGCAAGAGTCAGTTTCTCTGCTCCCCTCAGGGACAGCAGCTGCTTGTCAGTGGCAACATCTCCCTTGCTGCCACTGAGGGGAGCCCAGAGACTGACCAGAGCAGCAGTGCTAGTCAGTTTCTCCACTCTTCTCAACATAATTAATCCAAGATATGCACAACTCAAGCATGTGTATCTCAAGCCTATTGTATCAGTAATCTTCTAGTTGTGCAATACGTTGCACTGGGGGTAGGCTCTTAAGTCACTCAACTCCCCTCTTGTTTCTCCCCTTTACTTCAGTTTTTGCCAACAAGGGAGGTTGACTTGAACTGGAAACATATAGGTGAAAAAAGGCCATACCAGATGGAAACTCAGGCCTTGGTGTACAATGCCCCAAAATACTAGTCACCATCAACATGAGCTATACTGGAACCCTTTTACGCACTGCTATTTAACAGGGATTTTAGTTAGACGAGCATCTATATAAAGTGACACTGCTGCAGAAGTTATAAGAATAGCAAGCTGGAAATTATTCTAGATCACCCAAAAGTTAGCCAAATTTCAAATACAGGGCCAATTCTTTTACATGTGTAGATGAATTTGACCCAATATATATTTTAGCAGTGAAGATGTGCAACAAATATAGATGTTAACTTAAGATCCCATTGTGCACTCAAAAGTTTGAAAAATCCATATTTTTACTTGTGAACCACATGCACTTGACCTTAGAGTTTGATACACTAATCCTGAAGTGAATCAAGTTTTTAAAGTGTTATTTAACAAGCCCATCAAAGGCTGTCCAGATTTCTATTCAGGACAGGGCCAAATTTCCTTTTTATCCTGCAGAAAGTTTAAAATATTTTAATCAAAATGTGCTGGTGCTTGTAGTAAGTAATTTTATTTAATATATCTGAATTTAAGTGCTTTCTGTTCAATTCCTGTTTGATCATTTTGTTGAGTGAGCCTTCTTTGGGTTTCTCTCACAGCAAAGTACATGGTCCTTGCATATATGGTCAACAGTAACTGGCTCAAAAACAGCACTGATCACGATAGCAACCAGGCAGACATTATAAAACAAAATACAATGATAAGTCTGACCTGGAGAAAATAAAGACAATGCTTTCTAGATTTTGTACAAGTTTGGTGATCATTTTAGATTAGCAAGAGACAAAAGATTAATTCACACGGCTTTTTTTTTTTTAAACACACACATACACACAATACTAATTCAAGGAATAAAATCATTAGAAGGAATTAGGGGTGTATCGGCCTGATACTGGCCAACATATGTGGTCACACGTCTATGAGCTTTCCCAGTTTGAACTGGAGGCCATCAAATTTCTCTGAACCACAACTCCTTCAAATTCACATAATTAGCGTTTGTAATATAATTCTAATTATTTCAAAAATTTAATCAACTAAGTGATAACATAAAATCTTACAGTGATAATGCCATGATCTTTAAGTCCTCTAACTTCTCCTAGTTTAGGAACAATTGTCATCTGGATACTTTTAAAAAGACAATATTCATTGAAAATTTATACCACATATGTCAAATGTATAACAAGGTGTCATTTGTTTGAACTCCTATAAGCAGCAAAGGAAATGCAGAAAGATTTGCATTTTATTTTCTTGTACAGTAGTACTTAAACTAATAAGTACAAAACAAAGAATGCTTGGCAGTGTTCTCTAGAAATGTCAATATATAGATGTACACTTACTTCTTGCTGCGCTCTTCATGGCCATTGGCACTGCTCAATTTGTTCTCATCCTAAGCAGGGTTGATAGAAGAACATCGTGAGGGCGAGGTGGTAACATTTCAAGTGGTCAAAGGGTAAGGGGAACAGGAATAAGAAAATACAAAACAAAAATTTTAATACTAAATTACGTGTTTACAATTTAATATGGAAAGCTACAAAAATTTAAATTGGAAGGTTTAACCACACTATTTACATTTAAGCCATACAATTATAAAACACAAAAATTAGTTTTTAAAAATATATTAAATTGTAGATACTTTCTTACATGATTTAGATAGTAAATTATCCTGTAGATTTCAGCACTCAAGTGGTTACATGTTATGTCTATAAAATGTAAGAGGCAGTTTCAGGTTTAAGCATTTTTCATGTGCTATGATCCCTTTGATCAGTACCAAGGCTATATCTCTGCCTAAGCCCCAAGTGGCCATGCTAGCAGCCAGCCACTATCGATTTCTTGTGACCGATGCCATTCCCGAGATCTTCGCTCATTTTCGTTGAAGGGTTGTAAGAGCTTGATGCCACCTCTGTCACACATCTCGCCCTGAAGCAAACAGGGATTCACACTGCTTTAGTAATGGCGACTCCCAAGAAAGTCATCAAAAATCCACCAGTCCAGCCTAAACAGTCCCTATTTCCATACCTGTTTACATGGAAAATATCCATGTTAAACTAGGACACAAGAATCTCAGTATTACAAATTATGACTAGTTCAAGATTTTACTTAACTGCTAAATATTACATAAAATATACCACATGTAAAGCTTACAAATGCTCATCCAAAAATGATATCACATGATTGAGCTAAATGCTCCAAAATCAACAGTAGCTGTTGTATTATTCATTCTGTAGTTTAATCACTCCATTTACATCATGAGTACAAGTTCTAAATAATTTCAAATTTATAACATTTCTTGTGAAACCAGTGCTAACGCATGCATAATATTTCACCACCAACTGGTGAAAAACAAAACAAAGTACATATTTATGCCTTTTAAGAGGAGACTAAATACATAACTATTCTAAGTCATTCAGAAGTTTTCACAGAATTATGTCAAAATTGGCAATTCGTAATTCAACAATGAAAACAGAAGAATACAATGACTATTTTTAGAATGACACCGCAGACTGTGATACTGTCTTTCACTTGCTAAGAATGTATCTATTCAGGGATCCAAGAATTTTGGAAAGTTCTTTCACTCAGCAATTCATTTCCATCTACCCTGTTAAAAGATTAACCACCACCAGTCCTCTATGTTAAAAGTAAGTCAGATGACTCTTGCACTGAGCAGACTATTTAAAGATTTATTTGCCATGGACTGGTGAAAAGGTTATTCTTGGAACCCTGCTATTTTCCCAAACACTGCATTCACCTTGTTGCTATACCACACGGGAGCTTGCAATTTTAGGCGAGTTTTTGTTGGTTTTTGTTTTTGTTTTTGTTTTGTTTTTTTACCTAGGGGACCACGGTACAGCGATACGTCACTCAATTACTACCTTATGATTGACAGTTCACACTGGAATCAAAGGTGAATTCATGGGAGTAGAGGTGAGATATCGTTAGGCAAGTCTACAAAGAGAGATAGATGGGCATTTATTCATCACGCTGAAGTGAAACTACTGCACAATATAATTACATTAACAGTATATAGTTATTGCAAGTTACATGTAATGCATCTCCAATAAGATAAATCATGAGGGCTCCAGGGATGTTAGTTTACAGTTCAGCAGTAGTTTCATGAATAAGGCTAAATTAAGATAAGTACAAGACCTCACAGGCACATTTTTCTCACCTTCTTGTAAGGAGCCTCAAGCATTGCTTCAATGTCAATATCGTCAGCCATGTTCCAGGGCACCTGAAAGGAAGAGCAAAATCCATCAGACAGGAAAAAAAAAAAGAGTCCATAAACTATATCAATCTGTAACAGTGCACAAGTCCATTGCACTTTTGGTAACAAGCCCAATGGTGGGAAAACCCCCCAGTTCACAAAATGATTTTTAATTACAATGCATACTAATGCATGCTTATAGGCTTAACAAGCTAGTCAAATGACTGCTATTAAATCCTGTTAAATATTCAAATCAAGAATATCAGAGGCCTACCTCTTTGACTGCTGCATCATGACTTATCTGTTTGCAAGCCTACATAAAGTACTTAGGTCACTTTACTACTTACTAATTCCCTGAAAAATCTGAACTGAAAGCTGAGTATCTTAATTGGTAGGAATATTCTAGAAAAAACATTGTGCCTATGTTCGGATGCATATCTTTATTTAAATGCAAGGTCATCACTGCACATGGCAGTGCACAAAGCACATTGAACAAGTTAAAAGAGACAGCCTTCAGCAGCATATAAACTAAACTGACTAGACACAGAAATTAAGCAAAAATGAGAGAAGGGTTCACAATAATGAAATTTCCTGTAACACAAAAAAAAGCCATTAAGCTGTCTACCTAGCATAAATGCATTTAAAATGTTATAATTATGTTTTCTGATTAATGTCATTCTGTTGAAATTATTCCATTTTATTCACAAATATGAAGCGAACTGCTAAAAATTATTCTCTCATTTTTAATAATGATACATATGCCTAATTACAAGAAACCTTTGTTTTAGCTCAGAAATGGAAACCATAAGGTATCTAAGGCTAAGCCTAGTGCAGTCCATAAAGTCTTAATAATTTAGTGTTTTAAAATAATATTTGGCCAATTTTTGGACCAGTTAACTGATCAACTCTTCCTGCTAAGAAGGATCTTGTTAAAATTATACTGACAGAGAAACAGCTATCCTATGGAGAAGAATCAGGATGTAATTTGCAATGGGAATGTAACCTGTACCATGACCTAGCCAGTGGTGCTGAGTGGAAAAATGAAGTTCCAAGAAAAGAACTATGCCCCCAGATTACACCAAGAAATTTCTGAACTGAAATTCATATTCAAATTCGACACCTTACACCAACTACCTCACACATTACAAGGATTGCTTCCCTTCCTTCGATGCTCCTAATTATCTCAGGCAGGACAATTAACATCGCCCAACTCTCTGCCATCTACTTCTGTCCTATGTACTTGATCTGTCAGTTTTTATGGCACTTTCCCCCCACTGTACTTTTGTCAGCCTGTATTGGAAATGAGATTGATCTGATGAAGTTGGTCTGTCCCACGAAAGCTCACTACCGAATAAATAATTTTGTTAATGTCTGAAGTGCTACATTTCTGCTGTTTTGTTTTACAAGGCCCCTACTACTTTATAAACAAAAAAATAAAAAAGATTATCTCTGAAACCAAACACTCTTATTAGAAATTGAGGTCTTACACTCAGCTAAAAAACCAGTAGGCTTTGACACCACAGTTCTCAAAAAAAAGAGACGTAAGCAACAAAAGAAAGGAAATGTATGCAAATCTAGATCTTCACAAATGTGCAATTTTAACAGATTCCAAGACCTGGAGGTGCCCTTATAATAACTAATGTCTAACCTCTTGCATAAACACAAGCTAGAGAATCTGTCCACATGTTTCATGCATCAAGCCCAATAATTTGGACTTAAGAAGCACTTTCCTTTTGAAAGGCATCAAACCTCCATTTCACAAGACCAAGAATCCACTTTATCCCTTGGGAAGCTGTTCAATAACCACCCTTTACTGTTAAATTGTATGCCTTGTTTACAGTTTGAATTCGTCTAGTTTTTAGAACTTGTAGCCATTAGGTCTTGTTAAGTTAAGAAGCTCTTAGTGTCTGATACTGTCTCCCCATGTAGGTAATTTTAGATTGTGCCCAAGCTGTCTCTTAAAGCTTGCTCTTTTAAACAAGTTAAAATTGAGTTATTTAACTTTCTCAATGCAAGGCAACTGTTCCAGCTATCATTATCGTCTTCCCTGAAGCCACCTCAATGTTTCCATTTTAAGTGAGGACATCAGAACTGGATACAGTGTACAAATTGCAGTCTCTTCATATACAGAAGCTACCTTCCCATTACTACTGCATATTTTCCTGTTTGTATAGCCAAGGACTGCACTAGCTCCTATCCACAGAATTTCATTAACAACTCACGTTCAGTTGGTTGTTCATGATTCCTTTCACTAAATACTTTCCAGGGCACAGTGCACCACGTATGCGGGGTACATATATTTGCTAAATGTATAGTTTTGCATTTTGCAGTGTTTTAAGAAATCCATTTACCTCCACCTGCTCAAAACATTCAAATCCCTGTTCATGTGATATACCCTTATCACCATTCCAGCAGTCTTTTGTATCTTCTACACAGTTCATCAGCAATGATTTTGTATTTTCAACCAGGTAACTGACAGAAATTGACTGAACTGGAAACCCACTAGAAACTGTTCCTCTCAGCGATGATTCTCAGTAAAAGACCCAGTAGATACAGTAGATACTTAAATTTTCAGAAAGAGAAGGTCCTCTGATGGTTGGACACATAGGTTAATTTATTAAAACACAGAAAAGGGGTAGATGGCCATCTTTCAGATCAGAAAAGTAAACAGTGCACACAAGGACCAGCGCCGTTCAAAATATTCATAAATGATCTGGGAAAAGGAGTAAACAGTGAGCTGACAAAAGTTGCAAACAATACTAAAATTACTCAAGATGGTTAAGTCCAAAGCAGACTGCAAAGGGATCTCACCTAAACAGCTGAATGGGCAACAAAATGACAGATGAAATTCAGTAGTGATGAAAGCAAAGAAATGTACAATGGAAAACAATCCCAGCTCTATACAAAATGATGGGTCATAAATTAGCTGTTACCAATCAAGAAAGAGATAATGGTGTATAGTCTTCTGAAAACATCAGCTTAAGGTGCAGAGACAGTAACAAGGCAACAATGTTAGGAAGCATTCGCTAAGGGATAGATAAGACAGAAAACAAAACTGCCTGTATATAAATCCAAGGTAAACCCACATCTTGAATACTGCATCAATACTCCTCTAGCTGCCCATTAAAAAAAGAGATATCCTGGAATTGGACAAAGTACAAAGAAGGGCAACAAAAATTATAAGGGCTATAGAACAGCTTCCACCTGAGGTGAGATGAAAACTACTAGATCTATTCAACTTGGAAAATACATGATTAACAGAGGTAGATCTGAAAAAGTGGGTCTGTCCCTCAAAATCTCATCATCTAATAAACTCTGAAGTGCTACATGACTGCTTTTTTGTTCTGAGGCGATATGACAAAGGACCAATTAAACAGGAATGACAGGGTGCTCCAGTGTGGCTCGGCTGGCGAGACTCAGCAGACCAGAAATACTCTAGCACCCTAGTCCTTGGCACACCTGGGCCAGGCAGAGGCTGCTCCAGCAATGGTTTTAGTCAGAATGGGCAGGGACAGAACACCAAGACCAGTGTCCTTATGCAGTTTGCTAGAAGCTAGGAGTGCACAATGGGGCATTTGATGACAGCTTTGTTCTGTTCCCTTCTACTGAAGGCCCCTGCTGGAAGACAGGATACTATGCTGGTTGGACCATTTCTAGAAATGAAGAGCTGTGTCAGCTCAAAAGCTTGTCTCTTTCACCAAAAGAATCTTGTCCAGTGAAAGATATTACCTAACTCATCTTGCATGTCTCATATCCTGAAACCCAAAACCCAAATAGCTACAGCAGTACCGCACTACAGCGCACAATAGAGTACTAAGTCAAATATTTGAGAAATTATAGTTAGGTTTACCACATTTCTGTCAAAACTATTTGTCAATATATATTTTCCATAAAACCATGTTGATTGATCCCTATTTATTTAATGCTGGGAATATGAGTAGTAAAGATTGAGCATTCCTATCCTTTTCAAAAAAAAAAAAAAAAAGTTGCAAAAACTCACAAAAACCTTATATGAGTCATCCAAACAGTGGAACAGAAACAAAGACTTGCCATCTCTAACATTTCTATACAGAAAACAAAGCAGGAAAAAAAAGTCTAAACTTTTGATGGCACTCAGTTAGAACACAGCAGTGTGTGTAACCCACCAGAACCTAAATGTAATCTTTAACTGCTACTGGAAAAGTATTTTTGTATTATGCTTCTATCACTTTTTTGCCTCTTTATGGTGTATAAAAGAGACCTAGATGAGGCTCCCAGACTTGATTCTCCCCTACGTATTTCAAAAGAATTCCATTCCAGTTTTCTCTAGTTTCGCTGGAAATCCTTTGAGAGGCCACTAAGGTGTTTACCGTGAGCTATTAAGACCTTCACTGAATTCCCCAAAGAACGAACGCGTTTTCTTACAACGCATTTAGTTAACATGTTAAGATACTACTCAAATCAAGAAAATTTGCAGTTTTCACAGGTGTTACCAAGTCAAGAAAATAACTAGGGTTAAAAGCAGAGCGCAGCTCAAGCTACCAAGGTGCCCGAGTCGCCCGCGTTCCCCACCTTGTGCTAGCAATGACTACAAACACGACGCGTGCCCGCGAGCTAAGCCAGACCATTCCCCCCCGATGCTAACGAAAATCGATCGATGCCAGGAAAACACAGGAACTCCAGGTTGACAGCCCCCATCCCCGTTGTCCAGCGCCCACGCCGACACCGTTCCAAACAAAAACAGGAACAAGCGGACCCCGAGTCCTTCGCGCGCCGAGCTGCGCCAGGGACAGCCAGGGCCGAGGCCCAGCTCGCTAGCTACGCGGCTATGGACCAAGGCAGGGCCCCTACCGGCCCAACACCTACGGCTCTCCGGCTCCGCCTCCATACTGGATAACAACCTGAGTCACCCTACCCCGGGCTCGCGTCCCGGCGGAGGTGGGCCCAGCTAGGGGAGGCGGGCTAGAAGCCTCCCGGAGAGGCGCGAGGAAGACGGATCCGCATGGGAAGGGAGCTGAGCAGCGACGGACAAGGCCGCGGCCCGAACACGCGAGGCGGCGCGGTTACCTGCGCTGTTGCGGGTTACGTCTCTTAGGAGGTGGCCGGGATCCGGCGCTGGCTGCGCTGAGGGCGGCGAGGATCCGGCGGCGGCGGCGAGTCCCTCGGAAAGGAGGCCTAAAAAGCTACGGCAGCGCGGATTCCAAAGACCGCTAAAGAGCGCGCAGCTCAAGCCCAGCGCTGGCTGTGGCTGCTGCTCCCTGAAATGGCGCCCGCCGCGTCTAGCTCCTTGGGGGCTCCGCGCACTCCCACACGGGGTCGCCCAAAGCCGGCTGCACGGGCTCTCGCGAGACTGAGGTAAAACAAACAAGACAGAGATCGTCCTCCGGCATGAATCTCGCGAGAAGCCACACTCGGAAGTAGACTTGAATAATCGCGAGAATAAGGAGTAGGCCTTGCTAAAGTGCATTCCTCTCCAGTAGGCACAAAATCTCGCGAGATTGGGGGGTAAGGAGCAACGGCAGTGGAAAGGTCAAAGGTGGCATTTGGAAATTTACACACCCATCCACCTCATAGTAACAGAGAGGGAGTCGTGCGAGCCTATGTACTATCAAAACAAAAAGCAGCCCCGTAGCACTTTGAAGACTAACAGAATAATTTATTAGGTGATGAGCTTTCGGGGGACACACCCACTTCTTGAGACCAGAGCCATACCAGAACAGACACAATATTTAAGGCACAGAGAACCAATATTTCAAACTCTCTTAGACAAAGAATTAATGGGCACAAAACAGACGGGGTGTGAACCAAGATGGGAATTGCTTAGGTCATTGTAGGGGCTCTTTTGCATACTTGGCTTAATCTAATTCTTGACTCCCCCCTGCCACCTTCTGCCCCTCTACTCTCTGATTTGCTCACCTTTGTAATATTTTTTCTGATTTGTCAACCTTGATTACTATTTTTGGTTCTCTGTGCCTTAAGTATCGAGTCTGTTCTGGTATGGCTATGATCTGAAGAAGTGGGTCTGTCCCATGAAAACTCATCACCTAATAAATTATTTGGTCATCTTTATAGTGCTACTGGACTGCTTTTTTGTATCCACCTCACAGAGCTGCAAGGGACCTTGGGAGGTCATCAAGTCTAGTCCCCTACCCTCTTAGCAGGACCGAGACAATCCCTTCTTGTTTAACTCTCTTTGCCCCAGATCACTAAATGGTCCCCTTAAGGGCTGAACTCACCATCTTAGGTTTACCAGGCCAGTGCTCAGACAGCTGAACTATCCCTCTCTGAAACAAATTTGCTCACCCTCAGAGCCCTGTGGGATTCGGGGTTGCACACATCATCATCATCATAAACTAAGGGCTCAGCGCCCAGTGGCATCCAATGCCCCCTTCACTATTTCCTTCCATCTTTCCCTGTCCAATGTGGAGTGGCTTAGTTTCTGTAGACTAGCTGCACAGCAATACACTATATCATCCACCCATTCTCTGTGGGGTCTGCCTCTCCTATTCAAACTATCCATTATTCCTAATAACAAGATCTTGATTTTTTGTTCGTCATTCATTCTGTATATATGCCTGAATAGCTATAACTTACGTTGTATAACCTGCAGTTGGGTCTCTTTTGGTTGTATCTTTCTATATAATTCCTCATTGGTGACCTTCTCCATGCACCCTATTCCTAGGCTCTTTCTATGACAACTCCTCTCAAATGCCAATGTTCTGCTCTTTGAATATTTAATCACCCATATCTCACATCCATACAATACACTGATGAATACACGTTTTCAAGATGCTCACCTTCATTCCTAAGCTAATCGCTTTGCTTTTTCCAGATCTTATCCATCACCTTCAAACTCTTTCTTGCTTTCACTATTCTAGTCGCTATTTCCTTCTTACAGTCTAGATCATACACTATGTTGCTCCCCAGACATGTGAACTTCTCTACATTCTCTAGCTGAATCCCATCTACGCTTATCTTCCTATTTCCTTGTCTACAAATACCATTGTTTTTGTTTTATTGATGTTCATAATCAGTCTGTACAGCTTCCCTTCCTCATTCAGCACCTGTACCGTTTTTGCTAGCTTCTCCTCATCTTCCCCAATTATAACTACATCATCTGCAAACCTCAAGTTGTTAATTCTTTTCCTGTGTACAGAGGTCCCATCTACCTCTTCCTTGATCTTGTCCATCGCTCTCTAGATGCATGATGAAGATATTCAGCAATATTGGTTCTCCTTGTCTCGTACCTCTACTTGTTCTAAACCAACTTACCAACTCCCCACACATTCTCACCACTGCCTCTGTATTGTCATTGATATCCTTCAGCAACCGTATCAGTCTGCTATCCACTCCGTATGACTTCAACCCTGCCCAAGTGACTTTCTGATCTATACTTTCAAATGCCTTCTGGAAGTTGATGAAGCAAGTGTAGATATTCTTGTTCTTTCTCTGCTATCAATCTTAGCGCCAATATCTGCTGTAGGGTCACACACATGCTGAGCCAAAGAGATTCTCCTGGACAGCATCAAGCCAGGGAGGTGTCCCACCCTCTGGCCAGCTGTGGCAGCGGCTTTGTCTGCACTAGTGCAACGCCCTAGCCCTGCCAGAGCAGCTTCCCCTGTGCTCACAATTTCCTGCAGGACAGTGTCTCAGGCGGCAGTTGGGAGATCCGTGCCTGGGCTCTAGCTCCAGAGAGAAGGGGCTGTTTACCGAGAGTAGAGGCTGCTGGATGCTTTGCTCCATAATATGTCTGAGCATCTGTGTGAGGAGCTATAGGATAGCTTAATGTCCCTCTCAATCCTTATGTTTCTTCCAGCAGGTGGTCTTCATATATATCCCTGATCTCAGGTGCTAGACTCACCAATCTGTACCAATTCTGAAGGCATTGCTTTTCTTGCTTGTTTTTTTGTCCTTCTCATGATGTTGAGTTTCTCAGAATGTATGCTTCTCAAAGATGTTCCAGCCACAGCTAGTGATGAACACCAGGCAGAGTGCACTGTATGTAAGAGTATAACCCACATATCCGCGGAGTGTGGTTCTCTGTCCCATGCAGTGGTATTTAGACCACTCTTAGAGAGAATGAATCTCCTCTACAGCCTTAGCTTTCAGGAAGAAGGGTGCTTTCAAAAGTGGGGTTTCCTGTCAAATTAACCCCACATACATGGCTGTTTTGGCTTTTGAAATCAGCTCTCCTGGAATCAAGAGCCTGCATGAATATGCAAATATTTAAATCTGTATCTCAGTTGCATTTCTAATCAGTCTCATTTGCATGCCCCTTCCAAAAGGGAGAGGCAGTGTAGCCACAGCTCTAGTGACAGATGTGGAAAAAGCTGAAGTACTCAATTTTTTTCTTTTGCCTCTGTTTTTACAATGTCAGCTCCCAGACTGCTGCACTAGGCACCACAATATGGAAGGAGGTGGGCAGTCCTCAGTGGAGAAAAACCGGTTAAGACCTATTTAGGAAAGCTGAGCATACACAAATTCATGGGGCTGGATCAAATGCATCTGAATGAGATGGCTGATGTGATTGCAAAGTCTTCAGCCATTATCCTTGAAAACTTGTGCCAATAGGGGAAGGTCCTGGATGATTGGAAAAAGACAAATGTAGTGCACATGCTTAAAAAAGGGAAGAAGGAGATCGTATCAAAAGCTGAAGTCAAGGCATATTACCACCACAACCTTTTCCATATCCACAGAGTCAGTAACCTTGTCATAAAAGGGCAATCAGGTTGGTCAGGCATGACTTGGTCTTTGTGAATCGCTGTTGACTGTTCCTAATCACTTTCCTCTCCTCCAACGCTATGACTACACTAGCATTGAAAACTGAAAAAAATTGTCTCTCTTTCAAAAGAGCATGGGGAGCGTCTACTCATAATGCTCTCTTTCAAAATTAAATCGGCAGAACACAGGCCGGCTTTCAATTTCGCTCCTCCATTCCTGTATTAGGAAGAAGGCCCCTTTCAAAATACTCTTTTGAAAGAGAATGTGTGTGGACATTCCATGTACCACTCTTTTGAAAGAGGAGTCATCCATTGCGGTGGCCAAGGAGGACTGCCTAGACACCCTGCCTTGCTGCTAGGGCCTTATGGTGCGTGCAGCCAGCTGTCCTTAAAGCCCCATGGTCCCAGAATGCCCTTTGCAGGAAGCTGAGAGCGTGCTTGCATTAGCTGAAGCATGATCTCCAGCTCAACAGACAGCCCCTTCCTTCTCCTCCCCCCAAAAAGAGACCAGTAGCCAGCCTCTGGAGAAGCCCAAGGCCACGCCCCACCCTCCTGTCCAACCCATCTCAGGGTTCACAGGACTCCAGGCAGCCTTCGAAGAAAAGCGTGCCTTCATGGACTGAGCCCAAGCTAAGGGATCTGCTCAGGCTCTGGAAGGAGGAAGGAGGTATTAAAGGAAATGAGGTTCAAGTGGTGAAATGCGGATGTGTTCTCCCACCTCTCCAAAGAGCTAGCCACCAGAAGCCACCCTGCCCGCACCCCCGACCAGGTGCAAAGTAAAGTCAAAGAGCTACAACAGGAGTATGCCAAGGCCAGGGATGCCACCAGCCAATCCGGTGCAGGTCCCATGACCTGTCCCTGTTATGGGGAGCTGCACTGCCTCCTGAGGCCCAGGGGAATTTCCACACCAGCAGCCCTCCTGGACACAGCATCTCATGAGCAGCACCCTGCTGAAGAGGAGTCTGAAGCAGACAGCCGCTCAATGGAGCCTGGGATGGAAACAGCCACTGAGGTCTCCAGCAACGAGGGGGGCCTCATTACTGACATTCCGTCATGTTCCTCCAGCCAGGCGACAGACAGCTGGGCATCAGCAGACCTTGTGGAGGGTCCCTCTGTTCTGGATAGGACAGCCAAAATGCCAGTTTCCCAAGGTTCAGAGGTGTCTGATATTTCTGAAAAATGGTAATTCCATTTAATGGATTAACTTCTTTTTGATCAACTTGTTATAGTTTTTCATTTTGGCATTATAGTCAACTTACAAAAAGCTGCATGCTTTTGAACACGCTCAGCAGAGTGAATAAACATTGATGATTAAAGAAAATAAAATTGAACTTATTTAACTTGGGATTTTTTTAAATAATCAATAAAACACTAAATTTCTCATTTAGAAATAAGCTGCAATCAAATCTTATCACAATCATGCTACACCTGCACTTACAGTCTCATAAAAAAATTAGTTCTTGGCTTTATTCTGTCCAGCTTAACTACTAACTCTTGGTTTTTAAAAGTTCTGGGCTTTTAATTTCTGTTTCTCAACAGATTAAAAAGTAACATGTTCAAAGACAGACAAGCTGGATAGATTGTTTATGTTCCGTGGTTATGTGTTGGTGAACCTTGGCCAAGCATGGCAGAGGAGTTAGTTAAGACATTGTCTTAAGACAGAGAGACAATATATTGCAACATACAGAGGCAGCATGGAAAGGAACAGTGGAATGAACTAGAAAAAAGGGATGACATTAATCAGCAGCGGTGGTCCCTGTAAGATGAGTGCTTAGGCAGCTGCTCAAGAGAGATTCAGGTGCCACTCAGCTGATTAGCACAGAGCCCACAGCCAGCAGCATGAATTTATATACAGGCAATGAAATGAGTTCTGTCTTATTCTCTCTCTCTCTTCTATTGGTGATTCCTAACATTCTGTTTCCTTTTTTGACTGCTGCTGCACATTGAGTGGATGTTTTCAGAGAATTATCCACACTTACTCCAACATCTCTCTCGAGTAATAATAGCTAAAGTAGTCCCCATCATATTGTATTGTGGCAGACCACAGACCGCAGCTGACAAGTGCCTGATGGAGGGTGAACATTTTGGGTGTGTCTACACATGCACGTTATTTTGAAAAGACAGGCCCTCTTTTGAAAGAACAGAGGGAGCATCTGCATGTGCCACACACTCTTTTGATTGGAAATCGGAGGAACGCAGCCCAGATGTTGAAAGCTGGACCCTGAGCCCGTAGTGGGAAGAGTGCCCCTCATCAGCAAACTAAGGCAAAAGAAGGCATGTATAGACGCTCCATGGTCTGCTCTTTTGAAAGAGGAGTCCTCTACAGCAGTGCCCAGCTGGAGCATGGAGACACCCTGCCCTGCAGAGTGGAGCTCAATGACCCATGTGTCTAGCCACTCTTAAAGCTGTACAGACCCAGAAACCCTGTGGCAGTAAACTGAGGGCAGGTGAACTGCGAGCACATGAGCTGCCAACAGCATGCCTGCTTATCTGTCCTGGCGCCCCCAGAGGCCACATGTCCAACACCCGGCAGCCTCCCAAGCCCCAGAGTCCCACCTCAGAGCCCTCACAGGGTTCCCAGGAGCCCGCCCCAGAGAAGAAAAGGACCCCCTCTTGGACAGCCCCCAAACTCCAAGACCTCCTAGGTCTCTGGAAGGAGGAAGAGATCCTCTGGGAGATGATTCTATGATTCTATGGAGGTCAAGTGGAGCCATGCTGCAGCCTTTGCCCATCTGGCCCGGGGACTGATTAGCCATGGCCGCCTAGAGCGGACCCTGGAGCAAGGCCGGAGCAAGGTAAAGGAGCTGGCACGGCTATGCCCAGGTCCAGGAAGAGGCCAGGTGCTCAGGGGGAGGTCCCATCACCTGGCCCTACTACTGGGAGCGCCGCTCCATCTTGGGGCCCTGGGACAGCTCCCCGCCTCCAGTGGTCCTGAATACCTCTGCAGACCACCCCTATCTGGAGGGGCTGGAGGAGCCAGGACCAGCCAGCCCAAGCCAGAGAGCAGACACTACCCAGGACTGGTCCAGCGAGCAGGGCTATCTCGTCATTGACATCCCCTCGTGGTCATCCAGCCAGGTCACAGAGAGCCAGGCGTCATCAGAGATCATCGTGGGACTCTTTGGTATGTGCAAGGTGGGGCTGGCACCCCAGCTGGCAGGGCGGGGATGTCATGGCTACCAGTGGACTGCGCACGGGTTCAGAGGCCCAGGGCCACACACCCCAGCTGGCCATGGCCCATGACACGCCCCTGGCGCCCTCATGCACCACCCAGCACCTGGACCCGTGGACAGCTCCAGACAGTCAGATGCCCAGTGCGATGTACACGGGCTGGTCAGCACCCAGGGATGAACACCTGTGTGCACCTGACACTGCACGGATGCCATGCCCACCATGGCTGTACCCCAGGGGAACAGGGGGGCGGGGTGCCAGAGGGATGAGGGTGAGGCTTTGGGGGGCATGGGGGGATGGAATCCTGGGGGGAGCAGGGGGACAGGGTCCCACTTGGGGACTGACATGCCATCTGTCTCCCCTTCCAGGTGCAGCAAGTGAGGGGCTGCGCAGCCCATTGTCCTTGGTGGTCCCCAAAGCCCCCTGGAGACAGCAAGCACAGAACTGACCCTTGCTTGATACCAGCTGCAAACTAGACATTGAGCCATTGATCACTATATGCTGAGCCCAACAATCTAGCCATCTTGAAATCCATTTAGCCAAGCAACTCCCCTGCCTTTTCTCCCTTGCTTGTTCTTCCGAACAGTTTATACCAATCCATGACAGTGGGCCAGTCACATAAGTCTGTCATTCCAATCACATTATAGTTCCTTGACTGTGCCAAGACTTCTAATTCTTCCTCTTTGTTTCCCATAACTTGTGTTTGTGTACAGGCACTTAAGATCACTAGCTGATTGCCCTACTATCTCAGTACGGAAGAGGATTACTGCCCTGTTACACCCTCTACCTCGTATTTCTTCCCAGTATTCCATTTTCCCCACTTAGGTTAGGGCTTAGGTCACCATCCCGTGAGAACATAGTTTAAAGCCCACCCCACTTAGAGCTATGTCTATACTGCAGAGATATTTCAGGATACCAAAGTATCACAAACTAGCTACTCCACATCTATAAAATGCGCCCATTATTTCAAAATATGTTTTGAAATAACAGGCACGTTATTTCAGCATCATTGTACACCTCATTGAAGAAGAAAGGATGACTCGAAACTGCACAGTATTTTAACATTTGACACTGTGTAGTGTGACAAAGTCCCTTGTTCACCCCTGTGGGTCGTTGCGCTTCCTGGCAGTTCTCTGTTGTGCCTCAGAGACTCACAGAGACCCCTTATCTGCCCAGGCCTTTCCAAAGGTAGGAGTCTCCACTTAGCAAGCCATCCTCATCACAGGCAAGTCCAGAGTGGAGAGGATAAAACAGTGAAGTAATCCCTCTGGGGAAGGGTGGGGGGAGTCTAGACCTGCCCTCTAACCTGGACTCTGGCCCAGGGTCCCTATGAGGACAAGAGGCAACTGGCAGGGCCTCTACCCCTGCCCCAAAGTAGCACCCTCACCCTAGGCCACTTCACCGACCGCTTCCCCATGGTACTTTCTTGCTCTGCTCCTTCAGTGCACCTCCCAAAACCTTCCCCCCTGCTACCAGATGGGGAGCCTTTTATTGGGAGCACAGGGCCTATCTGACCAATGAGAGCCTGGGCCTGGCCTAGACAGGGAACAGAAATGCTCTGTCCTCCAGGCTGCAGGGATCCCACTTGGGGAGCCCCGCGGTTGGGAGATGGGCAGCCTTCGGTGCTTCAGGCCCCCCTGGGGCTGTCTTTTGGCTCCCTTTTTGGGCCAGCTTCTCTTCCCCGCCTTAGAATCATAGAAGAGTAGGACTGGAAGGGACCTCGAGAGGCCATTGAGTCCAGCCCCCTGCCCTCATGGCAGGACCAAGCATTTTCGAGACCATCCCTGAAAACCATCTATCTAACCTCTTCTTAAATAGCTCCAGTGATGGAGATTCTACCACCTCCCTTGGCAATTCGTTCCAGTGTTTGATCACCCTGACAGTTAGGAACTTTTTCCTAATGTCCAACCTGAACCTCCCCTGCTGCAATTTCAGTCCATTGCCTCTTGTTCTATCCTCAGAGGCAAGGAAGAACAAGTTCCTCCCTCTGCCTTATGACACCCTTTTAAATACCTGAAAGCTGCTATCATGTCACCCCTCAATCTTCTCTTTTCCAAACCAAACAAGCCCAATTCTTTCAGCCTTTCTTCATAGGTCATGTTCTCTAGACCTTTGATCATTCTCGTTGCTCTCCTCTGGACCCTCTCCAATTTCTCCACATCCTTCCTGAACTGCGGTGCCCAGAACTGGACACAATACTCCAGCTGAGGCCTAACCAGCGCAGAGTAGAGCAGGAGAATGACTTCTCGTGTCTTGTTCATGACACACCTGTTAATGCATCCTAGAATCATGTTTGCCTTTTTTGCAACAGCATCACACTGTTGACTCATATTTAGCTTGTGGTCCACTATAACCCCCAGATCCCTTTCTGCTGTACTCATTCCTAGGCAGTCCTTTCCCATTCTGTATGTGTGACACTGATTATTTCTTCCTAAGTGGAGCACTTTGCATTTGTCCTTATTAAACTTCATCCTGTTTACCTCAGCCCATTTCTCCAGTTTATCCAGATCCTTTTGAATTATGACCCTATCCTCCAAAGAAGTTGCAACCCCTCCCAGCTTGGTATCATCTGCAAACTTAATAAGTGTACTTTCTATGTCAATATCTAAATCGTTAATAAAGATATTGAACAGAACCGGTCCTAAAACAGACCCCTGCGGAACCCCACTAGTTACACTTTTCCAGCCAGATTGAAAACCATTAATAACTACTCTCTGGGTACAGTTATCCAGCCAGGTGTTCACCCACCTTATAGTAGCCCCATCTAAGTTGTATTTGCATAGTTTATTGATAAGTATATTATGTGAGACCGTGTCAAATGCTTTACTGAAGTCTAGGTATACCACATCCACCGCTTCTCCCTTATCCACAAGACTCGTTATTCTATCAAAGAAAGCTATTAGATTGGTTTGACATGATCTGTTTTTAACAAAGCCATACTGGCTATTCCCTAGCACCTTACCACCTTCCAAATGCTTGCAGATGATTTCTTTAATTACCTGCTCCATTATTTTTCCTGGCACAGAAGTTAAGCTGATTGGCCTGTAGTTTCCCAGGTTATTCTTGTTCCCCTTTTTATAAATGGGTACTATATTTGCCCTTTTCCAGTCTTCTGGAATCTCTCCCGTCTCCCACGATTTACCAAAAATGACTGCTAAAGGCTCAGATACCTCTTCTATCAGCTCCTTGAGGATTCTAGGATGCATTTCATCAGGCCCTGGTGATTTGCAGACATCTAATTTTTCTAAGTAAATTTTAATTTGTTCTTTTCTTATTTCAACTTCTAAGCCTACCCCTTTTTCACTAGCATTCTCTATGTCAGGCATTCCTTCAGATTTCTCAGTGAAGACCGAAACAAAGAAATCATTAAACATTTCTGCCATTTCCAAATTCCCTGTTACTGTTCCTCCCTCCTCACTGACCAATGGCCCTACCCTCTCCTTAGTCTTCCTCTTGTTACCAATGTATTTGTAAAAAGCCTTCTTGTTTCCCTTTATGCTTGTAGCTAGTTTGAGCTCATTTTGTGCCTTAGCCTTTCTAATCTTGCTCCTGCATGCTCGTGTTGTTTGCCTATATTCATCCTTTGTAATTTGTCCTAGTTTCCATTTCTTATAAGATTCCTTTTTTATTTTGAGATCATGCAAGATCTCCTGGTTAAGCCAAGGCAGTCCTTTGCCATGTTTACTATTTTTCCTACACAGCGGGATAGCTTGCTTTTGGGCCCTTAATAATGTCCCTTTGAAAAACTGCCAACTCTCCTCAGCTTTTTCCCCTCAGTTTAGCTTCCCATGGGACCTTACGTACCAGCTTTCTGAGTTTATCAAAATCCTGAAATCCATTATCTCTATTGTACTGTTTTCCCTTCTTCCCTTCCTTAGAATTGTGAACTCTGTTATTTCATGATCACTTTCACCCAAGCATCCTTCCACTTTCAAATTCTCAATAATTTCCTCCCTATTTGTTAAAATTAAATCTAGAACAGCTGCCCCTCTGGTAGCTTTTTCAACCTTTTGGAATAAAAAGTTGTCTGCAATGCAATCCAAGAATTTATTGGACAGTCTGTTCCCTGCTGTATTAGTTTCCCAATATATACCTGGATAGTTGAAGTCCCCCATCACCACCAAATTCTGGGCCCTGGATGATTTTGTTAGCTGTTTAAAGAAAGCCTCATCCACCTCTTCCACCTGGCTAGGGGGCCTGTAGTAGACTACAGGTAGGACCTCATCCTTGTTTTTTACTCCTCTGAGTCTAACCCAGAGACTTTCAACCCGTCCATCTCCTTCGTCCATTTCCACCTCTGTCCAAGTGTGTACACTTTTAATATACAAGGCAACACCTCCTCCCTTCTTTCCCTGTCTGTCCTTCCTAAGCAGGCTGTACCCTTCAATACCAACATTCCAATCATGAGTATTATCCCACCAAGTTTCTGTGATACCAGCGATATCATAGTTGTATTCATTTATTAGTACTTCCAATTCATCTTGCTTATTTCCCA